>NC_134117.1:15226346-15840000 GCF_040939455.1 Microcebus murinus | reverse complement strand
CCCTCATGGCTGACCGTAATTTCTTTGCTACTCTTAGCGGCAGCTCTGTCCCGGCTGCCCAAGGTAACGGGAGAGGGAGGGGGCCTTTGCTTAGGTGCCCTCAGCTGGCTGGGGAAAATGGGCCTCCCCCTTCCTTCATGGATTCCAGAGTGGGAAAGATTAGGAACTAGAAGGAGTTTTTAATTTTTTAAAAAATTTAAATCTTACAACCAGCTGAACTAGATTGTTAGTGGGTTTTTTAATTTTAAGTCCCCCCCCCCTTTAGGGATGTGTGTGCAGGGGGAGAATGAACAAAATAATTCTAGGCAATATGAGTGATAACTTTGAGCATTTTGAGTCTACCAGGCCAGAAATCTGGAGCCATTTCCATTTTTTAAGATGCTTTTTTTTAGCTCTTTAAGTGAAAGGTTTAAAGGGAGGGGAAGCTGGGAGGAAAAAGAAAAGTGAGAAAAGCAGAAAGGGAGGAGGAAAAAAAAGCTGGCCCAGTCCCATCTTGAAGGTACAGAGAAAGTTTTTTTAGAGGTGGAGAGAAGGAAAACCAAAGCTGTTATGTACCCTAGGGATACAGTTTTAGTGGGAATGGAAGATTTGAGTGCTAAGGGAGGCGCAGTGGCCTCCGGGGTCTCTCTCTTCCAGCAGTTGGGCGGTTGGCACCTCAATTTGAATTGCTGGGTGAGTAGTGGGGTGTGTGGTGTGTGTGCGCGCACGCGTGTGCGTGTGTGTGTGTGTGTGTGTGTGTGTGTGTTTGTGTCCGTGTCAATGCTTATGGTCTTGACCATTAAACCTGTGCTTGTTTTTTGTTGTTTTTTTTTTTTAATTTAGATCGTGGGAAGGAAAAAATAAAACAAGAATAAATGTCACCCCCAAGCTGTGCCCTTTCTCTAAGTACTTTTCACAACAGTTTTTGGGGAGGAGGGGGAAAGGGTTAAAAAAAAAAGACGAGGAGGAGAGAAAGTCTGACTTTCATCACAGCCCTCACTGTTCCATGGCAAGGCAGACCCGGTTCCCCAAGTACGGGTGAGCTGGAATCTGGGGAGGGGTGGTGTGGTTTAGGATTTCTTCCAACAAATAATTTTTTTTCTTCACCCACCAGGGTGGGCTCCATCGGAAGAGAGAGAAAGAAAAATGGCATTGCCTCATAGAGGAGCATACTTTTCTAAGCTTGAAACAGTTCTGAGCAATAAGGCTTTTACAGTAGCAGAGCTTGTGTAAACTGTGTATTTTGGTTTCATATTTAATGCTAACTCTGTTGCTCTGTCTTTAGTTGTATTTATTTTCAATTTCCAGATTTAGATGTCAGCCTTCTAGGACTATGTAGTCTTCCTTGTGGTGTGTGTTATTTTCTAAACTCAATACGAAATGTGTTTTGGAAACCTGAGCGGGAGACTGGTGACAGCTCATTGTGCTGTTAATGATTAGGAAGAAGGCCCTTTTTGCAACACGAATGTTGGGTTTAGGATACATTAAATCTGTTCAACGGTTGGGTCAAATCTGGCATTCTTTTGAATTTGGAGGCAAAATTTTTAATTATTACCCTTATTATTTGTATTGTTGTTGTATGACCAAACAGAAACGTTTGCAGTGGTCAGTCAGCTCTTCGATCCAGTTTTTGGGAGAGAGGGATTGAAATAAACTGTAGATGATAAGTATTCTTATGTTTTCAGAATCATGAATTAAATCTGATACGTTGTATTAAAACACAAAATCGTAGATAGTTCTCTAGTTGCGCGTTAGGGAACGACGATGGGTGTAAGTCTCGTCTTTCCTTTCCAGTTGTGTGCAACTTTCTAGTTAATCTCAGATAGTGTGAACTGTCGAGCATCGTGGGGGAGCGAGCGCAGGCTGGGGCTGCAGATGTGTAAGTCGTGTTGCCCCAAACTTCACACCCAGCACAGTCTCCCATTTTGAGATTCTCTAAAAGGTTTCAGACCCTGATTTACTCAAATCAATTGGGTTACTTAATAGCAGCCTTGTTTCTTTGGTGAGAATAAACCTCTATTCTTGCTGTCTTATGAGAAGTGAGTTGGTTTGAAAGGGTAAATTTCCAACTCCAGTGATACAGATATTATGATCTTTGTATTGTCACAACAGGCTGCTGCATCGGCATTTTCTGGAAGCAACGGAGCCTGCAACCTTGTATTCTTAGGGAAACCTCCCTTTTGTGGTTTGGGGTTGGGGGGGCCTGGCTGAGCTATGTAATGGGATTCTTTCCTTCTGCAATATTTTGGAATGTGATGAAATCCTGACAAGCCCTCCAGATCACATACTTCTGCACACATTTGAGGATTTTTAGAGAATTGAACTTTGCCTCGGTCATTCCCTTGTTACCTTGAACTTCCAGCGCATCAGCTCGGGATCAGAGGCAGCAGCGAGCATGTTTGCCCTCTCACCCCACAGTGACTCTGTGTCTTCTGCGCGTGTGTCATTTATGGAGGCTGTGGATGCCTGCTAAAGGGTGCCCACGTTTGGGACACTAACAGGACAAAACAGAGCTGGGCAGTGCAGCTCTGCTTTTGTGTTTGTCTTCCTTTCAGTCTGTCTTTGCCGAGCTCTTGCCGAATCCCTGGGTTTAGGCAGTTGTGGTTGTTGGACTACACGAATGAAAACGTTCATTCCTCCTCTCGTTTACCTGCGCTTTTCTAGGGAGAAAATTTACCTGATCTCTGAAGGAAACAGCTGTACCTTGAGCTTTCGTCAGACTCCATGGAGCAGGCATGATTTTCATATAGGCTAAGATTTGAAAGTTAGGCACAGGGTGTATAAGAAAAACAAAAGACATCTTTATGCAGCTGTTCTTTGTAATAAATAAATTAGGAGGGTAGGGAGGTGGTACCAGATTTTGTTCACTACTTCTTTCTTTAGCTCCCCAAGATGTGATAACCAGTATGCACTTAAAATTTATTCTGAATCAAAATGGGTGATTTCCTTTCCATTTATGTTTAGGGATCCCTAGATTTGGGGTTGTTGTGTTGTGTGTGTGTGTGGGGGGGTGGCCTGGAAATCATTATTGTTTTTAAAAATTGTTTTGCACTTGAGCTTTTTGCATTTCTTCATTTGGAATAAGTTAGATTTATTCCTGGTTCTGTTTTTTGAAGATCTTCTTTCTTAGAAACAGCTGTACCCTCTTACCCAGTTCCCAAACATTCCCTGCAAACTTGGGCACTTAACAAGATTGATTATGCTAACGCTAATCATTTAATACCCAAGTAGTAGGGAAATATTTGGTGGGTGGGTGGAGGTTGCAGATTCCTGGGAAATTATTTAGGGCTGAAGGGACTGGTTCTTCATCTCTAGACCTGGCGGGGGATTAGGACGGAGGACCCCTTAGTGCCTGTCGCAACCTCTCGCTGACCTCCAGGTTCAGAATTTTTTGAGTCTGTGGCATGCTCCTGGAGGGAAGCAGGCAGGAAGAAAACCCTGGAAACTCACTGGTCAGGGGTGAGCCCGGACCGGGCGGGCTAAGACTTAAGCTTGCAAGTGTTTTAAAGGTTAGTTGGGGGAAGGCACAATGGGATGTTTTTCTTTTTATTGGAAAATAAATGAGAATGAGTGGAAATAAATTATGTTTAATGAACTTAACTGGAAGTAATTGTTCAAGAGCCTGTGAAAGCACAGCTTTGCTGGGCCGGGCCTTGGCTGCGGGTTTCACAAAGCCAAGCAGCTGGAGCGCGTCTTATTTTCCAGGTTTGAATGTTCCCCACCCCAACACCTCCAGTCCCTCTCCCAGCCCTTCCCCCCTCCTTTTTGGGGATGAAGAAAAGGTCTTAAGAAGAGCTGAAATTGGCCCTCTAGATCCTCAATGCTTGGCAGTCTGTTTGGTGTGTTATTGGGTTGTTCTATTCTAGAAGGGGCCAAAAGCAAAAAAAGGCCAAGAACTTAGGATGGTTCCAGTTAGTTCTGTGTATATGCATGTGTGTGAGAATTCGGATGAAAACTGACTGCACATTTATCCTCTCCCTGCCTGCCCTGTTCAATCATTTCCCAGCAAGAAGAATTTTAATGCCTGTGTGAATCCATGAGAAACTATGAGTCGGCAGAATTTCGCAGACAGCAGGGAGAATCTTCTTCTCTCTTCCTCTTCTTGCTGTATAAATGGATTTGATTCCAGAGAGGGAGAGACAGAGGGGGGAAAAAGTCTGCCATTGATCATTCACAAAACAAATAAGCAGAACCCTTCGTGTAAGGCTCTCGGGGGTGGGAGAAGCTCTGAGTTTGCATCCTGGTGACAGGTTCTGCTGCAGCCCGGCCAGGTGACACAGGCTGTGTGCTGCAGCTCCAGGGTGGACATTTCTTTTCTGCATCTCACAGGCAGATCTCTTTTCTCCCACCACCTCGTTTCTCCAAGTAAAACTCGAACCCTGTGAAACCTTCTCTCTTTTATTTATTATTTCCAACAGGCAGTGTTGTAGCTATCAATAGAAGTCTTGTCCAGGGAAACAATGCACCATTAGCTGGGAGCAAGGCCTTAGACGGAAAGGAGCAACATTCAGCTATGAAAGGGGCCTAGCCACTGCGCCGGATGGGTCCTGGCTGGCTGTGAGGGGACAGGGGTAAAATGCTCTGAAGAAGCCATTTGGGGCCACGGGGGGACGTCACACCTGCTACCCTCGACCTCTGTTTATGAGAGAGGTGCACAAGGTACAGAAGCAAGCGGTGGCCAGCTAAGTTGTCAGGGGACTGTGCATGCAGGCCCGATCCAGGTTGCCCTGGGCATGTCCTCTGTGGTCATCAGAGCAGCAGAAGTCGTTGCGTACTGTTGGGGTCATAGGTTGTTGGTGCACGAGGGTTACCTTGGCTGGCCATCCACCATCTTCTGGTTCATAGCCAGCAAAAAACAGGAGTAGTTGAGTTGCCCAGGGGTGGCTGATGGATAAGAAGCAGCCAGCCCCTCCTTCCTTGCATCCCCACCCCCTTCTTTTCCCCAACTCTCCAAGGCTCCAGTGACGTGAAACGTCTATTAACGTTTTACTAGTCGCCATTGGCCTCGCTGCAGCCCCAGTAAAGGGCATCTGGAAAATGCTTGGAGATGGACGATAAACCCGTTTTTTATGTAAATCTGGAGTGCACGGTGTCCCTTCCTCATGCCGATTTCAACCTCTGGGAGGGCTGGTAGGTTAAGAACACCGAGGACCTCCATGCACACCCCGAGGAGGAGAAAAGGCTGACAAATGCTCTTCTGTGCTGCTTTTGCTTTATTGTGCTGGGCCCTAAAGGCACTTTCGGGCCCCATTTTCCTTCTGCAGAAAGGGAGAGCAGTAGGGGCATGTTGAAGAGGAGAGCCTGGGAGAGACCAGGGCCAGCAATGGCCCTATTTGTTTGCAGTGTCTGTTGATTAATAGGTTGCAGACGTGAATGGCAAGCTTTCATTCTGTGGGCTTTAGGTTGCCCACAGTCATATAGAAGCTTGAGGGCTTGGGGTGAGGGGGAGTCTAGCAAAAGGATCTAGAAGTGCGTTAATCAATCTTTCACTTGCCAAGTTCCAAATTATGAGCAGCGTTTGGATGCATGTGTGGGCGGTTGCAGATGAGGGTGGCAGGGCCAAGTCTCAGAACATGATGCTTAAGGGTTCTTGAGAGGTCAAAGGTCAGCCACAGGGGCGCCCCCTCCCCACATCCCCCCCCACTGTAGTTTGCTGAATACGATGAATACTTAGGGTGGAAGGGCTTTGTGTGCTTTGAGGGCTGTTAAAGGACCTTTTCTTTATAATTTAACTCTTCAATGCTCAAAACCCCTTAGAGCCTAAGGGATAGAACCAGAAGGGGTGGGGTGGGGGTCTTTGCTTTGGGAAATAGCGGTTTCTCCAGGTAGAAAGCATAAAGCCCTTAATGACTTAAAGTCAAATGAGGGTTTTGGTTCCTTTTGAATATTGTTTTCTTCATTTAATGGGTTCAGTTTTTTTAGCTGACTTTTCCTTCAGTTTTTTTATCAGCCTAGTACTGACCACATACAGTGTTTTTATCATCAGAACCCTGCTGGGTCCCGATACTGGGTGTTTGTATTTGAGAAGCAGAAACATCCTATTAAATATCTTTAGGCCCCCACCCTCCTCCCATAATCAGCCAAGTGCTGATTATTACAAAAATCCCTGTGGAAAATACTCAGTGCCCTGTGGCAAGGCTGTGCCTGGCTAAAGCAGGGGACCCTGAGTTGTTCCCAGTTTGGGGTCTGGGGGCAAACTAGTCTAGGTCACAGTAACTTGCAGTGGGGGTTCGAAAACTGATTCCCAGGGAGAGTCACGATGTGTCCGTGTCCACCTGGGAAGGCTGGCCCAGGCTGGGAACTTCTCATTGCATCAACATGGCAGTTGACTCCATCCCAATCATGGCGTCTCTGTAGACCTCACGAGGTCGCTGCAGACACAAGCCTGGGGTGGTGCTGCCAGGTGAGGCCCAAGGCCTGGACACACCACTCTCCCAGGGCACGTGACCTGGGAAACACCCCTCACCGACTGCACGGAGCTAAAAGCAAATGCCAGCTACTTCATAGGTTTGCTGTGAGGCTTACTAGAACAACGTCACACAGGCCGGTATAGAACCAGGGCTCCATTAAATGGCGGCCTCTCTGAGCCGGGCTGGCGTCGATTGTAGTGCTGCTGGTGTAGCAGCTGGTCAGACCTTGTCCTACCCTCAGATCGTCCAGACAGGGGCTTCTCAGTGGCTCTGTAGATAAATGCGAGATGTGATGGAGGTGGTCCATATGGGCCACTGTGGCAGAACAGTTTTGAAATTAAGTGGAATGCTTTGCACGTGTTTGCTGTTTTTGTGGCAGAGGGTCATAGTTTACGTCATGTTCTTAAGGGCACAGTCCAGCAGCTTGGGCTCCTCATGCAGCTCTCCTTGACCCTCCAGTGCTGCAACCTTGAATGGTAGTTAGTTGTCACTGGCAGTAATGATTTGGAACCCCCAGTGGTTTCGGAGATGTAGTTAGGTAAAATAGTTACCTAAAAGGCACCTGGCTTTCTGTTGTAGTTGTCTACCTTGAACATTGGACTGTGTTTATAAAAAGATAACAGGGGAAGGGATGAACACTGTGGGCTGTTTAACCCACCAGCACCCCCAGCACCCCCAGCACAGAGTGTTGCTTTAATGCAGTTGCCATGAATGCATTTCTGGAAAGTTGTCTGTGTCCATCCCCCACCGGAGTTTCTTTTCACATCTGAGTTTTCTTGGGTGGCACAATTTTGAACACAATTCTTAAAGATCTTGTTAAAGAAGTCGGAGCTGTTCAAAGAGAAAGGGAACGTCTAAAGGACATCTTTCTCTTGGGATTTTTTTTCTTTTTTTTTCTTTTTTTTGGTGTTTCATGTATGTCAGCTTGATTCTGGAAGGGACTATGGTCATATACAACTGTTTGTTTTTAACTTACAGCTCCTCCTTGGCACTCTTACTCATTGGCATGGTAAAGTGATGACTGTTCTCACAAGAGATACTAACATATATTCACTAGTTAAATCGCATTTTTAAGAAGGGTGTGTTCCTGATGAAGGTGGGCACAAATCATGTAGACACTCTTGTCCTGTAATGAACATCCTTACCTTTGAAATGAGGAGTGAAATCTGTGGCTGTGTGTTTTCCCCCTGTGAATTTAGTTAGAAGAGACCAGAGAGGTAGCTAACCTCATCACCATTAGTATTCATTGGATTGCATTTGCCAAAGCTACTCTGTGGTGCTAGCTATGTGCTAGGCACTGTGAGAAGCACTTTGTGTGCATGATGTCATTCAGTTTGCACAACCCTATGAGGTAGACAGTGATTCTTACCTGGAGTTTACAGAGACAGAGACGAAATCCTGAGAGAGATCACACAGCCAGACTGGTAAAGTAGAATTGGAACCAGGTCTTCCTTGAATTGAGTCCTTGAATCATTATGTGAAATGGCAGTGGGCTCCGAAACCACTTTAAAGGGACTATTGTAACTGAGATAGTATCTGCAAAGGTATTGCACTGGATGGTTCTGAAGGACCACCTCGCTCCCTTCTGTGACTCTAAGTAGACTACATCTAAAGAGCACAGCCATTTACTTAACATGAACATGTGGTTGGCTCTATCCTTCTCTTCTAATGTTTGCAGTTGTCATTTGGTGGTTCTTATGCTATTTATGAGATCGTGTTCACCATTCCCAAAGGCTGGGCATTTCATGGGACTCAAGTGCTAGAAATCACATTCCTTGTCCTTACGCAACTTAGGTATAGTAGGACCAAGAAAGGTGCATACACAACCCCAGCAATGGGCATAATATGATGTAGAAAGAAGGGACTCTGAGTGCGGAGGCTGGAGAGAAAGGCATTTGCAAGAAGAAAGTCCTCCCATCATAAGAGGGTTTCAGGTATGGGTAGGTGGCAGTTAGACTCTGGTTTTGGCAGGTATGACTGCAGAATTCCCTCCTCTTGCTTGGGAACAGTCAACTTGGACAGACACATGGTTACTTTCCTTTACAGGGACCTGCCTGGCACGCAGTCAAGGTCAGAAAGGACCATGTCCTAGCAGGGCTCCCATTTTCCCCCTGAAGCCTGGCAGCACCTAAAACTCCCACTCCCCTACCACCTTCTCTGCCCCCACCCCCATGCTGTAGAGCAGCGGTCCCCAACCTTTTTGGCACCAGGGACTGGTGTCATGGAAGACAGTTTGTCTTCAAGGGGTGGGGGTTGGGGGTGCAGGGGGCATGGCTCAGGCAGTGGCACAAGCGATGGGGAGTGGCTATAAATACAGATGAAGCTTGGCTTGCTGGCTGCTGCTCACCTCCTGCTGTGTGACACCCCCCCCCCCAAGTTTCATGGAAGACAGTTCTTCCACAGACAGGGCTGGAGGTGGTGGGGAGGCCCAAGGGTTGGGGACCACAGCTATGGGGTTTTGACTGAGCAGGAAAATACTGGTTGTCTAGGCTCAGGTGTGCGAAATGAGTTGGTAGCCAGAACAGGGCTCCAAGTTTGTTGGAATCACCTTTGCATCTGTATCTAAGAAGGAGATGGAGACTGATCTCACACCCGATTAGCTCCACTCTTGCCCAAGTGCTGTCTTTATCCTTTGCATCCAAGTGGAGAAAGAGGGTTTTCCCCACATTTCCCTTTAGTCCTGCTGAAAATGTCATTGTGGGATCTGTGCTGCCCTATTGCAGACAGAACCATGCACAGGTCAACTTCTCCTAACGATGCGAATAACATTAATAATAAATCACCATATTCGATAATAAATGTAATGTGTACTGGGTTCTATGCTAAGCCCTTTCCATGGGTTTCCTAAGAACTAGGACTCGATTCTTGATGAGAACTCACATCTCTTAACCCCTGTGCCTGCCTGCGCCCATGCGGTTCTCTGACTTGGGGGTTCTCACCCGTGGATGAGCGGAAGAACCACCTGTGGCTCTCGGCAGGCGGGCCCACGATGCCTGGGTCCTGAGTCCAGACCCACTGGACCAGGTCCCCACGGAGAGATTTCCTGGGATTAGAGGTCTGGACCTGTAACCAGCCTCCTGAGAGATGCATGGCTCAGCGGGGTTGAGAGCTGCTGCTTTCGATGGCTACCACCGGCCCTTTCTGCTCCCAGGGCGGATTTTTACTCTCTCTGCCTTCGTTGCTCGTGGTGGTCCTGCTCCGTTGGCACTCGGTTCACTCCTGGGTGACAGTCTTCCCTTCTCTGGGCCTCGTGCACTTCTCCCCGCTGGCCCTGCTGTCTCGCGCACTTACTTTAAACTCTCTGGGACGGGTCTGCTTTCTTTCATGTCAGCGGGTGTGTGTCTTTCCAACCACATAGAAAACTTCTGGAAGGCAACAACAGTCATCTTCCTCTCCTCGGAATGGTGTCCACTTCATCTGTCTCCCTCCCTCCCTCCTTCCCCTTTTCTCTTTTCTCTTTCCACCCCAGCACACAGTGGGGGCTTATTTGCTCCTTCCTTCTCAAGTCGTCCTAAAAAGAAATGTTCCCCTAAAGCAGTCCTCAGTGCTCGTCGGCGAGATGCCAGCACTGGCCATGGGCAGCAGCCCTTTGCCCTGCGGGGCATGGTCTCGCCGAGACCCTCACGGCTGCTGACACCACTGGCTCCCAACGCTCCCTCTGCTTTGGTGGCCTTTAACTTAATTGCTTCTATTGCAACATGGTAACTCTCAACACAAGGCTCCTGTGAGCCACTTGCTAACCTTTTTCTCAGAAAGTGTCTAATTATTCATAGGAATCAGTAAACCAGCCTGATCAGGAAGCTTTGGCTGCTTTTTCTGTAGTTTTTTTCTGGAGCATCTAGGGAAAGGCCATATTTTTCTTTCCCCGCACACCCATGAAAAAGTTAGGGGCACTTTTTAAAAGATGCCTTCCCCACAATAACCTCTGTAGTTTGAAATGCTCTTCCCATATTATATTCCTTCCTCATCCGTTTAAAAAAAGACAAGAAGAAAAAAAATTATAAAACTAACTGCTGAGTGATCCCTCAACTCAACAGGCGCTAGTGGGCAGCACTAGAACCTTCTTTTCTTTTAATGCAATTCCTTTTCCTTGATGTTAATGCAAGTTGTGCCTTCCTAAAAGTAATAAAAGGAAATGAAGACACGTTCTGAAATGAAACTTGACTCTAATCCATTCATCATCTAATACTCGCCTCTTTATCTTCGCTGGTACCTAATCTGGTTAAATGTCCCTGTTGTAGGATTTTAGTGAAAATCCTCTATGGGGAATAGGGTTTTTTGCAATTGGATTATTCTCAGTAAATGGCCCAGTAGTTCGCTTGTTTCAGCTTAATTTTTTCTTTGTGATCTTGCTGGGCTAAGTTACAGCGCAGCATAGTAGAGGGGAAGAGGGGACTGAGAATGGGGTAGCAGAGGAAAGGAGAGTAATTGGGGACAACCTGGGCCTGGCAACTAGAAACATGTTTAAAATGCTTTTCTTTCCTTTTCTTTTTCTCCCCCCCCACCCCCGTTTCTCTCCACTGACCCACCCTTCCCAAACACAAAAATGCCTGCACTTTGTTTTCTAGAACTGCCCATTTCTAAAATGCATACCTTTTATGAGCCCAATTCATCACCATCCAGTTAATTTATTAGTGTTCCCGGGTGACTTCCTAATGAAATTCCTGATGAATCAGGGCTGCTGTAATCTGCATAAAATATGCAGGTGCTTGCCAGGCAGTTTGGAGCTTCCTGGTAAAGTTCACACTCCCACCCAAGCCATGAGTGGGGCTTTTTATCCATGCTGTCTGTAAAGGATTGGCGCATGCCTGCTGTTTCTAAGGGCAGGGAGGGGTTAGGAGTTGGGGGGTGGGCATGGAGGCTGGCTGGGTAGGATTTGGGCCCTGCTGGGTTTCTTGTAGGCGAAGGTTTTCCTAGCTGGTCCCCCGTGAGCCTGCCTCCTGGAGGCCCCACTGGAGGGGCCTTGGGGTGGAGATCCCACCCGCCACGCGGAGATGCAGTAGCCTTGGAGATTAAAGCCCCCACTTCCGACTCACCTGCCGGTGGGAAAAGTGCAGACTCGGGGGCTGCATGATGGGGGGTGGAGGAGAAGGTATTTTAGAAGCCAGGCCCAGCGGGGAGGTGAAAACGGAAGCAGACCAATGCAGAGAGCTGCCTTACAGCTACCTGTCGTTCTTAAGTGGACTGGGGGCTGGGGGGTGGGCAGCGTCAAGTGCATCGTATGAAACCTAGACGGGAGGGTGTAGCTGGGGGAGCCCGGGGCCCTGGTGCTCTGCAGTCCTGGGCTGCTGAGACTGACTCGATGGTGTCTTTCTTATTCTCCCCACAGTCGAACAAAGTGCCAGTGGTGCAGCACCCTCACCATGTCCACCCCCTCACGCCGCTTATCACGTACAGCAACGAACACTTCACCCCGGGAAACCCACCTCCACACTTACCAGCCGACGTAGACCCCAAAACAGGTAGGCCGTGAGCTTGAGTGCCAAGACAGAGCACCTGTCCTGGGGCTCTGAGGACCTCCACAGGAGGCCTGGGGGGATGCAAGGAGGGTGGGACTGGGTGGGAACAGAGGCGGGGGTGGGCCCCCACTCCTCTGCTGGGTGCTGTAAAGGAAGGTCTCTGGGGAAGCCAAATCTGGCGAGGGAGTGGTTTCCTCTCCCCTTTGGAGGAGTCCGTCTGCCATGTGGAGATCGCTTTAGAGCTCCGAGTCCCCTGAAGGGGCTGTCTTGGGAACTTGGCCGTGAGTCCCTCAGTATTTTTCAGGGGCAGTTTATAACTCCAAGAGCCTCAGACAGACTTGGAAGCAGGAATCATATTGGAGGCATCTCATGGGCTCCTTCTGAGCTTCCTGGGAAGAAGAGAGACCTAACAGCGTGCGTGGCCCCCTCAAGCCCCAGTTTCCTTGGTGGCTAAGAGTCTCTAGTCACTTGTCAGTGACTTACTGGTACAGCCTCAAAAGACCTCATCACTGGGTTCTGCATTCTCTCTGCTGATTTTTTTTGGTTCCTCCCCCACTACAATATTCTGGGTTTTTTCAAGCCCGTTTTACAGATGTGAATACTGAGGCTCAAGGAGGTTGCCTCATTTTTTCATAAAACCACCAATAGGGTGTCAGGCAGGAGTTGCTACATTTTCCTTCAGCCTTTATAGTCGTCTCCTCTTTCCATCCCACTTGTTTGTTGACTTACTTTTTCTCCCAAAGGGAGAGGGAGAGAAGACAGGGTCACCTGTCGCCCTCCCTACAACAGGATGTAGATCAGACAGGCAACCCCAGCTGCTAGTGGGGTGGCCCTGGGCGAGCAGGTGAGGCCTGCACGTGTCCTCAGGGCTGCACCGGGTGCTGGCTAGAGGTGTCCCTCTTCCCAGCTCAGTAACCGGAAGGGCAGATTTAAAATGGCCATCCCACGCCACTTGTCAGAGGGAAGTGTTGGTGTTGGGCTGAGGTGGGCTGCTGGCTAGGCGGCCTCCACTGTCCCTGAAAGAAGCCACACATTCGCAGGTGTTTGCTGGCCTCTGAGCCCCTTTGTGCTAGCGCGGGACCAGGCCCGGGCTCGGATGGCTGGCGGCCTGCTCCAGGCCCCAGGCTCAGCGAGTGAGTGGCAGCATCAGCGTCTCATTTAAATAATGGCAGTACAGGGAATAGCTTTTAAATGGTTATCGTAAAACATATGATTAACGTCTGCGGACTGTTTACTTTTCCTCTGCGAACATTCTTTCAAGTGTGCAAATGGCTCAGTGTAGGGTCCAAGCCCAGCTAATCTGTTTGGTTTTTGTAATAGAGAGAAAGCAAATGTCTGCATGAAAATGTCACCCGGGGAGACTTAATTTACAGATTAAACGCTTCCTGAATGAATTAAAAAAAAAATGAAGTCGTCTTCATCCACAAACATGCAGCTCATTCCCTTCTATACTCTGTCTTAATGCTGCGGTATTGTGCGTTTTGATTCCCACGTCACTTGCACCGGTCGGGTCCTCTCTGTCCAAAGTGTTCCTGGTGCTCTTGCTTTTTAAGGACTGATCGCAGCACGTGCTCCTGTGCAGTCAGGGAGTGTGCGGTGGTGCACACCTTTGGAATTCACTAGTGTGTGCCTTGTGAAGCTCCTAGCCCCTATGGTACTCGGGGGGCCCAGGTGAGGTTAGTTCCTGCAGGTGGCTCTGTCCTCTAGCGACTGAGGTTCCAGAATTGAGTACTACACCAGGCCCCCAGCAGCTCCTCGTCTGTTCAGTTCTGAGGCTCCCTTGGATGAGATGCCAAATGGCATTTGGGTAGTGTCTCCAGCTCATCTTCTAAGTGGAGGTGGACACATTCGAGAGGAGTTACCTTTTGTGAAAGAAGGCAAAGGTAACCTTTCGAAAGCCACAGCTCAAAGACTGTGTTGGAAATAAGAGCAGGAACTCCCATGCAGGGGAGTCATTAGCGTGAACAGCTGAAGGGACCCGTTGTAAGGGCAAAGGGAATTACTACTGCTTGATCACCCACTGAGGGCCAAGCCCTGTAGATGTTGTGGGGTTTGTTTCTAAACTTCAAATAATCACATCAATGACATGAGGCAGAAATACCCAAGATGGCATTTTCCAAATCTGTCCGACCAGTCCATCTAGAATGAGATAAACTAATTTTCCAAACTGAGGCTGGGGTGAAAATGAGACTACCGCCAACACTTAAGATCCTCATCGTGAATGAGCCTTGCGCTAGGATCCCAGAAGAGATGTCTCTCTTCCTCCTTTTCCTGTTCCCCTTCTCCGAGAGTCGCTCCTTCCTTCTTTCCCTCCTCTGTACTAAAATGCTGCTTCTTTTCTCAGGAATCCCACGGCCCCCGCACCCTCCAGATATATCCCCGTATTACCCGCTGTCACCCGGCACCGTAGGACAAATCCCCCATCCGCTAGGATGGTTAGTACCACAGTAAGGAGTTCCATTTTTTAATTTCCTTTTTGTTTCTTACACGGGCATGCTTATTATTTATTCTGTGCATGTTGTGTGTGTGTTAGGAGGCAGGGGTGGTGGCGGGGCATGGAGGGCACAGGGGAGATGTTGCTGGGATGTCGTGTGGCAATGCAAGGGAATCAGTAGCCATTCCAGGTGGATTATGTAGGAAAAGGTTATTGATACTTAGCATTCTGAACCTGTGGTTGGTTCCCAAAGGCCCTGTAGACAAAGGCGCCTTTAAGTTACTTTGGGAGGTGTAGAAGGCCGATCATGGCACTTCTGCTAATGGCAGCCCAAACTGGAGTCGTGTCATGGAGTTGAAGCCGAGTCCTCCCTTTTAGGTGTCGTGTATTTGGGGACACGGGAGTGGGGACAGGAAAAACTTAGTTTTAAAATCCAGGGTGTGGAGTGGAGCTCATTTTCCTACAATTCCAGTACCCCCAAGCCTATCCTGAACATCACTCCCAGGGTTGACAACATCAGTGGAAAAGTTTTGTCTATTGAGAAGCCCCACTGTATTTAACCAGCACCTCTCTAGCTTCTTTGCATGTTGAATGCTTTACCTACCTACGAAGGGTGGAGTTGGGGCACCTAGAATGCTAATTCCAGCATGCGGGACCTTCCTGAGTGTCAGCCCTAGTTCCTGGCAGTGCTCAGATAACTTGACTGCCTTTTACAGCTTAAAAATGTGGGTGTTTTAAAATCAAAGTAGAAAGGCCTTTAGTGCATAAGCATATTATATGGGTTTGTGTGTTTTTGCATGAATGTGCATATAATATGTGTTTTGCAATTGTATGTTTCTATGATTGTATTTCTCCATGTTTATTAGTGATCTCTCCTCTAAAAAACACAGGACAATGTGTTGAATGCTAAAAGGAATAAACCCTGGCAAAAGCCTCAAGTTTGGGTGTCTTAGGGGAAGACAGCCTTTCATAGTCTTAAAGAAGATAAAATTTTGGAGTGGTCTAGTTCTACCCTTATGTCCATAGTTGAACAGGTTTGATGCTGTTTTTTTCTTTTTTTTTAAACAACAACAACAACAAAACCCAGATTGCATTGTGTAGTAGCTATACCAAATACCAAACCTAGGCATAGCTTTGGTTTCTTTGTCTTCTCCTTATTTTTATTTGGAGGGTAGACATGAACGTGGGCCTGTGACCCATTTCTTCTTAAATAGATGGGACCATTCCTCACATAGTTCTCAGTCATCACTTGCCCCATTCAGCTGATGGGGAGATATTTGAAGGCTAGATAAAAAGGAATAGCCAACTCAGACAACCCTCTGTCAGAAAAAGTTGTGTGTCTTTCATGAGGATGCTATTTTGCATGTTGCTGTATTTTTTAATTATTGTAATGAGGTGTGATTGTCTATTGGTTACCCACAATTCTTCTTGGGGACTCTCCCCCCCCGGTAACTCTTGTCAACACTTGTTAATTTGACAAAAGGCTACAAATTAAGCTCTGTTAATTTAATGTTTTCTCACCGAGATCTAAATACCGAAAGAGGCCCAAAGCGCAACTGAAGTCCTTTGATTCACTGTACTTTATTTTGGTATAAATTTACATTCATTATTGTTTTCCTTTGGATGTGTAGCCCTCAATTAGTGTGATGGCTCCATTAAAGCAAGCGAGACTTCGCCTTTAATTATTACAACAAAACACCTAGTTTCAGCTTGGGGAGAGGGTCTCTATTGACATAAGCAGAGGTTATAAAATTTAATTAGCCATTCCTATCAGATTTATGGCATTCAAATTGTTCTGTGTTTCTTCCCTTTGATCCTTCCTGTACAATCCCCAAGATTTTTGTTCTGATCAAATGAGAATAAAGCTTACTGTGCAGAGAGAACTTTTCCCTTTTCTTCTTTTCCTTGTCCCCACCCCCACCCTTGTTTCGAGTCTCTCACTCTGTACCCCTTCTTTGTAGGCAAGGTCAGCCCGTGTACCCAATCACGACAGGAGGATTCAGACACCCCTACCCCACAGCTCTGACTGTCAACGCGTCCATGTCCAGGTGAGTTCCAGGAGCCAGGGCCTTCAACCAAGGCTGCGCGTGACTTCTCAGAAAGTTCTCTAGATGGCTACCAGGCCCCCCGGGGACTGTGGCTACGTGTAGTTCTAATAGTGTAAAGCCCATGTGGCAATAGGCTGTGTATGTGTACTCATAGAAAATACTGAAAAATTGCCCTGAACTTCCAAGGTAAGTGATGTCTTTCCGGGTCAAATTTTGGAGCCAATCCATTGAGCAGTGTCTTTTAAGGCATTAAGAAGGCAGAAGAAACAGTCAGGACCTGTGGAGCTTTATAAAATGTCATTTCTCTGTTGTCCTATCCTGGACGAGAAGGCAAGGGGAGGGGGTGGTGGAGGTAATTTTATTCTTGTATAAAGAAGAGTCTGAGAAAAGATGATTGGTCTTTTCAAAGTTCAGACTCTGATTCAGAGTCAGTAGAAATGTAATGTGAACCACAGAGGGAGTTTTACATTTTGTAGCACCTACCTTTTTAAAAAGGGTGAAATTATTTTCTATGCTATTTTTTTTTTCAACACAGTATAGCCAAAATACTATTTCAACACATGCTATCACTGAACAAAAACTATTAATGAGATGTTACAGTCTTCTTGGACTTAATTTTTGTAATCTGATGTGTCTCTTACACTTAACAGCTCATCTCAATTTGGACTGGCATTTCAAGCACACAATAAGCCTCATGTGGCTGGTGGCTACCATAGTGGCCTGTGCAGCTCTAATTCTTTGGAAGTTAAAAGAAAGAAAATCATGTGCCTGTGTGCTGTACATTGATATATTTATATTCAAGCATATATATATATATATACACACACACACACACATACACAACATACACACATATCCCATGTTCTCCTTTTTTCTCCCTCTGATTAATTCTGGCTAATTTTTCAGTGACTGCTAGTTTATTTACAAACTGGTTGGCAGCAGTCTGTTTAAGTAGTCACTAATTGCTCCTAATGATAGTTTTATTTTCTGTTCATCTGATTTTCAGTCAAGTTAATTAAATCGGTGGAGGTTAGACTTTCCTGATGGGCTAAAACAACCAATCCATTTTGATGATGGCACCTAATTGAATTAGCAGGCATTGCATGGTGAGGATGCTGTCCCACAGCCTCTTCCCCCAAGGCCTGTGGCCAACGTGGGAAGTCAAGACCAGAGAAAGGGCTGGAAAAGACAGGCCAAGATGCCTCTTTCCCTACTTAACCAAACAGCCAGCCACTTGGGTTGCGGAGAGAGTAAATAGCACATTCATTTTAAAAAAACTCAAAAAACTGTAGCATATCTAGCATTTGTAATTATGCCACAAGTATCAAATAAAGATCCATTCCCCACGTGGGATAACGTCATCAAAATTTCAAAATCCACGTCAATATTAGTTAGGCGGGAAAATGCGTGTGTGTTCTCTCATCTAGTGAGAAGAGGAAGGTTATGCTCATTAAATAATGTCATCGCAGCCTCACGGAGCAGGGGAACGAATAGGGAGTCTCCCAGGAAGCGCGTGCTTCTGAGCAGCTGGTTATCCACGGCTCACCCTCCCACCGTCCCGGTGTTTATATATATATATATATATATAGCACCTGGCTATTCTTCATGTTTGTTTATTTGGTGCATTCCAGAGGTTAAAAGCGGTGAAGTTAGTCGTAGGATAGGGATTGGGGTTAAGCTTATCGATTGAATTATCATTAGGAGGTTAGTCGATTTCTAGGTGGGCAGTGGGGTGGAGAGAAGGAAAGGGGAACGGTGGGAAGAAAGGTTAGGGGCTCGAGGTGTGAGGAGGGGGAGAGGCGGCCGATTCCCCAGGTAGGCTGTATGAAAGGTAGCTAGTTAAAAAGCGTATACAGCAAATTAAATACATTATTGTGGTAATGGGGCGACAGAAGTATAGGTCTATTATACTTATGGCAGTTATAGCAAATGTAGGCAGCTTGCCCTGTTCCAGAACACCCTTTGATATTCATTCTATTCAGCAGTGGGGCCAGGACTTCTCAGAATTAAGTGATGGGTCATTATACTTTAAACACCATGGAGAAGCCTAGATTGGCAATTAAACAGCTCTTGCTGACACTCACTTGTGCCACCCTGTGACCCCTTTTAGATTGAGATGTTGGAGCTCCGGGCCCTCAGCCTGCTAAATTGGTGCAAGGCTCTTCTCCTGACGAGAGCCGGCTCTGAAATCTGCCGGCTTCAAAGGGAGCGAGATCATGTATAAACCATAATGTGGGTGCACCGTGGCTCACAAAAAATAAGGCAGGAAGAGATGAAATGTTACAAGTGCAAGGGGGAAAATGAGAGAATAATGACAAACCTAATGCAACTCAAAGCAGGATTGTTGCACAGGAAAATGCATCCTACTGCTTGTGCATAAAATCAAGGCCGGCAGATGACATCCAGTTAACAGAAACGTGTCAACAGTGAAGTAAAGTGAGAGTGAGTAAGAGAGAAGCCCCTGAGACAGCCAGAAACAAAAATTAGTTGTCCTTAACAAGTTAAGGTTCATCATTATATTCTGGCTTGGAGCCATGAAAGCAGACGGGGGTATATAATGAGCTGCTTAGAATTTTTAGGGTGTTTATTGCATTGCATGAAATAGTTGTCTGCAGAAAGGAGTTTCGTAAGTGAAGGTATGCGTACAGCCCACATACACATTCGTGCACAGTCTCTTTCTGTATTGTGCATTTTTCAGATATACGAATGATATGTGTGTAGGTATGGGAACATACAAGTGTTCTTCTTTATGGCAGCACAGAAAGTTGGTCCCTACGCCAAAATGTGGTCGAATGATGGTGTTTTCCCATTATGCTTGGTGTATGTACACACACGTGCACACACACAATATTCTGTCTCTCCCCCTCTCCCTCCCCGCCCTCACCCTTGCATGTCTGTGCACATACTCTCGTTCTCTAGGAAGGGAACATATATATTCGAGGAATGTCAGGCCTTTAAAATTCACAGTAAAAGCTGCCACCCACCACATCACCCAAGGGCTTTTAGGAACACATGTTCTGAACTTCTGTTCCTCCGAGGTCTTTGAGCAGTGGGAAGGAACTGAGTGTGACTTGGGAACCCAAGGGCTGACTTTTATTTATTTATTTTTTCCCCTTTTTTGGGGAGAAGGTGGATAGGTATAGGGGTTATTTGTTTCCTTCCTTCCTCCCTCTCTCTCTCTCTCTCTCTCTCTATCTCTCTCTCTCTCTCTCTCTCTCTCTCTCATACACACACACGCGCGCACGCGCACACACACTCTAAAGGTTGACTGGCACGATTCTTACTTTTAAAAAAATCATGTCATTGTTACCCCATTTCAATAGTGGCTTAAACTTACAAAAGGGGTGGCAGGAAGAGACCATGTCAGGGTGGAATTTCTGAGTCTAGTATCTACTGCTACTTTGGGCCTCCTTTAAAAATCAGCATTATTCATTGGTATTATTTTCCTCTGTTGATCTATGTAGATTCAGTTAGTACTTTAAGTTTTTTAAAATGATTTTTCAAATTAACTTTGGCTACATTATTTTGGCTGAATGGAAACTCTCTAATCCACCCTTTTGAAATAACTGTCATGATAAAACCTCAGTAGGACCTCCAGTGCCCACTGGAATTGGCTTTCTAAACAGTAGATTGTTGTTCCCTGGGTGGCACGTGGGGCTGTTTTGGTCTGGATTTATTAAGAAAGCAGCAACTGCTGTGATCTCCCTCTGAACAGGGTCCCATCTGCTCCCTCACAGAGTCTTGCCAGGTGGGGCAGGAGGCTGCCATTTTGTTCTCTTTGGGGATTCTGCCCTCCTGGTTCCTCAACCCTCCTTTTCTCTGCAGAAGGATATGTTACTTTCAGAAGAGTGGTGGTTCTAACCCAGTACAAATCATGGAAACTCCAAACATACTGGGAAATGTGAAAGCTAGGCTGTCTGATCCAGTTGTCAGTTTGCAGATGGGCCAGGGGTCGTTTGAAAATTAGCTGTTTATGGCCTGGCTAATTTGCTTGGTTGGGAAACACCAATTCAGGGCCTAAAATGTATTTTAGAGAACTGTTCTAAAAATGAACAGTATTAGAGGAGAAAACACAAATGTTATCTTTTCTTTTGTAATTTTGATAATCATTTAGAAGGCTTTTTAATGATGCACAGACAACCTATTAAGTAAAAGTAATTTAGGAATCCTAAATTTGACAGGAGAAAGGACATACAAATCAAAATTCAAAGCTTTATTGCGTGTGTGCCTTTTTTTTTTTTTTTTACATATTTCCATAAAGGGATACTAACTTATTTAAAATGTCCATGACTTACAATAAGAACGAACTAGGAAATATTTGAATTTTTCCCCCTGTCTTCCTGCCTCACTCTCTCCCACTCCTGTCAAATGATGGGACACAGCAACAAAAGAAAAATAAAAATTTTATTGCACTCCATCAACAGAATGAGGTCTAATGAGGCATGCACAGCATTGTCAAAAATGTATGTATATTTCAACCACGTTAATATTTTATTTAGCTGTCAATATACAACAAAAGATTTCACCTTTCATTTTAGAGCTGATTAGGACTTAGGAAATTGTCTTCTTAGATGCCACTAATAATGCCTCAAAAAACAAGTGGACGTGCAATTTCCAGCAGGTACTCCAAGCCCACTTTTCCGCCCAAGTACATCAGTTGAATTTGTCTTTTGCCGAAGATGTTAAAAATCATAATATCTCGTGTCAGTAGCAATAATGAAGGGGAAGACTGGCTTTAATGACATTATGAGAATCATTATGTTTAATTTATCGCTAATTAATGCTGACAGGTTTCATATGCCTTGGGTTGCTTTCATGTGAGTGTTACGTGCTGTTGTTTTTTTTTTTTTTTTTTTTTTAATTGTGTGTACACATCCCTCCTCATTCATTCATTTTGATTCTGACGATTTACACAGCTTTCTGTCTTCTAGGTTCCCTCCCCACATGGTCCCACCTCATCACACTCTGCACACGACCGGCATTCCCCATCCGGCCATAGTCACGCCGACAGTCAAACAGGAATCCTCCCAGAGTGACGTCGGCTCACTCCATAGCTCGTAAGTGTTGCTGTTTCCATCTCTTTCTTCTTTGCCACGAGCCGGTTGCTGCCGCTGAGTGGTGGCTCTCTGCCTAGGGTTGGCCTTGCTTGGTTTGACTCCAACACACACCCAGCCTGGTGGGTTCGGCACTGCCTTAAGGAGAAGGAGAAAATGCACAGTGGTGGAGTCTCACCGATTGTGCCACTGCGGGGTAGAACCCTGCCTTGGGCGGATACCCGGATGCACTGGGATTGGGAGCCCCTTCCCCGCCCACCCCCGACCCTGCAGGTGAACATTTGGAGCTTTGTTCTGCAAGCACGAGAGAACCCTGCCAAGGTGGAGACAGCAATAGTGTGCTTTCCCCCTCTGGCTTGGGAAAACTGTGTGTTTGTGAAACTTGGAGGAAGTGATTACAAAATCTCTCTCTTCCCCTACCCCCTTCCTCAAGCTATTTTCGTTCCATTTTCCGGGGTGAAGAAAACTGAAAGTGGAAGCGTGCTTTCTATTCAAAACTGCCAGGCTGGGGTGTTAGGAGACAGGGAGGTGGGCTCTCTGCGTTGGAGGAAGTTGGGCCGTGTGATTGTTGATTGGGTTGTGTCTGTTTTATCTACATCCAGAAAGCATCAGGACTCCAAAAAGGAAGAAGAAAAGAAGAAGCCCCACATAAAGAAACCTCTTAACGCATTCATGTTGTATATGAAGGAAATGAGAGCAAAGGTCGTAGCTGAGTGCACATTGAAAGAGAGCGCGGCCATCAACCAGATCCTCGGGCGGAGGGTAGGTGACGCCCTCCCGGGGAGACGAGGGGGAGGACGAACTGGAGTGCAGCAGGTCGGGTGGTAAAATGTTTGCGTCCCCGTTTCTTTGGCGAATCCCTTCCCTTCAGCCATGTTCTGAATCCTTGAATGGCCTCATTGAGTCGGGACTGGTCGTCCTGCATTCAGATGGCATTCAGGGCAGCCACAGCCGAGATCCCCCCACCCCCGAGAGAGCAAATGATAGAACGACACAGATGACAAATCAAGTTTTGTCTGAGCCTTCCCATTAAGTGCCAGGACCCACCAAACTGTTAGTGTCTACAAATTAAACCATTTCTGGGGGGACTCGCCACAAAAAGCAGCGCCATGCATTCCCCAATCACAGTGTAGTTGGTGATGTTTTTGCATGTCTCTCTCACCCCACCCGTGTCCCCTGCAGTGGCATGCGCTGTCCAGAGAAGAGCAGGCGAAATACTACGAGCTGGCCCGGAAGGAGCGACAGCTTCACATGCAGCTGTACCCCGGCTGGTCCGCGAGGGATAACTATGTAGGTGGATCATTTCCGTAAGACGAGAGTGTGTAGAGATGTGTTGTGTGTTTGTACGGACAAAGAGAACAGGGACTTCCAACTCGAATCAGGCCTCAGCCTGCCTTAGGGACTGTTAGCATCTTGCCGGACCACCAAACCGGAGGGGCTTGTCCCGGCTTCAGGTGTGGACGGTAGCCGGCAGCACACGGTAACTCTGTAGGGTGGAGGAAGGAAGCTGGTGTTCCAGGGTTCCAGCTCAGGACTCGGGAGGTCGAATTCGGGCTATCCACACCTGCTTGCCCGCTTCCTAGAGGAGGCAGGGCTCCGGGATATGCCCAAAATGAGCTTAAGTTCCAGATTAGGTTCTCCATGCTCCTCAGTGGGTGGCCTTACAGGGAAGACCAGTGATTCGGGGTGGAGGAAGAGGGTTTAATTCCTCACGGGTCTTCCAGCAGGGCCTTCACCCTTAAGTAGGAAAAGGAAAACAATTGCCTGTGCCATGATGCAGTAGACACTGGAAGCCTGTTTCATCCTGAGAGGGGCATGATGGGAATATCCCTGAAAGTCCTCCTTTGGCAGGGAGGATGAGATCACTCTGGGCCTAGCAAGTTGGGAAGGGTGTGTGTTATGAGATGTGAGTGTCCCTGGGCTCAATGTTGGCTATGGAATTGGCCTAATTTCCTTTCTTGGGTTTTAGGAAACCCTGTAGGATTACTGTTTTTCCTAGTTGCAGTGGTTGTGTCTCCACGATTTCTCTCCTCCCACAAACTTGCTGTCCTGTGGAGGTGTCTGTGTCACTATTGATTATTGATGACCCTGCATTTTGCCCAGTGGCTCTTCCTTCCCTAGATGGGTGAAATGTCTCTTACTTTGCTTGCTGCATTATGACCTGGCGTTTGGCTTCATGGAGTGATCCCGCCAGCCGCTCCTGGGAGGGAGACGGAACTGGTCTTCAGGCAGCACAGGCTCCCCCCCCCCCTCGTCGATGTCGTGGAGCCATGCGCGATGGCTTTACCAAGTTCCTCTCACTCTCCTGTTGGCATCATCCGTGGGAAAGAAGCTCTTCTTTCTGGGGTGCTGAGGTCATGGAATTCTCACTGCGCGTGCACTCGCTGCGCACAGGTGTTCCGGGGGTTCAGAGCTAAGTCAGATCCTTCCTTTGTCAGAGCTCCCCGTCCGCCAGGAACCGCAAACGCGCGTGAATGTGGGGTCCCGAGTGCGGGCTGCTTTCTGCTCCCTGTGACTCGCTGTTTCAAGCTCGCTCCCTCTTTTTTCTCATACCTTTAAACCTCACTGATCAGGGAGAGGGGGCTGGCGCAGCCCATCTCCCTCTGGGCCCCGCCTCCTGGGAGCCGAGACAGGAAGGAGCGCTAGCACCTTGGCTGGCACGCGTGCTCTGCTGAGAGCCTTGTCGCCGACAGGTGGGCTTGCACGGGGTCTCAGCTGCTTGGGACCTTTCCGTTTGTCCTCAGCATGTGTGCAGTGGGGAAGCCTTTCTTCTGGAGCTGAAAGGAAGAGGATGAGAAAGTGACTGCTCTCCCACCGGCATCCTGCTCACCCGCTCCTGACCCCGAGGTGGAGCTTTCAGGCAGCGGGCAGGCTCCATAGCCTTCGCGCACGCAGCCATCTCATTTCAGGACAGCTGCTCCCCTGGTCTCGGGTCAGAAGTCCTTAGAGTTCATCTCGAGCTTCTACTACCTGCTACAAACCCAATTCTTTGAGTAATCTAGAATGGTACCGCAGAGAGGAATTCAGCTTCTCCATAGATATCATGTCCTCAGTAGACATTTTGGGTCACAGTTAGGCCTTCATGTCCAGCCGTGCAGGGCGTGCACTGCGCTTCTCTAAGGTATGCCATTTACACTGTGGGCTATGTGAATGGTGCCCCCTGGAGTTGTGCAGGGTGAAATCTCCACAAAGGTACAAGGCAGACTTTGTGATAGCTTCAAAAGAATACAGTGTTTGACTTGCCTAGGAGTCATTTAAACGAAGTCTTGCTTGAGGCTTTTTATGAAGTAGGTTTTTAGGTTTCAGAAGGTTCCATGGGGCACTTGAAATGACTTCAGCTCAGTTCTACATGCGGAAGACAGGTTGGTAGAACAGGGGAGTTCCTGAGAAGACCTGAGAGAAAGTTTAGAGATAGATCTAGACTGAGAGCTGCAGGAACTTTAGCTCTTGTAAGAGGTACTGCCAGAGTCCTGTTGCAATGACTCATTACACCTCGGTGTGAACACACACACACAGTTCACACACACACAACACACACACTCTCTCACATGCTCTCATACTCCTTCCTTCTGTGACCCAGGGAACAGTTTGGGGACAAGACCCACAGAATTGAAGCTTTTATGGATTTGGTTATGGTGGAAACTTGTTAGTATTTCTTTTTAACTAACTTGACATAGGAGTTTCTACAAATTACTTTGGTCATTGTAAACTCCAAAGGTTTCTTTTGGAAAATACTTTCTGAGCTCACCTCATGCCTCTTTCACATTCTTGCTCTTCCAGCCAAGTGGTAACAGAAGCCTTTATATCTCTACCCCAGGAAAATAGAATTGAGCAAAACAGTGACAGTCAGGCTTGGCACATTCTGTAGAGCACAGTTGAAAATATTTGGGGTGCCATAGTAATATCTAACCCCTGGCATTGTATTAAACATTATTTCCTTCCTAACTCCTTCTATGTTAGGTAATGCCATTTGCTCATCTGAGCTTTTTCTCACTTCTATATATTAGTCCTTTTCTTCCTTCTGATACTTTTAAAGAACTAATGGGGTGGCCACCTCCCTGGAGATGCATCTTCCTCTTCACTAAGGGTAGTGTCTTCTCACTTTCTTATGTCATCTTCCTAATAAAATACAGTCTTTGTCCTCTGGAAGCCTTTAGTCTAAATGGTAACTTCCTCAATGATAAACATCTCAATGATACATCTTAACACCTAACAGCTTCCCCTGGGTAGGAGGAGTTTCTAGTGCCATCAGAATACATTGGGAGGGCTTGGAAATGGGTGAACACTGCATTAAAGATGACTGACTGAGAAGCCCAGGGGTACTTGGATGCTGAGATGCCTGGAAATTAAAATGTTTCTGTGCCCAGTTGAGTTTTTCCTTTAGGCTCCTAAATCAGCTGAGACTAGACCCTCCTCCCTGTCCCGAGACAGCCAGGTGGCACTTTGTTCCTTGCATAGGGTAGGCACAGACATGAAGACGGAGGCTCCAGCCCCTTGAGAAGGCACAGGGACTCCTTTTCTTAAAAACCAAGGAACATGGCATGTTTAAACAGAAGCACTGAACAGAAGTCCAAAACAAACTCCCCAAGTGGCACCATCCCCTTGACCTGAGAGAAGAGAGGGCTTTTCTCTAAAACAGGCGGCTCTCGGCCCTTGGGTGCAGCCAGAACTCAGTGGCATCTTTACGTTGCTGTTCTCCTTCCAGAGCCTGACACATTCTCGGGTTTTCTGCCTTTCATTGTTCTTTTCTTTTTGGAGTCGACGTCAACATACTGCGAGAACCTTTGGGCAAAGGTATTATTTAGATGTTCTGAAACACGCACAAGTGTGAAACCGTTGCATTTTAATTTATGCCAGGTGGCTGCCTCTTTTTGCATAGGGTAGGCTAGATGGTGAGGGAGAGCTAATTTCAGACCTGGAGCAAGGCAGTCGCCTCAAC
The DNA here is from genome assembly GCF_040939455.1 of Microcebus murinus. Lineage (NCBI taxonomy): Eukaryota > Metazoa > Chordata > Mammalia > Primates > Cheirogaleidae > Microcebus > Microcebus murinus. The sequence goes on along the minus strand of NC_134117.1, from coordinate 15,813,677 downwards.
AGAATTCCTCCCTAATCCATTTCACATCTGCAAGCAGGGGCAGACTGTCAAGGTATCAAGGAGGGTCAGGTTGGAGAATGTGAATGACTCCATGCAATTCATCACCATTAATCAATTAAGAAAAGAGTCTCCTTGGTGGGCCAGGCATTGACTACGAGCAGAGCGTCATGGTTGAGGGCTGTGGAGCCCAGACCACCTGCATTCTTATCCCACCCCACCACTTGCTCTCCGTGTGACCTCAGGAAAGTTACCTAACCCCTCGGTGCCTCAGTTTTCTCATCTGTAAAATTGGAATGGCAGTAATACCTGTTGCGTAGGATTATTGTGAGGCATTAAAATGAGTCAGTCTGTAGCACACTTGGAATTGAGCCTGGCACCTAGCATGTGCTCAATGAATGGTAGCTGTTATCATTAGGATTATCATACCCATTATTATATGAGATAGATTATCATACCCATTATTATATGAGATAGAGGAGAATGGTGGGGACTTCCTCTCTCTTATGGATGCCCATCCAGCAGTTTTGAAAGGGGCTCAGATGATTCTTGGTTCTATTTGCCTCCCTTCACCCCCATCTTTTAAAACCAAGATGCTACAGCTCTCAGAGAAGCCCCTGCTAAAGCTTTCATTCTCTTGATTCCGAATGGGGACCCTCAGCCTTAATGAGTCAGAGAGTTGAGTGGGTCAGGCAGGCAGCTCTGAAGCTGGTGCAACCCTCCTGCGTTCATTTGCCCCTCAGAGGTGGGCTCTCAGACTGCTCCCAGTGCTGCCCTCCGCTCCCCCCTGAGTCTTCTGCATATCATTCTCTTTCTTACGCATCAAATGCTCTGGGTCAGGTTTGAGGGTAGACATAGATGGAGGAGCAGAGAGATCTTACTTACTTACCACCTGCCAGTCCCTTCTTCTCTCCTACGAGGTGTGTGTCTCTCCAGCTGGGGCACAGTGACAGGCATTTGGATGAAAGGACGGTGGAGGAGTGAGTGTGGATGGAGGTGGCAAGGTGGTCCCTTCCTCCTGCCCCCTGCTTCCAGGTGAGCCCAGACACCCACCTCCCATCTGTTTCTTGAGGTAATTCCCTGTGTTTCATCTGTTCATCTAGGGGAAGAAGAAGAAGAGGAAAAGGGACAAGCAGCCGGGAGAGACCAATGGTAAGTTGCAATAATCAGGATAGAGGAAGGAGCAGTAGCCCGAGGACCACTCTTTTATGTTAGGCTTCCATCCGGGGGAGGCAGGAGAAATTCAAGGCCAGGACATTGTTGGGGAACCCATCTTAGCCAGCCTTTTTGTGTATGCATTTTAATTAATTGCTTCATGACTGCCCTTTTAAAGCTAGTAACATTCATTGTTGCATGAAAAGCACATTGTAATTCTAGTGGAATGTGTTTTTAAATAACTGCAAAGCCTGTAACTGGAGAGCAAGCGGTAGGCATGCCTATGCTGGGGTTTATGCAGTCTGCTTATTTTGTATGTGTCTGAGAAGGGGCAAGGAGGGGGCTTAGGGGCATAGGAGGGGGTGTGTGTGAGTGTTTGATATTAACTGGGCTGTTCCTGAATGTTCTGATGCATGCCTTTACAGTGGTAAATTACACCCATTTTAAATTAAGGAGGTTTGTCATTCTCTAGAAGAAATTAGAAATACTGCATAGGCAATCTCAGAGGTCCCCTGGAGAAGGCCAGGCTTTTACAAACAAACAAACAAAAATTTTGAAGGCTTTGTATAATTTGTTCTTTTTTTTCAGAACACAGCGAATGTTTCCTAAATCCTTGCCTTTCACTTCCTCCGATTACAGGTGCTAATGTCATTTTGAGTCATTAAAATAGTTGATAAATTGTTTTTTAATTTTTCTTGCCATTATAGTTTTATTAACATTGAACACGTATGACCTTTGAACATTCTTTAAAATGACCATCTACACGGTTTTGTATGTTTCAGTAGATTTTTTTTCCAGTTGCTTCTGTTTTTTTAATTTAATTTAACTTTTGTTTTATTTGTTTATTTATTTTTCCCATAACAGTTGTTTAAGCAGTGATGACAGTGATTTCAGAGTTGAACTAACTGTGCAAATTGAATATGCAGTATTTCTTTAAAAGAGACTGGTTAAAAAAAAAATGGAAGGAATTCAGTAATAAACCTCCTTAATCTAATGGCATTTTTTTCATTGCTCCCACTAAGTTTTCTCACGCAAGCATGCATCCGCAGTATGATTATTTTTTCCTTTGCTTTTTTTTTATTTTAGTTTTTTTTCTTCCTTTTGCTTTTCTGCTCATAATTTGCAAATCCACTACCATCTTACTGACTGTGCCTGCTTAAATGCTGCTATGAGCTTCTAACTAACTCTTAACAGCTCATTCATACAGCCTGTTTACTTTTATCTATTCCTCTCTTAATATTAATGAAAATAGATTTTAAAAAAGAAAAGATGAACATTCCAAAAGCTGCAATATCCCAATACCACAACCCTTTTCTTTCTTTATTTCTTTCTGTTTTGTTTCGTTTTGTTCTGTTTTTATTTGTAGTTTTTTTTTCCTTTTTTAAACTGTCGTACTCTGAGAAGAAAAAAGCATGTTACAAACTTAATTCCCTCCTTCGCTTTATTTTCTTCTATAAGAAAAAAAATTGAGAGGAAAAAAAGAGAAAGCAAAACTGAAAGAGGAAAAACTATTTAAAAGAGTGAGTTTCTTCAGTATCTAACTTCCCTTTGTCAGTTCAAAATGAATCCGAGAGACAGTCCTTAAAGAAGGGATACTGCAGCTTTATTTGCAACAGCTAATTTCACACGTTGAATAAGAATGTGATTTTTACCTTTTTTTTAATTAAACAAAGTTAAAAAAAACAAAAGTCAATATTTTGCAATTAGTAACCAGGTCATTGATTTATTCCCTTTTTTATTTTTATTTTTTTCTTATTTGTATCTTTCTCTTCCCCTCCCCTCTCTCTCTCTCTCTCTCTTTCTCTCTCTCTCTCTCCCATGTCCTTCTCCTCCTCTGCTCGCTTCTTTCTTGAACTCATTCAGACCTGAGCGCTCCTAAGAAATGCCGAGCGCGCTTTGGCCTTGATCAACAGAATAACTGGTGCGGCCCTTGCAGGTGTGTATAGTCTCCCAGATTCGCTGTGCTGGTTTGCAGCTGGTCTATTCAATCCTTTCCCCCTTCTCTGGCCTGTTGCTTTGTAGCTCTGTGTGTGGATCTTAGGAGACACAAGGGAGCGGGACACTGCCAAGTGGATGGGCTCTATGAGGGATATGCTTGTTCTCCCGCTGCTGCTAGCCAAAATGCCACTGTAAAACAGCATCACGTGTACCTCCTCGGGTCAGCGACAGCAAACCCCCAGCGCGCCCCCTCCCAGGGAATGTTGCCTGCCAGTCCCCTTCCTTATGACAGCCCGGGATCACAGTCCTGGCCTAGGTAGAAGCCAATGACGTCACCTTCTCCCCTCCTCTTCTCTCTCTATTTTTATTTATTTTTTTCATTGTTGTTTTTTGGTTTCTGGTTGTTGTTTTCTTTTGTGTGTGTTTTATCGTTTTATTTTATTTTGTTTTTTTCCTTTTGACTCATAGAAGTCCTTTCCTTTCATGCCCTTGGTGAGGGAAGGTTTATCAAATAGAACCAAGGTGATATAGAAGAAAAGTAAGCTGTAGCTGAGATTTCACATCCAACTGAGCACGACCCACCATTGTGTTGTATTTTTTGTGTTTACCTTATGCTAACAGATGCAAATACTCCAAAGAAGTGTCGGGCACTGTTCGGGCTTGACCGACAGACTTTATGGTGCAAACCGTGCAGGTATATTACCACTGAGAGGCCTTTGGGAAAATCAAAGTATTCTGTCCTTCTGGTACCTTAGTGTGACAATTTATTTTGACCTCGTTCCCATCTGCTTCCCCCACTGGCATCAATGACTAATGATCCTCATTCTTCAAAATTTCCTTGCTAATTTTATGCCATTTCCTCTCCCCACTTCCTCTTTCTCTCTTTCCCCTTGCACTTATGAATAACATATCCCTGGTGGCAGAACTGAGACCACAACCTTCACAAACAAGGGCAGGCACGGATCCTTTTGCTTTGAACGCCAGCATCGTGGAGCTGGCCCGACCCTGGGAGTGCGTGGCCTGCGTACTGACCATAGCATGCCACCGTGTCCAGGGGTTTGAATAAGTTCACACTTGGCAGCAATTGCATTCCCGTGCACTTGGAGTCGAGGCACTCAGAGGGGTATTCTGGCGTAGGCTTCCCCCGCACTTTTTTTTCTTTTTGATTTTGTTTTGTGTTTAAAAACCACATATCCGCACAGAGGAGCTTGGTTAGCTGACATTGTTTTACAGTGCTGAAAAAGAAGCGTGGCATTGAATGGCATGCACCAGCTAAAGGGCTGCAAGCAGTGAGTCGTGCAGTTGCATACTGCAGTGTCACTAGGCCTGCAGAATTAAAAATATATATGTGTGTGTATATGTATGGATATAGCATTGGTTCCAAAATGGATCAGAACAGCCCCAAAGTGTCCCGATTAAGCACACATGTTCCACCTGCAGGTTTTCATCCAACCTGTATGCTCAGGGAAGGTGTAGGTACTTCCTTCTTGGTGGAGGGAATACCAACTTAGTTCCTGTCTCATTTCCTTTCCTTTAATGACCACCTTTGGTTAAATTTGTTGTTTCTTTGTTCTGATACAAGCAGTCTTTGAATTTGGAATATTATGATGGTAGGTATTTCAACACCCTAAACACGCTTCCCTGTTTGTAGTGCCTCCCCGTCACGTGTCCCCCCCTTCATGCCTCTGCCATGTGCTCCGTGTTTAGATGTTAGATCAGATGTTCATCCCATTCCGTGCATGCCCACGAGTCTCCTTTGTCGCTCCCCTTCTTCTCTGATGCCAGCACAAGAGATCGGCAAAGTGCCTCGTGTTGACCCAGCAAACGTTAGGGGAGAGAGAAAGGGCCTGGGAGTCTCCACTCTCTGCCCACGGAGTGAGGGGTTGGGGCTCCAGGGGGTCACCTAGCAGGAGAGGAAGTCCCCAGTCATTCCATGAGATGGTAGTTTCACAGGGCTGACACATGTCACCCCAGCACAGTCCCAGGTTCTTCCCTGGACAACAGAAAGGAGTTTCATGATGAAGATGATGAAGCATATTGGGTATCTAATTAGGACCAGCCAGGGAAGACAGGGACTCTGCCAGGCAGTGATTTTTGTCAAAATTGTATTTGTGCCGAGTGAGAAGATGACTAGCTACAGAATCCTGCTCTGAGATGCCCCACCATGGCAAATGACCGGCTAACCACAGGGCCTCTGAAAAGAGAGGGTTTCTCATGATCTGTAGAAATGTACAACTGACACCATTGTGTTACGCTTCACAATAAGGCTGGTTCAGGTGCCTGGTTTGTTTGTTTTGTTAATGGGGGATGGGGATGGTTTATGAATCCCTTTTTTGTTTTGGAAGGAGTTGCTGCAAGTCAGATTTGGCATCCCCCCCCCCCCTTTCTGGAAGTTATTACTAACATTGACCCAAGCAGAAATCCCCTCCTCAGACACAGTTCACACCTTGCTTGAAGCCAGGGTGTGGTATTTTCCTGAGACACCAGAATTTTCTTGACATTTTTACACCCCACCCCACCCCCTACCAAATCTGCCAGCCCAAAACCTTGTGGCCACCTTGTGTTTTTTCTAAAATGCAGCTTTGAGGGGCTATCAGTACGACAGCACGTCTGTCGCAGATCTGAGGTCCCTGGTCCTAGGAGCCAGAGTTCAGCAGAGACCCCGTCATTGTCCAGTTTTCTTTCCAGCCTCAGCACTGTTAGAACTTGCCCAGCAACCATTTTTCTTCTGTTGGGGACATTTTTTTCATACCACAGAAGCATTAGCAAATGCACTTCTGCTGTCTTTTAAGGTTGTCATTCCAAAACAGGATCAGGAAGAACCCTTAGCTTCCTCTCAGAATACATACATAAGAAGCTAGAAATGGATCTTTAAGAGGCCACTCCTCTGATTGGAGGTGAAACCTAGGTGGGGAGTGGGCTAGGAGTATGGGTTTTGTACAGGTTGTTCCCGCTCCCTTTTTCCCCTCAACTTTTTCTTTTAACTTTGCCATGGCCATGACTGGCTTGATGATAAAATCAATAGGACAAAATGTGCTTTAAAAAAAGGGGGGGAAAAAAAAAGAAAAGCAGTTGCCAACCGAGGCATTTTCTGACTCGTCAGAAATGTGTGTGTGTTCCAACTGCCCTTTGCTCAGCCACCTATTCTAAGGACCATTGCTCTGTCACCACAGTCTTCGTGTCCCATGTCCAGAATGCCCCTCCCCCCGCCCCCCTGATCTGGAAACTTCCACGTCATAAAAAGGGTGGGAGGGGTGAGAAGAAAGCACCCAAAATGCTCCTAGCCAATCAGGGCTCCTAGCTTGCCACACAGGGTTTCTTGTTTTATTTGACATTTGTGGACATTTTAACAAGATTCTGTTTTGAGCCCACCAAGTTGCTTTCCCATCTTTCCACTCTGCCCTACTAGCATGCAGTGCTGCTTGGTGCCGCGCCCTCGTCTCCCTGGTCGTTTCCCCTTCTCTCCTCCTCCCTTTCCCCCCTCTCTGTTTTTCTCTGTTGCTTTCTCAGTTTTGCTTATGCACTCTCCCCCACCACCCACCTCCCATCCTTCTCCTGTTTTTAAAATGCATGGACATCTTAGTTTTTTGAGCATGTTTTGATCTGCAGGCTAAGGTGGTTTAAAACTCCTAGAGGCTTAATTATTTATCTTGGTTTCTGGGATGGGAGCAGAACCCATAGTCTATTTCAGTCTATCCCAGGGAGAAAAAGGAACCTTGCTGAATTGAGGGTGAGAGGGGGCTGCACTTGCTCCCCCAGAGTTCTTTCTGACCTGGGGGGGGGCACAGACAGACCCTGACGCCACCAGCCCCACCGTGTCTCTGCCTCTGGGAGGCAGGGAGACTGCGCATGCTCCCTTCCCTCCCTCCCCTTCTTCCCTCCCTTCCTGACATCTTGCTGAGTCCACACCCGAGCCCGGAGGGGCACCATCGGACAGTTCTGGGGCACAGACCAAAAGGAGGAACCCAATACACCCCCTGTCCTTTCAAGGCCAGGGACATCGTCCACCTGTGGTTGCCTTCAGCGAGGCAGCATCTTGTTTGCTTTCCAGCGGCAGAAAGCCGGTCAGCACTCACACACTTGTTTTTAGATGGAGTGTTATCAGCAGTGGTTCTGACTATATTCTAGGGTCCTTAGATGAGCACATTTCCTATATCTGCATTATTTTCATAGCATTAGTGGGGTTGATCCCCAGGATCACCTTTCCTACCAAAATACTGTCCCATCAGACTGGGATTGATGGTGGGAGAAGCTTTGAAGTCACATGCTCAATTTCTTGAGTTGGCCTCCCCCCAACCTCATCCTTTGATGCTAAGCAAGAAAGGCTCTGAAATTCTCATTCCTATTTCTTACGTGTAAGTGGGTAGTGAAGAGGGCAGATTCTGGTTTTGGTGCAGGGCAAAATTAGACTCTCTGGTTTAAGCACTAATCACAATAACCCAAGCCCAGGAAGGTCCATGCTGCGATTCCCTGGCACGTCGTCTTGTGGTCACTTCTCTGTGATGGGCTTGTGCTGCACCCTCCACTTACTGGCCTCGGCATACGACAAGGGCAGGACGCCCCTCCATCCATCCCATCCTCGCTGTCTCCTTCCAACCGCTCACTGTGGGGTGGGGGAGGGGGAAGCCCCAACTCTTAAAAAATAAAAACAAAAATCAAGTTTGAATCTTAATTTAATCCACAACCTGCAGGCCATACAACCAGTTATTCTTGTTCCTTTGGATCATTTTCTGTTTTTCTTATTCTTCCCCCTCCCCCACCTTTGTTTATCCTTTTCTACCTGTTTTTGGTGGTTTTTTCTTTCTTTCTTTCTTTTTTTTTGTTCTGTTTTTTTTTGTTTTGTTTTTATATTTTATTTTTTTAGTTTATTTTATTTTTGTTTTCCCCCTACTCCTCCCCTCTCGCCTGATTCTGACCTCTGTTGATTTGGTGTGGTTCTTAACAGACAAGCCCGAAAGCTCTCTGGGCGCCGGCAGCCTCATGGTGGTGGTGTGTTAAAACCTTTAAGCCTCTCGCTAGCGCTGCCTTCAGCTATGTGGGCTCAACAGTGAGCATTTTGAGAGTTTCATATCGATATGAGGCGGCTGGGGAAGGAGCTCTGTCTTTCTCTTTTAAAACACACACACACATCATTGGGGGGCGGGGGTGGCACTGGTGGGAAGGGGGGGTGGGCAAGGAACTGTGTTGGGAGCGCGAGGGGATGTCTAAGGGTTTTAAGCCAAAAGAGAAGTTACAAGCAGCTGTTCAGTCCCCCTCAGCTGGGACAAAGCCACTTTCTGGCACCCAGAGGCCACAGCCTGCAGGTGCCTCCCTGCCTCTGCTCGCTTAGATTGGGGCAGGGGCGGGCTGTGGCTGTTGGGGGAGGGGGGTGCAGATAGAGAGTTCTGGACTCTTTAAGTATTTTGTTTGCCAGCGCAGGCTTAGATGGGGGCCACGGTTCTGTGAGCGACCCGCCCCGGGCTGCCACTTTAATTGTTCCGGGGCCACTGGGCGTGTGTCCCCATGGGGAGCCCCCTGGGTGACGTGGCCCAGCTGCCTGCGAGCGCTAGGTGACTCTGCCCCTTGGCGTCTTTGCCTTCTATTCACAGATAACTCTCTCCCCCTGTTTCTAGGAGAAAAAAAAAGTGCGTTCGCTACATACAAGGTGAAGGGAGCTGCCTCAGCCCACCCTCTTCAGATGGAAGCTTACTAGACTCGCCTCCTCCCTCCCCCAACCTGCTAGGCTCCCCTCCCCGAGACGCCAAGTCACAGACTGAGCAGACCCAGCCTCTGTCGCTGACCCTGAAGCCCGACCCCCTGGCCCACCTGTCCCTGATGCCGCCGCCACCCGCCCTCCTGCTCGCCGAGGCCGCCCACGGCAAGGCCTCCGCGCTCTGCCCCAACGGCGCCCTGGACCTGCCCCCCGCCGCCCTGCCGCCGCCCCTGCCTTCGCCCCTGCCGCCCGCCGGCCCCTCCGGGCCCCTGGCGCAGCCGGCGACCTCTTCCTTACATTCCCACGGCCCCCTGGCCGCGCCCCAGCCCCAGCCGCTCTCCCTGGTCACCAAGTCGTTAGAGTAGCTAGCGTCGCCAGCCCCTGGCTCTGTGTCGTGTCTGTCCCGCTCTTCTTTCTTCGCGCCCTCCTCCCCGCCCGCCTTCGAAAGGTTTTGTTTTGTAACTCTCTTCATTTCGTGCCGCGTGGCTACATTAGTTGATGTTTATCGAGTTCATTGGTCAATATTTGACCCATTCTTATTTCAAGTTCTCCTTTTAAATATGTAGATGAGAGAAGAACCTCATGATTCTACCAAAATTTTTATCAACAGCTGTTTAAAGTCTTTGTAGCGTTTAAAAAATATATATATATACATAACTGTTATGTAGTTCGGATAGCTTAGTTTTAAAAGACTGATTAAAAAACAAAAAGGAAAAAAAAAAAGAAGAAGAAGAAGCAATTTTGAAGCAGCCCTCCAGAAGGAGTTGGTTCTGTATTATTTGTATTAAATACGAGCTTGCGAACCAATCATTTTACATCTGGTTTTTAAACCATAAGGGCACGAGGAATGCAGTGCCGTTACTTTTTTTTTTTCTGTGTGAAACAACTTTTATTGTGATGTTACTTGTTCTTGTTTAAATGTACAGAAACAAAGGGTTAAAATGTGTTAATATACCTTGTTCCATGGTGGTGTTCTTTTGGGGGGAGGGGGATGCTACTCCACAATTAATGGAATCACAAGCTGTCGGGCCAGTAGTATTTATTGCTTTAGAGATTGCTTGTTGTACCTGTATGTTGTCCCTTTTTAAATATGTTTTCCTTTTTCTTGAAACTGTATAAAGTTTTTTTCCCCCCTTAGCATAAGCATCTTATATATAACAACTCATTTGTACAAGGTTTTTAAGTTTATATATAAAATGTGTATATATATTTTTTGTTTCCCTTTTTGACTTTTTTTTTTTTTTTGCTGTATGAAACCCAGATGCCACCAAATGGACATTAATAGTTGCATTAAGGATCAGTAGCATTAACAAAAGTTGCTTTAAAAGCCATTATGTAAAACAAGACTTGAAAATTAGTGAGGGAATTTTAGCAACGCTGTACAAGCAGCAGCGAGAACCATCCTTGTTTCCCCTTTGAACTCCCAGTTGGATGCCCTGCGCCCTTAGGACATGGACTGACCGTGTGCAAAACTTTATGTGCCAAAATTCTCAGTGACTTTAGCTTTCTCCCTCTTTTTGATGCTGTAATTTTTGTTCATCATGTTTTGCTGTGATGTTACATAGGTAGATTTGTATGTAGTTTTAATGTCACCTATAACAAAATGTGTTTGGTAGCAGATTGTCCAGAAAGCATTTTAAATGAAGAGGTATAAACCCTTAAGGGCCAAAATTCTGTATATTAGATTACTCTTAAATGAAAAACCAGCTGCCACTTTTATGTACACATACGACATACAAGTAGGTAGCAAACTTTAAAAATAAAACAAACCTAGGCATGTTGATGTTGCAAAATGCTGTATAAAGCTGAAACCTGTTCATTCAGTGCCATTGTAGTTGACATGAAGCGATTGTAAAACTGTCTCCGATTTTTCTCTGGTTTATTAAAATGCTAACTATAACATTTTTTGTGAATACTTTGAATGTTTCCTAACAGTTGTGATGTTACTGTTCCGTTTTATGCTCTTATTCCAAGTTCATTTTTAATGGTTTGGAAGCCATTTTTGTAATGAATAAATGTTCATGCTGTACAGTATCTGTAGCATGCCGTTCTGGATTAATAAAAGCAACTTAGTATGTGCAGATAAAGGCTGGTTACTTGTGTCTGTGATTTGTATTTTATCTCTAGGGAAACTAGACCCTTATCAAGAGAAGCATTCCCCAAGTTGGAACTTAAGAACATGTGGTTAGTGTATGGGTGGTGGGTCGTGACTTAGATACTAAATAGTAGTCTTTTGAGTCCAGGAGGGGTTGATCCTCCTAACCTCACCCCCGATGCCCGTTTGGTGTACCTTGTTGTATCTGGTTCATATAATGTGTCATTTGCAATGACGATAACCAGTATAAAAGGAGTTCTTGGTATGTATCTTCCCCCTTAGTATTTAATGCTGCCATCACCAGTAGTTAATTTCTGGAAGCAAAGCACAGTTAGAGAGCAAGTATCACTTTTTTGGCTATAAAACAGTTACACTGATATATCCTACTCATCCTCTCACAGTATCAAGCAGAAAGGATTTAATTCTGGTTAATGAGACTTAGTTCACCAAGAGCGGACTTATGAAATCACATTGTTACCAGTTGATCAATGTGAAGGCATCCTAACTTCCTAAAAGTGACATACAGGGAGAGACACGAGGATGTCAAATTGAGCAATTAATGAGCAAGCAGCTTTTTAGACAATTGGATCAAAGTGATGCACTTAGAGTCGTGTATGGTGGAGTTTTGCCATATGTGGGACCCAAGAGTTTTTTCTACAGCTTGGCAAGAGTGCAAGTTCATCACCACTGAGGAGGGGCCCCAATAAAGATCATCCTCAGGTTTCCACTGAATTTCCTGTCTCTTGCTGACTAGGCGAATGGATGGATGCATTGCACCATTTATCTAGGGCATCTGCACCTTCAAAGGACGCTGATTTCAATGGGCATAGAAGCTGTTCGTGATGCTGTTGTTGTTTCTTAAGGTTACCACAGTGTCGCATCAAGGACTGTAAAGCCCCTCAGAAACTCTGCCTCGCCCAAGCTAGTTTTTGTTCTGTAAAACCTAGCATTTTGTTTTTGCTTTGCTTTGTATTCCCAGGGAGGAGTGTTTCTTCTGGTTGTCCTTCCTCATTTTATTTGGCACACTGGGCCCAGGGTGACCTTTGAAAACACACATAATAATATCCGTTATTTGTTGCAGACTGCCAGGCCGTTTATGTGCATTTTCTCATTTCATCCTGACGCTTCCACCTGAATGACTATTATTCTCCCCCACCACCGTCTGCTTTATTTTCCAAATGGATTTAGGAACTCAGAGTTTGAGTGTCATGTCCAAGGCCACACAGTCAAGAGATGGTGGGGCCAGGACTTAAATTCAGATCCGACTCCAAGCCCATGCTCTGCTGCCTCCCATATTAAAGACGACTTCCTCTTCCAAAGAGAAGTGATGGGACAATCTTTTGAAGGGTTTCCTTGTTTCCTCCACCTTCTCTGCCTCACACACCCACTCACTTTCCTTCTTAGCTGTGCTGCAGGGGTAAGCCACCGAAAAGTGTTTTTGCTCTTCCTGCCTGGAAAACTTCCCTTCATGCTTCAGGTCTCGGTGTAGACATCACTTTCTTTTGGGAGATGGTCCTGACCCCTCGAGGATGGATGCTGTCTCCCTCCTCTGTGCTCTCCTAGGCCTGTCTTCCCTCCTCTTTGGTCCACTAACCACCATTGTGTCAACGGGTGTTGCCTGCTCAGGCCCTCAACCTCAGCACCCTTGACATTCAGGCCAGATGATTCGTAGTCGTGGGGGCCCGTCCGTCCCCTGTTTATCAACATCCCTGGCCTCCATCCACTAGGTGCTATGAGCACCCTCCTCCTGCAAGTTGTGGCTACCAGAAATGTCATCAGACATTGTCAGATGTCTCCTGGGGGTGGAGGTGGGGGGAGCAAAATCACCCCCAGTTGCAAACCATTTCTCTAGAGAGCCCTCCACGAGGACAGGATTGTGACTTTCACGTTCACAGCTGTATACCAGGGTCCTGGTTCAGTGGCAGGCATATAGTGGGTGCTTAATACATATCTGTTGAAGGAAGGAAGGGATGAGGTTGGGCAACTCAACATCTAGATGGCGAGAAGTGGAAGAATGGGAACTTTCCATAAGGCTTCCAGATGTGTTCTCACAACTTCCAGGGTGGTGGTGACCTTAATTCGTTCTGCCAAGCTGGAGTATAGCTCAGTGCCCTTGTTACAGAGGCCAGAAAAAGGGCTGGAGGCAGCCCCTGCTGTCACCCAGCCTGAGTGCAGCTCTCTTCCTAAAATTCAAAATATGATCAGCTAGTTTACCTGCCCTACGGCACTTGGTTGATACTTTGAGGACCTTCTCTCCGCCGGGCTCGTGGTGGTCCCAGCTGTCCAAGTTCTCGTCTCCCAAATGCCAGGCCAAGCCTTTGCCCTTCAACCCTTCCTCTCTACATCTGTTTGATTTCTTCCTACCTCAGGAGTTTATTTTCACAGCGAGCATCTTCCTTCCAATTCCAGCCGTAAGAGTGGATCTGTGGATTTTTTGTTACTAAGAGATCCTGCAACAATCTCTAGGAAACCATAACTCAGGCCCTGAGCCCCATCATTGCTGGTCTCTGGTGGGACTTGGCCAAATGTTTGCATATTAGGAGGGTGTGTGTTTCCTGTGGTTGCTGTAATGAATCACCACAAACTTGGTGGCGTAAGACAATAGAAATTGATTCTCTAACAGCCTTACACAGGAATCTGCAGGGCCGTGGTGGCAGGGCCATGCTTCCTTCAGCTCCTGGGGGCTCCCGCAGCCCTCACATCCCTTGGATTGCAGCCATGTCGCTCCAGCCCCTGCCTCCATCTTCACATCGCCGTCTCTGTGGCTGTCCCAAAACTCACTCTGCCTCTCTCTTGTAAGGGCACAGGCGATGATCGTCTTTTGAGCCCAACTGGTTAATCCTGGATAAACCCCTTCTCTCTCGATCCGTAACTTAAAATCGCATCTTTTGCCATATAAAGTCATACAAGTTTTCAGATTAGGATATGGACACCTATTCTGGCGGGGGCACCGGTCAGCCGGCAACAGAAAGGATTTGCCAGTTCTGGGACCACTGCAGAGCCTTAGCACAGAGCCCTTTAGAGTGGGCAGTTGTTCCACGGTGGGTGGTGGTCTCGGACAGGCCCACGCGGAAAATGATGATTGTGGTAGACGGTTTTCCATCTCAGGTGTTAGAAGGCTCACTTTTTATTCTGATGATGTGGACTCATTTGCTCGCGGAAGGACCTTCCAGCCGGATGCAGGCTTTCCAGGAAGGAAGCAGCTGGGAGCAGCGGAGTGAATCTGGGCTCCGAGGATCCCACAGCCCACCTCGCTGTGTGTCCTTGGGTAATTCCTTCACCTCTCTGGGGCCCTGTTTCTTCAGCTAACGAGTGGTGGCAGTGGTATCAGGTTGACAGATTCTTAGGAGAGCCAAAATGCAGAGTGCCTGGAATGGTAAGTCATGGAGGTTATCATCCTAAAAGCTGAAGGCTAGTCCATTTGTTTTCTTTATTTCTCTGTGGGGTTCTGCTAGTCCAGCTCTTCACACCCAAGTGAGAGAATCACAGAAATCTGGATGTGCAGACATATCACACGGCCCAGGGACACTGGCTCATCCACAAGGCATTTCACCTGCAACTCAATGGCCCCATGCAAATGTCTTCCACTCTCTGGGGAGCCGCAGCCCTGGCTGGGGTGCTTTTTGCGGTATAGACATGTGGCATAGAAATGGGTTTTTAATTAAAGCCCTTTGGAAAGAAACTAAGGAGTAGCCTAAAAGTCTCTTGTGATCAGTGCCTGAGGCAATGCCACAACCAGAACTGGGGATCGCTGATGAACAGGGGCATAGATGGGACTTCCTAAAGGATTCCCACCTGGGCTTGGCCTCATCCTCTCTCATTCCAGGTGGGGTTCAGCGTTCTCAGGTGCGTGGCCATGCAGGGGCCTCTCGTGAATTCCGGCATGGGTCCGATAGGCAGCTTTGGTGAGTTCTGGCTCTGAAGCTGTTTTTGTTTTTATTTTTTTAAAGCTGGCATCTTGTGGGCGTACTTGGTGAGAACTGTGAGTACGCACACTCATTCATTCTTTCATTCACTCAGCCACTATTTCTTGGGCACCTGTTTGCACCAGGTACTGTTCTAGGTACTGACCCATAAGTCTGGATGAAGCCAGCTTGGTCTCTAGTTTTTCCTGAGTTCATCCCTTCACCATCTTTTAGGATAGGGCAGGCATCCTCAAACTATGGCCCGCGGGCCACATGTGAGTGTTTTTGCCCATTTGTCTTTTTACTTCAAAATAAGATATGTGCAGTGTGCATAGGAATTTGTTCACAGTTTTTTTAAAACTATAGTCCAGCCCTCCAATGGTCTGAGGGACAGTGAACTGGCCCCTGTTTAAAAAGTTTGAGGACCCCTGGGATAGGGTTTTTAAGGAAGAGGGGTGAACCAACATTCTTGAGTACTGTACAAGCTTGCCCCCCTAGAAAGTGGTTTTCTGCAAGGACAGTAACAAAAGGGTGTGCTAAAAACTAGACTTGCATTTCTCACTTAATCCTCATGGGGATAGAAATTGCTTGTATGTTCATTTTATAGATGTAGAAAGTGAGGCTTGGAGAAGTTACATGGTTTTCCCAAAGGCATGTATCTGGGAAGCAGGGAGCCTAAGATTCGAACTCAGGCATTCTGACTCAGGCATAACTGAATACCATGCTATATTGCTTATTATAAAGACACAGACCATCTGAGTAGCTAGAGGGAGGTGGAGTATGGAACTAATTTGATCCGTGGCCTTGCTAGAAGCTTTTACTATGGGACCGACGGGTGTTCTCTCTCTCCCTGTCTGTGTGCAGGAGGTCCCCACCTTATTCTGGTATTTATGTATGTAACAATAATAAAAACAGTTGATAATTATATTCACTGAGCCATTTTGGACTCAGCACCAGAAGTTACAGAGTCCTACAATTGAAAGAAAATTAGTAGTATATGTATCATATATTCTAATAGTGAATATACATATTACATAGTGTTTTTGAGATTGTAGGTTGCAGTCTATTGATAAGTGAAAAAATCAATTTTGTGGATCAGGCCAGTATTTTTAGAAAATAAAATTGAATGAAATAGAAAATAGAACCCATTGCTTTATATGTGTACTGTATTATATAAACTCTTTCTTACTGTGGTTAAAGTTTAAAAGCCAAGTTTAAACATTAATATTAGCTCTTATATATTTAATATATAAAATGCAGCATGCATGGTGTGTAAAATGCAGTTAACAGAATAAATTTTTATTGATGGGCACTTACACCAGTGTTTCCCAAAATGGGTTCCATAGAGCACTTGGTCCCACGGAGTCGTCTTGGTCAAGTCTTGGGTAACATTTCATACTATGCCTCCTCTTAGAGTTTCAGAATGCTCATTAACTTCTAAGGCTCTGTGAAAGTCTGCCACAAAAAATCCTCTTTCACTCTACCTGCAACATTTGCCAAGTGTAATTGACCATAGAAAACTTTTTTAAGAGGGTAATGCTTATTAATTTCTTTCCAAATTAATGTTCCTTGGAGTACATCTTTGGAAATGTAATGCTTACATGTACGTTAGCTCTCTTAATTTTTTAACAACTCTATGTTGTAGTTTTATTCCCAATTTGTAGGTGAGGAAACTGAGGCTTAAGTTAAATATTAATAGTTGCCACTTACTAAGCATTAATTATATGCCAGGTGTATTTGTCAGCTATGTCTGCAGCAGTGCTGTGTAACACACTATCCCAAAACTCAGTGGCTTACAAGAGCAAGTTTTTCTTTTTCTTGCCATTAGGTCTGTGAGTCAGCTGTGACTCTCATGGGATCGGCTGAGCTTGGCTTTGCGCTAACTCGAGTTCAGATCTGTTTGACACGTCTCTTTTCCTGAGACTAGTGACTACCCAGGGCATGTTCCTATAATTATGGCAGAAACATATGAGCTGTCTTAAGCACTCAGTCTGAAACTGGCACATTGTCAATTTCTAACTACATTCCATTGGCCAAAACATATGGCCCAGCCACACATCCGCAAGATAGGAAAGTATACTCTGCCTGTATTCGAAGGAAAAACAAAACTTGCCTTGTTCCTTTGCCTTTAAATGGCAAAGAGCATGGTCGTATAATTCTATAATAGGAATAACTGGGCGCAAAAAAGTCATACAATCTACCAAGGATCGCACTAATCACTTTTTAAATCTTAATCTCATTTAATCCTTACAATTCTGTGAGGTAGATATAAGTATTGCCCTCATTGTACACCCAAGTAAACTGAGGTTTAGTGATTTCAATTCTCTTGCACGGGGAAGAGCCTCTAATAGAATATTGACTAGGAGTGGAGATACAGCTTTCTTGTCTTTTTTCTGAACTCAGAGAAAATCACTCACTATTTCACTATTAAGCAATAGTGTTAGCTGTGTGTTTTTGTAGATACCTGTTATCAAGTCAAGAAAATTCCTTTCTAGTTTTAGTTTGCTGAAAGTATTTATCACAAACTGATTTAAAGAGTGAAAAGGCCAGCTGCAGCTAGGAGATAATGTTTGTAACACATTTCTCTGACAAAGGACTAGTATCCAGAAGTAAAAAGAATTCCTAAAAATATCAAAAGAAAAGAGCTTAACCAATTGAAAAAGTCAAAAAGCAAAACAAAACCCAAAACAGGACAAAGTAACTCACGAAAAGGGATACGCCATGTTTAACTTCAGTAGATGATCATGGCAGCTTTATTCATAATGGCCCCAAACTGGACATGAGCTAGCTGTCCATCGACAGTAGATTGGATGAGTAAATCGTGCTTGTCATGCAATAGATGAGCACTTCTTGTCCAATGCCCTCAGGATTCCTCTGGATTTTTCTCATAGATTATATATGCTCCATTGCACCAAAATGCTGAATGTGGTATTGGATGGGTGAGAGAAGCAAAAGTTCTCTAAGTTGTGTGTGTCATACAGGGCAGGTAATAAAACACTGTAGCCATGACTGCCATATGCTCTAAGCATCGGTCCCCAACCTTTTTGGCGACAGGGACCGGTTTCATGGAAGACAATTTTTCCATGGTGGGGGGAGGGGGTGTGTGACCAACCTCTGCAGCCAGGTCCCTAACAGGCCATGGACCGGTACCAGTCTGCAGACCAGGGGCCGGGGACCCCAGGTCTAGAGAGTGGGCCCTGAGGAGGGAGTCACCATGGCTAAGGGCTGACATGAAACAAACCTTTAAAAAAATTTTTAATGTTCCCTATTCACTTGATTTATGGAATGATGAAGAATTCAGGTTAAGCAATGCTAACTTCCTCTGGATCCTAGAGGTAGTGCTGGTTGCTACTTAAAATAAAACAAAACAAGCTAAGTGGTGCCCACCCCCTCACCCATATTCCTGTTAGCTTTATGATACCAAGTATGGCAGGAAATTCACCGTGAAAAATGTAGATGGAGTGGGGCTTTCTGGAATGGCCTCTAAGAATAAATAATCATAAAACAGATTGAATTCCTATTAATAACTGTTTCAGATAACACTCTGCTAGAAAGTGCCCTGGGGTCTCTATTTGCCTCATGAGGCAAAAGGGTTGAGGGAGGATAGAGATGGGAAGTCTCAGGCATGTCAGTGAAATTAGAGCTTGCTTTTGGTGTCAGGATGTGGTGGCAACTCACCCAGTTCCTGGGGCTCCTTGTTTAGTCCCCTTACCCCTGGGCCTTCCCAAGATCCTTCTGAGTAGGAATTCCGGGAGGGCTTCCTGGGAAAAGCAGCTGTTCTCAACAGAGTGGAACTGCCTAGTCTCTAAGACCTAGAAAGAAGGAGCAGAGGACACTGAGGCCCAGAGAAGGGGCTCCAAGAGTGTCTTGCCTGAAGCCACACAGCTGGGTGTGGGCAGGGTCGAGGCTAGATGCCATGATTCCCTGCAATCTGGACCAGGGATCTTTCTCGTAACTACCTGCTGCCTTGAATTCTCTACTGGCTTGCTTTGATGTGGGGAATTTTAACCCAGCTGCCAGCTCTAAGACGTGTTCCCAGTCCTGGGTGAGTATCCGGGTTTGGGGCCTCCAGTGCAATGGGGGACTTGAGTGTGAAGCTCCTGGAAACCCAGCAGCCACCCGTGAGCAGTGCTTTTGTTGTACCATTTCCCGTACTAGGCTCCCAGGCATCGGGAGCAGCATGCATTATTTTATTTGTCCTTTACCCAAATACTATGATGTAAGTCTTCCTATTTCCATTGTCATGGGAAGGAGCAAAGTGACATGTTCAGCCAAAAAGTGGCAAATCTGGGATTAAGACTAGGCCTAGGACTACAGAGCCAGTTTTTATCACTCACCTGTGATTAAGAATCTTAAGAAGAAACTGAGTCCTCAGATTCCTCCGAGTCTTGGGAGATGCCATCAGGGCTAGTCTAGACTAGGATATTTATCCACTTGGTTAGAGCAGGGCTGTCCCATCGGGAAGCTAATGTCCTGTGGCTGCCACACCCTGGGGTAGGCCAGCTGCCTGGCTGAGAGGGCCTGGGCGCTTCCCCTCCCCTTGGTTCCAGGAGCGGCGGCCTCGCCCTGCAGCCGAGCTAGGGTGGGCAGTGGGGTGAGAGCACCGACCCAGGCCAGCCCCTGTTACCATCCCCATAGCCGCCCTGAGGCCAGGTAGGTCCAGGGTGGAGAGCCTGGCATTGCATTTGGGGGTGGGGGTGTCGACTGTGGTAAGACTCTCTCGATGCCTCCAAGGCTGGTGTCGGGCACCAGAGGCTCGGCCTTTGGAGCGACAGGCGGCCCTCTGCAAGGCTGCCTCTGTTTTCCCTGGGAAGGGGCTCTGCCCATTGCACGCATCCTCCTACCCGGCCCTCCCCCTCGCCCCCTCCACCTTATATAATGGCACATTATACAACATCTCAAAGCAGGTGGTATTTTTAAAGACAGCAAGTGAGCATTTTTTTGGCCTAAATTTGGGAATGAAACAGATGGATTTTTAAGACTCTGGGCTTTTCCTATGAATAGTAACCGTTGTTCTCCTCTGCTTTTAAACACCAGTTTCAAGACCACCTCCAGCAACCAATCAGCACTCTGTTATTTAATTATAACAAAATTCTTAGCCCTGTCTGCTGCTGCTCGGACAAGTGGGGGGCACTGGATCAATTTCTGGAGCCAGGCAGACTTGCCAACAACAATTTTCCTTTTCCCAGAGGGCCTCGGAGGCCTGGAGCAGGTTCCAAGCCCTCCTCTCCAGCCTGCTCAGCGCGGGCTCCCTGACAGCGGGTTTGAAAAGGGTTATAGAGAGGCAGATAAAGGCTGAGCTTGTTGGAGCCTTCCCTGACAGGGCCGACCCCCACGCCAGTGAGCTCATGCCTGCCTCATTACGGCTGGTGCCAGATTTTTTCCATTAACAGGTAATTGAGTAGAAACTAAAATAAGCGAAGTTTGTTTCATCCCTTGGATTTTCTTGCTGGGGTTTGAAAGAAAAACACTTTAGCATCGTTAGTGGAGGAGTGTCCTTGAAAACGTATTTATGTTTTCCAAGTGATTTGTCGCTTGCTAGGTGTAATTAGCCGCACCGTTCCCCGGGCCTCTCCTTTCTTGTTTTTATTCGTTAAGGTCCACAGTGTTCAGAGAAGAGGAGCTGGTTTCCTGGGCCCCTCGCCACCTGACACCCCGTTTTTGAGAGTGGATGGGTTAAGTACGTTCAGAGCAGACAGCTGAGTTTTCCCCCTCCTGGCTTGCTCGCTCAAGCACACACACACCTGGAGCATCACCAGGCGGAGCCATGATGGCACAGCCCCCGCCTGCTACCCACAATGCCCTGCTCTCGCCCGCCGCCTGGGGTTCCTGCTTCCCCTCGCTCCATCCAGGTAGATGCGGAGGGAGAGGGAGGTTTTGCCTCACTGTATCTCTTGCCAGCTTCCTTTGTATCTGCCCCAGCCCCAGTTCTGATTTCACAACTTGCCCTACTGGGAGCAGATGTTGAGGGCTGGTGGCGCCTGTCACTTCAGTCTCGTGAAGATTCCCTGTCACCGCCCAGCCTCAAGTTCCCCATTAAGTCCACAGTTTCATATGAGAGTGTGTGTGTGTGTGTGTGTGTGCGTGTGTGTGCGTGTGTGTGCGTGTGTGTGTGTAAAGAGAGAGACGTGGGGTAGGTGTGGGGGACATGGTCTCCACACGGAGGAGTTTTCGTTTCACCTGGAGCACCAGAGAATCATGCCCTTGTTTCAGTCATGAGCCCCTTTGATATCCTGATAAGTGCTAAAAGAAAGTGTATCTGCTTGAATACAGACGCGCACTCTGTGTGCTTTCAGTAGTTCATGAGCCCCACGGTAAGCATCGCTACACTAGACACGCAGGGCAAATGAAGCGATGTCATTGAAGCAAATTTTTGTCCAGAAGTATTCACCCCTTCGCACGCCTGATGAAAAAGTCTTTCTGAGGGAAATAAGCAGCCTCCAGAAATATGTGCCTTTCTGGTGAGCAAACTTAGTTCGCGGGACTGCATGCATGTGGTCTTCCACCAACAGCAGTAAGTCGTGAGGAATACTTGTCCATCCCTGCTTTGTGCCAGCGCCCTAACGGCAAGGATGGCTGTGGTAGGTAAGGTCCCTGCCCACCTGGAGCTGACATTCCAATGGGGACAGCAACAAAAAGGCCAGTGAGGTTTCAGTAGGTGCCTCAGGGAGGTCAGCTAGGCATCCACCTCCAGGGAAGGAAGGCTTCTCAAGGAGATGCTAATCTCCCCGAGGCCTGGACATGAAGAGTTCTACGTCTGCTCAAATTTAGTGTCCTGAAGCCAGGCCCCTTAGACCCTCATGTCCCTGTGCTAAGGGCTTTGAGCACATCTCATTGTATCCTCACAGCCTCCCAAAGCTCTGGTGGAGACCCCATTTTACAGATGTGGACACTGAGGCCTCGTGCAACCTGCCTGGAGCATGGGACTAGAGGAACTGGAGCTGGAGCCAGGCCTCCCTGATCCCCAAGACTGTGTTCTTCCTTTTTTTAAAAAATAGCTTTATTGAAGTATAATTTAGATAACAGAAAACAAACTCACTTGGTTGAAATGTACAATTCAATGACTTTTAGGAAATCTACAGAATTGTGCAACCGTCACCACAATTCAAGTATAGAACATTTTCATCACCCCGAAAAGGTCCCTGTCGCTGGGTTGCAGCCACTCCCTGTTCCCACGCCCAGCCCTAGGCAACCACCGATCTGCTTTCTTTCTCCGTACGTTTGTCTCTTTGCACATCTCGTATACATGGAATCATACAAAGTGGTCTTTTATTGAGTGTGGCTTCTTTTACTGAGCAGTTTCTTAACCTTTTTTTTTTTTCATTATTATCCACTCTTCCCCCAAGGAGAAAAATTAAATTTAACTTAAATTCTCTCAAAAACAAATTAAATACCAAGAAACATCATTTTGTTGAGTGGGGCTGAGCTTTGGAGGACCACAGACTATTATAATAGCTAAGGTTTGTCCCTAAGAACCAATATTCTTCCCCTTTGGGGAGAAATCACCCCCTTGGGAATACCTTTGAGGTCGGTCTATGTTGTCGTAGGTGTTAGCAGTGCTTTCCTTTTGATTCTGGACAGTGGATTCGCTTGTATGGATTCGCTGCCTTTGTCCATTCACCAGTTAGTGGACATTTGGGTTGTTTTCACCTTGGCTATTGAAGACCCTGCTCACAACGCTGAATCATGCAGCCCGCTGCCCATTGGAGGAAGAGCTCTTTGGCATCTTGGCACTCCTCCTGGAGGATGGACTCAAGCGCAGTGACTCAGTTTCCTCATCTGTAGACTGGAAGTGATAATCCTAAAGCCACGGGGCTACCATGACAATTACGTGAAATAACATATCTGCCCTCTGTCTTGTAGATAACAAGAGCTCAGCATGTGTCCAGGGTCCTCCCCACCCACTCACCCTTTGTGTGGGGATCAGTTTCCCCTTTGAAATTTGCCCCACTGTGTTCCAACCCACGTCTCCATGGGTGATGTCATGTCTCACATTGTTATTTTCTCCTTTTTTTCCTGGTGTTATTCAGGTCAAACCCAACATGGTCTCTGAACTGGAATCTCAAGTATCTCCCTCCTTTGGCACTTGTCTTCTGGACTCTGTGATTGACACATTTCCAGGGGCCAGTTGATTTTATCTGCTGCTAAAACACCAGGTCTCCTGTAGGGGGAGGAGGTTCATGTGGATGCTGTAGGAAAAAGAGCACTGGATGGAGAGTCCAGAGACTGTACTCTAGACCCAGCTGGGCTGAGCGGCCGGGGCTGAACCCCAGATGTGTTTTGAATGAACAGCTCCTTTCCGTAAGAGGCATCCTCCTTACATATGCCGGCCTCACAAAATTATAAAGGGTAAATGCGACATGAACTTTGAAAGTGCCTTGTGGATGGCAGGGCCCATGGGAAAAGAAAGACTGTGCTGTATCCCCGTTGTTGTGTGGGGCCTGCCCTGGGATGCTTTCCGTGGGGGTGGGAGGTATGTACATCCACAGAGCCCCTGGGCAGTGCCCAAGATCTCAGGCTCCTATGTCCCCTTAAGATCTGAAATAATTCAAAGCAGGTGTTGAGTCCAGGATGTCAGGGCAGGAGGGAAACTCTAGAACTGGCCCAGGAGGAGGGGACTCCTGGGAGGGGACTTCTGGGAGGGCGGGGGGATGCCCAGTCAAGGGGGAGGGCAGTCAGCCTCTTTGCACCCTCTGGTTTTCATCCCAGTCTGGCCTCCCTGTCCTCACCTCCCGCCTCCCTCCCCGCCATTTTGCTGTTTCCAGTGACCAGACCTGGGTGATAGGGAACCAGCTGGAGACCGTTGGTTCTAAAAGGCTAGCTTCCTGGGAACCAACTGAGCACAGAGCCAAAGAGAGAGAACTCTGGACTCAGACTGCCTGAGTTTGACCCTGAGCTGCGTGGCTTCCCGGCTGAGCAGTTGGGCCGAGTTAAGGAACTTCTCCAAGCCTTGGTTTTCTGTAAGCTATAAGATGGGTCTAACACCACCTACTTCTGGGAGGCTCAGATGAGATCACAGTGCTTAGGCCAGAGGTTGACATTTCAGGCCTGTTCCATAACCATTAGCTGTTATTACTGTTTCTGTTGCCTTGTGTTCTCTGGGGCAGGAGCGAGAAGGACCCCAGCCAAAGGCAGTCTTCTGGGAGGGAGGAGGCAGCTGCCTGCTGATGTGTTTGGAAGACCACCAGACTCCAATTTGCAGATCACTCCCCAGGCCTGAGACCCCCTATGAGGTTCATTCAGTGTGGCTCTCAATGCCTTTCAGCCTCTCCGGACCCCCATTCAGAGGCAGATACCCCAAGAGAGGGCTTCCCCGACCTTCTCAGATGAGTCCAGAGAGGGAGGCTGTGGGAGGGCACAGGTGGGCCCAAAGGGAGGTGGGGCCTCAGAGCCAGGAACTTGTCCCTTCTGAGTCCCATTCCTGAGCCCAGCATTGGCCTTCAAGGTCAACCATTTGGCCTTGAATTATCCTCATTAAAGGGAAACATTGAACCAGATTGTTCATAAAAGATCTTAGAGTTGGAAATGATTTTTTTCCCTTGCTACAACATTTTTGTTTAAAGAGAGAGAAAAGAAAGAAATAAGATGAATGAATGAATGAATGAATCCATGCATGAATCCAGGGTCAAGGAGCTGAGAGTTTGAGCTTCTCATATTTTCATACAGTTTGTCTTCAAAGCAACTTACCACTTATCTCTTCTTTTGTCACCATGATCACTTGTTTCAGAGAGAAAGTGACTTGGTCCAGTGACCGGTGTTGGGTCACAGCATCTCGCAGCCAGTGCACTGATAAGTATTTAGCTATTAGCGCTTCAGGGGGGAAAGCCTTGATTCGTAGCATTTGCCAATTTCGGTGCTATAAATACTCCGCCATGGTTAATTCCAAGCTCTCATTGTGACATCACTGTATGTGTGATCAGGAAGAAATATACCATATTAACAACATTTCTACCATATAGATACCATAGACGTACGTAACCTCAAGAGCACAGACAATAGTAAAATAATTAGGAAGTGATGCGTTTTGAATATTTATTGCCTTTGTTGTATTTATTTGATTGCAAGTTCATATGACTTAATTTTTACAAATTAGCTTGCAACATGCTGAAAATTTAACAACTGGCTCTCAGGAGCCAGTATGAGCTGGATCTAGCATAACTATTGTCCCCAACCCATGGGCTTCTGGGAGCCCAGGGAGATTCTTCAAACCAACTCTGACGCTGTCCCTCCGCCAGTGTCTGGAGCGTGCCAGGTACAGGGCAGCCACCCTGCGCGCCCAGCTGACGGCTCTTAGAGCCCGCAGGGTGAGTGGGAAGAAACTCGTCTACAAACTCCTCCTCTTCCAGGCACTGCTTCCTCCAAGGAAGTTGGGCTTGTCCTATCTGCGTCTGGACTGCTTCAGAAAGAACATTAGAAGATACTCAACCTTCAGCCCATGTACTACTTGAGAAAATTCTAGCAACTCTCACAAACGGAGGGTCATGTGAAAGGAAATGTACTTAGGGACCCGGAGAAATCAGAGAGGGGTGTCCCCCTTTGCTCCAGGATGCTGAAGAGAAGTTCCGGGGGCCGAATCTCTCCCCCGACGGCCTGTCCGGGCAGCAGGGTGCAGTGGGCACCCTCCTGGCA
This sequence comes from Microcebus murinus, assembly GCF_040939455.1. NCBI lineage: Eukaryota > Metazoa > Chordata > Mammalia > Primates > Cheirogaleidae > Microcebus > Microcebus murinus. The sequence goes on along the minus strand of NC_134117.1, from coordinate 15,788,266 downwards.
GACAGGAGGCGAGGTCAGGGCTGGGCCCCACGGGGTCTGGGGCTGCCTGGCCCCCCGCGAGCGATGGCCGGCCGGCGGGGAGCCGCTGCTTTCAGCTGCCTCTCCCTGCCTGGCCCAGGCACGACTCCCCTGGGCCTGGGCTTGCCCCGGGGGGCCGAGGGACCATTGTCCCCGGAGAAAGCCACACGGGCTGAATGAGCAGCGTCTGCTTTCTGAAGGAGCTGCTCTGCTGCCCCCAGACTGCCTGGCTCCCGGCCCCCGGCCATTGTGGACGGACAAAGCGGACACACACAACAATCCCACGACAATCTCCTCTCGGCCCTTTCTTCTTTATTGCTGTTATTATTACCGTTCAAACCCCAGCTCCGTGGGCTCATTAGCTCCGGCGAGGCCTCTGGCCAAAGTGCGTGGGGGCCACCTCTTCCCCCCCCCCCATACACCCCGGCCCCCATAGGCCCGGCCTCACCGCTGTCTCTTTGACAAAATACATAAAACCAATACTGATCGGTTAACATACATGACATCTTTAAACTTTAATCCGTTTTCCCTCTCTCGACGCGGCGGGCCGGCCTCTGTAGAGGTGTCTGCCCATTGTTCCCTGTCAAAGCCTTCTTGAGTGGGTTTCCCACTGAGTCACTTTTGTGTGAGTCGAATCAAGATTATAGGTAGCGGAGAAGAAAAAGCAGAGAAGAGAAGGTTAACCCCTCATTTTAGACTTTAAGAAAAATCTGCCAGCAGGTGCCAGTTGGAGTGGGTAACGCACATGAAAGACCAAGTCCAGGCTGGGTCGCCTGGGTCACAAGAGGAGTTTTTCAGGGAGAAGCACACAAAACACGCATTGTCGTGGTTGCACACAGAGACATAAATTTAGGAACATGTTCACCCTTCGCCTGAACATAGTTAGCTCTGATAATGAGGAACAATGAGCCGGAACGAAGCCACCCGGATTGAGGCTCGAGAGCGTTGACACTCGCTCGTTCTCCCATGAACGTGGCTTCCCTCCTCTTCCTCCTCTCCTCTCTCTCCCAGTGCCAAACGACCCTCCGCCACTCACCACGGTCCTCCCACCCCACTGTGGGCGGCATGGTGGAAAGGACACGGGTCCAACAGGAGGCAGCTCTCCCAAATTGGAGAAGAACCCTTTCTGGCATGTGAAGTCCCTGTGGAGAAGGTTCGATACAGGATGCTCCTTCCATAACGGGCAAGGTGTGCGGCTGTGCACCCTCGTTCTCGGGGTGGCAGTGGGAAAGTCGAGATGGGAGGAGGCAGAGAGGACAACTAGCCAAACAGAAGAGCCTGGCTCTGGAATCGGACTGCCTGGCTTCCGTCCTGGCGCTGCCATTGTTAGCGTTGTGGGATTTTGGTAAATTGCTTCATTTCTAAGTGTCTCCCTTTCTTCTTTTATTGGATGGGGTGACACCACCTCACAGGCTTGACAGTAAGGTGTCATGTCTGTAAACTGCATAGCACATTATAAGTACTCAATAAGTGTTGAATATTATTATTATCACGGGGCAAATGAACCAATCCCCTGAGATGAAAGAAAGCAGTTGATTAGATTTTGAAGACCTAAAAGCTGCAAGTTCTATGATTCTTATTTAATTTTCCCATTTTAACCTTGAGGTGGGTGCAGTGACCCCCTTCTCACAGAGAAGGAAACTGGGGTCCAGGAAGAGTGGATGCATATCCAAGGTAACACAGCAAATAGTGACAGATGGAGGAAAAGGACCAGGTCCTCCAACTTCAGAGGATGGGACTCTGTGCAATTCTCAAGCACAACACAGCAACCTGGAGCAGTTACGCATGGCAGTATTTTCAGACAACTTAGAAATACTTGTAGCAACAGGAATTGAAAGAAAAATGACTTGGAGACTATCCTTCAGTTAGTTAAAAAAAAAAAAAAAAAAAGCCAACTCTCCATAACCTACCATTTTCTAACTATCCTGATGAGTCCAGATCTTTTTGTAAACAGGCTCAGACCAGATGGTCTCCAGGGAAACTAGGATTGTGATTTAGCACGGTTGTTTAAAATCCGGGTTTGACTCTTAACTCTGCCACTTCCTGGCTGGTTGCCTTTGGGCAAGTTACATCTGCTTGGACTTATGGGTTTTTTCTCCATTAAAAAAAAAAATTAAGGTTTAATTTGCGTATAGTAATATTTACCCTTTTTAGTATACAGTTCTGCAAGTTTTGGCAAATATGCAGTGGTGGAAACAACACCACAGTCACTTCTGCCTGGTTATAGTTAATCCCCTCCCCTCACCAACTCCCAGCCCCTGGCAGCCGCTGATCTGTTTTCTGTCCTTATAGTTTTTCCTTTGTGAGGATGTCATATCCGTAGAGTCATATGGTATGTGGCCTTTTCATTCCAGTTTTCTTTCACTTAGCCTGATGCATTTGAAATTCATCCATGTTTTTATGTGTCAGTAGTGTGTTCCTTTTTATTGCTGAGAGTAATATTCTGTGATATTGATGATCTAGTTTGTTTATTCATTCCTCAGCTGAGGGACATTTGGGTTGTCTCCAGGTTGCGGTGATTGTGAATACAGCCACTATACACATTCCATATGGGTTTCATTTCACTTACCTAGATACTGAGGATTGGGCTTGCTGGATCATAGATTGTGTTTGACTTTATGAGAAACTGCCAAATGGTTTTCCAAAGAGGCTGTATGCACCACTGTGTGTTCCCACCAGCAGCATATGAGAGTTCCAGTTGCTCTGCATCCTCGTCAGCATTTGATGTTATCAATTTTTAAAATTTTAGGCATTCTAATAGGTGTGTGAACCTTGCTTTTTAATCTATAAAGTGGAGACTGTAACTGAGCCTGTATGGTATTCCCGCGCAAGTTAGTTGGCATGTCCACGTGAAGCACTGTGCTCGGTGCCTGGCATGCAAGGAAGGTTTGCTCAATGTGGCTGCATTATTTATTATGCTGTCAAAGCCCAACATTCCTGCACATGATGGATATGGTACATTATGCTTCTCGAGGTCCCTTTTTCTGCATGAAAACATCAGTCTGTATTGGTCTAGATTGCTGCAGGACTCTGTGAAGAGGCCACTTTGTGTGTCTGTTTTAAAACCAGGCTCTGTTTTGTCTCCCCGGCTTTCTGCAAAGGGACTGAGCAGTGGCTGCTGGCACCGGGCCAGGCGGGTCCCAGGGACCTCTGAGGCCAGGCTTTGGTGAGCGGGCTGTCTGGGTGCGCTCTCCTGCCACGGCCCGAGGCCTGGGGGTTTTTCTTGGCCTCCTCCCACCTTGCTGTTGGGCCTGCCTGCCTCTCCTGCCAGCACGGAGCTCCCGGCCAGAGACAGGGGGGCACCACACACACAGCTCCCTATTAAACATAGTTTACCCAAAACAAGCAACATGGCTAAATGAATCAATCTCTTGGGTGATTTGGCCTCGGCGTTCTCATGGAGGGAAACAAACTATACAGACGTTCTTTCAAAGCGCAGCTGAGCCATTGGCCTAATCACAGTGGTCACCACTGGAGGCTGGAACTGGTGACATGCATTCCCCTTCTTGACAGCAGCCCCATGGAGCTGTGTTCATGCTCCACATAGCCTGCCATTCAGCAGAAGCCCAGGTTCCCGGGTCTCTGGGCATCCCGGCCGCAGACCCAAAGATGTGACATGACAGGCTTAAATAATCCAGGCAGCAATCCTGAAGAAATATGGGTGGACCCAAGACATAGGAGGCTGGCCAGGGCATTGAGCACTGTGCCTACATACTGCAAACGGCAGGGTAGAGAGAAGGGGTGACTGGCCCAGAGATACCAGGCAGTGAGCTCAAAGAAGTCAAGTGTCAAGAACAAGGAATACAGGTGACAGGTCCAAAGTAGGGTCACATGGTGCGGCTTATACGATGTTTCTGCATGAATTAGAAAAAGTTGTCTCCTTTGGGGAAACATAGCCCTGTGGGGGCTCTGTTCTCAGGACAGAGCATCCCTGCAACAGGACACTTCCTGGACAAACCTCATGGCAGCCCCAGGTCCAAGGCCCGTACCCTCTCCTGTCACTCCTCTGGGTTTCTTTCTAAGTGGCTTTCCATGGCCATCAACCACACCCCATCTATAAGTCATGCTCTGAGCAGGCCCTCCCTGGGTCACTGGGATTGTCTTAGAGGCCACCACCTCATGGCGGTGAGAGAAGAAGGCCCAACAGGAAGAGAGCTGGAGCTCCGTGAACTCTGCCAAAGCAAAGCCCAGACCTGGAGGACCCTTGGCGTGGGGAGGGAGAGGCTGAGCCTGAGTCGTGTTGGCACAGGGAGGGCTGTCTGGAGGGCACCATCTCAGGCCTCCTTGTTTGTCTCAGGAAGAACTAAAAGCTAGGGAGGGGAAGGGCCACACTGCCATTTAGCTCCACGATGCAAGGAGAGCAGGAGGACCAGCCTGTATGATTGATCAGAGAAGTGGGTGTGGTGCCTCTGCACACAGCTCATCCACGCTTCCTTTACCAACCAGGAGGAAGTGGGATAGATCTAGGAAGTTTTGGAGTTTAGCAGGGAAGCAAAATTATAGAGGATAGGTAACTTGCTCCTCTTTTATGTGAGCTTCTGGAACCCACGCTCTCTTAGTTTTCCTCCTTCCTCTCCAGTGATCCTTCTTGGTCTCTTTGCTGACTGCCTCCTCCTCTTTTGTAAACCTCCCAATATTGGAGTGTGGGGAGCTCTTTCCTGAACTATTTCCTCTGCCTATACACTCTGTCTCTCTCTAGATTGTCTCCTCCCGACCCATAATGCTAAATGTCACTGTCTTAGTCAATTCAGGCTGCCGTAACAAATTTTCAGAGGCTGGGTGGCTTAAGCAACAAATAATTCTCAGAATTCTGGAGGCTGGCAGGTCCAAGATCAGGGCACTGGAAGATTTGGTATCTGGTGAAGTCCCTCTTACTGGTTTGCAAATAGTAGTCTTCTTGTATCCTCATGTGGCAGAGAGCTGAAAGAGAGAAAGCAAGCTCTCCTGTCTTTTTATAAGGGCACCGATTCTATTCAGAAGTGCTCTATGCTCATGAATGTAATTAGGTCCTGCCTCCAAATACCATCACTTTGGGGGTTATGGTTTCAACATGTAAATGTTGGGAGGGAAACAAACATTCATCTCATAGCATTTATTCATTGAACATTCTCTCTCTCCAGGAAATTTAACCTAGACCCAAAACATTCAATGTCACCTAAGGCAGATGATCTCCAATTAATGCATGCCCATCACCTAGCTCCTCCAGAATTTCAGTCTTGTGTTGGCTAATCGTGAAATGACACTTCCCTTTAGAGATCCAATAGCATCTAGAAATTATCAGGGCCTAATAAATCTTGATCATCAGTTCTAAGCCTTCTCCTCTGCCTCCCCGCCACCCCATAGTCAAGAGCACTCCCATCTTCCTGGTTTCCTTGATCCCCTTTCACTCACCCTCACCCCCCATGTCCAACCCATGAACACTTTCTACCAATGCTACTTCCTAAACATGAGCAAGTCCAAACAATTCCTCTTTCCAACACTGATCCGTCTGCTAGTCTCTATCATAACTGTCAGCATGATTATCTTGGTTTAAGCTGGCATCTCCCGCTGCTTGGACTAGCACAGTAGCTTCCTATCTGGTCTCTCCACTTCTACACTTGTCCCCACTCCTCCATTCCATCTTCACATGGTGGGCAGGCTAATCTTTTGAAAACATGAATTATGTCACATCATTTCCAGCCCAAAACCCTCTGATGGACTTCCACCCCACTCGACTAAAATAGGACATGCCTGTCATGTCACATCTTTGGGTCCACAAAGCTCTGCACAAACTGGCCCTCACCTACCTCTCTGGCCTTACCTTGAACATGCTCCCCTTTGCCCACTGCGTCCCCTCACATTGACCTCTCTGCTCTAACCTCCCCATCCGGGGGCCCTTGCACCAGCTGTCTCTGTCCTGAAGCACTGTGCCCACTCAATTCACAAGGCTGGCTCCATTTTTTTTTTTTTTTTTGGTCATTTCCTCTCAGTCCTGTCCCTAGAGAGTCCTTCTCCAGCTATCCAATCTAAAGTACCCACAAGGTTGAGCTCTATCACATAAGCCTATTTTAATTTCTGTGTATCACTCATCGCTCTCTGTTTTTCTCATTGCTTATTATTTCCTGTTCTTTCCAATAGAATGCAAACTCCCTGAGAACCAAAACTTGTCTTCTTCCCCGCTGATGCCCAGCACTTGGCAGAGGGCCTGGCCTGTGGAAGGTGTTTGACAAACATTTGTTGCACATGTGGATAATTGAATGAATGGAATGAGTGAACACTGGACTTGTAGACAGAGGACCTGGTCCCTGTCCTTTAGCTCTGTGTCCCTGAGAAATATCTACTTATTAATGTAATCAATGCACATTTTCCACCCCCCCTACTCTAAGAGAGGCTGACGTAAGAAGTGGTCCCTGCCATTGGGGAACTCATGGGCCTGGTGATAGACAACTGTGGACCCAGGGCAGAGCGGCCCATTTTCTAGCCCAGAGGAAGAGATTTCTAAGTTGAGACTCAAAAGATAAGGAGGTGTGGCAAGAGTGGCCCAGAGAAGGGCAGAGGAAGTGCAAAGTCCTCAAGATGAGAGAGAGAAAGCAGGGACTATTTCCGGAATGGAGAGGAATTGTCAACGGCTAGAGCCAGACAGCAGAAAGAAAGAAGGAAGAAAAGAGAGAGATGGAAGGAAGGAAGGAAGGAAGGAAGGAAGAAAGGAGAAGGCAAAGCAGAAGGATAAGATTTGAACTTTGTGTTCAGGATCCTTTTCTTAGGACACAGGGATGGAGGGAGTGGTCTTGCTGATGTTCGTGGCCTTCTCTTGTCCTAGTTCTTAGGCCCTGGTCACTTGGACAGTCCCCTTTTCGTTGTCCCCTGTGCCTAGTGATAGCAATGGAGGACATCCAGGTTGGCTTCAGGCTACTGTAATACCCCTCCCTCCCCACCCCAGACAGCCTTTATAGTTCAGTGGGCTCGTGGAACTCTCACCATAACCTCCGTTTACAGGTGGGGAAACCAAGACCCAGAGCCAGAGGGACATGCCGGGAGCTGCAGAGCTGGGACGAGAAGTGGCTTTTGTCCTCTGGCCTGAGTTCTCCATGCACCACCACAGCCCCTTCTCTCCTGAGACGTGTTTTGGGGGCAGACTCTTTGCCTTACCCAGGGAGCATGTTCTGGGGGGCCTGAAAGGCCTGACCTGGCACCTTCCGGGGGCCTCCTGCCATGCTCCCTCGACTCCAAGAGCCTTCTGCAAGCCACTGGTGCCGCGGATGGCGCCAGGCCAAGCTGACGGCATCTGTTCTGACTTAAAGTGTTTATTTGGAGAGTCAAGTGGAGTTGAGCTGCATGTTTCTTGGCAGAGCGGGGCTGGCGCTGGACTTGGCCTGTGCTGGTGCCTGCCTCCGTGAGAGGGCCCTGTCCGCACTGAGAGGGTCTCGTCAGCCCTGGAGGAGGTGGCTGCCCCGTTTCCCCCTGAGTCCCCGGTGAAGGGTGTTATATTCATGACATGCCATTGAGGGATGTGGGATAAAGGGAGCCAGAGATGGGCAGTTCCACTTCCGGCTCTTTCCAAATCACTGTGCATCACTGGGCAAATATCTCTGTGTCTCTGGGCCTCCTGTGCCCTAAGGAGACAATGCTGCCTGCCTCCCAGGGTGAGTCACTGAGAGATTTCTGTGAAGTTGGGGGGACGCAACTTGTTGGCCAACCAGAGGCGTTACAGGGATGGGTCAAGTGGTGTGTGGGGCAGCCTGGATGTTCCATGACCCGTGCCTCAGTGTTCTGAACTAACCCACTGAAATTTGAGTCAGCAAGAACACAAGGCAGCTGTGCTATTCTCAGCCATAAGATCCCCCGTGTGAGCCTTTAATATTAATAACGATTTCAATAGCTAGTATTGTTAGGGGCCCCAGTGCCAGGCACTGTGTTTTTTATCTTGTGTAACCCATATAACCAGACCCAGGGATCAGAATATTATTCATGTGTTCCAGGTAAGGAAATGGATTTCAGAGAAGTTTAGGAACATAACCCATGCTTTTCAGTGGTACATCTGGGCTTTGAACTCAGATCTGTCTGATTCCAAAGCCTGTGTTCTCTAAAAAAGCAAGTGTACCCGTATTTATTGTGCTTTATTGAACATGGGGTAAGTGTTCACCAGCCTGGGGGTCCACTACTGACAAGAGTGCAGAGTGCCATGGCAGCGTGACAAGGAAGGAAGGACAGGTGAGTCCCATGCCCCACGATGGGAATGGGTCTGCAGACTGGGAGCAGCAGTTGCGATTGGGAGAGCTGAAGTCCCAGGTTGGCCATTTTCCTGTTGGACATCAACTGGTTTAACCTGTTTAAGAACTTGGCTTTGGAGTCAGACATGGCTGCACGCAAATCCATGTTCTACTGCTGGGTGCCCTTGGGCAATTTACTTAACCTGTCTGTGCCTCAAGTTCTTTCATTATAAAATGAGGATGGCAGTTCCTCTCCTATCGATAATTCCTACTGTTGTAAGGTGTAAAATGAGCTAAAATAAAAGACCATGAGAAAATGTGGTGCTTAGCTCAAAACAATGAATACTTGACACTTGTTAAACAGTGCTTCCCCCTCCCAAACATTCTTGCAACACAAACACATATGCCCACACAGCTGATGTGAGTTTTGGACCAAAGCTGAAGAATATTCCCCATTGATTTCTCTGGGATAGCCAGGGCCATGCTGTTTGCATGTGGTATATCTACATCAGCTCTTCAACATGGTGGCATCATAGGATTTCCCACATAGGGTCATGAAACCAATTATGTATTTACTTATTGGAAGCAGCCATTTATTATGTAGAGCGAGGATGGTTAAAAGGGATACTAGGTTGAAGAGAGACTTTGGAAAAGACCCATAAGTCCTACTTTGAGTAGGTGAGGACTCTCAGAGACAAAACTGAGGTTAAGGGTTGGAAACAGCCAAAGGAGAAGGGACAGGAGTGTTGTGTGGAGAGAAGGCGCAGAGGGGCAGGGCTGTTGACTCCCAGCACCTGCAAGGAGGGAGGTGAAGGGCTTAGGCCATTCTTGTGTCTTTTGGGGATGGGAGAGCAGAACTGAGAAGGTTTTTCCTCTCTTAGAGCCTGTCTTAGTCCACTTGTGCTGCTATAACAAAATACCACAGACTGGGTAATTTATAAAGAAGAGAAATTTATGTTCTCACAGTTCTGGGGGCTGGGAAGTCCAAGATCAAGGTGCCAGCAGGTTTGTTTGTCTGCTGAGAGTGCTGTCTGTTTCCAAGATGGTTCCTCTGGTGGGGAAGAACACTATGTCCTCCCATGGTGGAAAGGAAAGAAGGACAAACTCCTTCTGTCAAGCCCTTTTATAAGCTCACCTAATCCTATTCATGTGGGTGGAGTTCTCATGACTGAATCACCCCCAAAGGCCACACCTCCCTGTATTGTTGCATTTGGCGATTAAGTTTCAACATGAATTTTGGAGGGGACAAATCTACCCAAACTGTAACAGAGCCATATGATGGTTGAGTGAGTTGTTTCAGGGGAGGCTAAGCTGATGGGACTCTTCCTGTACTTTTCTTTGAAAAATGCATCTACTTGTTGGATTTCTTACAACCCTGCCAGTAATATAAATGAGAAAACAGAGGAGGCTGCTACCGGGGCTACTGTCTGGAGGATTCCTGCTTTGGGGCAAATAATGTACCAAATGATCTTTTAAATAGGGATCTATGGGGGTTATTTCCCTGCTTTCTAAAAGATGCAAAATGCTGCTTGTTAAAACAAAGATTTCTGCAAGGAAATAATTGAAAAACTCACAAAGGCCAACTCAAAGGCTTAGAGGGTTGGACTATTGACTCAGGAAACCAGTGTTTGACCTCCAAGCATCTTAAGGGCGGGGTTCTGGCAGCTGTCTTGTTCGGTACCTAGCACACAGCACTCCCAGTGGCTAGCACGATACTTTGACACATAGTGGGTGCTCAATACATATTCCCTGAATGCATAAAGTTTTTGCATAAACATTTTATGGATATGTAGATACTTTAAAGGCAAAAGTAAGGATATATCATAAGTTTTGTTCTGTAAACTAATTTTTCACTTAGCAAAATAGCCTGAAAAATATCCAGGCCATTACATTTTCTTTTTTCTAAACACAACATTTAATGACTGCATAGCTTCCATTGAATGACTGTGTCATAACCTAATTAACAAAGTTTAAATTTTTGGATAGCTAGTTTGTTTCCAGTCTTTTTGACATTATCAATAATATTGTGATGAACAACCTTTTATTAAAATCTATGAATGCATTTTTAAATATTTCTTTAATGCCAATCTTTCTTTAATGCCAATTCCAGATTAATTCCTGGAATTGGCATTACTAACTAAAAGGGAACGGACACTTTTAATAAGACTTTTGTTATATAACTGCCAAACTATTCTTCAAAAAGGCTGCTTCAATTAGATAGCCATAAATGAGAGTGACCATTTCCACTCTCAACATCTAGGTATTACCATTTTAATTTAAAAACTGTACGAATTTGTTAGGTAATAGAATGTATCTTTTAAATGTGTCCATATTTTAAAATAATAAAAATTTCTTCTAATGAACTTAAATTTTTCTTTGTATAACTTCTATCCATTGATCCAATTTCACATAGAATAAGTTCTGTATTTCAAGAGAGCTATCATGTCCCTTAAAAAAAAAATTATGTCCTTTTAAATCATATTTTTTTCTTCCTGGCTAAATATCATCATTATTTAAAAGTTGATGCTCAGCCATTATGATTTTGCAGATCTTTCTCCATTCTGTTAGCATCCTCTGGATTTGTGTCAATGTGTGTGTGCATGTCCTTCTTCGATTGTGGTTGGTGCTCAGAATTCAGTGTCAGATGATGCTGACATGCACAGCATGGAGTGGCTCTATCACTTCTTTTGCCTCGGGACACTCTTTACTGTGTAGCCTAAGGGTGCATGACTTTATTTTCTGAAGTTTACTCATTTTAAAGTTAAACATAAATACATTCTCTTACAAAATATTCAATTAATTAAAATATAGAGAGCAATATATTAAAGTTCTCATTACCTTTCTATTCATTCCTATTTTCTTCCCTAGATCCTGTTTGTCCTCATTAGCATATGTAAACATGTATTTACACTTTTTTTTATATCAACCTACTTTTATATATCTATGTCATTCTACTGTTTGTTTTCCATTTAACAATATTTATTGGCACTTTTTGACTATATTGTCAGTACATATATTTTTTTAAATGGCTACATTGGTATTCCTCAGTGTGAATGTACCATTTATTTATTCATCAACTTCCTAGTTATCAACACTTAAGTTGTTACTATTTTTATTTTTACTATTACAAACTATGCTACTCATGACATACATGACAGTATTTCCTTATCCTAAATTTCCACAAGTGGCTATTTAGGCCAAAAAAAATGTGAATTTAAGGTTTTTGATAATTATTGCCAAATTGCCTTTCCAAATGCCACCAATAACATATGAGTGCCCATTGAATTGCATTTCTGTTGGCACAGATGTAATGACTCTTTAACTTTTACCAAACTGATGGGCTAAAATTGGTAATTATTTAATAATATTACTAGTGAAATTGAGTACCTCTAAAATATGTGTCCCTTTATGATTTATATTTCTGCTGTGAATTTTTTATTCATATTGAAGCATTTCTAATGGCATTTCTCTTTTTATTGTGTTGCTTTTAAAATCACATCCTTAATATCATCCAAAATCTTTCCTCCCCATTCTTTGCTCAGATATACACCTCCTGGCATGAATTTATAAACTTATTGCTCCCTAAGAATGTAGCATAACTCTGACTCTGGCACTTCCATTGATTGCCCTATTTGGTTGTCTCCACTCTTTCCTGGATTCCATATTATCCTTTTTTAAAAATTTCTCCTTATTTTGTTAGAGCATGACCTCAAGTAACTACCAAAAAAGTAATGCAAGAGAGATGAACATTCTAAGTTCTGGCATGTCTGAAGATGTCTTTTTTCTACTCCTCACCCTTCAATGATAGCTTTGCTGGGTATAAAATTATTTGAAGAAAATAATATCAAAGGCATTTTTTCATTATCTTCTGGCATCCAGTGTGCTGATGAGAAATATGATGCCAGTCTGATTATGCTTCCTCTGTCAGCAAGCTTTTAGTTTTCTAAGATTACTTTGAGGATCAGTTCTTTATTCTTGATGTTCTGAATTATGTTTATTTGTCATGGTATGGGTTTTTTGTTGTTGTTGTTGTTGGGTTTTTTTGTTTTTTACTTTATTGTACCCTTATAATCTGAAGACTTGAGTACTTCCATTTGGGGAAATTCTTCTGTATTATTTCTTTGACATTTTTTCCTTCAATTTTCTCCATTCTATCTTTCAGTAATTCCTTTGAGTCTAATACTGAAAAGAGATTTTTTTCACTTAAATCTATTATCTCGTCTCTCATATTTATGATGAAAAATTTTGTTTTTGCTTAACTTTCCTCATTTTTTAGCTCCCAGTCTTCCTATTAACATTTAAATTTCAAAAATCACATTTTTACTTCCTAGGAGCTCTTTCTTACCTGGCTTTTCCTTTCCTCATTTGTTTTTTAAATGAGTATAGCACCTTCTTGAAAAACTACTAAAAATACTTTTCTTCTGTTTCTTAAATTAACACATTTTCTTTACAATAATTTTCTATCACTTATGTGGTCTTTCTCTTTCCCTTTTCTTGCATTCCTCAAATATTTGATAATATTTAATTTTCACCTCAGATATAACAATGACTTAGTTAAAAAAATTAATAAGAGTTACTTTGGATATCGCTAATTGGTATTTACCCACATTCCTGCCCTTCTGTGCTCTCTTCTGTTTTGCAGGGGGCTGGAAGCCTGAAAACTACATTTTCAAACTTTTCTGCTAGTTGGCCTTTGGTTAGGTTCTGCTAGTAGGAAGCACTTGTGAGAGATTAGATAGTAGAAGTTAAGAAGAATTATTGTACTTTTGGCACCACCTGGAGTGGGTAATCACAGGCAAGTGTGGGCTCCAGCAGAATTGATATTCAGAAATAGCAATGGATGTGGCTCCTGTTCAGAGGTAGTAATATCACGTTTTTATATGTTTATTGACCATTCATATATCTTTCTTTGTAAAATATTCAAATTGGTGTCCGTGTTTCATTGGGTCATTTATCGTTTTATTATAGAGTTGTAGTTTTTTAAATATGTATTCTGAGTACCAGTCTTTTGTCAGATATATTTTAAAAATATTTTTTTTCAAGTCTAAGGCTTGTCTATTTATTTTTTTAAATGATGCCTTTGATGAGTAAAAGTGTTTAATGTTGGTAAAGTCTAATTTATCAATTTTTTTCTGAACTATACAGAAAATCTTTGTTTACCCTCAAAAGTCCAAAAAAAAAAAAATAGCCGCTGATAGCTTCTTTTCGAATTTTCATTGTTTTACTTTTTATGTTTATGTCTTGGTTTATTCAGATCCAAATTTTGTATATGATGTCAGGTAGGGGCTGATGTTCTTTTTTCTTCCTTCTGGATATCCAGTTGTTCTATTACTAATTGTTGAAAAGGCTTTCCTTTCTCCTATTGGGTTGCTTTAGCATCTTTGTCAAAAATAAAATATTATATAAATACAGCTGTATTTATTAACTCCTTTTTTCTGTTTCATTGCTCTCTTTATCCTTTTGTCAGTAACATACTGCTTTGATTAATGTAGCTTTCACTTTGCTCTTCCTTTACAAAATTCCTTTGGATATTCTAGGTCCTTTCATTTCTATGTACTTTTCAGAATTTACTCATTAATTTCTACTGAAAAAAAGGCTAGTGAAGTTATAATTGCAATTGTGTTGCAAATACATATTAATTTGGGAAGAATTAACATATTAACAATATTGAGTCTTTGATTCATATTCATGGTCTATATCTTTGTTTATTTAGATCTTCTTTAATTTATTTCAGTAATGTTTTATACTTTTTAGTGAAAGGATTTTGCATGTCTTTTTAAAAATTTATTCCTAAAAATTTTATGTTTTCTGAAGCTATTGTAGACGGAATTGTTTAATTGCTACTTTAAATTTCATTTTCCAATTGTTTGCTGTTAGTCTGTCTGTAAAAATCCAATGGATTTTGTATATTAACTTTATGTCTTAGAAATTTGCTAGATGATTATTAGTTAAAGTAGTTGTTTTGTAAATCCTTATTATTTTCTATATAATCATGTAACTTGTAGACAGATGCAGTTTTGCTTCTTCTTTTCTGATCTATATGCCTTTATTTCTTCTCTTTATCTTGTACTATTTAGGACCCGTGGTACAAAATTGAATGGACCTGAAAGTAGACATCTTTATCTTCATTATTTTACCAATAAATATGAATACATTCAATATTTTGCTAATAAGTGTGATGATAGCTGTACATTTTTCATGGATCCTTTATCAAATTGAGGAAATTCTATTCCTAATTTCCTGAGTTTAAAAAAAATGAGTACATACTGAATTTTGTCAAATGCTTCTGTATCTATTGAGATGAATATATAGTTTTCCTCTTGTATTATGTTAACATAATTAACTTTAAAATGTTAAAAAACCTTGCATTCCTATTTTCTTTGTTATGTTACTGGATTCAATTTGCTAATGTTTTGTTAAAGATTTTTGACATTTATTCTAATGAGGGATATTGATTAGGAGTTGTCTTTTATTCCTAATGTGTTTCTTAGGTTTTAGTATCAGGGTTACATTAGCTTCATAAAATTAGTTGGGAAATGTTTCTTCCTCCTCTGTTGCTTGAAAGGCTTTGTGTGCAATTGGTATTATTTCTTCCCTAAATGTCCAGTAGACTTCAATCTAAAATAATCTGGGCTTAGAGATGTTTTTGTTTTGTTTATGTTTCTTTTCTTTTTTGAGAAAGACTTTTGCTTTTTAAAAAATATTCATTAAATTTCTTTGATAGACATAGAACTATTCAGATGTTCTAGGGTCACTGGAGAGTAATGTCAACAAGATACTGCAATAGGCAGTCCCAGCCTCATTTCTCCCACAGAAACTCATATTTAACAACCACCCCATGGACAAAAATTTCTCTCTGAGGGCTCAAATATCCATGGTAGAGTTTACAGAATTGCAGTGGAGCACAGAAAAAAGAAAAGATGCATTGAAAGGAGTAAGAATAGTTTTAATTTTACCTGTGATACCCCTTCCCCAAGCTGGCATAGCACAGCACTGAGAGAGATCCCTTTGGTCCAGAAGTTCTCCAATGGGGGAAAAGGACAGTGAAGTGGGAATCTGATTTACACAGCTCTTTGTGGCACTACCTGATAGGCTTGCTTTGATTGTGCCTCATTCAGAATGAACACTGAAGGGACCAGTGTGGCTAGATTGCTTGGGGGTAGCTAAGAACAAAGAAAAGGAGCAGGGGCTCTTAACAACTAGAATACAAATTTCAACAGCTGGCCTGTGGGCCCTGGCAACAGGCTTGCCTGCCAACCTAGACAGCAGGCCTGTCCATGTGGGGCCCTATCAACTGGCCCACACTGCCTCCTTAGCTGGTCTGCCCAGAATTTCTGGCCAGGTTGACTTGTGAAGATTATTCCTTGCTGGAGCCAGTGGTGACTGCTTCTCCAAGTATATAGACACCAATGTAAAGCTGT
This sequence comes from Microcebus murinus, assembly GCF_040939455.1. Classification (NCBI taxonomy): domain Eukaryota; kingdom Metazoa; phylum Chordata; class Mammalia; order Primates; family Cheirogaleidae; genus Microcebus; species Microcebus murinus. The sequence continues at coordinate 15,772,638 of NC_134117.1, read as the reverse complement.
AAGAATCATAAAGAATTAGGTAAACTTGACATCACCAAAGGAACAAAATAAAGCTCTAGTAACTGACCCTAAAGAAATGGAGATCTATGAAATGCCTAATAAAGAATAATGATAAAAAAAGAATCTTAAAGAAGCCTAGAGTGCTACAAGAGAATACAGATAAACAACTAAGTGAAATCAGTAAAAAAATACATGAACTTTGAGAAGTTCAATAAGATAGAAACCATTAAAAAAAAAACCCAAACAGAAATTCTGAAGTTGGAGAATACATTGATAAAACTGAAAAATTCAATAGTGAGCTTCAACAGTAGACTTGATCAAGCAGAAAAAGGAATCACTGAATTTGAAGACAGGCCACTTGAAATTACCTAGTCAGAAGAGCAAAAAGAATAAAAGAATGAAAATGTGTGAAGAAAGCCTATGAGACTTATGGGACAATATCAAGTGAACCAATACATATATTATCTGAGTTCCAGAAGAAGAAAAGGAAGAGAAGGAAGCAGAAAGATTATTTTAAAAAATAATGGCTGAAAACTTCCTAAATCTGGAAAAATGAACATCCAGATTCATGAAGCGCAACTGACCTTAAATAGGAAACTTAAAGAGATTTATACTGAGGCACATTATAATTAAATTATCGAAAGTCAAAGATAAATAAGTAATTTTGAAAGCAGTGAGAGAAAAGCAACTCATTACATGGGAGGGAACCCACCCATAAAACTATGAATGTATTTCTCAGCAGAAACATTATAGGACAGGAATGAGTAAGACGATATATTCAAAGTGCTGAAAGAATAAACTGCCATCGAAGATATTATACTTGGAAAAACTGTTCTCTAAAAATGAAGGAGAGTTAAAGACAAACAAAAAATTCAGGGGTTTATCACCACTAGATCTGCCTTAAAAGGAATGCTAAAGGGAGTTTTTCAAGTTAAAATAAAAGGACACTAAATAGCAACATGAAAGCTTATAAAAATATAAATCTTACTGGTAAAGGTAAATATATAGAGACAAAAACAAAATAATGTAATACTGTAATGGTGATGAACAAATCACTTTTAACCCTTGTAAAAATATTAAAAGACAAAAGTATTGCGAATAACTGTAATCACAATTTGTTAATGAATATACACTATAAAAAGAAGTAAATTTTAACATCAATGACATATGTGTGAGTGCGGAGGAGTTAAAGTGTAGAGTTTTTATATGTGATTTTTATTAACTTAAACTGTTATAACTATAGTAAATTTTATGCAAGTCTCATGGTAAATACAAATTAAAAATCCTATCATAGGTACAAATAAGATAAAGAGAAAAGTACATCACTACAAAAATCATCTAATCAAAGGAAAATAGCAAGAGAGGAAGAGAGGAACAAAAAATATACAAAACAGACAAAATAATTTACAAAGTGGCAAGAGTAAGTCTTTACCTATTAATAATTACTTTAAATGTAAATGAATTAAATTCACCAATCAAAAAATATAGAGTGGATGAATGGATAAAAGAAACCAAGATCTAAAAATATGCTATTTACAAGAGACTCACTTTAGATTTAACAACACACAAAGGCTTAAAGTAAACGGATGGAAGGGTCAAAGTCAGAGAAGATTGTGCATTGTGATGACCCAGAGATTAGAATGTTGTGCTTTGAAAGTGGAGGCATGGGTGCCCAGCCATGGAATACAGACTGCCACTGGAAGCAGAAAAAGGCAAGGAACGTATTGTTTCTTCAGAGCTTCTAGAAGCTAGCTCTGTGGACATCTTGACTCGAGCCTAGTGCAACTAATTTCAGAATTGTGATCTCCAGAACTTAAAAGAATAAATTAGTGTGTATGTTTTCAAAAGCCATGCAGGGTGGCGTATAGCAGCAATAAGAAACTAGCACAGCACTGCTTTAGTGGCATCTCACAGTTTTGGATATGTTGTAAATTCATTATTGTCGGTTCTATCCTTTAATTTTACTGCAACTCAAGCATACAGTCTGCCTTGGTGAACAGTCCACGTACTCTTGAAATGATGTGTATTCTGCTGTTGCTGACAGTTTTGTTCAGAAATTTATGTCTTAGCTCCTGTCTAGTTGTTCTATCAATTAATAGATGAAATAGCAGGAGATAGTATTGTTAAATCTCCAATTATGGTTGTGAATTTGACTCTTTCTCCTTGCAAAGTTGCATATTTTCCCTTCTATATTTTGAATCTCTGTTATCAGCTTAAGTACATATTTATAATTTTATGTCTTCCTGATAAATTTATACTTTTTACCTTGGGAAATGTTTCTCTTTATGTTGGGTAATACATTTTGTTCTTGCAGTCTACTTTATCTAATGATAACTTACTAACTCTAGCCTTCTTTTGCCTGTTGTTTGTATGATATATCTTTTTCTATCTATTTTCTTTCAATTGCCTGTGTCTTTATATTTAACTTATTAATCTTACTGACTGCATATAGTTGTATCTTGCTTTGTTATTATTTTCCTGATCTTGTCTTTTAGAGTGTTTAGTCTATTTACATTTAATGTAATTTATTATGTGATTGACTTTTGTTTTGAGTTTACTCCATCTATTTTTTGTTTGTTTGGTTTCTCATTCTTCCTTTCTGGCCTTCTCTTGGATTTATTAAGTATTTTCAGAATTCAATTTTAATATTATTATTATTATATCTTTGAATTATTTTTTGAGAGGTAGCTCCAAAGGCAACAGCATATTTCTCTAGCTTTTTACAATCTACCTAGATTTTTACAATCTACCTACATATTTTTATCATATAAAACTTAAGCAAATCCATAGGTCCATTAACTATCCATACATTATGCTATAATTGTTACATGTATTACATTTACTTACATTATGCCTTCTACAATATATTTTGTTTTATTTTTGCTTAAAACAGTTGCATGTACTTTAAATAAATCAAGAGAAAAAATAGTCTCTCATCCACATAATTACTTTGTCTGATGCTCTTCATTTGTTTCTGAAGATCCAAATTTTCCTTTATCCTCAACATTTTCCTTAGCATTTCTTATAGCTCAGGTCTGCTGGTGATGAATTATCCTATTTTCTGTTTATCTGAACATGTATTTATTTCACCCTCATTCCTGAAAGATATTTTCACTGGATATAGAATTTTGGTTGACAATTTCTTTTTTCAGCGCTTTAGAGATATTTTTCTACTGTCTTTTGGCCTCCAATTTTTCTGCTGTCTGTAGTAATTTGTATTATTATTTCTCTCTGTTTAATGTGTCATTTAACTCTGGTTGCTTTTAATTTTTCTTTATCTTTTTTTCCCATCAGTTTGTGATATGCCTAAAATTGTTTTTCCTTTTTATTTATTCTCCTTGGGGTTTGCTCAGCTTCTTGAAGTTGTAAACTTAATTTTTTTACCAAATTTGGAAAAGACCCTGACCCATTGTTACTGCACATTTTTTCCTGTAGTAATATTGCATGGTATTAGATATTTCATATTGTCCCACAGATCACTGGATCTCTCTTCATTAAAAATATTTATGATTTTGTTCTTCTGACTGGATCATATTTTTGCTCTATCCTTATGTTCACTGACTATTCCTTTTGTCATATCCAATTTGCTGTTAATACAGCAGATATCCCTTTTAAGAAACTTTATATTTTTTTGAGTTATAGTATTTCTGCTTGATCCTTTCTTATTGTTTCTATTTCTCTGCTGGTTGAGATTTATTATTTTGTTTATTTATAGGAGCATATTTTCCTTTATACCCTTGAACACAGTTACAATAGCTACTTTAAAGTATTGTTTGCTAATTTATATATCTGGTTCATCTTGCCATAGATCTCCAATGATTGTCTTTTCTTTTGGATATGCATCACATTTTCCTGTTTCTTTGCATGTCTAGTAATTTTGGATTGTTTCCCAGACATTTTGAGTGATATATTTGAGAAACTTTGGATTTTGCTATATTCTGAAGAGGACAGATACTTTTGCTTTAGCAGACTTTTAACTTGACTGGACTCAAACTTCAAACTTGAAGACCCCTGTGGTTGTTGGCTTAGCTGGACTGCTTGGAGTCTGCCCCAAGCCAGCATAATTCAGGAGTTAGTCAGCGCAGTTTATTTATAGAATTGAGGCTCCTTTTCTCTCGTTGTCTTCTTTCTGAGACTTTTCTTCTCACTTTTTAGCTTCTGTAAGCAGATTTTGTTCCATGGATCTTCAGGCCAGTGAAACTATAGGTTTTTATGTAAGTTTTAGTTGCCCTCCCTGTCACTGACTGTCCTTAGGTGAAAAGCTATAAAAATGGTCACCCTAACCCTAACCCATTGTTGCTTCCTCCTCCTTCCAAGTGTTGATTCTCTTCCAGTTTCTGCCTATTTTTGGTTATTGTCCGTCTCCTTTAGGTAATTGCTTTATATATTTTGTTAAGAGTTTACATTTGGTATTTGCAGGAGGTTTATGCTAATAGGGGCTACTCTACCACTCCCAGAGACCCTTCCCATATACTTTTAAAACATACTTTATCCTTTTATTTTCCTATTAATGTCTATGGCGCACACATACACACACACACTATGAATCTTAGCTTGCTTTCATTGTTTTCTGTACCTATCTCCTCATGTTCTCATGTTGACATAATTTGAGATTTTTCCAAATATTAATAGTTTTTGTACATTTCATTAGGTATAAAAAGTTATTTAACTATATATTAAGCAAAACTGTGTCTTGAATCTGTCATCTGCCCCTTGCTTATTTTGTTTTGTTTTTTGCTGAAGTAATTAATTCTTTCAGAGAATTTAAATGTGGTAAAGTTTATGATTTTCTTAATGTCAGACAAAATATTTATTTTGTCCTTCCACTTAAATGTAATTTGGGTGGACATGAGACTGTTGGTAAAAATTTATTTTGTTCTCAGAAATTTGAAGATATTGCTTTTTTTTTTTTATCAGTATGCTGGTGAGATCTGATTCCAATTTTTTTTGTTCTTTTATAGATAAACTATTTTTTCCTGCCTGTAAGCTTTTTTAGGATTTTTCACTCTAGCCTCAGTTTTATAACATTTCACATGATGTGTTTAAAGTCATCTTATTTTTATAGGAACTTAGTGGGTTCCTTCAATATGCAGAATCAGCTCTATAAACATTTTTTTCCCTATTAAAATAAAATAATTTATTTTCACTGCTGTATTCCTTCCATTTTTTCCTTCTAAACATCCTATTCAATGAAATCTGGAACAACAGTCCTATTAGATGAAATCAACAACCACTACCTGTTTTTTGTCATATTTTGAACTCATGGTCATTTGACACTGGATTCTACACGGTTACCTCTCTCAGTTTTCTAAATGATTTAAATTGCTCTTCATGCATTTCATGCTGTTTGTTTTTTGTTTTTTTTCCCCAGTCCACCCATTAGTTATTTTTGTGGCCAGAATTTTGATTCCCAGTATTTCGATTTGATTTTTTGGGCAGATCTTAATTATTCAAATTCTAAAATCTTTTTCTGTTGCCTAAGTTAGTTGTCTCTGTTTTAGTTCTTCTCTTTGAGATTGGCACCTCTCAAATATTTGGTCGTTCTCAGTCATCTCTTTTCCTTCAGTCATCAATCTTTTCAAGATTCTATGTGTGGCTGCCTGTTCTCTTGAGACACAACTTAGGAGTGGGATTGGGAGACGCCACTCTGCTAATGCCTCATGTAGGCATTGAAATAAGGAAGCTGTATTGTAAACTTGAATTATGTCTTTGACACAAAACTTAAAAGACCTTAAAAGTAGACATGTGGAGTACTACTGTACAAATAGAGTGTAGAAAGTATATGTCTTGAAAAACATCTGAAAGCATTGGCTTTTACCCATGTCAGGAAAATGGCACAGAAAATGGTGCCTGAAATGGGGATAGACCAAGATCAGGATGGACTTCCGTGAAGAAAAAGATCTGGCCTTTGGACAATGGCCTTTCTTATTTAGGATCATCACATCCTTAGAACACCTCATTTGTGTATGAATTGAATTTCTCAACCCAGGAATGTATCCAACTCCATGTGGCATAATTGGGCATAGCTGAGCATAGCTAGTGGGGCCCTGAGGATACATCGCCACTCCCTGCCCTGGCATCATCTGTGTCTCTCAGGACCTAAGAAACAATGGAAATGAAATGGATGTTATAGCCGAGCATCGCAAATTGTGGTCCTGCCTGAACGGCATTATTTCTCTTGGCCCACTTTCCCAGGGCAGACTGCTGGGCCTAATTTCTGCGCTCACTTATTCTGCTGGGACTGCAGACCCTTAAGAGTACGGAGAGAACATAGGCAGTGTTCGGAGTGTGAAAAGCCGTTCCCCACATTGATGCTTCTCTCTTGTAATACGCTGTTTCCCCCAGGATAGCATCTAATTGCTACTCGAACGAACCCACGGTCCTTCCCTCACCAGCCTTGCCCAGTAGGCCATTGCAAACATTTATTATTCTTTGAGTGACAAAGCTCTTCCTATCCGTCTCTTCTGAATTTGTTTTTTTTGAACTTCCACTTCTGCCCCCACTCCTGTCACCGAGGCAATATCAAAAGTAGCAACATGCATTGATATTATCCACTCCGCTAAAGATCTTGTGTACTTCACTAATACCCCCTTCAATGTCTTTTTTGAAGTTAAAGAGATGGAGGATTTTTTTTTTCCCTTAACCTTCAAGGAACTTGCACAATTTTCTCAGGAAATCAGCATGAGAGAAAATATTTGCTAACATCTGACTTCCCTTTAACCAAACCCACCTGCTCTGGAAAAAAAAATGCCATAGAAACACATCTTCCAGAAGGTTCTTTTGGGAGATAAAATGGTTGTCTTATATCCTCGACTATTTCTTAATGTGCTCGGAGGAAAGGAAGACAAATGTCAAGTATGTATTTTGATGATTCAGAGAAGGAGCTGAGACAAGAGCAAGGGAGCCTCGAAAAATGATGTTTTCCCCTGGTTGGGCTGGTTACCATTTACAGGGAGTGGCCATCAAGGGGCAGGCCTGTGCTGCAGTGTCTCCTAGCCTGACGGCAACCCTACAAGGCAGCTCTTATTACCACCACTGTGTTTTCATAGGTGAGGAATCTGAGGCCACGTGGCTAGATAGAGGTAGTAGTAGTAACGGTGGCTGCCAAGTATTGAGCGTTCACGACAGCCCGGGCATCTGCTTCACTCTGTTCCCGTAGATCTCACTTAATCCTCACCACGAAAACTCAAGTGCTAATAGCTAATGTTACCCAGGGCTGTCTGACCCCAGCACTCTATGTTTACCATATTCCCTTGATTGCTCTGATAATCATGAAAAGTCGTCTTACATGGGCTTTCTTCACTGCATCATTCCCACCGGCTCCCTGAATCCTTTCCATGCACCAGTGCGCTGATAAGGCTGGACACGACCTTTGATTGCAGGGGGCCTATTGCCCTTTATCTCACCTAAGTCAGAGGGGTTGCTTAAATATCACCCCCTAGCTCTAGTTCTTTAAAATTCCCAACATTGAACATGGTGGCTACTACCTCTGCCTCTTAGCAGGACACACAATCCTTGCTGGCCCGTTAGAATCCAGCTTCTCCTTTGTCTCTGTGATTAGTTCAGACATGGGCATATGACCCCAGGGTAATTAGAATACTCTCTCATAGAGCCAACAGGAGGATCATCTCTTCCCCTAGAGTTTTATAAGTTGGGTTAAATTGGATTCAAGGCAGGTAGCTGCCATCTTCCCTGCCACAGAGAGTAAATCTGTCTGCAGATCGAAACCAACACAGAACAAGGCAGAGCTGAAAGATGGAGACAGAGACAAAGATTTAACAGCATCTATTAAGCTTCTGGATCCAGTTGCCTCTAAAAACAGTTATACCCTTGGACTTTCTAGTTATAACAACAAATAAATCTCCCTTCTACTTAAGATGGCTTGAGTAGCCTTTCTGTAACTTGCAACCAGTAAGTAAACTGGTTTTCTGAGGAAGGGAAAAACAAAGCCTTGAGTTTTAGTGTTTGCCAATTACTGTGGTGTAATTACTGTCCACCATGGCGGATTTCAAGCTGCTAAGGCTTAACGAGCAGCTTGCAAATTTCTGAATATTTAACAATTGGCTGTTGTAAGCAGGTACCAGCCAGCTCCAGCACATGGATAGGACAGAGGTCGTAATCGGGGCCCTTGGCTGTCCTGTTTCTGCCTTTCTGCCTGCTGGAAAGTTCTCAGACCTCCACAGGTACTCTGGAATGGGGAGGGGAAAATGCTTGGTAACACCAACTAGCACACTTTTAGTTCAAGGAATTAAAACATCTGTGATTGCAGTTTTCAAAATGTGGTTGTAGTTGCCGCCCTCAGCAAAATCACCCGCTGATCCAGAGTCTGGCCGAGAGTCTGCCTTGTAACGTGCTCCCCACTTGGCAGATGGGTGCCCTGATCCGAGCACTGCGCACCCTCTCTGGTGTGGTGTCTGTGTTGTGTGCTCCAGGAGGGCAGAGGCATGCTCAGTCCAGCACGTGACTCAGATGTAGGTCTTAAGGAGCCCTGGGATTTTCTTGATAGGACAGGGATCTCTGCCTTTGGTGAGATCCAGAATTCGAGGGGGAAAAGGGCCAACGAGGATGTGAGGAGAACATGGGGACTTTTCATAGATTTATTACTGTGCTGTCTCCTCCCACACCCCACCTTTAACCTCTACCTCTGCTTTCTTGTGTTTTCCTCCTGGCTTGCTTTTCTTTAACCTCTCTGAGACTCAGTTTATACATCTATGAAATGGGGATAGAAATACTTAGCCCATAGGGTTATGGGGAAGCAAATACCGCACCCAGCACCCAGCACCCTGCAGGTGCTCGATGCATGTTATTTCCAGCCTACCCGCCCTTTTCCTTCTCAGCCCTCTCTTGGTAACTGTCTGTCCCTTTGACTTGCTGTCAGAGACCCAACGGGCCTAAGAACTGGGACAGAAGTCTTTTAAATCCATTTCCAGGTGTCTAGGAAACGCACTTTCTGTGTTGATGTTTGTGGCCGCTTTTGGAGCGATGTCATCCTATTGACCTATTTCCTGAGGATGTTTCTGTGGGTCCCACAGATGGTGATGCTGACAGGCGGAGGGACTGGCCTGGGTACCCTGTCCCTCTTAGCTGCGGCAGGGTCCCACTTCCACCAGGGCGGTGACTCACCCGTATTAATTGCACTGCAATTATCCCGGGGAGCCTGAGTTTCCTCTCGCCGTCTCCTGTCTGGTTTCCTTTTGACCTGCACAGCTGTCTAACAGAGATGGCTTTTGCGATTTCTTAGTTGATGTGGTTCGTTATTTCCAGCGCTGCCTGCTGCCTTCAGTGGCTGGAGGTTTTTCCGCTTCCGACTTAGAGGCGTTCATGAGTCGTGTCTTCAGTCAGGGCCTGGTGCCGCCTGCATTGTCTGTGGGAGAAATCGCATTTGCAAATCAGGAGCTCACAGAGCGCGTAGCAGGTGCGGCTCCCCGCGTCGGTGTTTTCATCTTCCCCGCGCCGCTCCCCGGTCACCTCCGCACGCCTCCATCCAGGAAGACAAAGTCCCTGTGTCCCAGCCCTCCACGAGAGCCACGCAGACAGAGCAGTAGGCGGGAATTTGTGCTCCTTAGCCGCGCTAATTATCTGCAGAGGGCGATGTCTTTTCTCTTAGCATCTTGCCTCACGCTGGGTCATGCCACAGAGACCCAGGCGTCTGGAGCCCTAGAAGCTTCTGATGTCAAATATCTTCAGGAAATTATAAAAATCAAACTAACTCCCCTAAAACTTTCTATTTCCCTCCAAACTCGGCACAGCCTTGTGTGGCTTAGGGACTTTAGTGTGGCTCACACTTTGTATGCCGAGGCCAAATAGAGTCCCGAGCACTAGTTTCTCCTTTGGTAACTACTTCGCCGAATCAACCCACAAGTTTTTTTTTTTTGTTTTTTTGTTTTTTTTTTGAGACAGAGTCTCACTTTGTTGCCTGGGCTAGAGTGCCATGGTGTCAGCCTAACTCACAGCAACCTCAAACTCCTGGGCTCAAGTGATCCTCCTGCCTCAGCCTCCGCGTAGCTGGGACTACAGGCATGCGCCACCATGCCCAGCTAATTTTTTCTATATATGCTTTTAGTTTGCCAATTAATTTCTTTCTATTTATAGTAGAGACAGGGTCTCACTCTTGCTCAGGCTGGTTTCGAACTCCCGACCTTGAGCAATCTGCCCACCTCGGCCTCCCAGAGTGCTAGGATTACAGGCGTGAGCCACCGCCTCAACCAACAAGTTTTTATTAAACATCCAACATTTTTAACTCTCTACCAGGAAGGAAGGTCATTTAGATGGAGGGTAAAAGCCTCTATTATCTTGACTTTCATTATACCAAGGTGGCAGTGGGGCTCTGAGGGCCCGAGAAGGGGGGACCCTGGACACTCTGTACCCTGAGAGGAGCAGCTCATAGTGCCCATGGGAGGCCACACATTTCCACACAGGAGCCAGGATGTTTGAGAGCAGACAAGGAAAAGAGTGGACAGAGCCGGCAGGTGCAGAGGAAGACAGCATCAACAATCAGACGCGGTCACAGGGGCCGTTGGGGGGTTAGGTGTGATGATGAAGGAGCAAAGGACTGACCCCCGAGGAGCAGAGGCAGAAGGCAGTGAGGTAGAGAGAGAGGTAGGGTTGCTCTGTGGCGAGGAACACAGAAATGCCTGTACACTTCAGTAGCTGCAAACATGCCAACTTAAACCAGTCCTAGACTCTGCTGTGTGTCAAGGTTCAGAATTAGGGGCGGGTTGTAGAACAACATTCAGAACCAGTTCCTCTGCAAATGCCTGTGTGCCGCATACTCAGAGTTAAACTCTCAGCTACCCAGGAAATTCCTGCGTTCTGGAACAATCCATTTCCCAATGATGATCAATGACTAAGCTTTATTTCTGAAGACAAGATCCCTGTCTTCAAGGAGCCAACATTCAATTAAAGAGATGAGCACCAGTGGAGACTGTGTAATGTCTTATTAACCATACCTGTTGAGTACCTACTGCATGCTCTGCCACGTGTTGGATGCTTTATTTACACTGTCGGTAAGTTTCATAAAACTTCAGGAGGCAAGTCTTGAGTTGGCTATAGGGGTTCAGAGAAGGAAGTGGTTATGAAAAGATAGTCTCAGTGGATTTCCTTGAGGAGGTGGGACTTGAGCAAGATCTGAAGGTTGAAGAGGACCCAGAGAAGAGTGGATACACTCGGGGTTGGTTCCTGATGACTCTTAAATCATCCTCCCACATCCTGGTTCTCTTCAGAAGTAGGAAATGTCTCCCACTCCTTCTGTATATGCAAGCCACTACCTAAGTGGGCAATTTCTGGCAGTCTTTCCTACTCACATCCAAGAATTGCATTTCTCTGACATGGTTTGGGAAATGGAAATGATGAAGGCTGCAGAAGTGTTCCTGTGTGTGAGGCTTCAGGAGGCTAAAAGAGAAAATCCTTGCACTTGAGTCTCTCTGAGTTTTCAGAAACTTGGATTGAGGGACACATAGATGGCAACTCTTGGGAAATCCTGGTCCTAGAGATCAGTGTGAGATTACTGGCTGTGATGGTCTCAATCTATAATACATGACACTTCCTAGCCCAGGACTTAGGAGGTGGAGGTGAAGGGTTTGAGTAATGGCTCTACAGCATTACTTAGGTTTTCAAGAATGAGGATGTCCTTTGTTTCTAAGGACAGACATCCTGTACCTTGAGGACCATTTTTGTATTCTGGGGTCAATACTGCCAAGTGTCTCTTGAACTTGCTCACAAGAAGAGACTAGAGGTGAGTTGAAGCTGGCTTCCTCTTCTTTTCTGAAGAAAGAAAGAAAGATTGTTTGACCTACTTTTCTTCAGACTAGTTCCCTGCAGAACTCCCAGTAAATAAATAGGTAAATATTAATAAGTAAGTAACATGCACCCAGATGTCCAAGATGGCTAATATAGATGTTTAGACTTTCTTGGTAATGACCCTTTTAGCTCTAGAGCCTGTGTGTGGCCAGTTCAAGCCGGAGGCACTAATGGGGGCCCAGCCGTGTGCCCGGGCTGAGTCAGGAGGCAGCTGTGGTCCAGGCATTGCTCCCAGGCCATGCGCAGTGGAGGGGGCGGGATAAAAGATGTACACAGCAGCTCACATACAAAGCAGAGCAGGCCATGTCCCCTGGCAGGGGATCAAAGGAAGAGGAAGTTACACCCTATTGGTAGAAGTCAGTGCTTGCGGGGTATGAGCTGCAACATCGAGAAAGGCTTTGAGGAAAGAATAAACTTTCAGATGACATTTGAACAAAGGTGGGATTTCTTTTGTTCACTTTTTCATTTGTTTGTTTGTTTTTGTTTTTTGAGACGGTGTCTTGCTATGTGGCCCAGGCTGGCCTTGAACTCCTGGGATCCTTCTGCCCAAGCCCCTGCAGTAGCTGGGACCACAGGTGTGCACTGCCACACCTGCTAGTCACTGTTTTTTGAATAATGATTATTTATGGCATTTTTAAATTATAAAAATATACATGTTCATTATAGAAACTATTGAAAACGAGAAAGGAGAAAATCAAAACACTCGTAATCCCAGACCCAGAAAGAAAACAACAGTAACGTTTTGATGTATTCCTTCCAGACTTTTATCCGTGCATGTATATACATCTATGTATTCACACACACGCACACGCACATACATATTTCACAAAATTGGACGTACACTGAATAAATACTTTTGAGGTCTACTCACTTAACAGAATAATTGGTTTTCATATATCATTAAATATTCTTCAAAGACATGATTTATAAAGTCATCGTAGGCTTGTCTAATAATTTATTCAACTGTTTTCCAATTAGACATTCGGTTTGTTTCTACTTTCTCACAATTATGAATAACGTTTTTCTGAGCCTTCTTATACGTAAATCAAATAGAAAGGCTTTTGCTACGCAGGATCAGGGTGAGGGTGCAGATGGTGGTGGGTAGGCATTGCAGAAAGAGAAATGGGGCGCAGGGGGCGGAGGTGGAAAGCACAGACGTGCGTGGGAACAGCAAGGTGAGCCGCGTGGCGGGAGAGGAGGCCCTCGAGGGGAGTAGTGGGCAGTAAGGATGGAGAGGTAGGTTGAGGCCGCTTGTAGAGGACTGTGATTGGCTGATTGAGAAGTACAGTCTATACTTAACAGAGTGGCAATGGGGAACCACTGCCAGGTTTTGAACAGGTTAAAGACAGACTCAGACAAGTGTTCATGGTGGTGAATCTGAAAGCAGTTTGAGGGTGGAGTGAAGGAACGATGTGTGGAAGAAACTGGAGATTAGCAGATGGGTCAGGAGCTCTTGGTAGAGTCAAGGGAAGAGGTGGTGAGTGTCTGAACCTGGGATGACCAGAGGCCTTGGCTCTGGGACTCAGAAACGGGCTGGGAATGTGGTCAGTGAAGACTGAGGCATTAATAGCCCTCTGACTTTGAATCTTAATAATTGGGAGAATGGAGAAAGCATATAGAAATTGTGGCCCAATCTACCCAAAAGATCCAATGATACTCTACAAAAAAGACACCTGCACTCGAATGTTTATAGCAGCACAATTCATAATTGCAAGGCTGCGGAAACAGCCCAAGTGCCCATCAATCCAAGAGTGGATTAATAAAATGTGGTATATGTATACCATGGAGTACTGTTCAGCTCTAAGAAACAACGGTGATATAGCACATCTTATATTTTCCTAGTTAGAGCTAGAACCCATACTACTAAGTGAAGTTTCCCAAGAATGGAAAAACAAGCACCACATATACTCACCAGCAAACTGGTATTAACTGAGCAGCACCTAAGTGGACACATAGGTACTACAGTAATAGGGCATTGGGCAGGTGGGAGGGGGGCGGGTATATACATACATAATGAGTGAGATGTGCACCATCTGGGGGATGGTCACTCTGGAAACTTAGACTTGTGGGGGATGGGGGGAAAGGGCATTTATTGAAACCTTAAAATCTGTACCCCCATAATATGCCAAAATAAAAAAAAAAAGAAATTGTGGCCCAGAAAATGTAATGCCTTATTCAGACTTGTGACCTAGTTAGAGGGTAAGCCAGGCCAGAGGCCAGATGCTCTGTCTTCCGGCCGGGAAACTACTAACACGGCGCGTGTTGGAGACCCCGTGTTAGATGTTAGAGGCAGCAGATCCTAAAGAGTTAGACATTGTAGGTCCTGGAGGCCATGTTTGACGGCACATCATCCTGGGGTGACCCGTCAGCTGTGACTCTGGCCCTTATCTGCTTATTGGAACACGGGTTGAGCACTGCCCGTGGATTAAGTAGTAGGGGCAAACCCCTCCCCCCCAAAAAAATTCAACTTCTTAATTCTTGAAACTTAATTCTTCACTAGGTCAGGTTGAATGGACAGAGTGAGGAAAGGGCAAAAGAGACAAGGAGTCTTGTTTGCCATTGCAAAGGATGAGCCAGAGATTTGTGTTTTGCACGGAAAGCACCTTTAGGTCTCCAGCCAGAGCTCATCCCTCAACCTTGACAGCGTCTCCTCCCAAGGGACACTGGGTGGAAGGGACACTGGGCCATCCTGGAAGGCAATAAACGATTTGTTCCATCGGGCGGATGTCTCGTGGTACATGTATGCAGAGTGCCTTTTTATCTCACGTTTAAATTGTGATTTCCCTCCTATGATTGGTTTTGCCACATCAAACAGTTTTCAACAGTTTCAAAAACCAAGACCAGTGTATCATAACAAAAATAAAAATAAGAGAAAGAAAGAGAAGAAGAAGGAAAAAACACCAACCCTCCCCTGATCTCTCTAGCCTTTCGTTGCTGCTTTGGAAATTGAGACCTGTGCGTGGGGTATTGGCAGCTAACAACCGTGGAAATAAAAAATGATTTTTGATCTCAAGGCCTAATATTATTCATATTTTTTCATAGCCTCAAACAATGTCTTCAGATAATTCAGGTAAAGGCAAGCCAGAAACAAAACAACATCATAAAGGCATCATTACATGCAGACACTTTCAGCTCCACTACACGCCTCGCAGTGTCTTTGAACCCCGCATGATGAGAGAACCGTCTCCCACTCCGGGGAATACTCTCGGAGCTGTTTTTACTTCAACAGAGGGTAGTGAAACAAAATTCTTTGGCTTTAGATACGTGTTCGGCGTTGGCTTTACAGAGCTCTACCCCTTGTTCTGTGTTTACCCTCCATCAGGACTCCGTTTGGGAGGCCACAGGACGGCCTGGGACGTGCCCAGCTGTGTTCCCCACCTGTGCGGCAGGGCCCTTGACCTTGGGGCCTGGAGGCTTGGGCCGGCCCTGTGAGTGGGCGGGGGTGACAGAGCTGAGAGCGAAAAGGCTTTTCATCAAGAAGAATTTGGCAGGGGAGCCTTCCCCAGCCCTTGTTCCTCCCCAAATAACACTGGCCGGCATCATCAAATTGGATAAGTGCAGCGGACTGGAGCGTGCTTAGAAAGGACGGGGCGAGCGGAGAAAGGGAGAGGGAACTGTTCTCTTGGGAAATCTCCTGCTCCTTATTGAAACTAGCTGTTCTCTGGTTTGAAAGTGCCGATGGTGTCTCAGCCAAAGAATGCGCCTTCCCCTCCTCCCTGTCTCCCCTGAGCCGCACCGTGATCTAGAGCAGGCTCTTTGGGGTATCTGGCAGCTTCCAGTTCAAGTCTATCGCCTTAAGCCAGTCTTCCCAGCCGCCAGGACCTGAGGGGTCACTTCTATCTCTACCTTCCACAGCATTGGCAACCATGGCACTGATTTGGTACCTACTGTATACTTCCTATAGTCGTTCAACGTGGCTGCTAGAGCTGGTGGGTGGTATACAGCCCGATCTTTAAATCGATTGCCAGTTGCAGATGTTAACTTTGCTACCTCTTCTCTTCTCATTTCTCGGCAGCATCTGAGGGCCTTGTAGGGGTGTGGCCATCTAGTTAATGTTTGCAGATCATCTGATCATTCTTCCTCCATCCCACAAAGAAAGCAAGGACTGAGTTCCATGGTATGAGTCCATGTAGGCAAAGTTGAAAGCCTGAAATTAATTCCAGGAGTCCTGACACGGCACTCCAGTGTCGCAGGAATTTCTGAAGACTTAAGAGGACAAGAGGACGTGGTTTCTCTAACTGACATGTATTTCAAGGTCCAGCTCAAGGCCACCTCCACTGAGAAGCCTTCCATTGTGTCCTGAACCAAAAGCAATTTACTCCGTAACTTTACTGTGCTGTTCAAAAGGCAGTGGGCCCACACCACCTTGTACCCCAGATTGGCTCACCAGTCTTGCTTTCCTTAGTAAGCCCCAGGGAGACAAGGGCCGATTCTCACGTCACTCACACATTCATTCCACCGTTATTCCTTGTGTACCAGACACGGCTCCATCATGTCCTATGTTGGCAATAACAGTGTGTCAACCGAATTGACCTGATCAGTTTTTGCCTCTGAGAAGCCTGCTGGGGTTTTTGAAAAGAGAAAACTATTTATCTAGAAAGTGTCCACAAACCCCTGGAGAAGCAAGAGAAACAAACACTTGTGGTTTCCACCATTTCTGCCCCATCCTTTTCTCTCTGAGTTGGCTGCCCTATTCTTCCCCTGCCATTGAACAGGTATTTAGCATTTTATCAGCTTTGCTTTCTGGGCAACATGTCCCTCTTGCCCTGAACTTACTGTGCATTGAGCTAGAGCAATCACTCACTGGAATTTAATTTCAGTCCTACAAAGGTTAATTTATCCTCTTTCAGGCTATGTACTCATTTAAACCCAAATTACCCAGCTACTAGCTTCTTGATAGCAATTACATCCAACGAAAGCCAACTACCCAGCTTCATGTATTGGTAATGG
This sequence comes from Microcebus murinus, assembly GCF_040939455.1. Lineage (NCBI taxonomy): Eukaryota > Metazoa > Chordata > Mammalia > Primates > Cheirogaleidae > Microcebus > Microcebus murinus. The sequence continues at coordinate 15,755,889 of NC_134117.1, read as the reverse complement.
CCTTTCTTTCTATATTTTTCCTTAGGGATAAGGTTGAATGGGGAAATTAGTCACATTAAGCTGGAAAAATAGTGAACAAAATACATATTTTATATTTTTAAAAAATATCCTCCTGCTACCAATTAAGGTCTTTATTAGAAACAGGTATTTTCACATTATGGGGCTTGTCTTTATATTAAACAGAGCAAACCCAAATGAATAGTTACTTATGAGGATCTTTTTAATAAATACTCAAGTCCATTTTAATATCTAATAATAGTGGCTGCCTCAAGTATTCAAATTTTAGCATAACCAGCAGGAAAACTGTTTGATGTTTTAATTATGTTCCTGAAAATGCTGAATGGGTTATAAAAAGCAATTTGGAGAAAAATTTTTAAAAAGGGATTTTTTTTTTATTATTATTATTAGTGTTTCGGGGGAAAAGACATTTTCCATATCCCATTAAAAGCCCTTCTGCATTGTAAAAATACTATCTGCTGATAAACTAGGCCAAATAAGCAAAGGATTTGCATCTGTTGCAAGTGTTCTCCTTTGGGGAAAAAGTCTGGAAAATAAGAAAAAGAAGACGTCAGAGTAACTGTATTCCAAGGAAGGGGAGCTATGGAAGTTGAGCATGCCTTGAAAGAAAGAAAGAAAATCTTTTAATTACATTTAAAATTAGCCAGAACCTTGTGCTTGTCCCAAAGAGATTCCTGGGAGGGTTGGAACATTTCTGATGAACCAGCTGATGTAATCACTTCAAAAACCCCACCTGGAAGTCTGGAGCTGGGAGGAGGCTGTGGGGACATTCTGGGGATAGATCCTGCTGCCCTCAGGTCATTCTTCCGGGCAGGAATTGGGAGAGCTGTCCCTGAGGGAGGGAAGCAATGAGAAGGGGAGACGTTTCCCTGGAACGGAACCAGATGTACAAGCTCCAGTGGTGTGAAGGGGGCTCAGCGGAGGGTGCACACAAGGAAGGGGGAGGGAGAAGGCTGGATTTGAGGTTAACTCTCTCTCCTCTCAGCAGGTGGGGGCCTGTGGCCCTTAGATGACATGAAAGCCTTTGTCCCGATGGCCAGATAAGGAGGCACCATGAAGAACTCAGGGGAATAATTCTCCAGGAGGAAATGGGTCCTTTCCCTGTGTTAGCCACCCATGGTGATCTGTCTAGCCAGGGAACTGGATCTGCTCCCTCCTCCCCCCCATCCCGGCCCCCTCCAGGGGATTCTAATTGCACATTTTTCTTCCTTTTTTACAATCACTTTCCCCAAGCTGCATTCCAGTCCAAATAACCGAGCATTTTGAAGGTGGAACCCAGGTGTCAATATTTTTTAAAACTCCCCAGACGATGTGCAGCCAGGTTAGAAAACCAGTGTCAATGTGGCCCAAACTTGAGAATCGCGTGGGGGGTTGTAAAATGCAGATTCTGTCTGCAGTCCTCCGCTCTACCAGCTGAGCTATTGAAGGGTACACTGCAAAATGCAGATTCTGATCTGGCAGGCCTGGGGCAGGACCTGAGCTTCTGCCTTTCTGAACAAGCTCTCAGTCAGTACTTACTGGTCGGTGGACCACACTCTGAGTAGTGAGTCACTACAGTTTTCTGCCATTTGCACTTGCATTCCTACCTTTTAAACTAAACAGTATATATTTTAAATGATTAAGCACTTAAGTGGTTCTCTTCAGAATAGGGCCAATCCATCCTGTGATTTGCATTTATACTACAGGCAGATCCTGGTCATAGGAGACCTTTTTGTCCATTTAGCTAGAACATTATTGAACCAAGTACCCAGCTGGTTTGCCATTGGATACCAAACAATGCCACTGGTCTTGTCCTCAAGGATTTAGTTTTGCCCACGGTATCTTCTTTGAAGAATATTTTTGTTGTGCTGTTATTCTGTTCAGAAAAGCAGGCTGCATTTGTTTTATTTATTTATTAACAAATATTGATCATGTCCCTACTATGCACACTGTGTTGGGAGTGGGGAATGACCAGCTGGGTAAGCCTGTCTTGGGTGTCAACGTCTAGCAGGGCTTGTACTTCTATGTACCATAGAAGTGCTGCTGGTGAGCACAGCTTCATTTATGGCCTGCTGTGTAGTTATCATCTCTACCCAGAGACCCGAAATCTCTACCCTCTTAATACACCTTCACACTTGGCTTTTAAGTCATGTGTACCCTGTAGATAATGAGAAGGAACCAAGAATATTGCATCCTATCATGTGTCTGGCACTGTAAGAGATCTATAGGATGCTGTCCCTTTTAAGTTTTGTCGAAGCCCTGCGAGATGGGTATTATTAAGCCCATTTTACAAATGAAGAAGTATAGAAAGGTTAGGATACTTTGTTGGGCAGAATCAACATTTAAGTACCATTATACCATTGTAAAACCATTTTTTTCATTTTAGTAAGCTGTCTTCCTGCAGAGAATAATTGAAGATTGCAAGAAGGTAAATGCTAGAAAGTACTTGAGAGATAACTAACCCAACAATTATTGCAACCCTCTCTTGCTGATGAGATGATTGAGATGCATTCTCAATGAATCTTTATTAGTTGAGATGCATTCTCAATAAATATTTGTTGAATGAACAAACAAATGAATGACTTAAAGAAAGCCAAGGGTTAAACTTGTCTACTTATATCTTTTTTTTTTAATTTCAAAAGATTTCGGGGGCACAAGTGTTTTTTGTTACATGGTTGAATTGTATAGTGGTGAAATCAGGTATTTAATTATAGCTGTTACTCGAATAGTGTACATCGTGCTTGATAGGCAGGTTTTGATCCTCACCCTCCACTCACCCTCCCCCCTTCTTAGTTTCTGATGACCATTATTCCACTTTGTGTGGCCATGATTTAGCTGCCACTTATAAATGAGAACATATGGTAATTGTTTTTCCATTACTGAGATACTTCACACAGGATAATGGTTTCCAGTTCCATCCAAGTTGCTGCAAAAGATATTATTTCAGTCCTTTTTATGGCTGAGTAGTATGCCATTATATTTTATATATATCATATATATATATATATACACACACACACATATATGTTTTTTATCCACTCTTCAGTTGGGTGGGTACTTAAGTTGATTCCATATCTTTGCAATTATGAATTGTGCTGAAATAAACATTTGATAAGGTGTCTTTTTGATAAAATGTCTTCTTTTCCTTTGAGTAGATAGTCGTGGGATTGCTGGATTGAATGGTAGATGCACTTTTAGTTCTTTGAGGAATCTTCATACTGTTCTCCACAAAGATTGTACTAATTTACATTCCTACCAACGGTGTATAAATGTCCCCTTTTCATTGAAGCCATGCCAGCATCTATTGTTTTTTGGCTTTTTTTTTTGAGACATAGTCTCAACTTTGTTGCCTTGGTTAAAGTGTAGTGGTGTCATCATACCTCACAGCAACCTCAAACTCCTGGGCTCAAGCAATCCTCCTGCTTCCACCTCCCAAGCAGCTGGGACTACAGGCATGTGCTACCATGCCTGGCTAATTTTTCTATTTTCTGTAGAGATGGGGTTTGGCTCTTGCTCAGGCTGGTCTCGAACTCCTGGCCTGAAGCTATACTCTCACCTTAGCCTCCCAGAGTGCTAGGATTACAGGTGTGAGTCACCATACCCAGCCTTTACTTTTTAATAATGGCCATTCTGACTGGGGTAAGGTGGTATCTCATTGTGGTTTTAATTTGCATTTCCCTGTTGATTAGTGATGTTGAGCATTTTTTTCATATGTACATGTCTGTTCATGTCTTTTGCCCACTTTTTAATGGATTTATTTATTTTTTTCTTGTGTGTTTGAGTTTCTTATGGATTCTGGATATTAGTCCTTTATTGGATATGTAGTTTGCAAATATTTTCTTTCATTCTGTAGATTGTCTATTTATTTTGCTTCCTTTGCTGTGCAGAAACTTTTTGGTTTAATTAAGTCCCATTTATTTACTTTTATTGTTGCTGTATTTGCTTTTGGGGTATCAGTAAAATTCTTTGTATAGGCCAATATCTAGAAGAATTTTTCCTATGTTTTCTTATAAAATTTTTATGGTTTTAGGTCTTACATTTAAGTCTTTAATCCATTGTGAGTTAATTTTTATATATGGTGAGATATAGGGATTCAGTTTCATTCTTCTGCATACAGCTTTCTAATTTTCCTAGCACCATTTACTGAATGGAATATCTTTTTCCCAGTGTATGTTTTTGTCTGCTTTGTCAAAAATAAGTTGGTTGTAGGTATAAGGTTTTATTCCTGAATTTTCTGTTCTGTTCCGTTGATCTATGAGTCAACTGGTATAAACCATTACTATGCTGTTTTGTTTACTATTGCCTTGTAGTATAATTTGAAGTTGGATAATGTGATGGCTCCAGATTTGTTCTTTTTGCTTAGGATTACTTTGGCTATTTGGGCTCGTTTTAAATTCCATATGAAATTTAAGATTGCTTTTCCTAATCCTGAGAAAAATAACATTAGTATTTTGATGAGAATTGCATTGAATCCGTAAATCACTTTGGACAGTATGAACATTTTAACAATATTGATTCTTCAGATCCATGAACATAGGAGGTTGTTCCATTTGTTTGTATTGTCTATTTCTTTCTTTCTTCAGTGTTTAATAGTTGTCCTTTTAGAGATCTTTCACCTCCTTGGTTAAGTATATTCCTAGGTATTTTATTTTCTTTGCAGCTGTTGTAAATGGTATAGAGTTCTTGATTTGACTCTCAGCTTGACTGTTATTAGTATATAAGAATGCTACTAATTTGTGTACATTAATTTTTTAACCTGAGACTTTACTAAATTTATCAATTCCCAAAGTCTTCTGGAGGAGTCTTTGGGGTTTTCTAGATTTAAGATCATATCATCAGCAAACAGGGATAATTTGACCTCCTCTTTTCCTATTTCGATACCCTTTATTTCTTTCTCTTGCCTGATTGCTCTGGCTAGGACTTCTAGTACTATGTTGAACAGAAGTGGTGAAAGTGGGCATCCTTCTCTTGTGCCAATTCTTAGGGGGAATGCTTTCAACTTTTCTCCATTCAATATGATGTTGGCTGTGGGTTTGTCATATATGGCTTTTACTATTTTGAGGTATGTTCCTTCTATGCCTAGATTGTTGAAAGTTTTTATCATGAAGCGGTGCTAGATTTTATTGAATGTTTTTTCTGCATCTATTGAGATAATCATATAGTTTTTGTTTTTAATTCTGTTTATGTGGTGAATCACATTTACTGATTTGCATATGTTGAACCATCCGTGCATCACTAGGATGAAATCCACTTGTTCATAGTGAATTATCTTTTTGGTGTGTGGTTGGATTTAGTTTGCTAGTATTTTTTTTGAGGATATTTTCATCTATGTTCATTAGGGATATTGGTTTGCAGTTTTCTTTTTTGTTATGTCCTTTTTTGGCTTTGGTATCAGGGTGGTTCTGGCTTCATAGACTGAGGTAGGGAGGATTCCCTTCTTCTCGATGTTATGAAATAGTTTCAGTAGGATAGATGCCAGTTCTTTGTAGGTCTGGTAGAATTCAGCTATGAATCCATTTGGCCTTGGGCTTTTTTTTTTGTCAGGAGATTTTAGAATGATCTTTGGGTCAACGATGAAAACAAAACTTTTTTTTTTAATTGAATGACAAAAATGACACAGGTATCCAAATCTTTGGGATATGGAAAAAGCAGTGCTAAGAAGGAAGTTCATGGCACTAAATGCCTACATCAAAAAGATAGAAAGGTCACAAATTAACAACCTAATATCACACTTCAAGGAACTAGAAGAACAAACCAAACCTAAGCTAGGAGAAAAAAAAAATAACAAAGATCAGAGCAGAACTAAATGAAATTGAAGCAAATAAACAAACAAAAAAATACAGAGGATCAATGAAACAAAAAGTTGATACTTTGAAAAGATAAACAAAATTGTTAGACCACTAGCTGGAATAACCTGGAATAGTAGACTAAAGATTAAAATAAGCTCAATCAGAAATAAAAAGGAGACATTACAACTGATACCACAAAAATACAAAATATCATTCAAGACTACTATAAAAATCTCTATGTACACCAACTAGAAAATCTAGAGGAAATGGATACATTTTTGGAAACATACAACCTCCCAAACTTAAATCAGGAAGAAATAGAAATCCTTAACAGACCAATAAAGTGCAGCAAGAATGAAACAGTAATAAAAAGTATTCTTACTTTTAAATAGGGCAGATATTACCTTACCTGAATCCTCATCTGGTGAGCATTCCAGATCATTAGAAACCTGAGAGTAAGTGATTTATTTTATTTAAATACCAATTATAATTATGTCAATTAACATCAATAATGTCCCAGCACTATACCTTCTATGTGCCCAGTTCTGTATCAATCATTTTATACACAGCATTTAACTTAATCTTTAGTATAATCTTTAAAGATAAAAAAAATGAGGTTCTGAGAAGTTAACTCACCCAGTGGCCCAGCAGCAGAGGTTCAAGCTTGAGACTTGGATTTCAAAGCCAATGCACCACACTGCTCAAATGTACCACACTGCTCGAAGTGAAGCTTTTTATGGTGGCTGCCAAGCATCTTCCCCTCTAAGGCATTTGGATGCTGTGGCAGAACCCGGTTCCAGCCCCCTGCATACATCTCCTTAACCTCGCATGAAGTCAGAGCAGACAGTTCCCAGACACTGTCATGGCTCCTGACTGTGCTTGGCCAGATAACAGGGTAAGCTGGATCTGCTGGAGCATTAATGATCCAGAGGGACCCTTAACCAGGGAGGGTGTGAAATTGGTGGATAACTACCCCAGCTTCCCTGCCCCTCCAGCAGACAATCCGAAAGTGTGATCCACACAGTCTCTCAGGGTCTGCAGTGAGGATGAGGCCCCGTTGCCTACAGACGTCGCCTGCTCATTAGCCCTTCTTTGGTCTCACTTCCCTTCTCCCTCATGGTGCTTTCTTCGCTTAACTCTCAAATCAACTGTTTATACCTAAATTTCTTCCTTAGGTTCTGCTTTTGGGGAACCTGAACTGAGAAAGCACCACCTTCTCACTGCCCAGAAGTTAGGAAGCCCCACCATGGGGGTCCAAGAATCAAAAAGTGGCTATAGTTGAATATCTTCCTTAATGGAAGGACGGTTTTCCTTCTTTATCTTGCTTCTTCAGAGGGAAAACTGCCTGGTACAAAGAGTTGACATTTAGGTGGTCTCCTCCTTTTGAAAGGGTGACTGGAGTTCCCAGGGTCACATGACACTGCTGAAGTGGAGATTGCCCTAGAGGGTTTTGGCAGATGGCAAGGCAAGTTTACCTGCTTGTCTCTACTGCTTGTGTCAACCGTATGCCATGGACATCAGTGCCCAGGTATGCAGGTGGGGCCTGTGCCCTCTGCAGTGTTCTTGAAGGCTTGAGCCGGGAGTAGGGGGTGCTCAGAAGGGCCCATGTGTGGACATGACCATGCCACCATCTGGAGCTTGCTGAGAAATCACTTTATGCAAACTAGGGGATGAGGTGGGAAGCACCAGGACAAAGCAGGAATAATAATTAATGAGGAGTTGAGAGATCTAGATGGAAATGCTAGCTCTACCATTATTCTTTCAGCCAACCTATGAATATCAAGTGCCTGCTGTATGCGGGCTGGAGAGATACTAAAAACATTTAGCTATCATTATCGGTGTGCTATGTCAGTATCCCCTCTATTACTGAATTATGGGGTGGTTCCAAAAGGTCCAGAGGAAGGGACAGATTGGCTGGGGAACTTAGGAGGTTTGGTGTGGTAGTTAATTACCAATGGATACGGAAACATTTCAATATTTTAACAACTGTCCCGGTCATGCAGGTATGTAATGACAATATATGCCTCGCATCTGGCACTATGTGAGGTGCTGGGAAAATAACAGTGAAACCAAGAAGACTTCATCTTTACTGTCTAGGGAAATAGACTGTATTCCATCCGTCACACTAATGAGCACATGATTGTACACTGGGTGCATGTTCTCAAGGAAAGCAGCTTTGCTATGAAAGCATGAAGCGTAGGCACCTCACCCAGGGCTGGGGCTTGGAGAAGACATAAGCCAAAACCTGAGAGTGAGTTAAGTGAGAAGCCGGACGAGAACTTGCCAGAGATGGGAACAGCATTCTCGAAAAAGTCCTGGGGTAGAAGAGAATGTGATGCTTTTGAAGGGTGGGGAGAAGGTCCGTGTGGCTGAGGAGAATCGGAGTGGGGAGTGGTCCAAGATGACTTTGGAGACCTACACAGGGGCCAGGCCAGGCAAGCCTGGTGGCTTTTGGGATTTAGACTTTAGGGCCACTGAGGGGTTTTAAATGGGGAGCAATGTCACTGTAACAGTCCCCACACCTGTGGTTTTGAGGACGGTTGGGGCAGGGGGCAATGGTGGATGCGCAAGCACAGTTAGGTGTTGGAGCACCTAACTGTGACATTTGGCCCCAGGTGAGGGCCAAGGAAATGGAGAGGATACAGTAGGAGATGGATTGGATAGGGAGGGGGAGGTCATGGAGCTTTTTGGTTTTCAGTTCCCCTAACTAGAGGGATGGTGGGTGGTACCCTTCACTAGGATTTGAACACTGGAGAAGGAATAGCTCTGTGACTTTGGGAAATCTCATCCCCTCTCTGGGCCTCAGTTTCCTCATTTGTATAAAGAGAGATGGACTGTATGATCCCCAAAAGGCCATTATCCCATTCACCACTGTGGATATTCCCAGACTAGAACAATCTCACCTGCAGTGAAGGCTATCCAAAGGAACCCCTGAGATGTGGTATCTGGGTCACGCTGACCTACATATTAGAATATAAAAATCTTAGGTCTCCCTGCCCTGTCTCATGCCTACAGCCAGACACGTTAGAGAGAGGATTCTTGAGTGATATTCCTTACTCTTCCCCTACCTACCCTCCCAGTGAACTCTGCATTCTTTGGGGAAAGGAGTGGAATTCCATAGCTTGACATGAGTTGGTTATGTAACCTCATAGGGTTGCTTACCTTCTCTTGTTCTCAATGTCCTCGTGTCTATGATGGGGAGTGTTGGACCAGGAGGACACTGAGGTCATTCCCTGTGCCTGCAATCTCTGACACATCTGTCACTGTGTTCTCTCATAACAGTGCTTGTTTGAGCATCCTAGTGGACTTGTAAACCCTCTGGAAGGGTGGGACTATTCTACCCGGCAGGCCGGGCGGTCTCCCAGGACGCTTTGCTACCAGGTGCAGCTGAGAGGGGAGGGCTACCCTGGGCCTGGGTCAGAGGCATTGTTTGTGGGAAGCGTATCTGCCCCAAGTTTTTAAGGCAATGCCTGCTGGATCTTTGGAGAATTTGAGGAAGAGAGCTCAGCCCAGGCTCACTGTGAGGAGGAAGGTAGACTCGCAGGAACCCAGGTATCCTTTGTCCTCGCCAGGACGAGGGACAGTTTTTTTTGTTTTTTTTTTTTTAAAGCAGAGCCTTGGTTCAGCAGTGATGTCTCAGAAGACATGCTGTGGCGGTGACTGGGTGGGGCCTTTCCCCCTCTCCCTTTTCAAGTTCTTTAGTGCACAATCCATTAACATTGCTTTTTCTTGAGCATCCAAGATGTTTCAGGCTATCACTCAAGTCATTCACATGGCCTTTCAGCCTTTCTTTAGGAGACAATTGTGTCTTCAGTCAAAGACCTCTTGACAAGAGAAAATGGGAACCCGGATGGAATAATGCAGCCAAGTGCTTGCCGTACACCTGCAGAATGTGACTCTGTGCCATTACTTCCCAAATTGTTGTGCTGAAAGATTTCTCTTGTTGATGTCTCTTTATGCCCCCCCCCCCACCCAGCATTTAACCTTGGGGCTCCTGAGACTCTCTCTCCTCCCTCATCTTAGCACAGCAATTATTTCCATTGTGGCCTTCATTTTATGTAATTACGTTGGGGCAGTCATCATGCAAGCGTTTACTTAGCTGCATAGCAAGATGAGACTTCTGCCTCTAATTCCCTCTGCTCTGGGAACTTGCTTTAGGTTATTTACTGACTCTAATCTTTTGTACTTTTCGTCACGGGCCGTGCCCCAAAAATGGAATGGAGAAGATGTGTGCCTCAAAACCCAACAAACAGGAGGGTATTAAAAATGACGGTGAGTCCTGATCTTGTCTCAGACAGCCCATGTCGGCAAGAAGGACACAGACAGGTTAGAAAAAGTCACCGTTTCCAACATGGTGATGATGCATTGGTAGTTTTCAGCCTATGAGTGTAGGTTCTTTTTTTTTTTTTTAATTATTATGGAACATTTCAAACATATATAGAAATAGACAGGATATTTCTGGTGGGAATGTAAAATGGTACAGCCACTTTGGAAAACAGTTTGGTGATTTGTGAAGTGGTTAAACATGCAGTAACCATGTGATCCAGCAATTCCACTCCTAGGTGTACACCCAAGAGAAAGCGAAACATGCCCACATAAAAACTTGTACACAAATGTTCATAGCAGCATTATTCATGATAGCCCCAAAGTGGAAACAACTTAAATGTTCCTCAACTGCTAAAAAAAATGTGGTGTATCCATATAATCAAATATTTGGCAATGAAAAGAAATGAAGTATTAATATTTGCTACAACATGAATAAACCTTGAAAGAATTATACTAAGTGAAAGAAGCCAGTCACAAAGGACCTTATATTGGAGGATTCCATTATATGAAATGTCCAGAATAGGCGAATCCATAGCAACTGAAAGCATATTAGTGGTTCCTTAGGCTTAGGGATGGGGGTGGGGTGGAATTGGGAGGTTATGGCCAAGGGCTGTTTCTTTGGAGATAATGAAAATGTCATGAAATTGATTGTGGTGATGTATATACTAAAAATCATTGAATGTACTAAATGTACTTTTAGTACCGAATGTACTAAAAGTCATTGAATTGTATGCTTTACATGGGAGAATTATATGGCATATAAATTATACCTCAATAAAACTGTTTGGAAAAAAAAGAAAAAAACAGAACAGTATAGTGAAGCCTATGTACCCATTTCCCAGCTTCCACAATGATCAACTTGGAGCCAATCTTGTGCCATCCTGTATTTTCCACCCTTTTTCTCTGAGACATTAATATCATCCCATCTGTAAGTATTTCAGTATGGACCTCTTAAAGATAAGGGCTCTTTAAAAAAATAATCTGAAAACCATTATCACACCTGACAAATTGAACAATAATTTCTTTCTTTTTTTAAAATAATTTTTCCTTTTATTTTCTCATATTATAGGGGTACAAATATTGTTAGGGTTACATATATTGCCCTTGCCACCCCTCCCCTACCCCACCATGCCAAAGCTTCATGCGTGTCCAATGCCCAGGTTGTGCGCACCACACCCATTATGTAAGTATACACCCTTCCCTTCCTCCCCCCTCCCACCTGTCCACCTCCTGATAACAGATTTTTTTTTAGACATTTTGGTTATATTATATATCTTTTCCTTTACCAATTCTAAGAAACAACAGTGAGCTAGCACCGTTTATGCTGTCCTGGATTAATCTTAAGCTCGTTATACAAAGCGAGGTGACACAAGATCTGGAAAATGGGCTCCACATCTACTCACCATCAAATTGGTACTGACTGATTAAAACTATGGTGGTCAAATAATGGTAGTGTTCACCAGGGATTTGGGGGGGGAGACCCACATCTTAGGGATGTGGCAAGCATTGTTGAGGGGAAGGAATTACCTACAATAATTTCTTAATATCATCAGATATCCTGCGTGCAGATTTCTACTTGTCTTTTATTTTTCACAGGTCATGGTGTGTCCCTTCATCTGAAGGTACAAGATGTCCAGTCGTTTCTCTTTCAGATTTTAGCATCCCCTAACCTCCATGAATCCCAAGGCTTGGATCTATCCATTTATTGGGATGGTAGGAAGTTTTCAAAAAAAATAAACGCACATGATTCTTTCCCCATATGCTAATTGGAGGCATGTTTCTTTATCTTACGTCCCGGTGGTCATCAGAAACTTGTCCTGTCCTGAGATGAGAGTCTTGTGCTTTCAGAGAGGGACACAGGAATCTTGGAGGCCCTTCCCTAGGGCTCCCCTAAACCCCACCGCCTTGCCCCAGTGCACAGTGAGAGGGATCCAGAGTGTGTTGTGCAGAGACCTGCCTGGCTCCATCCCCTTCCAGCTCACGCCCCTGCCACTGCCCATTCATTTGCTGCTTCCAGCATATCCCTGCTGACACACCTCCAAGCTTTTGCTCCTGCTGTTCTCTGCTTTGTTTGTTCATTTACTCCCCAAATATTTATTGAACACCCGCTCTGTGCCCAGCACTCTGTCAGGAACGAGGGATAGGAAAATAAATAAGACACTGTCCCCTATCCTTGAGAAGCTCACAGTTCCATGAGGGTGATAATTGTGTAATTCTCATCCTTGAAGACCCAGCTCAATGATCACCTCTGGTGCAGGGTCTTCTCCTCCCTCTCTCCCACTCCTGCAGAACCAGTAGTTCTCTCTGCTACAGCTGCTGATCTAGTGCCGGGCACATGGACATATAGAGTCGGGAGTGTGGGCATTTGTGTTGACTGTATGATTATGAACTCCACTGGGAAAGAATCTGTATCCTATTAATCTTTGCATTTTGTTCCTATAAATTATTAGCTATGTGATTTGGTGCAAGTTGCTTAATTTCTCTAACCTCAGTTGCATTGTCTGTAAATATGGGGCTAACCCTAGTACCTACCTGTGAGGGTTGTGTTGAGGATTGAAGGGATGTTGCACGCACAGCTTTTAGCTACCTTCCTTATCATCTCTGAGCTTAGTGTGTTACTTGGCACTCAGTAAGAATTTGTTAAATCACTGACTGATTGGTGGATAGGATGAGTCTTTACTTTTAAGTAATTACAAGTTAGTAAACAAGATGTGTGAAAAGATAGTTAACAGGGGAAAGTGGTATAGTGAAAGGGCTCTGGGTTAGTACATAGAGAACTCAAAGATGCTGAGCTTCAACATTTGTCTACTAGAGCAGAGGTTCTCAACTAGGGGTAACTGTGCCCTCCCCAGGGGACATTTGGGGTTGCCTGGGGACATTTTGGTTGTCACAATCAGGGGAAGTGCTACTGGCATCTAGAGAGTAGAGGGAGATGCTGCTAAACATCCTACAGCCCATGGGACAGTCCCCTGCATACCCCTTCTCCTACCTAAAGAATTACCCAGCCCCAAATGTCAATAGTTCCAAAGTTGGGAAACCCTGTTCTAGAGCCTTTCTATTCTAAGATCAGCAGCATCGGCATCACCTGGGTTCTTGCTAGAAACGCAGAATCCCAAGCTGTAGCCCAGACCTACTGAATCAGAATCTGCACTTGAGCCAGATCACCATGTGATGTGCACGCACAGTAAAGTTTGAGAAGCAGTGTTCTAGAATAGTGCTCCTTAACCTCGGATGCTTATCAGAATCCAAGGGAGTGGTGGTGATAGTGTTAAAATTCCCAATGCCCCAGCCATACCCCACACCAATGAAATCAGAATCCCTGGGATGGAACCAGGCATCAGTACTTTTTAAACCTCACCAGTAATTCCAACAGGCAGCCAGTGTTGAGAATCACTGACCGAAGAGCCCCCAGTCTGATGGGGTGAGGAGTCTTGTTAGTAGGTCACAGTGCATGCTGATGGCTGGTTCCAAAAGCACAGAGGCCGGGTAGGGGGTATTAAACCATTAGCAGGGACCAGTTTGTTGGGAGCTGTGGGGGGCCCAGAGGTCCCACAAAGACATGTTTGACCTTGGGCAAGTCATTCCCCACCTGACCCCAAACACTGTCCCCAGGGTTGTCTCAGTTTTCTTGTATAGTAAAAGATCTGCAAGGTGCTTTCCACTTCAAACCTTCCAAGTGGCCTATAGCATGGCTTAATGAGGGTTTGATGAATGAATGAACAAGGGAATGAATGATCTTATACTAAGGGTGAAACACACAGTATAGACAACAGATGCTGGAGGAGATAAGGAGCAGGGAGTCAGTCATCTGTGAGAGCTTCATGGAGGGCAGAGGGTTTTAGCAGGGCTCTGGGGCCAGCCCTCCAGCAGAGGAAGAACACACATCTGTTTCCTTTTGTTCCTGTTTGGGGAAGGGGGCCTACTTAGGCTCCGTGTCTCCGAGGAGGCACATCAATCCTAAACACCACACACCCTGGTTTATAATTAACACAGGTCCCTATTTCAGCCCAGCTGTAGATCATTAGCAACCATTTTTAGCGCTCAGCAGGTATGGGCTTCTTTTCCCTTATGGAGTTGAAGGAAAAAAGGTTCCAGAACTTTCCACAGCTGCTGCCTCCTGGTGCTCTATGCGGAGCAGGAGCCCACTCCCTTCTGTACCCCCTGAACATTAAAGCCCTTCACGTCTTAAAACAGATGATGATTTTAAACCCGGAATAAAGGGTTGGAAATGGACTTAACCTCATCAAACACTCCCGTATCTGATCTTACCTTCCGAGCTGCGGATCATGGCAGCATGAAAGGGCTCCATTTGCAGGCTGATTTTCAACGTGATTTTTCTCCCTCAGTTTTGCCTGCCATGCCAGGTCAAGGAGCAGCAAGGAGATGTGGAGGATGCACGGTGGGGTCCCCTGCTTCTGGGATCTGGGGAGCCAGAGAGATGGAAAATGTCCCTGCCTTGGGCCCCGTTGGAGAATTTTTGTCAGCTTCCCTGGGAAAGCTGTACTCTGGGGATGAGCTGAGTTGGGAGAACACAGTTTCTTGTACTGGGACCCAGCATCTGAAACTCTTTTCATATTTGGGGAATTCTACACTCTATGAGTCTTGGAGGGGAGCAGAGTGCAAGGGGCAGTGCCTACTTTCTCAGGCCTCCTGGCAGTTAAGTGCATGACCTGGTTTCCGTCCATCTGACTCACCTGTCTGGGGACAACCCACTGGAAACTGTAGGGTGCTGTTGCAAAGTGATTACTGCTCTACCTCTCCATCCCCTCCTTCCCCTCCTTCCTCTCCATCTCCTGGGCAGCCGTAGTGTTGGTTTTCACCTCCAGGTGTTACATGGAGCTGATCTTACATCCCTTGTCTCAGGGGACCCAAGTCTGGCACAAGACCCAGGGACACCAAGATCTTAGGTGAAGCAAGACACAAATTTTGATTAGGAAGTCAGAGGTTCCACTCAGGAGGGGTCAGCAGGGGTCTCAGGAGCACATCCTGCAGAGAGGGCCTGGAGGAGGTGAGGACAGCAAGGTGCAGAACTGGCCACGCAGAGTCTGGCTCACCCTCTGATGAAGTGTCACTTTTATCCTATAAGCAATGGGAAGCCATTGGAAAGTTTTAAGTGATCAAACCTGAATTTTTATAACATGGCTGGTTTCTACTGGAAAATGGGTGTGTGGAGGAAGGAAGGCCAGGGTAGTCACTTAGAGGAGCAGTGAGGTCTCTGAACCAGTGTGGTGGCCCCGCTGTCTCCTGGGTGCCTTCCTCCCACAGCCTGCATCCAGACGCTTCGTTCGGACTCCCAGCTTGCCCTGGCACTCCATGGCATGTCTCGACCCGAGAGGGGTACCCTAACCCAAAGCCAGGCCCCAGGAGGGGACTCGAGCCCTCAGCCAGGTGGTGGGAGAGATTTTGTGGATGGAGGCCCACTCTGTCTTGGTAACGCAGAAACAAACAAACAAAAATAACATCTGCCAAAGGATTATA
Organism: Microcebus murinus; assembly: GCF_040939455.1. Taxonomy (NCBI): domain Eukaryota; kingdom Metazoa; phylum Chordata; class Mammalia; order Primates; family Cheirogaleidae; genus Microcebus; species Microcebus murinus. The sequence goes on along the minus strand of NC_134117.1, from coordinate 15,740,299 downwards.
CTCTTAGAATTCTGCAATCTTCATCTGAGGGGGCTTTGAGTATCTTTGAGCCCAGATGTCCACGTTAGGCTTCGCTGTCTCATGGCACATACGACAAGTGAGTGTTGAGTGCAAGCATGTTTGATGACAAGACCCCTACCCTGTCCCCAGACCCTACCTCATCTTGGACAGTTTGCATGGAGTTTTTCCTTTCTTTTCTACTCTTCTTTTCCACTCTTACTGTATAGCACCAACCCCCACGTGGGTGTGTGTGTGGGTCTGGGGGCGAAGTCCTTTCGGGGTGGGGCTGGCTCCAGGATGCATCTCACGCTGGGGCCCTGGGCGCTGGGTTGGAGGAAGGCCAGCCTCAGTGTTGGTGGGGCTTAGACGTGGCTCCCGCCCCCAGGCCTAGGAGAATGTCAATGTCAAGTTGCCGGGCATTGTTCTCCCCTCCAAGCGGCCCCTCCCGTGGTGCGCAGCCGCTCTCCTCCCGGGAGAAAGGACTGGCCAGAGTGAACCTGCCACAGAGGGGAGGGTGGCTGGGAATGACCTTGGGCTGGAGACCCCCATAGGAAGTCATCAGCTCATCAAATCACCTTTCTCTTGGGCTCAGGCTTTGATCTCGCCCCAAATCCAGGTCAAAGCGAGGCCCCGGGCGTCTTTTCCAGAAAGCTGCACCTTTGTCTGCGTCCCCCAGGCCTCTGGCCAGCGCAGGGTCCCCCCGGCTCCCCTCGCTCCTGCAGCGTGACAGGGAGCTGCCCGCTGGCGCTGGGGCCAAGCAATTAAGAAACTGAATTTTTCTCCTCCTCGCTTCCCTAATTGTTATTTTTGTCCCTGCTTTCAAACCATCCCCGGTTTTCATTTCATCTTGCCCCGGCCCAGTGTGCCTGGCAGAAAAAGCCAGCCTGCTCAGCGGGGGGCCATTTTCCCAGCGTGTCCAGCGATAATTCCAACACGACTGCTTTGTACATATAATTATAAAACCAGGGGCCACCAAAGTGCACCTATAGAGCAGAGTCTTGACTGTTCTTGGTTCTGTTTTAATTATTAAGCCTTAAAGCAAAAACTAGGTTTCAAAGAAAACTTTCTGTACCGTCCTCAATAGAGTTAAAGGAGGAACATTTTAAGCTGATGAGCTGACACTTGTAGAAGCAAATATATTAAATAAATCATGATTCGTTTTGGGGGCAAAGTCTGACTTACATCAACTCTGGAAAAAATGGATCTTAATGAGTGACAGTTGGGTGTTTTCTGTCACTTCCAGAGGTAATGGCCGCAAGCTGACATTGCTCAGTGGGTGTCTCATACTTCTGAACAAAAGTTTTTTGGAGTGAGATAGACAAGGTAGAAATCCCAAGGTGACTAGGAGGAATGTCTAATGAGTGGAAAGACATATTTACTGGCAGTCTGTATGTAAGCTGTGACAGTTGACAGGACTTGATTGTAACAAATATAGTTGATGAAGAAAAGGCTGACAGAGAGGGGGCCGTGGTGGGGGGGCAGAGTCAAAAGCCCTGCCTCGGCTGAACCCTGTTAATGGTAAGTTGGATACAAAGCTCAGAGTCATGAAAGGCAGCCGTGATCCTGCACTGATGTCTAAACACAGAAATGCATGGGGCTTGCAGGAGGTGGCAATAGGTCCGGATTTAGCGGGGCGGGCTTGGGTTCTGAACTTTTTGCCCATGACTTTGGAAGATGGTGTTTCTCATAGCACCTGGGGCCAGAAGATGACCCCAGCTTTAGGGACATGTGTACATTCTGTGACTTTGGGGCCCAGGATGTCCACATCTGGGGCGTGGGCAGGGCCTGGGTCCCTGATTTATGGACGACTCACCTGGGCAGCCGCCATGACCGAGAGCCACAGGGCTTGGGCTGGTCGGCCCCAGTGGGCACCAGTAAGGCACACCTGGAGGTGGGAGGGAGATGGAGCAATAACACGTTTCTGGAATCTTCCATCCTTGTGTGCCCTGACCCCCTTCATTCTGCTTGCACCACCCCCCACAAAATTTCTCCTCTGCACCCCGTTTCTCCCCTCTCCCCGGCACAAAAGGAGAGTCTGGGCTGCAAAGGCAGAGCTGACTGGCATATTAAATGATGACACTTTGTAACTGGCTGGTCAGGGCTTCAACAATCGGCTTGCCAATGAGCTCTGCACTTCTTCCCCCAGGCAAATGTCACACTGAAACTAAACAGGATCTTTTTTCATCCTACATGCTGTTTTCTATGCCACATATTATTTTATAGTTGAAAATAGGCTAACTCTTTAAAATGCACAGAGGCTGCTGTACTTTTATCACGGGCTCATTTTGGAGGAGAGGCTGGCTGGGGAGGGGCGGGGGGATTCGGGGTGGTGGAAAGGCCGTAGCCCCTGGTGGCGGGAATTTGGCCAACATCTTGACCTGGCCTTTTCTGAATGAATGAATGAATGAACAAAGAGTAAAACAAAAATTGGAAATTTTTAAAGAGTGGAGGAGAGCTGGATGGATGTGATTAGAGTGAAGGAGGCTAAAGAGCTGTCAACCTCACACCTCAGGACAAGAAGTTGGATTTCTTCCCTGTGCTTCCTCATCAACACCTGGGCTTGCTGTAATCACCGTCTTTCTTGTTGCGATTGACCAGGGCGAGTATTCCTCACCTCTGTGTTGATTGTACATCTGCTCCGTGATTTGGAAAATGAGATCCATTTCTGTTAATTCCTCGGATCCCAAGTAAAGTATCAGTTTCCTGACTCTGATGTTGATCCCACTAAATAGCAAACCCTTTCCAACAGTCTTGGCTAATGTGACCCACTTTCTCCAGGTTGGTTCACATCAACACGATTCACTTCCTTGGTTCACGTCAACTCCATTCACTTCCTTAGAAGGAGAGCTTGGGTAAGACCAAGCTAAGCAGAGTCCTTCCCAGCTGTGAGATGTGGCTTGGCTCACTGCCAAGGGCATGAATGGACTTCAGCCCCGTGTTTGTACTTCCCGCATGGACCGATGATCCCTAAATGCCCCCTCTGTGGCTCAGTGGGTGGGGTATTATGACTTACCCAGAAGCTCGGGCTTCGTATCAACTGGGCAGCAATTTTTAGAATGAGATTTGGGGCATGGGAGGAGGTGGGGTATTGAGTAGCTCAAGATCCCTGTAGCTCAAGAGAGAGGACGTATGTGGTTTGAGATGAGGCAGTTACGGTTTGGGAAAGGATGAGACACAGTCGTTCTCTTCTACCCTAGAGGCACAGGTCTATTATTACATATTTTTACTTTTTCTTAACTTGAGCAAGTTACTTTTTCTTTCTGAGCATCATCTGTAGAATAAAGTCATTAGTTTAGATAACCTTGGATGTCCCTTCCTGCTCAAAATCTTTTGGATTTCGTGACCCACCACAGCAGGAAGGTTGGCAATGAGAAGAGAGAACAGAGGATGAGCATTCCATTAAACACTCAGAGGTCGTCACCATGTGTCCAGGGCTCTCTGATTGAAGGACATTTCACTTCAGTCAATTAGTGACGTCCTCATGGCTAGCCAATTAGCCTGGGGCTCCAAAGCCACGAGACCGGACTCTAAATAATTTAGGGATGAGCGCTTAACAATATCCAACCGGAGCAGAGACTGCCTGGCTTTGGCTCCTCGCAGCTGAGGGCCACCCACTGCTACGTCACCACTAATGGTGGCTGGTGCCAGGCAGGCCCTGTCTAAGAAGGACCCGGAGGGGAGATGCGTCCCGGAGCTGTGGGAGGCCGTCTCCAGCGCTAGGCAGGGCCTGCTCTTCTACTGTGGGGAAACGCCTCAATGCTGCCCCAGTAAGAGGCAGAGGGCTCAGTCCTACCGTGTTAACAATGGGAAGGGGAACATTGTTCTCAAGGCACTCTGGCTCCATGATTTTTCTGTTCCCTCCAAAATTGTTTTCACATGCAGATCCCCAGCCCCAACTTCCACATCCGTCTGCATCGGCCCCAGTGCTGGGGGGGGGGCAGGGGGTGGGTTCCGGCCTCACCTTGGCTGACACCTAGCTGTGCGAGGAAGTCACGGAATCTTCCCTAGGACTCAGCTTTCTCCTGTGTAAAACGGGGGATATGGATAAAATCAGTCATTTTTTCCCTTTTAATAGTAAGTTTTAAAAAGTGACTTTCTGCTCCCAAATAAAACCCTCCCTGGAGCCCCCAGGACACATGGCGGACAAACTTGTAGTGCTCGGATTGAAGTGTGGGAGGTGACCTGGTGCCACCTCCTTGCTCCAGAGTGCGGCTCCACAGCCCCCAGCTCACAGTGGGAACAGCCCAGGTCTGGATGGCAGCTGAGCCCCGGCCCCCTGCGTCCCCCTCACCATGTGCCTGAACTCATTCTGGGGACAGGGTGTTCCAGTGGGCTGAGGACCATGCAATGGGCTGGGCGTGGTGGGATTTTCTATTCCTGGAAGTCTTAAATTATTGGCTGAGGAAGGAACCAGATTTCTGCTTTAATCCCAGAGAAGCATATTCTAGAGCCTTTCCACCCCCCACCCCTGGGGTGCGGAGAAGGAATTGCCCCTGCTTGGGATCAACTCTTCACTCTCCAGGCCTTTGCCTTCCCCAGGGAGAAGTGGACGGAGAGGAGAAGCCAGACCACGGGCTCTAGGCTTCCGAGAACGCCCACTCGGGGGAGAGCGCTTCTTGTCCTGGAAGGCAGGGGCGATGCTGCCATCGTGATCCGTCCCGGGCCAGCATCTGGGGAATGTCAGAGTTGGAGGAATTCTGGAAAAAGCTGCCCTCCACAAACAATTGAAGAATGCCGGCGGCCGAGAATATGGGAGCAAGGGAGCTGTGAAAGGTGAGCTCCTCCCGCTGAACGACAGTGACTCTGGCGTGTGGCTTTCATCGTGTCACAGAGAGCTCAGCCGCGCTGCCCGTGCACCAGGAACTTACGGGGAAGCCCTGCGCCATGTGCTCCTCAGGGTTCATCTCGCTTAATACTCACAGCAGCCCCGTGAGCTGCGTCTCTTCGTATCCTTGTTTCATAGATGAGGAAATTGACACCTCACAGGCTGAAAAGATTGTTCGTGATTGCACAAAAAGTAAGAAGTGAAGCCAGACTCGAACCTGGGCTCCTGAAACCCTTTGGTCATCTCATCTTCTATCCTTTCTCAACTACCACGTCTTCGACACAACAGTGGGCCGGGGAAACAGCCCGTAACGGGTTCCTGTCCTGCCGGGCCACTTGCCAGCTGTGCCACCTGGGGACAGTAATTCCTGCCACACAGGGTGTTTCAAGGACAGGGGAGACACTGAACACCCATCTGCAGTGCACACGAGTCCCCCTGAAATAACAGCGCTGGTCATTTGGGGTGCTGACTGTATGTCTGGCATATCTTGAGTGTTCTAGGTATGTCATTTCATCTAAAGCTTGAAACAGTTCTATAAGTTACACATTTTATCTCCTTTTGCCTGCTGAGAGAAACAGGGAGATCTGAGAGTCTGTAATAGGGGGCTCAACCTAGTGGGGGGGGGTGGTCAGGGAGGACTTCCTGGAGGAAGTGACAATTTGGCTGAGACCAAAGTATAAGTAGGAATGAAGTAAGTAGAAGGCGGTGTCAGCAGTGAGGATGGGAGTGTAGGAACATTCTACGTAGAGGCAGCAACATGCCCAAGGGCTTCTGGCAGGAGGACGAGTGGGAATGTGGGTGGAGCGTGGCGAGGAGGCCTGGCTGCACGGTTTGCAGGGCCCCATGCAAAATGACAATGTGGGGTCCTTGTTAAAAAAATGATTAAGAATTTCAAGACAGAGCAGGGCCCTTCTGTGTGTGTGTGTGTGTGTGTGTGTGTGTGTGCTCATGTGTGTGCTGGGGGCCTGGGCGCCTGCACAGGTCACATGCCCATGAAGCCAGCCCTGGTGAGAGAGACGGCTGGGGAGGGAGTCGGGGCAGATCATGGAGCCCTCAAGGCCATGTTCAGCATCCTCCGTCTGTATCCTGAGACCATCAGCTGCAGGTGGGTCCTGCTCAGAGCTGGGCAGGGAAGGTTTGCAGCGGGGCCGGGTGGGCCAGCTCATAGCAAGGGGTGGGCAAGCCAAGCAACCTGGGGAGCTTCTCCACCCCGCCCCGGGCCTGGCCTGGTTTCCTCCTCCGTGAGAAAGGAGAGTGCCGCCCACTCCCTTGATGGCCAGAACACGTGGGCAGGGATCTGGGCCGTGCAGCCTTTTCATGGCCGACTTGCACGGACCTGGCACAAAAGCTCCCTGACTATTTCCTACCGACCTCCCGAAGGCTGGTAGGTGAGCGCGACTCCCTCCGAAGTCCAAAGCCAAGGGCGTGGGGGGAAGCTTGCATATGGGAGTTTTTGGAGAGCTCTTTAAAATGAGGACCCCAGAACTGAGGACATTGAGAACTGAACCCCCGAGCCTCTTGCCTCCACGTTGCATTTCAATGCGAGACGGCTGCCCCTGTGCATATATATACACATACATGATAAAGTAAACCCAGCCAGAATCATCTCTTCTCTGAGCCACACAGAACTTTTCTGAACACCAAAATCAATGGCTTTCCCCTGCGACCTGGTGTGTTGTGTGCAGATAGACATTTTACTGTAACAATTATAATAGCCCAGTTGGAAATTACCGTCCGGTTAGGCGGCTGAATCCGTGCCTGGATCCAGCTTCAAACGCAGGTATTAGGGGCAAATTAGCACTGACATCAAGTTTGGGATTTTATAAAAAGTGCCAGGTTGGGAGAAGAGTAGTGTAATTGTTCCTGTAGCCGAGGTGAAGGTTAATACCCGGGGCCTTGGCTGCCCACGTCCCGGGCGCTCCCGCACCTCACAGCACACTCTCTAAAGACCGCCAAGCACACTGGAGCTCATTATATTTCTGTCTTCATTGAACTCCCTGGAACACCCATCCTGTCTTTGATTGCTACGGAGGAAGAACAGCCACGGGTCCCAGAGAGTCAGAGACCTGTCCCTCTCTTCCCCATGTCGTCCTCACGCAGAGGGAGCCCCTGCCTCCACCCAGGGGTCTCTGGGACTCGCTGGCCCAAGACCCGGGTGTCTTTGGGGCCTCTCCGTTTAGGTTAATTACGGAGACGACAAGGCATTGATACCTCCTCTCCGGGATGGTTGGCAAACTTGACTAGACTCAAAATGAACCTCTTTGATTCCATCTGCAAAATTAGATCAGATTTGATAAAGTAAAGATGTAGCCTTTGAAGTATTCCCTATCAACGTAAGTGCTAAGAACACTTGAGTGAAGGAATGTGAGCAGTTTTGAAAGCAGCAGCACGGGAACTTCAATGAGGATTGCAGCTAAGGGCATGCCCAGAAGGGATGGGACTAGCTGCATCTATCCTGCAGGCAAGAAGCAATTGCTAAAGATTCCAGACTTCTCAAAGTTCAGAGTTCAACCCCGGGAAAACTTTGTTGAACTTGTGATAGGCTGGGCTCTGTGGTTTGCATTTTGTTTTCAGAGGCTCTTAGAGTCCCAGCAGTTTTTCTGTGTCTGTGCTGCCCCTCCGCACCGCGGGAACAAGGCCGTTTCTTTTTCTTTAGCTACCACACCGAGGTAGGAATTAAACCCTTAGCTGCTTTCCCGGGGCATGGTCCCTCCAGAGCTGCGGGGCAGGACATCAGCAGGTGGAAAGCATCTGTTTATCCCAATGAAAGGCAGAAGATCTGTGTCAAAGCCCAGCTCTGTCACTGTCTAGCTGTGTGTCTTTGATGGAGTCCTTTGCTATGTCCAAGCCTCAGCTTCCTCATGTCTCCAATGTGCCACCACAGCTACGAGTTACTGAGTCCCTTCCAGGTGCCAATAGCACCTACCTTGCAATTGAACTATACCCAGACGCCATTATTGAGCCCCTTAGCCAGTCCAGAGCCCGTGCTAGGAGAAAAGATGCTAAATTAATCACCACGTGGTCCCTCCAGGTCTAGCAGGGCACGGAGAGACCTTTCCTGGAAAGTGCCCGCTGTGGCGATAGGTGCAGGTGCGAAGTGCTACAGGAACTCAGAGGAGGGAGCGGCTGGTTCTGCCAGGGCGGGGCAGGGACAGTCAAGGAAAGGCGCAGAGGGGAGAGGAGAGGATTGATCTGATGAGCTAATGAACAAGAAAGCATTTTGCAATTTGTGGAGAGTTATAAGAGGTGAGCTCTTATTTAATATCAGGTAACATGAAACATCTTGCAATTTAGATTCTTTTTTTCTAAGCTTGCAATGGATTGATGGTAACTTGGGAAGCTCTTTAGCTTCAAAAGTATAAAGGGATGCTGCGAGGGTTTGAATCCAATAATCAATGCTAAGGAGAAATATTTTACTTAAAAAATTAAAGCATGTGAGCTTTAGGCCCATGGGAGAGACTTCAGACTGAAATGCTGCTGTTCGGGTAGTTTAGATACCCAAACATGGGTGGGGCCCATGTGCCCTGTCTCTGAGGTTCTCAGCTGTTTTCAAGAGAGCTGGAAGTTCAGAGGTTGGCTCATACTGTTGGGAAATCATCCAGGAAGGCCCAGTAAATACACTGGTTTTGAATAAGGATTCGAGAGTGGGTATCCTTGCCTTGTTCCTGATCTTGGAGAGGAAGCGTTCGGTCTTTCACCATTAAGTATGGTGTCGGCTGTTGGGGTTTTGTGAATGCTCTTTATCAAGTTGAAGAAGTTTCTCTGTATCCCTAGTTTGCTGAGAAATTTTTGTCATGAATGGGTGTTGGATTCTGCGAAATGCTTTCTCTGCATCAATTGATATGATCATCTGATTTTTCTTCTTTGGCCTGTTGATATGGTGGATTACATTGATTTTCGAGTGTCGAACCAGCCTTGCATACCTGGAATAAATCCCATTTGGTCATGGTATTTTTATACACTGCTAGATTCGATTTGCTTATACTTTGAGGATTTTTGCATCTAAGTTCATGAGAGATACTGGTTTGTAGTTTTCTTTATTTGTACTGTCTTCATCTGGTTGTGGTATCAGGGTAATACTAGCCTCAGAAAATGAGTTGGGAAATGTTTTCTGGAAGAGATTGTGTAAAATTGATGTTAACACACCGTTTTTGAAGGCAAGCTTGATTATCTTCAGTCAATCTTCTATGTGCAACCCAGAAGTACCTTTTGGTTAGTGTGGTAGGGAAGTGGGCTTAGTACCATGGTCTAAAACTAGACCAGATTCCAGCGCACTCTAGGAAGATGTTTTACTCTAACCTTAACCTTAACATGACTTAAAAATTTTGTGTACTTCCCTTTACACATCCTCCTATTTTAAAATTAAAAATTTTTTCTTTCTTGTATCTCTCTTTTTTTTCTTTCTTGCACCTTTCTTTAAGGTCATCGGTTTCCATCCGTGCATGTGTTCATTCAGCACATCTAGAGCACGAGGCACTTGGCTAGACACAAGAGACCTAGTGTGACATGCACTGCTTAACCATCCAGCCTCCCTCTCTCCCTCCCCCTTTTCCTTCTCCTTCCCCTCCCTTCAGGCACAGAGTTGAATTGAGCAAGCTGCTCTGTGCAGGCCGTGTGTCACCTGTGGTCCCCAAGCTGCCCTACCTGTATTCTTAGTATTTACCGCCAGTCTTCCTCCACCGTGAGCACGCTGCTGCTCCTCAGGTATTTGATGGTGTCTTAGTTTCCTGCTGCTGCTCTGACAAATGACTGCAAATGGGGAGACTGTAAACAACACAACCTTATTACCTTACAGTTCTGGGGGCCAGGTGTCCAAAATGGGTCACACTGGGCTAAATCGTGTGTTGGAAGGGCTGTGTTCATTCCGGGGGCTCCAAAGGAGAATCTGTTTTTTTGCCTTTTCCAGCTGTCAGAGGCTGCCCATGCCCTCTGGTCTAGTCTCTCTTACCTGCATTGCACTTCCACTCTCAGTCTCTCTCCCTTCCACTGGTAAGGACCTGTGATTGTTACACTGGGCCACCTGAATTACCTAGGATAGACCCCCACGTCCAGGGCAGCTGATCCTCCTTCCCTCTGCAACCTTAATTCCATCTGCATCGAACATGGCATGTTTGCAGGTTCTGAGGATTTGGATGTGGACATCTTTGTGTGACCATTACTCATATATTAATAGATATGTACATTGGATACATGAACATTATTGCAAAATACACAATATTGTTTTTAATTTTCAAGTGTACTTTATTTACATGAGTGAAATTGGGCTATAGATCTCTTTTTGACTCTTACTGTTTTTTACTTCAAAACTATGTTTTAAGTTCTGTCCATGTTTATGTATGCATAGTGCATTCGCCCTATCTGAGACATTATATTCCATAAGAGACCTCCTCTGTAATCTTCTCACTCAATTCCAGTTGGTAGACATCCAGATTGCTTCCAACTCCCCTCTGGTACAGACAACGCTGTGCTGAATACCTCACACCCATCCCACATGGAGCTGGTTGGATTTTCTTACTTCTTTGTCACTAGGCAATGTCAGGGGCTGCCCACAATGGCCGCCCTGTCTACACTCCCACCAGCAGGGCAGGGGAGTTCCTGTTCCCCCATGCACTTTGGGCCTGTTTCTGCTTTGGGTGTCAACCCCACCCTTTTCCAGTTAAAAAGCATCCAGAAAGGAAAGAGAAACAATACTAACTGAGCACCTACTGTGCGACCCACTAGATGATGCTCTGTTGGACGCTTTATGTATTTTATCCCCTTTCATTTTAAGACAATCCTATGTGGTTACTAGCATCAAGCCCATTTTAGAGATCAGAAAACCAAAGCCAAGAGAGATTAAGTTCTTTGCCTGAGGTCTCATGGTTAGTAAGTGGTAGATCGAGAATTGAATCAAAATTAGGCGAAGTGTCTACTCCCACTACTCCTATTACACCTGAGCACAACTGGCTCTTCACATGCACAATAACACTAAGTCAAATTCTTCCTATGGCAGAGTGGTTAGGAGCATGGGTTTTGGAGCCAGACCTCACTCAGTTCAAATCCTGGCTCCATCACTTAATAGCTCCATGATTTTGGGTAAGGATCTTAACTGCTTTAAGTCTTGGTTTTCTCATCTGGAAATGGGAACAATGTCCTTCCATTATGTTTGCAAACCACTTAACAGTGGGTGGTGCAGAGGAGGGCTACCTAAATGGTAAGGACTGCTGCAGTATTACATCTGTGTCTACCTGCCTACCCTAGACTCTGAGCTCCTTAGGGGTGAAGATTGTGCTTCATTCATCTCCATAACGGCTTCATAGCAACAAGTTCAGTGCTGTTGGTCCAATAACTGTTGGTCGAACCACTCAGCTCCAGAGCTCATTCTAAATAGGACTGAAGATTTTCAGAGCCTTTGGGGTGAAGGGGTCTTGGATCTCCAGGATGCTTATCAGGGTAGGGGGAGAAGAGGGTCTTTGACTCCAGTTTCCTTAGTGATCTTTGCTAGACCTTCTCAGTAAGATTGATTTCTCCTGGTCCCTGCTTCTCCTGTCTAGTCAGTCTCTTCAATCCCACTTTTGCTGACTCTGGGGGAATCAGGGTGCTATACCCCTCTGTGCTGTGGAGGTTCCCCCTTTGAGGGAGAGGTGTCACATTGCCGTCAGCGTTGCATTCTCTCCTCTGAAGGAAGGGAGCTCTGCACAACTCATGGCTCTGCTGTCAATTAGGCAGTTCTGAACCTTTGCGATTTCTTTGCGTGCTTAATAAAAATGGGGTGATTAGAGAACCTCAGGCAGCACTTTCTTAAATAGTCATTAAACAATCATTACAGATAGAAATAGCTACTACCAGCTGCTGGGAGGGAGTGTGTGGCTCCTTACAACATAATCCTTTTTCAAGTCAGAATGAATGTGTAATCAAAGCACAAAAGGGAACAGTTTCAAAGTTCTGAGCCTTCTCAGGCAAACCTATAATACATCCAACCAGCCTAAATTGGTGCCCAAAATGTTCAATGAGAATTGACACACGGTGTAGTGTTCTAAGTAATTCATCACTTAAGTGAGAGTCGGTTTGGGTCCCTCTCTCTCTCTCTCTTTCTCTCTCCTCCTCCTCTTCTCCCTCTCCCTCCCTTTCCTTTCTCCCCTCCCTCCCTCTCTCTCCTTTTGGGGATGTCTTCACAGCCTTTCAAGTTTGAGAAGTTGTGATGAGACAGGTTATAACCTGATATTTGAAATAAGTTCTCAAGAGGCTTTCTGAAGGCTGCTGGGGTTCCAAACGTACATTCAACATTTAAAAGCTGAGTGACCCTGGGGAAGTTACCTATTCATCCTGAACCTCAGTTTCTCCATTGTTAGAATGTAGATAATAACAATGCCTGCTGCATAATAAGCATTTATTGTCAGTGGGGTTACCTGTGTGTTTGATGTGAGTGCTTCTGGAGTGCAAAGGGGTCATTTAGCTGTGAAGGCCTCTCTGCTCAGACATCTCTCCTCCACGCTCCATCAGGTGTCAAACTTTACGTGCATACGCATCAAAGGGGCTTGTTTAAACTGCAGATCCCTGGAGCCCACCGGCAGAGATCCTGAGTCTGATGGGAGTGGGGGGAGAGGGTTCCAGAAACCCACAATTTTAATAAGCACCTAGGTGTCTAATCAAAGCCTACAAACTTTGAAAAGAGATGGCTTAGTGTCATTTAAAAGACATCCACAAGGAGAGGTGGGGCTATAGTCATGTATATCTTAATGGGAATAATTCAATCAGATTGCTTTCCTATCAATGCCTCCAACCAGCCGTTCTTGAGGGAAGTTTTGATAGCTCAGAAGGAGAAAGGAGCAATTTTGGTCATTAGAAGTACCTAGAGAGGATGAACCGTAGGTGCTACAACTGGGACAGCCACAGGTACCAGCCACCAAAGAGCAATAATGGTAGCAGAAGAATTTGCTAAAGACAAAGTGTGGCTAACTTGTGATCCCCAAGATTTACTTTGTGGTAAAGTTTACCCTTTGGGCCACTAAAGATCTTTTTGAGTCCTTTTGGTTGGCAATGACTATTTCATATCAATTAGAGCACTCTCTAATCTGGTTTTATGTTGTTTCAGACCTATAGCACGATTTCCTTTTTTTTTTTTTTTTTTTGAGACAGAGTCTCACTCTGTTGCCTGCGCTAAAGTGCTGTGGCATCAGCCTGGCTCACAGCAACTTGAAACTCTTAGGCTCAAGCATAACTCCTGCCTCAGTCTCCCGAGTAGCTGGGACTCCAGGCATTTGCCACCATGCCCTGCTAATTTTTTCTATATATTTTTAGTTGGCCAATTAATTTCTTTCTATTTTTAGTAGAGACGGGGTCTCACTCTTGCTCAGGCTGGTCTCAAACTCCTGAGCTCGAATGATCCTCCAGCCTCAGCCTCCCAGAGTGCTAGGATTATAGGCGTGAGCCACTGCGCCCGGCATAGCATGATTTCTTAAGCAAAGACACCACTCTGGTTTGCCTGTTGTCTTCGCTATCTGTAGGCATCGCTATCTTAGTATTGGAGGTGGGATTGCCAAGATCTCTCCGGCTTTGGACGTCAATTAGTTTAGAAGTGTAATTAATATGAGGCCATTCACAGACAGGCTGTGCCTTGGTTAATATCCTGGCAAGATGCTCCACAGAAAGCCTGTGATGTAAGGGCTGTGGGCAGGGCAAGGCTGGACACTCTAGGCTTAGGAGGATGTCAGCCCCACACACCAGACATGCAAATATCTGCATTTTATAACAGGTGAAGAGTGGAGTGGGAAGAGTATTGAGCTGTACATGGAAAATTACACAATGCGATGCATACATGATAAAACTAAGTTCATGTGTTGGACAGGTTTAGTTGGTAGCAGGATATAGATTGGACAAGATCTGATATTTGAGCAAAATTTAGTTTGAGAGCTGAGAGTAAGGGTTGAGATGATTAGATTAGTAATATGAAAAGGTACCATTGTCTCCTGATATTTATAGCCAAAGAATTGGTTTCATTGCCTTAAAATTTTAATTTCTGATTATGAAAGCAAGATATTTTCATTGCAGAAAATGTGGGAAAATGTGGATATAGCCCTCAAATATCTGTTCTTAGCAACACACAAACAGATACACATAGATTTTATAAAATTGAACTAATACGATAGAAACTTTTGTAGTCTGACTTCTTTTTTTTTTTTTTTTTTTTTGAGACAGAGTCTCGCTTGTTGACCAGGCTAGAGTGAGTGCCGTGGCGTCAGCCTAGCTCACAGCAACCTCAAACTCCTGGGCTCAAGCAATCCTTCTGCCTCAGCCTCCCGAGTAGCTGGGACTACAGACATGTGCCACCATGCCCGGCTAATTTTCTATATATATTAGTTGGCCAATTAATTTCTTTCTATTTTTATATAGTAGAGACGGGGTCTCGCTCTTGCTCAGGCTGGTTTTGAACTCCTGACCTCGAGCAATCCGCCCGCCTCAGCCTCCCAGATTGCTAGGATTACAGGCGTGAGCCACCGCGCCCAGCTGACTTCTTATTTACAGTTATAATATGGAAAAAGTTCCCTATTTTAACAGAAAATTTTGACTTCCTATTTTCAATGGCTTTATTGCACTGTGTCTTTTTTTTTTTAAAGGGAATCCCTCTTATTAGATATTTAGATTATTTTTATATTTTTGTACTAAATATCATAGAATTACTGTAAGGAAAATTCATATATGTGGATCTTTGCACACATTTCTGATTATTTCCTTGGGGTCAAATTCTCAGAATTGCTGGATCAAGGGGAGTGCACATTTTTAAGGTCTTTGGTATGTATTTGTCAAATTGCTATTCAGAAAGGTCATTTTGATTTTCATTTGTACCAACTGTCTGGGAGAGTGGCCACTGCCCAGCCTCCTGGTCACCACTGAGTATTACCCTTGACTTCTTTGTGAATATCTTGAACTTCTGGAGTTCATGTAACTCATGTAACCACCTTGTCATTTTCCACCCAATCTCCAGATGGTTGTCAGCTATATTTTGGATGCAATTATGCATCGTGTCAATTTTCTAAAGTGCGGACATGGCAGGTTATGTGGGATCTGTGAACTTTCTTGACCTCGAGGGCTGAGCATTTAGAGTAAGACTCATCCTGTTCCCCTCCCCAGTGAAGAATTAAACCAAATCCATCATCTCCTGGTTCACCCAGGACACTAATCAGATTACACCATCCCTAACTGGGCTGGGAAGCCTTTTATTTGCAGAGGGATGAACATTCTTGTGGACAGCGCCAAAAATAACTCTCGTATCTCTAAACACAGGGACAGACAGATGCTAGATGAGGTTTCAAGTGGGATCTGACAAGAGTTATATCGTTTACTCATCTTCACGGCAACTCGCCTATTTCCCAAAGTCCAGACTTTGGAATTTGCTCAGAAAAGGGATATTTGTGGCACCATATGTTCCTCCCAGACTGACCACATTGAAGTCTGCCTCCTCGGAGTTTATGGCTCTAGGATCCCATGGTGGCCTCGGCGCCAATGGGCTGTGAAAGGGGATTAACACTCAGGACACGCTTTCCCTGAGTCTGCGTGAACCCTCTGCTGGCTGCCTTCCTGGGACGCGTGGCCATCCTCTGCCTGAAGCCAGGCATGGAAGATGAGAGCAGAGATGCTTCTCTCTTCCCCTCTGGGTGAGCATGCCTGAACGCTATGCGCTCTCTTGCTTAGATTTATTCCTGATGCTCTGGTTGTTCAGCTTTGTAAGCTGAAAGTTGGAATCAGCACCTGCTGGTCAGTAGTGTCAGGAGGGGAGACAGACGTGAGACAGAGACGGGCAGGAGGTGGGTCCTGCCTCGAGTTGGAAAGTACTTAGGGGAGACTTCGTTTGGGGCCAGGAGGCTTGAGTTCTAGTTTCACCACTGCGGAGTTGTGTGACCTTGGGCATGATATGGAGCCCTGGGGGGGGGAGGTTCCCACCAGCCAAAGGAGGACATTGTTGGCCAGGGTGAGGGGCCTTACAGCTTTGACTTTGTCAGCATGGAAACAAGAGAGGGGAGAAGATGCAGGCAGGATAAAATGAGACCTTTAGAGCAGCACATCCCGACCTTTTCAATGTCTTGATGCACATAAAAATAATACTACTAACTGCCACCCTGGGGTAATTGGAGGAGGCATCTCGAGCTGGAGGCACCACCTCGGGGGCTCTGGCTGCCTGGAAGGCTGAGAACATTCTATCCTGGGCACAACAAGGGGGTCCTCTGCTGCAGAGGACCGAGTCCTGAGAAATTATGGCACACATCTTCAGCTACATTCCAAATAACCAGAAACTACGAGAAACCTTGAAGTGCATGTCAGGTAACCCCACAGTGTTCTGACTTCACTCATAGTAGCTTCTTTGATGACTTTCTGGGAAATATCGAATTCTCTTTGCAGACTTTGTTTTTACACCCCTGCTTCCTGCGATCGCCTCCGTGCTGGGGGAGGGGTGGGCAGGAAACAGGGTCCCCAGGGAGAGGGCGAAAACGGGGCTGCAAGGGAGGATGCAAGCCCCAAACCCCCAAATCCTCACAGCTTTGTTGGAGTTTTCAGCCACAGAGCACCCCAAAATATCTCCGTGTCTCCAATCTCGGGGGCAGCTGGGAGAGGTCTAGTTCTCGAAGCAACTGTCTGGAGTAAAGGGAACGAGCATTCCACTTTGGGTCCTGCCTGTTTCTTAGGCTTTTTCTTACTTTGTAATAATAGCACTTTTAATGTGCCTTATTTATTTTTTCCATCCACCCTAAAAAACAGTGAGGTCACCGGGCTAAGATAATTGCTGAACACCTGCAAGACGCAGGCCTGTGCCATGAGCACGGTCGAGCGAACGTAGGACTCTGGACAGCACAGCTCAGCTGGCCGTCCCCTCCCCCGCCTCCTAAACACCTGCAGAGGCCTGTCACTTGGGACAGGAGTGCCTATTAGGGTTCTTGTAATTGAGATGGGGTGAGGGAGTTTACAATGGCTCCGGAGTGGGAGAGAGGGAGACGGCTTAGATGACAGGAAACCGTCTCCTTGGCTTCGCTGAGCAGATTGAGCAAGGTGGCCCGGGTAATAATGGGGTTAGCTAATCCTGATAGTAATAAGGGTGGGAGAGTCTGTCATCATAATCATGGCTAATGGATTCCAGGTGGAGAGATATAATTGTTCTCATTAGCATGGTCGTGCACGCACACGCACATCCCCACGCACACGCACACACGCACGCGCACACACACTCTGAGAGACCCATTCCGCCCACGTACCTGACTTTGATAAGGACTGTCAGATGAGAATAGCCCACCCTGCAGAGCTGGATGGGGAGCATTGTCAGTTACGTCTTTCCAGTCTCCTTCCACAACATCCGTGCATACGTAATGGCTTCATTAACCTTGAGACTTCTGCAGATGAGTTGAAAACCCAGGCTTACACGGCCAATTAATTGGCAGTGCGTTTTGCACGGAGTATGGAAGTACCTCTCTCCCCCCCCTAAATGCTGCCTGACTTTTCGGCTGTATTTCATAAGTGTTAATGTAATGTTGCTGAAAGGAAATATGGCCAAAAGCAGGAAACTCCTCCCCACCCAGCCCGGGATGCAGCTGTTCATTTGGTTTGGGTTGTTAATTCAAACCACTCCCAGGTGCCTATTTCATATTATCTCTTGTTTAGAACAAAATAAAATGAAACTGTCAAAACTCTTCTGCCTCGCTCAGTCCCGGGCTCAGTGGTCCCGTAAAGGGACCTGAGCGAGGAAGCGACTGCTACAACTCGCCTTTCCTCGGTGGGAAGTTCGGGCCTCACCTGTGCTCTGGGCCGTCCCCGTGAGACCCCGACCTGGACCCAGTGGACCTTCCATGGAAGGGTCGTAGTCGTAGTCCTGCTCTGGGCCTGCTGCTAGGCCTTTGCTCCCGGCTGCCTTGCCAGGAGCGCCGTTTCTGCCCCATCTCACACTCATCTTGCAAAGCTGCCTCTCCGACTTGCTACTGAGCGCTCCGCTTTTCCTGCTTGGACATATAGTAAGTGCTCAATAAACGCTAGCCTTTATTAATGTTTCTACTTCGTGAAGCAAGTCATTTTCTCAGTGTGTATAAAATATTTAATAGAGTAAGAACTCTCACGTGAATTTGCCTATGATTTGCATAAATCCCAGGGTGCTATTTATAGCTACGCAGTTGGATTTTTATATAGTGAAGCCTCCCTAAGGTGGACATTTATATTCTTTGTCATGTGCCCTTGGCCACTCTGCGCTTGTGCCAGCAGCAGGTGCTGAGAGAGGTGGAACCGGAGGAGGGGAGGAGAGGCTGAGGCTGAGACATCTTTGCTGGGAACGGTGGGGACCTCTGGAGAGGTGGGGTATGACTCTTTGGTTTTCTGCTGGTAGGGTGGTCAATGGCTGTTTCCTTTCTGGCCAGTGATCTCATTTTCAGTGGCACAGACAGAATGCCTCCTTGGGGTGACTTTGTTTTCATAGCTAGACTTCTGGGGCTTGGTTAGGTTTGTGGGGGGCTATCACCCCCTTTCTGAGAAATGGTCTGTTACTGACTAAACCAGAGCCTTGACCCCAGCACCCGACTGTCTTGAGGTCTCTGATCATGGGACATCTGCAATCTCCCCAGCACGGCCCTGGTGAACCGTGGTCGGCTGCTGCAGAGCAGGAGGGAGGTGGGTGCAGTCTCCTCACTTGGTGGCTTTCTGGAAAGTTCACCCCAGAAAGAATCCTGCCTTCACCTTCCACGTGGGGCCCTGGTTCCCTCTCTCCTAATTCCCCTGGCTTCCTTCCTGTGAGAGCTAGAAAGCAAGGGGGGAAGGTGAGGCCAAAGCGGTCACACTACGCTTCGGTAAATGGGGGAAACTTCTGGAAAACAGGATTTCAATAAATGGCAGCCTTGAACTACAAAGTGGGACGCTTTGTGGTGGTTGCTGTTTTTACGTATCCTTGGAAGGATCTGGCCACCTTGGGCTGATGTCTGCGCTGCTCTGCAAACTGCTCAGAAACAAAGAACACGCGTGCTCTGGGGAAGCAAGCACCGCATTTTGTGTTAGCACGTTTTGTATTTTGAGCAGCTCTTTCGATAGCCTGGGGCCTGATTGATTTTGGGTTCAGCCTAACATCTTGGCCTGCGGTCCTGTGGAGAGTTGGAGGGACTGAAAGAAACAATTCAGAGCCGAAACCCTTGTTTTTTGAGAATCGACCTTCCATCTGTTGACAATCAAATGCTGAACCTATTAAGAGTGGCAGGTCCCCAAGCAGGGAGGAAGGAAGGAATTTCCCATAATCCCCGGAGACAAAGGACCTTTTGACTACACCTGGGGGTGAAGGGTGACCAGCCCGGGTCAGACCGAGCTGGGGGTCAGATGAGCGCAGGCGCAGCAGGTGGGGGGACTGAGTGCCGATTCGCCACGCAAGGGGAAGCGGGGAGAAGGAGGGCATAATGCTGATCAGCCTCGAGAGACTACAGAATTCTTACACAGGGCCTCCCCACCCCCGTCTCCCTCTACCCCGTATCTGTGCTTTCCACGGTCTGTGTGTGTGCCCGTCTCTCCCTCCAGACCTTCGGCTCCTCGAGAGCAGGGACTGTGCCTCCCTCATCTGTGAGTGGCCTGGCGCATAGCAGATACTCAGCGAGCACTTGCGGAGCAAGTGTGGAGATCCAGCAAGAGGGCTGCTGAAGGTGGGACCACAGCTAGCACCTATATTGCCTTTGCACGAATTAGAAAAAGTCACCCCTAATGGGTGGATGCAGCCCAGTGGGCACATGGCTTGGCAAGCAGAGTCCCCCCTCCCTTGGCAAAGTGTGCTTGTGCAAGGCACATTCTGAGCAAGTGCACTCCATGGCCATCCCTGTGACACAGGGATCAGAGCTGATGTCTCAGGCCCTAAGGCTTAGGGACACCCTGGGCTGTGCTGGGCTGATGGGTGCTGGTCTCTTGAGAAGGCAGGAGATGGCCCGAGCACAGTGTCCTACCCCCGGTGGCAATGTGCCCCCAACCTTAAGGCCCACATATGGGCAGTCTCCCTCGCAGACCTGTCCAACCTCCTCTTCCAGGGCCGTCGCTCTGCCCTGTCCCCTTACATTAATGATTCTCTGGCCGTTGTCCTTCTCCATCGGGAATTTGGTCCCCATGGGGCTTTCTCTGACATCTCTTTAGTAGAGTTCACGGTAATCTTTTGGTTCACATAGAATCCTGGTTCTGCCCCCTAACTCACTGGCAGCCCCTGGGACAATGTTTGAACTCCCCAAAACAAAGTCAGCTCAGCTGCATATGTGGACGTCACTTGCAGTGGTGCATCTGCAGGGCCCAGACTGGTGTGGGACCCAGAAGCCCCTTCCTGAAAGCTCGATGCATCTGTAACAGAGGAGAAGGTAAGCCCTGCCGCCCACTTTTAAGGTTTCCGCTTTATCGTTTTTGTAGGTTCCATTTCTTGGAGTGGCCTCTGTAGAGATCCTTCTGGAAAGACATCCGCAGTGTGCTTCCTGTGAACTCCAGAGTCCTAGACAGAGTTCTCTGGAGGACAGGAGTGAAAGGTGCTCCTGACCTGTAGCACGTTCCTAGAACCCGATGTGGCCCCAGGAGTGGGTAGAGGCCCTCTGGGTTCTGACAGGTCCCTTCCCTTGGGTCTTGGTCTGCCCACTCCAAATATCTTTCCTTTATATGAGGAAGATGAGGCACCACTGACTTCATCAAAGGAAGTGAGCTGAAATTGCATTGAAAGAGATGCTGGCTGTGTATAAGGAAAACTTGATATTCACGCAGAGTCAAAAAGACCATTAGGAAGCATCTAGTTCTTTCCCCTCTGCTTTGCAAATGAGAAAACAGGACCAGAGAGGTTAAGGGACTTGCTCAAGGCCCAGTCTACCTTCCGTTACATGCCAGGGTCTCCCTTGACTGTAAAATTACTCAAACTCTAAACTTGCCCTACCGTGAGATGTTGTTATTGTTGAAATTACGATAGCGTCCTGTGTCTGGATTCCTGAGAGGTTGCAGGAAGGCCTGGCCCAAGCCAGTGTCTCCCTGATGACCACCTTTATCTTCCACCCTTCTCCCTGCAGGCCGTCTTTGGTCTTCACATACACAGATACCACTTTCATTCTTTTTTTCCCCCCCAAGTACAGTATATTACTTTCAAAAACAGGAAATTAGAGGCTGTCTATGGGAAGGAAAGGGTTAATAAATGGCAAAAGTCACACAAATATCAAACCAAAACAGACTTGCCCCCTGACTGGGAATCAAACCCAGGGTGCTAGAGTGAAGGCACAGAATTTTAACCGTTAGGCCACAAGGTACAGGATTAGAACTCAGGGAAACAAGGGACCCAGCGTTGACCGGAAGCCCACCCCTTGATGGGCTTCGTGCTGGATTCTCAAACATGTGGTGTTCTCATTTAATCCTTGCAAGAACCTGAAGGTCAGTTGAGAATTATTGTGATGGGTGGTTACTGGATTAATGATTAAATGAATGGATGGATGACTGACTGTTAATTATACTTATTTTACTTTTTTTGTTACCTAGACATGGCCCATATCATCTGCATTGCTGTAAAGAGTTCTTGTCCTCTTGCTACTTTTCTTCTTGTGTTCTTATTACTGTGATACCCATTCAGAATGACCCGTGACCATGCAGATATTGTGCGAGAGCCACATTCATTTTCCTGATGGCTTGAAGAAAGCCAAGAATCCAAACTTTAGAGTAAAAAAAGCTGATTTTGTAAATTTCCCAACTCAAGCTCACAATCCTAGCATGTAAACAGCAATCTGTATATTTATATTCTTAGCTTTCCAGAGAGACAGTGGGACAGGATGAGGGATTGTGTGATTCCTACTCCTTCCTCATGGGAGTTCCATTCCCATCAAGTGTTCAGGTGGAAAATTATCCCATACTCCAGGAACAAAGTAGAATCACATGCTGTGTCTAGGTAAGAATTTGTTTCTACTTTGACCAGATATTTATATGATTTATACTGATCCTTCCTTTTTCAGTTTATTCAGCTATAAAATGGGACTATTGTATCTGCTTAGCTGGCTTTAAAATTATGATTGTTTTCTCACCAGAAATTGGTATTAATGGATCAACACCTAAGTGGACATATAGAAGTAACATTTATCAGGTGTCGGGGGGGGGGTGGGAGGAAGGGATGGGTATATACACCTACAACGAGTAAGATGTGCAACGTTTGGGGGATGGACATGCTTGAAGCTCTTACTTGAGGGGGCATGGGGGCATGGGCAATATATGTAACCATAACACTTGTACCCCCATAATATGCTAAAATAAAAAATAAAATTATGATAGTTTTGGCTGATTCTGCATGCACTGGGAATATGAGCGTAGGACAAGGATGAGTCGACTGGACTTCGGTTCTAGTCTGATACCAACTTCTCACCTCATCTTCCATTTCCTGACTCTGGAGTCCCCAGTGAAGCCCTCTAGGGATTTCATCCCAGAAGGCTCCTTGTAAAAGCCCACCCCAAGAAAGGGCCCCACCATGTCTCCACTTGCAAAATGGAAATTTTGCAAAAAATTTTGCAAAAAATGCAAAATGGAGATAAGAACCATCTCTATGCTCCTACCTTTCTCTGTGGCTATAGACAGTGGGATACATGGTAAAAATGAACACACTTTGTGAATGGTGAAGTGCCACCCGTGCCGAATTATTTATGACAACAATGATGCTGATTGCTCATTTTGCTAAAGTTTCTCTAGCTTGTAGATGACTCATTTGAAAATTAAAATTTTGTGATTCTGTTTATTTAGTTCATATTTTGTTATTTAGTTCTCAATTTGGCATGGGCAGATGGTTTAGGAGTATCCAACTATTTTAAACATATACTGTTATAATATTATTTCTCAAAACCCTGTCTCTGGGCAGTTTGAATGTTGATCCAAGTTCCCCTGTAGGAAAGAGGTATTTGGTGGCCCTGCGAGGGAAGAGAACCTTTTCAGCAAGGTGTAGCTGGGGTACAGGAAGAGAAAGGGGAGAAAAAGGAGAAGAGAAAGGAGGTGCCAAGTATTAGAGCTTGTCCATGGAGATGAACCAGAGAGGAATTAATCATGACATGCTGCAAAAACCCAACCAAACAAAAACCCCCATAGCAAATAACAGGGCCTGGCTTTCATTTAACAGTCAATCAAATGGCAGAGAAACCCTAGGACTCTTTATGATGAGGAAACCAGATATTTCACCCAGTCAGGTCTGCAGTGAGTCCAGGGGAAGAGGCAGCGTAATGACCAGGCTTGTCCATGACCATTTGGCTTGTGGCAATCATCAGAGCCTTGGACTGCAACGAGAAAGATCCAGGGATGAGCGGGGAGTCACACGCATGGCCTCATGCTCGCTGCAATGTAAACAGCGGTACATCTGGGCACCTCATGTTCTTGTACCCTAGAGTGGAGAAGAAACAAGGCCTGAAAAAAGATGAGCCACATCTAGGGAGTGAGTTGGAAGAGGCAGCAGTTGATGAAGATGTTTGGATAGTACAGGGCGTCCTCCAGAAGGGGGGAAAGGGTTGCATGGTTGGCTATTTCCATAGACCCTGAGCTTGCAGTCTTCCCAAAGCAGCATGCTCAGGCTGCATTCACTCTCTGGTAATGGGGGTGAAGACAGGGGGGACTCTGAGTGGTGGTGGTGGTGGCAGTATCTGCAGAAACTGTGTGGGGGAGATTTTGCTGCTCAGAGGAGCCGTTTGACCAAGGCAGACAAAGTGTGGTAGTGGTTATCATTTCTGTCTGCTTAGCACACATGCATTCTCCTCTCCTTCTCTGGTAGCACAAACTGCCTTCCACTGAGCCTACATCAATCTTAATACTGCCCCTTCCTGGCAATACAGTCCTTTAAGGAATTAGCATATCACCCAAGCAGGACCAATCAAAATCCTTCCCTGAGATTGACATATGGATTCTGGGAGAAGGAAATGACCCCTCCCTCTGGTGGGAGAGCTAAGCTTTGAAGTTGAGGTTTCAGAGATTCTGGTGGCTAGTTCTCCCACTTCACGGAGAAAGCCTGTCTACTGCAGTAACAAACTAGATCATCATCCAGAGTAGCAGAGCTGAGAGATGGAGAAAGAGCCTGATGGGGTCACTTGAGTCCTTGCATCTGTTGTGATGGAGGACAGATGTGCCCCTACTATCCTAGGTAAATGAGCCCCCAAAATTTTTCTTTTTGTGTGTAAGCTAATTGGAGCTGGGTTTCTGTCACCAGAACCCACACAGTCTGGGGGAGGACAGCACGGGGATAGTGGTCAGGGAAGGCAGGACTGAGCAAGGGAGAAGTGAAAGAGAAGAAGCATGATTTGACAGCCCTCTGTAGGCAGCTCAAGCCTGCTCTGGCCCTCTGAAGCTTGGTGCAGCCTGAGCCCTGGGGAAGGACACTCATGGTGGAAACGACACTCACTGCAGATCTGCCCATGTTGCCCATGGGAATCACTCCCATGGCTCCTGGAATGTGAATGCATTCATACATTTAGGTTCCACACACACCCCCACACCCCATCCCATGCCAGGCCACTCCTTGGCCAACCACAAAGACCCATGAGGAATGTCATTAGTTAACATGCTGAGGTTAAGTATGTGGCTTGGGCATCCATAGGCTTTGGTTTCTAACCTCAGCCCTTACTAGTAGAACGGCCTTGGGCAGACTACCTAAGCTCTATACTTCAGTTTCTTTGTCTCTAGAAAGAGGCTAATGATTATATCCATTTCAAAGGATTATTGTGAGGAGCCAAATCTCAGGTGAAGAGATTTGCACCATGAAAAACACCCAGTAGTAACATATATTCGATGTCTCATGAATAGGGAATGGTGAGGTAGATTATGAGACACCCATCCTATGGATGAAACTGAGCAATTCAAAGCATGAAGATGATTTAGTAACTTGGAAAAACCTCATTAGTATACTGTTGAGATTTTTTTAAGTGATTAAAACTTCAATAAAAAGTTTATTTAATTTTAAAAGAAGAAGTTGGAGGCTATATACCCAAATTAATTAAAAGCGAGGACATGAAGAGATATTCATATGCCCATGTTAATAGCAGCATCATTCATAATAGCTAAAAGGTAGAAGCAGCCCAAGTGTCCATTGACGGTGAATAGATAAATGACATGTGGTATATATAAGGAATATTATTCAGCCTTAAAAAGGAAGGAAATTCTGACACATGCTACAACACGGATGAGCATTGTAGACATCATGCTAGGTGAAATAAAGTAGTCACAAAAGGACAAATGCTGCATGATTCCACTCATATGAGGTACCCAGCTAGAGTCGTCAAACTCGCAGAGACAAAAAACAGAATGGTGATTGCCGGGGATGGGGGCGGGGGAGGGGAGAATGGAGGCAGAGTTTCAGTTTAGAAAGATGAAATGAGTTCTGTGAATGGATGGAGGTGATGTTCGCACAACTATGTGAGTGAACGTACTGAATGCCACTCAACTGTGTGCTTAAATATGGTTAAAATGGTATTTGACCATAACTTGAAAAATAAATAAAAAGTAAGTTAGAGGCACATGTATAGTAAGAATGCGCTTTCGTTTTAATAGAAGTACATAATTTTTGTGTGAGTGTGGTGAGCAAAGGAAATAAGGATGAGTGATGGCATGCCAAAGCGTTCATAGCACTTCCACGTGGGCTTAGGGGACTGGAGAGGAAGGTGTCACGTTAGACACCTTAGTATTGTCTAAAAATTATGATGATGATCGATTAGTCTTGCCATTTCAATGGCCAATATTAAATTGTAACCATTTGCATCAGACTTTTACGCTTGCAGAGGATAAATTGCTACAACCATTTTGGAAAATGACTTGGCAGTTCCTCAAATGGTTGAACATAGAATTACCATATAACCAGCAGTTTTACTCTAGATATATCCTGAAGAGAACTGAAAACATCTGTCCACACAAAAACTTGCACACGAATGTTCGTAGCAGCATTATTCATAAAAGCCAAAAAGTGGAAACAGCCAGAATGCCATTCAACCAAATGATAAATAAGTGAATGGATAAATACAATGTGATATATCCGAACAATGGAATATTACTCAGCACTGAAAAGAAATGAGGTACTGACACATGGCACAACGTGGACGAAACTTGAAAATACATGCTAAGTGAAAGAAGCCAGGTACAAAAAGACCACATATTGTAGGATTTCATCTGTATGAAAGGTCTAGAATGGACAGATCTATAGAGACAGAAAGTAGATGGACATTTGCCAGGGGCTGTGGGAGCTGGAGGGCTGGGATGACAGCTAATGGGTGTGGGGTTTTCTTTTTATTGCAATATGAAAATGTTCCAAAATTGATGGAGGGGATGAATGCACAACTCTGAGAATCTACTAAAAGCCATTGAACTGTATGCTTTAAATGGGTGAATTGTACAGGATGTGAGTTCTATCTCAGTGAAGCTGTTATAAAACAGAACAGACCAATCAAAATAACAAAAATCTCTTTATAAGTTATACAATTAGTTATTTATACCAACCTCGGGAGGCCGACATTAAATGAAGAAATACGACTAGAGAGACATCAGATCTCTTCAGAAGGAAAGATGCTACCAAAGTCTCGGCCTAGCCTGGCATACTTTCATAATCTTCCCCGGTAAAAATATCCCACGAAAGGCAAGATCAAAAGGACACGAGACAGAAAGCAGTCCAGATGTTCCTTGATTAGGGAACAAACCAACCAATGGCGGTATTAATACATCCACAGGATGGAACATTCCCCAACAATCCAAAGACACAAACTAGGCATACACACGACAGCCTGGATGGAGCTCAGATGCATTGGGCCAAGTGAAGAGTCCAGACTGGAAAGGCTGTATAGCGCATGATTTCATTTGTGTGACACTCTGGAAAGGGCAAAACCATAGGGACAGACAGCAGATCAGTGGTCGCCAGGGGTTGCAGGGTAGGGGGAGGGTTTGATTTTCAAAGGGGCACAAAGGAACTTTTTAGAATGATGGAAATGTTCTATATCTTGACTGTGTAGTAGCCACACAATTGTATGTATATGTTAAAACTTGTAGAGCTGTATGCTAAAAATGGTGAATTTTACTGTTTATCAATTATAACTTAAAAAGGGGGGAAAGGACATGAAAACCACACTTAGATGTTCAGGTGGGCGGATGGACACTGAGAAGAGGTGTCTGTCCAGAAATGGGGGCTGCACCATGGTGCCGTGACCTCGAGTGACCCACAGGTCAGCTGGGCCTTCCCTGTGCCGTGGAGATCCAGGCCCGGAATCCCCACTGCCTTCCCGAGGGCATTCGCTCTCGCTGTCCCTTTGCCTCTAGCATCTGCACGCGCAGTGGGCGTTTTGCCCATGTCACCCCAGAATGACTCCTTCACTGGTTTCCCTGAAATCCAGGCACACCAGGCATTGGGGGCTGGGCAGACTTTGCAGCGGATGGGGACGGCTGTCTCTGGGGACAGCCGTCACAAGGGGACCCTGTGCCGTCCGGCTGCCATCCTTGCCATCCTTCCACTTTGGTTCCTCATTCCCTCCTCCTGGTTTGCTCCTGGGGCTCCAAATTCTCTCTTTGTTCTGTAGAGCAGCTGAGCTTCTCCCAGCTCCTCCTCCCCAGAGAAGTGCTCCAAACGGACCCAGGTGCTCCCCAGAACATGGCGCCCTCTTTCCATTTGGGATCTCTTTGCGATTACACATGGCAACTTGTTTTCTTCCTGCTACACTTGATAACGGGACCTGGTCGCAGCTCGCCAGCGCAGATGCGCGGTCCCGGTGCCTGTCTGAGTTCCGGTCTTCCCCAAGGGACTCTGCAAGGACCCAGCCCAGCTCTACCGGGGCCGTTTGTCTCAGGGCAGCTAAGACCGTCACTGCCAGGTGCACTGAAAGGAAGGTTCTCGCGCTGGCTCTGCAACACTCCAGTTTCTCTCCTACCTTCCAGAGCCCGCCTTTAAAATTCATTACAGCAATTTGCACGCGGTATTTCCTCTTGTCTGTGCTTTTCTTTATGCTTCCCTCCTCTCTGCCCTATTTGTCATCTCTGTCAGAAAACAGGCCCCGATTGTTTGGGGCCCACGGCTGCAGCCCGGGCCGCGGTGGCCAGCGCCTATTACTGGGCTAATTAGCGGGCGGGCTGCTAGAATCCCAAGGTTTTTGCAGGGGCGTCCTGGCCTGCTCCCCAAGAGGCCGCGCTCCCTGGCAGTGCAGGAGCTGCCCAGCGCCCCGGCCGGCTGCCCCTCTGCAGCCTGGCCTTCTCCCTGCCCGGAGGAGCCCTTTTCCTTGACTCCCGGCCAGCGGGCCTGAAACGGTTTCCTCTTTTCACAGGGGCCCTGTGGCAGGCAGATTAATGAAGGCAAGCCCAGCGCAGAGGCCAGCCTGCCAGAAGCGTCTGCGGCACATTCAGTGTCCCCACCGTGGGCTGTCGGGGGACAGTCAGGGGCAACAAAAGACACTGAGCTGCGCAGTCAGGTTCCCGGCATTGGCTGCAGCCACCATCTGACCCCAGTTTCCAATGCAGAAATGATCTTCCACCTCCAGCTCCTCCGATGCTCACATCCAACACCCCCTCCCTGTACTCCCAGAAAGCCAGCTCTGAGGCTCCTCGGTGCTTTAGAAGTAAAGAACCAGCAACAGGTAGTGGCCCATGCCATAAACACCCAGCGTCTAGCATCCCCACTAAGGCTTTGGCACGGGCTGCAATGGCCAGGCCAGCACTCACGGGGTCCTCTACGGCCCCACGCTCTGTTATAAAACTGCAGGGCAAGGGCAGGACTAGTGGTGTGTTTTAAGGAGGCTGTTTCTTTTCTTTCCTTCGGTGAAGTTCTTAACAAACTGGTGTCTAGGACTCACTTCTTGAAATGGGAAACAGATGGTCCTAGCGTGGGCCTTGGGGATATTTGCTTTGGAAACCCCCAGCCTGACAGGTTCTGTGCAAGAATTCTCAGCAGCTGGGGTCCCACCAGGCCCAGCCGAGTGTTCAGGGAGATTGTTGTTCCTTGAGAAGGCAGTTAGCAGCCCTGGAGTTCCCTGGAGGGCTTTGCGGCCATGACTGTGGTATCAGAAGCAGAGAGGGATCTTGTGAATTACCAGCCTGCCCTGGATGGAGTGGAATTGTTCCTCCCCCTTAGTGGGGCAATGTCCCTTCCCCTACGGCTGGGGCATAATGCAAAGTTATCACGCATTGGCTTCCTCACTGGCAGGATTCTCCAGCCCATTGGGATGGGTGGGTGCTCTTCTACACAGGCCACTGTGTCTGACCTGTCCAGCTTAGCTTAGATGGTCAGCTCCTGCAGAATAGCACCATGGCAAGGTGTCGTAAAAAGGAAGTGGGGTGGTTTTACAGAGCCTGGAAGCATTTTGGTCATACAGTCACACACACACACACACACACACACACACACACACACACACTCTAACACTCTAACACATACACATACCTCACAGATATTTTCACTTTATCTTTGCCATATTGATGCTCCTTAGATGACATGTGTGTTGACATTTTAGGACTGTGATTGTTTCAATTAGAAAAACAGCCAGTCTTCCAATCAAATTGTGTTATTTAATGCTTTTAATTTTAAGTTCTTATTTTGTCTGATATCAGTATTTCTGCACTGACTCTATTTTTATTAGGATTTGATTGACTTTTTATCATTTCTTTTATTTTTAACCTGTCTGTGTCATTTTGTTTCCAGGTTGCATTGTAGGTAGCATATAGCTGGATTTTAAAAATCTGAAAGTCTTGGACTTTTCATAAAAGAATTTTATCCATTCACATTTATTGTGATCATTAGACTTATGCCTCACATTTTATTTCATGTTTTCTACTGTCTGTGGATTCTTGATGTATGTTGTTTTATTTTTTCTGTCTTTGGATGGAATTTCTGAGTTTTGGTTAAACTCATTTTTTCCCTCCAAAATTTAGAAGTTATGAATGCTATTTCTCATGTTCAGGGGTAAGAATGGCATTGGACTGGGAGGCCATTAACTTATTGTGCGACTTTTGGGTAAGTTACTTTCCTTTTTTGGGCTTCAGGTGTCTCCACCATAATGAAATAGTTGGATTGAATGATCATCTATCCAGTGTTAACATGCTATGATTTAGTGGTTGGAGAAGTCTAGAGGAAGTTCTGGTCTGTTTAGGGGATGTGAACCTTCGAAATTGGAGGGACTGTCTCCACCACCACTCTTGAGTGAGGCATCTGGCTACAAGATGAACTCAAACTTCAGCCTTGTTGACATAGTTCACCTTTTCAGGGGAAAGTTCGGCTCAGCTCATCCTTCATCTGAGATGACCATGAGTGGGATGTTTGATACTCTGCAGTTCCTATATAAAAATGCTCACACTGGTAGCTTAAACTGCCAGAACCCAATTACAATTTTGAAAAGCCCTGCATCTCAGAAATGTCCTCAACATTAGCCCAGAGGTACTTCTCCTCTGGTCTCGCCCTCCTTGTTTACACCGGCTGCCTATGGCACGTGGGATAAGGTTACAAATCCCCGACGTGGTCATGGGTCTGCTCGGCCCAGCCCTGGCTCCTGTTCTAGAATCATCTCTCACCGTTCTCCCCCATGTGCACTTGGTTCCAGCCACACTTGTCCTACCAGTTCCTCAAACATGCCTCGCTCCTTCCTGCCTCAGGATACTTGCAAAAGCGGTCCTGGGCCAATAATGTCATAGCTGCACCTCTTCGCCTGAATAAGGCCTAATCATCTTTCAGGTTTTATCTTCCTTGGGAAGTTTTTTTTTTTCATGACCTCCCCAAACTAGGTTACATGTCCCACAGTACCCTCTGCTTCAGACCACCCTCAGGGCACCGTCTCCATCCATGGTAATTAAACAATAAGCTGTGCAATCATTTGCTTACTGTCTCTCTCCACATTGGACTGTAAACTCTTAAGGGCAGGAATTATGTTCCTCCAGGGCCTAGCACACTTTCAGGCGCACAGAGGACTCTTAGTACACGAAGCATAATGAATGGTTGTGATTTAATACTGAGATGAATGAATGGATGGTCAGCCCTCAGGGTCCAGAGCAGTTTGCCCCAAACTTTAGTGTGCATTAGTCAGAATCACCTAGCAGCCTTTTTTTTGTCAAAAAAATATTTATTTTAAAATTGAATTAAAATATGCATAACATAGCATTTTCCATTTTAACCATTTTTAAATGTGCAGTTCAGCAGCATTGAGTACACTTGCATTGCTATGTAACTATCCCCACGTTCCATCCACAGAACATTTTTCATCTTGCAAAACTGAAGCTTTATACCCATTAAACAATAACCCCCATTCCTGCTCCATACCCTGACCCCCAGCTCCTGGCAACCACCATTCAGCTTTCTGTCCCTGTGAATTTGCCGCCTCATAGAGGGCAGCTTTTTAAACCACAAATTGCTGAGCCTGACTTCCAAAGTTTCTGATTCAGTAGATCTGATGTGGAGCCTGAGAATTTACATTTCTTTTTTTTTTCTTTTTGAGACAGAGTCTCACTCTGTTGCCCAGGCTAGAGTGAGTGCCGTGGCATCAGTCTAGCTCACAGCAACCTCAAACTCTTGGGCTCAAGTGATCCTCCTGCCTCAGCTTCCCACGTAGCTGGGACTACAGGCATGCGCCACCATGCCCGGCTAATTTTTTCTCTATATATATTATTTGGCCAATTAATTTCTTTCTATTTTGGTAGAGACAGGGGTCTTGCTCTTGCTCAGGCTGGTTTCGAACTCCTGACCTTGAGCAATCCACCCGCCTCAGCCTCCCAGAGAGCTAGGATTATAGGCGTGAGCCACTGCGCCCTTCCTTCCTTCCTTCCTTCCTTCCTTCCTTCCTTCCTTCCTTCCTTCCTTCCTTCCTTCCTTCCTTCCTTCCTTCCTTCCTTCCTTCCTCCCTCCCTCCCTCCCTCCCTCCCATGACAAATTAAGAATTTACATTTCTAACAAGTTCTCTCTGACAGCTCTGCTCTGGAGTGTGCCTGGGTTGACACCTCCTACTAAGTTTTTATTAATATCACATCTCCTGCACACATTAGGAGTTCAGAAAATGTTGGTGACAGACGAGTTGATGGCACTCAACTGTCCATGGAAGAACAAGTGGGTTCTTATGACGAAGGCATAGGAGCCAAACCCTGCTCATTACATTCAGCTGGGAGATTTTTAAAAAATGCAAATGCCTGGGCCTCCCTATAGATAGAATAAAGGCTCAAGGAGTGGGACCCAGGTGTCAGTATTTGTTGAGATGTTCCAGGTGATTCTATGGTGAAGCCAGGGCTGGGCATCACTGGGTTAAGGAACAGAAGTGGAGGGAGGAAGATCCGAAGAGGCAGATGGAAACCAGAAAGGAAACCCGCCAGGGTCAGGACCGCTTGGTTTTTGCACAAATGCCTTTGCAACCTCAGAGTGGAAATGATTCTTCGCCAAGCCCTTCGAGGAGGGGAGAAACACCTTCTGTGTGTAAAAACCAGTTCTCTGGAGACAAGTTTTGCCGTTCTCAGAGATTTGGATTAATGGGAAAAGATTCTCACGCAGGAGCTGGCCTCTTCCAAGGCAACTTCCCCTCGGGCTGTTATTTCTGGACATCACGCTGTATTTCCACGAGTATACAAAGTCATCTGCAGGTGCGTACTGCAGTTTTCTTTTACCTCTGCTCTAATTCACAGCCGTCATCCCGGAGTTTTCTCAGTAACTTCAGAATATGTGGTCTTTTCTGTATTTGTTGGTTTAAAGTAGGAAAACCCTTGGTCAACACACAGCGTGCCTCACCGAATTAAACCTGGCGAAGGCTTCGTCCTGCAAAAGAATCTGCTTACCAAGTCTCCTATCCTGGACAACTGAATCTTGGCAGCTATAGTTATGAGTCACTGCTACTCAAAGTGTGGTCCACAGACTGGTGCCAACCGTGAACTATGACCATTCTGCAACGAGGTAGGTACTGGATATGAGACTAAATATTTAGAAATATCTTTGACAATCTGACAGCGATGTGACATCCAAGTATGTGATTGATTAGTGGACTTGCTTTGGTGAACAGGGAATTGATCAATCCAGGTATTGCTGGCCTGGGTGGTGAGTTGCAGGTGGCGTGAACTGTGGATCGTGATGCTTAGTAGGACTGCATGTTGGTCTATGATTCAACTCCACTGCGATTTTTCATTTGTGTGTTCTAACAGGGAGGTGTGGTATTTTGTTGTGAATTTCTTTTGTGTTTCCCTGATGACTACTAAAATGGAGCTCCTCTGCTTGTTTATTGACCTTTTGTGTCTCCTATCTAAGTGCCTATTCAAGCATCTTGCCCATTTTTCTATTTGGTTTTATTTTCTTCATATTGAAGAGTAGGAGTTAGTTTAATATTTTGGATATAATTCTTCCGTTGGATATATGGTTGATGGAAATTTTTTAAAAAGTTGCCTCACCCAGATAGCTTGAGAAACAAGATCACCAGGGATTAACCCTATGGCCCTTTCTATGACAATACCGTATGGGTTTCTTTTTGAAGATCAGAGAAAGGAGTTAGGAATTGACTCTGGAGCTCGTTAGTCAGGACTTTTTAAAGTTGCAGGTATCAGATGCCCAATTCAAAGTGGTTCAAGCAAGGAAAGGAATAAATCAGCAGCCAGAACTGGAACAGATTCAGGCATGTCTAGATCTAGGTGTCCAAGGGCTCTCCCCCACCCCCAGTCTCTTGCTCAGTAGCCTCTGTGTTGGATTTATTTTCCGACAAACTCTGTCTCTGTTGGAGAGAATGGGCCTCAGAAACTCCAGACTTACATGGTTCTTGCTTGTCCCAGCTTGAGAGACACCCTCTGTCTCCCAGTGTCTATATACATGTCCCCAAAGGACTTCAATGGGCCATGGTTGGGTCATAAGCCCACTATGGGGCCAGTCTGAGGTCTGGACCACCCCCTACCAGGGGACACAAAACCCTGAGCCTGAGATTCTCCACCAGTGTCTGGTAGAGTAAAGGAGGGTCAGTTTTCAAAGGGAAGGGATGCAGGGTGGACCCCCTAATAACAGGTATCCACCACCTCGACTACAAGGGCAAAGGGGAGCCTTGGGCAGCTTTGGAGCAAGGCTTAGTGGTGGGAGTTTGTGGTGGCAGTGGAGGAGGCAGCTGTAACATGGCCAAGGTGGCGCTGGAGAGATTACTCTGGCGTTACTGGGCAGTAGGGAGTAGCCAGGGACTAGTGACAAGGAGAAACATTAGGTGAATGTACATTTAAATATGCGTCTTTCCATGGTTATCTCATTTCTTTATTCCTTCACTTACTCATGAGACTAACATTAGTTGAGTCCCAATCCTTTTGCCCAGCTGTCCTAGATAATGTCATTACTCCAATAAATAAGGCAGATATTATCCCTCACCTCATGGGGCTAATAGTTCAGTCATTAAATTTCTCCAAAGTGTTTTCTTCTAAAAAAAAAAAAAAAATGTAGCCTTCTTCCTGTGACCAAACGCTATGGAAAACCAGTAGTCTGGGCCATGCTAAGAATTCAGAAGTCAGCAGTTTTTATCATGCATGATAACTCCCACCAGAGGCTAAGGATGAGATAAACCCTGCTCAGAAGCATAGCATTTATCTCTGAGCTTCCTGGCAGTTAAGGCAAAAAGGAAAATCTGGTGCGTTACCTCATTCTCATTGTCTGATGCTAATTGATTGTGGAATGTGTGACAGGCATTTCCCTGGGTCTAAGCACTTGGAGAAATTTATTAAGCAGATCCATATACAAAATGTATTGAGTGACATCATAGAATCATATTCCCCCACCTGATAAAATGACAGGGGCCTCACACAAGTATTTCAGACAGCAGCATTTCTGGTCTACACCCCTCAGTTTTTCCCCAGATCAGCTTCAAACAACATGGAATCAGAATGACACCCCATTCCTGGGCAGGACATGCTTTTAGGGAAGCCTTTTCTAACTTCTTCAAATAGAAATTGTATTTTTCTTTCTGTTGTTGCTATATCCTCTTCTACATACCTGTGATTCCACTTGTTTATCCACATGGCCTTGGATTCTGATCATTTATTGACATATTTCTTCTCCTTGGCTCCCCTCCCCACTAGATTTCAGTTACCTAAGGGAGGTCCCACGCCTTCTTCCATTCCGTATTTCTAGACCAACCACTCTCAGTGCATCTACCAGTCTCAGAGGGTGAGTGTGAGGGGAAGGCTGGACGGAAGGAGGAGGTGAGAAGGAAAAGGGAAGAGAGGGGAGGAAGGCATCTCTCCAAGGGGGAAGAAACCTATCAGAGAGGTCCCGAGTCCGGGCTGAAAGGGGCCCATTCTGCCTAATTGAGCACAGGCAGCGAGTAGCATGGGGAACTGTGGGAAGGCTATTCCAGGAAGTATGAGGAGCCAATAAGAAGAATAAATTAAAGATTGCTCCATTTTAAGAAGACTTTAAGAACTTAGCATGTTCAAAGAAAAAAAAAATCAATGCCCAGTGGAAATTTCCTTCAATCAGTTATGATGAAAAGATGAGGAAGTCTTTATTTTTATGTGCAGAATTTTTCTATGGCCCCACCAAGCGTTTTGGCGGTCCCTGGGGTTTGCTGCCCAGGCACAAAAGGAAGGCCGGGCCAGTGGGTTTGGCTCTCCCAGACTGGTCACCAGCAGACTTGGCAATAAGCACCCTTGCTTTCTGTATGACTAGGGACATTTTAAGTCTTCTGTTAATCCTGGGGCACTCTAATTTTGATGGGTCTACCTTACATCATGTCAAAAATATTAAAGGCACCCACATTATAGCAAAACTTATTTTTTGCTAGAAGAAAACTTCAAAGGATTTTCTATAATTTTGTTTTTGAAATGATATGGCTCTAAGTCACTCATTTATTTTGTAATTAGCCATGGTTTTTCAGGTTTTGTAGCTAATTGCGCATGGCAAAGCAAGGAAAAAAAAACCTAACCTACAAATTGCATTTAAGTGCTGTACAATTTTAATGCATACTAAATTTAACAAGTAATGACATTCATATATGTTAATTAAGCATTTCGTTATTTTTAGTTTGCACTTGGCTTTGAGTATTTTGGAGCCAATGATATTTCAGATCTTTAGCGCCTTTGTAAGCCCTTGCAAAGACTCTGGGCCCCAGGCACAGGCCTAGAGCACTTTGCGGGTAAAATGGACTCACATACAAAGGGCTGGCACATGGCAGGCTGGACAGACCTCTCTTTAGATGTCAGGGATTTGATGTTGAAAGGAGGACACAGTCATTTTCCTTCTGAATTCAGGGCTCACTAGTGCCTCCCCTTCAGTTCGAGGCCTCATTAAGAAGGGGTGGTGAGTTTTCTCAGGCAACTGTCTTGTTATAAAAGAGTTCTGGTTTGGGGACACCAGACTTGACATCATGGATCAGAGTTTTTGTCTTGGCTATGGCCAGAGTAACTGTATAACATGAAGGGGTCATTTGAACTCTCAGGGACTTAATTTCCCCATCTGTGAAATGAAGCCAACAATATCAGTCCATCCTCACTTTCAGGGTTGTTTGGAGGATCAAATGTGATAAACCTACAAAAAAGTCCTTATTGAAAATCACCAGATATCACAATAAAACGTAAGACAGCTTAGAAGCATCTTAGGTGGGGCCTTTTCAAAAGGGCTAAACCTGGGCCCCACCTGATACCAATGCAATCAGAATTACAGGGGTGGTAAACACAATGGTGGTTTTTTTTTTAAGGCAATTCCTCCTGGCGATTCTAACGCGTAGCCGATGTTGAGGACAGAGGTGCCCAGAGAGGAATCCATGCCCATAGGTGGGAGAGGTGAATAGGTCAGGGCAGCTTCCAGATCAGCAGCAGTAGTCTCTGTGCCCTACCCAGACTAGCCCTGTGGTGTGCCTTTGGCTTGTTCTGCTTGCCCAGCCTCTTGGCAATCAATTCTGTGAGTTTAGCAAAAGCCACCTGGGCTCTCCTGGCACCCAGCCCAGCTGGGCTTTGTGGGCTCGTGGTGACATCAGACGTGTATGTGGGTGAGCTCCGGCCAATGGACTGTGAGCTGGAGGGTCGTGCACCACTGCCTGGCCTTACCTAATGCTTTAGTTCCTAGGGCTGCTGTAACGAATTACCCCAAACTAGGTGGCTTAAAACAACAGCAATGTACGCTCTCATAGTTCTGGAGGCCAGAAGTCTGAAATCAAGAGGTGGACAGGGCCATGCTCCCTCCAAAGGCTCTGGGAGAGGCTCCTTCCCTGCCTGTCCCAGCTGCTGCTGGCTCGAGGCATTCCTTGGCTTGCGGCAGCCTCATTCCAGTCTCTGCCTCTGTCTCCATGTGACCACCTCCTCTGTTTCTCCTCTTCTGTCTTTTTCTCCCTTCTTATCAGGACACTTGGCACAGGACTTAAGTCCCACCCGGTTAATCCAGGATGATCTCATCTTGAGATCCTTAATTAGATCTGCAAAAACTCTTTTTCCAAATAAGGTCATATTCATTGGTGCTGGGTCTAGGATTTGGGCATATCTTTTGGTGCGGGGCACAATTTAACCCACAACATCCCCAGATCACTTGACTTGGGGGCAAATGTCTGTCATACTGTCATCCTCTTAGCACTTTCTCCATTGCTCTTGTGGCTCATCGGTGCACTCACTGCTCACAGGGAGGAGAATGTTAAGGATGCTACTAGGTTTGGACTAAATTACAATTTACAAAGGGATGGAGTGAGGACTTCTATATCCTAATATCAGGGTTTGGGGGCTGGCTTGTGAGAAACCCACATTCTCACTGGAGGTGAGTGAGTCTTGCATCGATTGACCCTGGCTAGGTTGGAAATCACAGGTGTGCCTCCATTTGGCTCTCAAAACAGCCAGCAGGTGGTCGTGCTGCCAGCATTTATATGTGACACAATCAAGGATGGGATAGCTCATCCAGCAGACCCTAAGACAGGGGTCCTCAAATGTTTTAAACAGGGGGCCAGTTCACTGTCCCTCAGTGGAGGGCCGTTGGAGAGTGCGACGCACATTCCACACATGCGCACTGTGGGCCGGGGATGAGTCGGCTGCTAAGCAGGACAGGCAGCAGCGGCAGAAACACCTGGCGGGCCGGATAAATGTCCTTGGCAGGTCGCATGTGGTCTGCGGGCCGTAGTTTGAGGACGCCTGCTCTAAGACCATGTTTTGAGTGTGAGTGTACTCGGGTGGTGATTCCGGGAAGAGCTGGTGACAAAGTAGAGAAGTGAAGTGAGAGGGGCATGCAAGGAAGCCCAAACTCATGTGCTAGTGAGCAGGACGGTGGCGCAGGCTACGGGGGACCTCTGGGACTCGGGTAGCTCGAGGTGGAGAAGCTGGACTACTTACTTACCAACGCCCATCCGATTGGGCTTAGGGCTATTTCCAGAGGAGTTAGCTCCCTGGCTCTCCCAGCCTGCCCTGCTACCCAGCAGAACCAGCTCTGCTGGCCAGAGAGCCTCAGACAAAGAGTTGGCAGTAGGAAGTCCCCGTGCTGAGGACAACAGGCGAGGGCGGAGGGGATCAGGGTGGGACTCCCAGGCTGTCCACCACACAACTCCAGAGCCTTTGCTTTTTCAGCCGTGTTACCATGCCTTGCACCAAGGGCAGGGTGTGTGTGTGTGTGTGTGTGTGTGTGTGTGTGTGTGCACAGACTTGTGCTCTAATGCCTGCCCTGCAACCAGTTCTTACTGAAACCCCGTGCTGTTTGCAAGACTTCCCGAAGCCCAGAAACTTGGAGATCAAGTCCACAAGATTCTTCCCTTGGATGCTTCTGCAGTATGTGTTTTTGTGTGATGGGTTCTGTGTGACCCAGTGACATGCATCACACTTGAAATATTTCCACTGCTGACAAAATAAATCAACTCTGCCCGCTGTAGCGCTCGGCTTATTAGGGGAAAATGGAAAGGGGGCATTAAATATTAATGCTGCATATTTTCCTCTCCCTCGGCACCTTGTGTGCCGCTGATCACTGCCCAGCCGGCGCGGCTTTCTGTCTCTCTTCTCCCGAGGACGAGCAGGGACGGGCGGGACCTTGACAGGGCGCTGAGGGCACGCGTGTGCAGAGGCACGCCGACCGGCTCCTGGGCTCCTGCCTGGGCGCGTCCCCGTCCGCGTCGGATGCCAAGGAACGTAGCGCTTGAGGCTTCGTCCCTCGCAGAAAGCTTGCCCTCCACCTGTGCTGCTTGGAGGCACCGACAGGAAGGAGGGAATGCCATTTCTGGAAGGAAAGACGGTTTCTGAGGAGGCGGGTTGGGGTAGGCGAACCCCAGAGAAGCAGCTGACTGATCCTGAGCTAACAGACAGTCGCGACCTCTGGCTTTGGCTCTCGGTGTATCAATTTCCAGCAAACATTCAATAAAGGCGCCCTCGCTTCTAAGCCCATGCCAGTGAGCAGGTGTGTGTAGGCAGCTTTTAGGCCCTGGAAAGAAAGTCTTCTAGAGATGTTGGCGTTTTACTTGGCTCATCTGTGGAAACCTCTGCACAAAAATCAAAAGAAACCCCTAAGAGGAATGCTTTCTTAGAATGCCGGGTAGTTCGATTTCTTGGTTGTTTTTTAATTAATATTTTATTACACAAGCAATGCATTAATCCAATTTTGTAAAAATTAAATCATTACGCATAAGGCTAGAGCAGCCCCCCGCCAGCACCGGGCCCAGATGCCCACCCCCAGCCCTGCCTGTGGGGAGAGGAGTGCGGGCTTGCAGCAACGAGATTGCGGTGAGCTGCGCTTGGGTTTTGGGTGTGTTTGTTTCGGATGCTGCCTCTGAAAAACTCTGCTGTCGTTTTCAGGTGAGATCTGTTGGAGTTTAGCCTCCTGACTGCTCCCTCTTGTCCCCAGATGTCCTTCCTCTTCTCCCCCATGCCATCTGCACAGGGCCCTGATGAATTCTTCCAATGGCCATTTTAATCTTCTGCATCTGAGCTCCAGAGACTATGAGGGCTCTCTGCATCCTAAGGGATCAGGGCTGAGCTTTTCCACCTGGCTTTCAATACTTGAGACCATCTGTCCCTCTCTGCCCACCAGCACTCTTGTGTCCAGTCAGGGCCACTCTCCCCTGGGACAGCATAGACACACCTGCGTGGCTGTCTCTGGGCCTTTGCACCTGCTGTTCCTCCCCCCACACCCTTCCCTCTGAATCATACTCGTCTCCCAAGACCTGACGTCCTCCGAGAAGCCTTTTCATGTCTGTGCTGGCATTGCTGGCCTTTCTTTTTAGAACTCATTCCATAGAGATGTGGGGACTAGAAATTCCCTGCAGGGCTGTGTTTGTGCATATTCTCTCCCAATCATGGAGAGTCCTGCAGGGCAGAGTCTATCCTCATCATCATCGTCACCATCACAGTTGTTGGGGCATCCTGCATGCCAGCCTTTGGGTATTCCCATCCGTCATCTCGCCTGTTTCCATTCCTGTTTGTTTGAGCTAAGGATCTGCGATGGGGAGAGGTTGTGTCCCTTGTCAAAAGTCCCGTAGCCAGGACAGGTCAAAGGCGGGTTCGGCCCCAGGGCTGACTCCCAAGCACACGAATAATAAGAACAAATGAGCGATATGCACCTGGTGTTTCGTGTCCCCTAATTTTGCTTACTCAGTGGCCCTAGTCCCGGACATCCCACATCTGTATCCGTGTGGAATGCCTGAAGGGTGAGCCCTTGAGTTTGTGGTCCCCTCTGCCTGCCCTTTGCTCAGACACTTGGAGCTAAGATCTGAAGGGGGTGGGGGAGGGCTGTCTGTCAGGTGGGCTGGGCCCTCCAGGGACCCCGGGAGGCTGTCAGCAATTTAGGTTAAATGAGCGTCCAAAGGCCAGCGCTGCGGAAAGATCATGGGGAAGACATTATCCACGGTTGTTTACAAGTGAGAGTGAGAAACTCCTTAGTGGCTTTCTTCAGGAGGGAAGACATGTCCCTTGAGGGGAAATTAGGCAAATTGTGTGCCTGTTTGGGCCATGCGGGCTCCAGTCCTCACGGGGAAATTAACTTGTCACTGGCTTGGCTGTCACTTGTGCTCTTTTCATGGCCTCCTGTGTTGCAGCATGGTTGCAGCCACAGGGAGATCTGTGTGCATGAAACCTCATGCCCGGCACTGGCATCTGCGGAGAGGGGCTTCGTTTAGGGCACTGCACTGTCTGGCTCCAGCCCCTGCTCCAGTGATTCGCTGTGCTCCCACAAAGGACAATAGTAACCTGTCCCCTTGTCTCACCTGTCAAAGCCGCCTTCACCCTTTAGGGCCTGTAAGTTCCCCTCTGCTGAGCTTCTATCATTCTGCCTCTCCCAAGCAGAAGGAAGGGACACGAGGGATTTATTTAACCAATCCCTTATTTTGGTGATTTCCATTCTTCTCTGTTACAAACAATGAAGCAATGACCATTCATCTAGCCAATCTAATATCCTTGATTATTTATTTAAGATAAAATTTTAGAAGTGAATGTGTTGGATCACAAGTTAATAATGTATAGTTAATTCTTAACCAAGGAACAATTGATATCTGTCAAGAATTATTCTAGACAAGAGGTTGGCAGACGGCAGCCTGTGGGCCAAGTCCAGCCCACTGCCTGCTCTTTAAATAAAGTTTTATTGGAACACAGTGATGCCCATTCATTTGCAGATATTTTATGGTTGTTTTTTCTCTATAGGGGCAGAGTTGAATAGTTACAGTGAAGACATATGAAGACATATTTTTAGTTACAGTGAAGACTGTATTTCCTGTAACACTTACAGTATTTACTATCTGGCGTTTTTCAATGACAGTGACACTGTTTTCAGGCAAGCACTTATATGGTCCCTAACCTTGTGCTAAATTTGGAAAAAAAAAGAGCATCTACCCCCAAACCACTGAATATACGTTCTTCTCATCAGCTCATGGGTCATTCTCTAAGATTGACCATATCCTAGGACACAAAGCACATCTCAAACAATTTAAAAAAATAGAAATTATACCATGTATCTTTTCAGACCACAAGAATAAATGTAGAAATCAATCCTAACAGGAGTTCTTATTTCTACACAAAGTCATGGAAACTAAACAACCTTCTGCTGAATGATCACTTCATAAATGAGGAAATCAAGATGGAAATCAAAAGATTCTTTGAACTAAATGACAAAGGTGACACAAGTTACCAAAACCTGTGGGACATAGCTAAAGCAGTCCTGAGAGGAAAGTTTATTTCCATAAATGCCTATATCCAAAAGTCGAAAAGATTACAAATAGACAACCTAATGAATTGTCTCAAAGAGCTGGAAACAGAAGAATAGACCAACCTGAAACCCAGCAGAAAAATGGAATCATTAAGATCAAATCAGAACTAAACAAAATTGACAACAGGGAAATGATACGGAAGATTAATAAAACAAAAAGTAGGTTGTTTGAAAAAATAAAATTGACACACCATTGGCTAGACTAATGAAAAGCAGAAAAGAAAAATCTCTAATAAGCTCCAACAGGAAAAATAAAGGAGAAATCACAACTGATGCCACAGAGATACAAGATATAATTTATGAATACTACAAAAACCTCTATGCACACAAACTGGAAAATGTGGAGGAAATGGACAATTTCTTAGAAACACACAGCCTCCCTAGGCTCAACCAGGAAGAAACAGAATTCCTGAACAGACCAATATCAAGTACTGAAATTGAAACAGCAATAAAAAACCTTCCTAAAAAGAAAAGCCCTGGACCAGATGGTTTCCCACCCGAATTTTACCACACCTACAAAGAAGAACTGGTGCCTATCCTCCAGAAATCATTCCACAACATTGAGAAGGATGGAATCCTCCCCAACACATTTTATGAAGCAAACATAACCCTGATACCAAAACCAAGAAAGGATGCAACAAAAAAAGAAAACTGTAGACCAATATCCTTTATGAATATAGATACAAATATTCTCAACAAAATCCTAGCCAATCAAATCCAGGTGCTTATCAAGCAAATAATTCATCACAACCAAGTGGGCTTCATCCCAGGGATGCAGGGATGGTTCAACATATGCAAATCTATAAATGTAATTCACCATATAAACAGAAGCAAAAACAAAGACCATATGATCCTCTCAATAGATGCAGAGAAAGCATTCGACAAAATTCAAAATCCTTTATGATAAGAACGCTCAACAAAATAGGCATAGACAGGGCTTACCTAAAAATGATACATGCCATATACGACAAACCCACAGCCAATATCATACTGAATGGGGAAAAATTGAAAGCATTCCCACTTAGAACTGGAACAAGACAAGGTTGCCCACTATCTCCACTTCTGTTCAACATAGTGCTGGAAGTCCTCGCTACAGCAGTCAGACAAGAGAGTGGAATTAAGGGCATCCAAATGGGAGCAGAAGAGATCAAACTCTCACTCTTCACTGATGACATGATATTATACCTAGAAAACCCCAAGGATTCAACCAAGAGACACCTTGATCTGATAAATGAATTTGGTAAACTCTCAGGATACAAAATCAATACACAGAAATCAGAGGCATTCATATATGCCAACAACAGTAAAAGTGAGAACCAAATCAAAGAGTCAATTCCCTTCAAAAGAGCAACAAAGAAAATAAAGTACCTTGGAATATATTTAACTGAGGAGGTAAAAGACCTCTACAGGGAGAACTATGAAACACTGAAGAAGGAAATAGCAGAGGATGTAAACAGATGGAAGAATATACCATGCTCATGGGTCAGCAGAATCAACATTGTTAAAATGTCTATACTACCCAAAGTGACCTACAGAGTCAATGCAATCCCTTCAAAATACCATCATCATTTTTCACAGATATAGAAAAAATAATTTTATGCTTCGTATGGAACCAGAGAAGACCCCGTATAGCAAAATCAATCCTAGGCAATAAAAACAAAACAGGAGGTATCAATTTACCAGACTTCAAACTATACTACAAGGCTATAGTCATTAAAACAGCTTTTTACTGGCACAAGAACAGGGACATTGACCAGTGGAACAGAATAGAGAACCCAGATATAAAGCCATCCTCATATAGCCAACTAATCTTCGACAAAGCAGACAAAAACATACACTGGGGAAAAGAATCCTTATTCAATAAATTGTGCTGGGAAAACTGGATAGCCACATGTAGAAGACTAAAACAAGACCCACACCTTTCACCTCTCACAAAAATCAACTCACGCTGGGTAATATACTTGAACCTTAGGTGTGAAACTATTAGAATCCTAGAGGAAAATGTTGGAAATACCCTTCTAGACATTGGCCTAGGCAAAGAATTTATGAAGAAGACCCCAAAGGCAATCACAGCAGCAACAAAAATAAACAAATGGGACCTGATCAAATTAAAAAGCTTCTGCACAGCCAAAGAAACTGTCAAGAGAGCAGACAGACAACCCAAAGAATGGGAGAAAATATTTGCAAGCTACACAGCTGATAAAGGCTGATAACTAGAATCTATTTAGAACTCAGGAAAATCAGCAAGAAAAAATCAAACGACTCTATCAAAAAATGGGCAAAAGACATGAACAGAAACTTCTCAAAAGAAGACAGAATAATGGCCAACAAACATATGAAAAAATGCTCAACATCTCTAATCATCGGGGAAATGCAAATCAAAACCACAATGAGGGCCGGGCGTGGTGGCTCACGCCTGTAATCCTAGCTCTCTGGGAGGCCGAGGCGGGCGGATTGCTCAAGGTCAGGAGTTCAAAACCAGCCTGAGCAAGAGCGAGACCCCGTCTCTACTATAAATAGAAAGAAATTAATTGGCCAACTGATATGTATATAAAAAAAATTAGCCGGGCATGGTGGCGCATGCCTGTAGTCCCAGCTACTCGGGAGGCTGAGGCAGAAGGATCGCTCGAGCCCAGGAGTTTGAGGTTGCTGTGAGCTAGGCTGACGCCACGGCACTCACTCTAGCCTGGACAACAAAGCGAGACTCTGTCTCAAAAAAAAAAAAAAAAAAAAAAAAAACCCACAATGAGATATCACTTAACTCCAGTGAGAATGGCCTTTATCAAAAAGTCTCCAAACAACAAATGCTGGCATGGATACGGAGAGAGAGGAACATTTCTACACTGCTGGTGGGACTGCAAACTAGTTCAACCTCTGTGGAAAGCAATATGGAGATACCTCAAAACGATACAAGTAGATCTACCATTTGATCCAGCAATTTCACTACTCAGCATCTACCCAAAAGATCCAAAGTCATTCTATGAAAAAGACACCTGCACTCGAATGTTTATAGCAGCACAATTCATAATTGCAAAGCTGTGCAAACAACCTAAGTGCCCATCAATTTGTGAGTGGCTTAATAAAATGTGGTATATGTATACCATGGAGTACTACTCA
The DNA here is from genome assembly GCF_040939455.1 of Microcebus murinus. NCBI lineage: Eukaryota > Metazoa > Chordata > Mammalia > Primates > Cheirogaleidae > Microcebus > Microcebus murinus. Next base: position 15,695,318 of record NC_134117.1, on the reverse strand, counting down.
GCTTTAAGAAACAATGGTGATATAGCACCTCTTGTATATTCCTGGATACAGCTGGAACCCATTCTACTAAGTGAAATATCTCAAGAATAGAAAAACAAGCACCACATGTACTCACCAGCAAATTGGTATTAATGGATCCACACCTAAGTGGACATATAGGAGTAACATTTATCGGGTGTTGGGAGGGTTGGAGGGGGGAGGAGAGGATAGGTGCATACAATCAACGTTGCAACCATGTGCAACATTTGGGGGATGGACATGCTTGAAGCTCTTACTCAAAGGGGGGGGGCATGGGCAATATATATAACCTTAATACTTGTATCCCCATAATACGCTAAAATAAAAAATAAAAATACAACAGCTAAACAAACAAAAAAGAGCAAGCACGGCTGTGAGGCCATTGGTGACCCTCCTAGGTGTCAAACTCAATGCCAACTCTTCGATCTTTACCTTCTTACTCTTTCACATATTTCAAGCAAAACACCATTTCCTCATTCTTGAAACTTTTGCCTCTTCTGTCCTCAGCAACATTCTTCTCCAGGTCCCTGTAGAATTTCCTTCTTATTGGTCTGCAATACAGTGCAGTGGGTAAGAGCTTGTGCCATGAAGACAGACTGGTCTGGCTTGAAATCCCAGCTCTTTGGTTTACTAGTAGTTGACCTTGAGCTTCAATTTCACTCTCTGAAAAATGAGTCTAATCAATACCTGTGTTTGAGAAATTCCTAGCTCTAAGTCCAACACATACTAAGCACTCAATAAGGACAGCTATTGTGTCTCAGTTACCTTTCCCAGCATCTCTTCCTAGTCTACATTCCTTTGAAATGATGGTGTCCCTGGGGTTCTCTTTTCTTTCTACTTCAGCCTCCCTTTGGTGGAGAATTGGTGCTTAACTGGCCAAGTCCCCTCTCCCCTCCCTGGGTTTCATATATAACCTGTGACTACGAAACTTCGATAAATGTCAAATCATTGCATGGTGGCCAGTAATACCCTAGTTTAGAAACTCATGTAAACTTTCATCTAAAGCCATCAAAAGGGTTTTGAAATAATTGTTAACCTTCCCCCTTATAAAAACCCAAACTTACAACAAAATCTTTATTTGATTGAAATAAAAATTTCTGTCTCAACTTAGTTCTTCTTCCTAATTCCTACCCAACTCTCACACTCCCCACAAGAAGTATATATAGAGAGACAATTTTGTAGGATTTACATTTGACGGAAAAACCACGAGTCTAGTTTCTTCCAGCCAAAGGATGCTTCCAAAAGGTTTGAAGGCACATCAGTCTCCTCTTCCAAATCATGGATCATCCTCCAAAGTATTTAACTGCAATCAATTATTGAGTTTTTAATGTTGCCTGATTTTCCTTACTTCCTAAAAAGAAATGAGAAACAAAAAGCAAGCGCGCACATACATATTCCAGGAGAGTTGGCACTTCTTACTGTGAGCCACTTATCATGATCCAAAAGATTTACTCAGAGGCATAATTAATTGGAACTTATTTCAGTGGAAGTTATTTCCCTTCATCTCATTACAGAAACAAAAGAAGATTATAGGCCAGGGGACCCATGAGGTTTCAAGAGAGCCTATTGATGAATGAAGTTGGAAGGAGTTGACACACGGTCAGAGATGGTTAACATCCAGAAATTCTTACAAAGAAACAGCAATTCTTTTCCATTAATCCCGCCTTGCCTCTTTGATCTCGAATGGTACCATGGCTGCGAGTTAAGCACAAAGCTACCCTGGCGTTAAAGGCCCTCAAAAAATCTTGCCCTGGAGAAGGATTCTTCAAGAACTTAGAGGATTAAAAATAACAACCATAACAACAACAGCAACAACAATAATAATAATTAAAAACAAAACCAGTCAAGCAAACAAACCAACAAAACAAAAACCCAAAAAAGGATGAACAAGCAGGAGGATCCTTTAGGATGGTTTTATAGCTGTTAGATTGTAAATGTGCCATCTGTGCTTGTTATGACAAGGACACCCGCATTAAATTTGTCATCCCCGTCAACACGGAGATGGAGCAAGCTGGGACTGTAAACTTTGGGACACAGTTGCTTATTTTTGTAAGATGAATAAATTAAATTAAGGACAGAGTTGGGAGGAGATACAGTGTGGGGGACACTGGAAGGATTTCTTAGTAGATGACCTACTGATTTCTCTTTTGTCCTTTTTGTTTTCCCCAACGTTCTAAGAGCTTCTCCAAGGCTCTCAGAATTCCAGTAAGGAACTATTGTGGAAATTCGAGAGCTCCAACATTTGTGGGAACTTTCTGAGATGCCCAGGATTAGAAGGACCTCAGAACCTACTCTCTCTTTGTATCATCTTCTAACTGGATAGACTGAGCTCCAAATCTTTTAACATTCTTTTAACTCTGGAAGTGGCCTAAGGCCATGAAGCATTCCTTTAGTTCTGGACATGGTGGGAGAGGAACAAGTCTGACTGTGGAGTGAGGATGTTATCACCCAGCTCAGCTGGTGGTCAGGTTCTGTGCTCAAAATTGTCCAATTAAAGAAATGAAAAATGTAAGCTGTGTCGGGGAAAAATGCAAATAAGGTGGCTCGGGGTTAAGATTTTGAGTGGTTTGGTGGTTCAAATGATGCTCTTGTTTATGAGAGGGGGGAAATGGATTTTTAAAAAATCCGTATACAGTTGGGTGAATTAGGCAACCATCTATTATGTAACTGAGTAACAACTTAATCCGCCGTAATGGTGGTGGGGCTGGCCAAAGCCTTTGCAAAGTTGCAGGACTCATGCTCTTTCATTCTTCTTATGTTAGCTGTTGAAAAAGCAAGAGTTTTGTGGAGTTCAGTGTCTCTCTCTTTCTCTGTTTCAGAGGGTGATGTCGAATAGTGCTTTCCCTCAAATTTGAAATGTTGTTTTTGATAGAGCAGAAAAACTTCCTCCGAAATAGCACGTGTCACGTTTGACACACCAGAGGACTTGCATTCCCTGGTTTTGCAGCTGGACACCATCCAGTGTGAGTCATTAGGACAGAGGAGGACAGGGAAGTTTCTGCTACGGCTTGTGCAAATTGAGATGTACGGGCATTGAGGCCACTGGCCTTTTTAGAAGTCATTCCACTGAGACAGAAGGGATGACTCCCCTTCCTCTTGCAGGCATTTCCAGACAGATGAAGGGATTCCAGTTGGTGGAGAAGCAGGTGGGCCTGCAGAGGTCCGGGCAGGGCAGGGCAGGGCTGGGAGTGCACGCTCGTGTGGGCCTGCACGTGTTTGCACCGTGCACATTCTAAAGGCTATTTGTAGTGGCCACTACAGTGCATTCCCCAGGTCCATCTTTAGGTCCGAGGTGCTCATTCACTCAGCTACTGATAGTGTTGTTTGCCGGAGGCTCCCAGCCAGGTATTGCCCTCAGCCAAAGGGAGCTGGCTTGCTCAAGTGGGTGTCCCACCCCTGGGACGCCTGCGTGCAATGACTGGTCTGTGTGGGGCCACAAGGCCGCAGCCCCCTGCCTGGTTTCAGGACAACATCAAGGGTCCTCCTGGCTCCAGAGCTCCCATGGGATCAGCAGAGGCCTCTGCCATGACTGCTCTGCCGCTCAGTATCTCCCCTGCCCAGTCCTGCTTCCTTCTGCTCTCGCCCCAGCCCCGGCGTGGGTCCTGGGAGTGCTCCCCAATGAACCCGTGTGCAAATCCCAGTCCCAGTCTGTTGTCTGGGGACACTGCCCACTGCCCACAGTTGTGCTCCTCTGCACTTCAGGTGGACAGGGAATGAGAATGGGCCCATGGGTCACTGATCTGCTGCTGTGTGGTTGCAACGGTGGCTTGGTGCCCCTGAGTCGCCGATGATGTTTCTGGAAACAGGGCTGGTCTCCTCAGGGCCCCTGATGTTGCTGATTGCAGTGGCACAATTTCAGGGGCTTTGGGATGTCGGAATGTTGCCTCATGTGGCCTGTCATCTTACTTCGAATTCTGCCTTTTCGCTATTCATTTCTTTTTTCCTGAGGATCTTTTGGTTTTCCAAAGTTTTCTATCAAAATCTATTTATTTATTTTTATTATTATTTTTTTTTATTTCAGCATATTATGGGGGTACAAATGTTAAGTTTATGTATATTGCCCATGCCTCCCGCCCCCCTCGAAATCTCTTTAAAACCCTGTGTTTGCAGAGCCCAGGTTCAAGGCCCAGCTCTGCCATTGACCAGCTGTGTGATCTTGGAGTTGGCAAAGCACCTCTCTGAGCCTCAGAGTCCTCACCTGGGAAGTGGGCCTTCAGGGATGTGATCTGCTCACGTTCCAGAGCGGTCGTGAGGTTCCAACAAAGTGCTGCTTGGAACACCAGTGAGGGCGCTGGGAGGACTGCAGGCGAGGACAACACTTCACACATCAGCTAGCATCTCAGCAGGGCCTAGCCAACCAGCCCCGGCCAGGCCCTGCCAGAGAGGGGCTCCGACAGAACTTGGGGAGAGGCCCGGGCAGAGCCTCCGGTTTCGAGGCCAGGCAGAGTGGATTCAAATCTCATCTCTACCACTCATTTGGGCAAATTACTTAGCGTCTTTGTGCCTCAGTTTCATTATCCATATGTTAATACAACTGTAATCATAGGGTCATTTGTGGAGAGTAAATGGAAGAATTTATATAAAATATCCACAGCGTAGTTTAGGAACTTAGAGAATGTCGGCTTTTACTAGTGGCAGAGTGGAGTGGACTCCCAGCTCCATTACTGACGATCCGAGTGACTTTGGGTGAAATATTTAATAACTTTCTCTGAGCCTCAGTTTACTTATCCATAGAATGGAGTGATGGCACTCATTTTATATGGTAGTTTTGAGGGCTAACAGGAATGTATGTGAAGGGCCTGGCACTAACAGCTCTTATTATTGTTGTCATTTCCTCTTGCCAAATTGTTTGTTTCCTCGCAGGGAAGTCACACGTGGAACTTGGCCACCCCAGGCTCGAGTCTCACTGTTTTCTGGGAATCCCTTGCTGCCAGGATCTGCAGTGTGCATACCTGGGCCAGGACAGGGGGCTCTGCCAGGACACGGACAAAGGCTCCTTTGTTACCCGAGATGCTTGAGCCGCTGCCATGGCCAGTTGTTGGCCAGGTGACTTTCAGGTGTCACGTGACCATCCCTACTTAGAGATGTTCGGACAGAGACTCGGGTCGTTCCTGGGCATGGTGTCATATCCATGATCTTGGGAGGATGCAGAAAAAGTGCACTTTCACCACAGAATAACCAGACAGGTCCCACCACTGCCAGAGACGTCTGCCTCTCACAGCAAGGCAGGAAGCCATGTTGTGGAGCAGAGAGCCCTGGCTTAGAGTCCACCCGTCATGTTGCGGCAGGCCTCGGCCTTCTCTGGAGACGTGGGCCCAGGGACCACTGGCGGTGGGGAAAAGAAGCTCATTCAATTTAGTTCAAGTGAAAAATGATGACTGCCTTATAAATATTCAGGGGCAGCTCGTGGGACCCAGGTGCAGAAGTCCAGCCTGGCCAGGCGGAACGAAGTCCCCATTTCTCCCTGACATCCCACAGGTGGCTCTGTCTGCAGCTCTCCGGACACTTGCTCAACTCCCCGCAGACCACCTGTCCCTGCCAGGCCTACTTTACCCTCCCTCTGACTTCACCTGCCCATGGCTTTGGCTGACTGGGGCACTGATTCCGGACCTGACACTCTCGGCCCCTCACAACTCACTGACACAACCGAGACTACCATCCCTTTGCTTAAATACCAAGGAGAGAGAGTGTGTGATTGGCTTAGCTTGAGTCAGGTGTTAGCTCCTGGCCCAATCAGCTGTGATCGGGGGAAGTGGGTCCCATGATGCCCTGGGCTGCTCCTCCTGGAGCTGCGCCCAAGGCAGGGTCTCCAGGAGGGGAGGCGAGTGTCAGAGGAATATCGGATACTTGGAAAACTTGGCTCAGCTTTCTGGGCCTATTTGCCTCAACTGAAAATAGTAATAATAATTATAAGTGTCAGATTAAACCATTTTACATATGGAACCCAGTTGACCTCCCTGCCCACAGCCCCCCTCCCACCTCCATACCTGTTCAGGCACCTGTGGTCACATAATAATCGTCCAAATCCCATTTCACAGGACAAAGGGAAGTCCTTTTCTTTTCTTTTCTTTTCTTTTCTTTTCTCTTTTCTCTTTTCTCTTTTCTCTTTTCTCTTTTCTCTTTTCTCTTCTCTTTTCTTTTCTCTTCTTTTCTCTTCTTTTCTCTTCTTTTTCCTTTCCTTTCCTTTCCTTTCCTTTCCTTTCCTTTCCTTTCCTTTCCTTTCCTTTCCTTTCCTTTCCTTTCCTTTCCTTTCCTTTCCTTTCCTTTCCTTTCCTTTCCTTTCCTTTCCTTTCCCCTTTCCTTTCCTTTCCCCTTTCCTTTCCTTTCCCCTTTCCTTTCCCCTTTCCTTTCCTTTCCTTTCCCCTTTCCTTTCCCCTTTCCTTTCCTTTCCTTTCCCCTTTCCTTTCCTTTCCCCTTTCCTTTCCTTTCCTTTCCCCTTTCCTTTCCTTTCCCCCTTCCTTTCCTTTCCCCCTTCCTTTCCTTTCCCCCTTCCTTTCCTTTCCCCCTTCCTTTCCTTTCCCCCTTCCTTTCCTTTCCCCCTTCCTTTCCTTTCCCCCTTCCTTTCCTTTCCCTTTTCCTTTCCTTTCCTTTCCTTTCCTTTCCTTTCCTTTCCTTTCCTTTCCTTTCCTTTCCTTTCCTTTCTTTTCCTTTCCTTTCCTTTCCTTTCCTTTCCTTTCCTTTCCTTTTCTTTTCTTTTCTTTCCGTTCTTTTCTTTTCTTTCCGTTCTTTTCTTTTCTTTCTGTTCTTTTTCTTTATTATAGTTAGAACACAACATGAACTGTATCCTCTTAAATTTGTAAGTGGACACTATGTTATTGTTGACTGTAGGTACAGTGTTGTACAGCAGATCTCTCCACTGTATTCATCTTGCCTGGCTGAAGTTCTATGCCCATTAATTACTAACTTCTCATTTCCTCCTCCCCATGGCTTCTGGCAATCACCAGTCCCCTCTTTGATTCTACAAATGTGACTATTTAGATACCTCGTATAAGGGGACTCGTGCATTGTCTTTCTGTGATTGGCTTAATTGTCAAGGTCCATCCATGTTGTCCCGCGTTGCAGAATTTCCTTCTTTTTAAAAGGCTGCTGATTAGTATTCCATCCTATGTATCTACCACACTTTCTGCTTTTAATGCTTTGGATACATACCCAGAAACCATTTTCGGATCATATGGTAGTTCTATTTTTAACTTTTTGAGGAGCCTCTGTACCGTTTTCCATGGTGGAAATGCATTTTGCATTCCCACCAATAGTGTGTAAAAATGCCAATTTCTCCACATCTTTGCCAGCACTCGTCATTTGTGTTTTGATAATAGCCATCTTGACAGGTATGAGGTGATATTTCCTTGTGGTTTTGCTTTGCACTTCCCTGATAACTAGTAACATTCAGCATCTTTTCATATGCCTGTTGGCCATTTCTATGTCCTCTTTGGAGAAAGGTCTATTCAAGTTCTTCGCCCAATATCAGTTGGGCTATTTTTTTTTTTTTTTTTTTTACTATTGAGCTGTAGGAGTTCTTTATGTATTTTGGAGAGTAACCTTTTATCAGATATATGATTTGCAATTATTTTCTCCAATTCTGTAGGTTGCCTTTTCACTCTGTTGATTGTTCCTTTTGCTGAGCAAAAGCTTTTTGGTTTGACTAGTCTCACTTATTTATTTTTGTGTTTGTTGCTTGTGCTTTTGATGTCACATCCACGAAAGGAAGTCCACTCTTCAAGGAAGTTCTCTTCTCTGGGCAACTTTTGGGAATCCTGAGGAATGGGTACAGGTCCCCTAAGTCTTCACAGTGGTGGCTTCTCATCCCTACAGGCCACTTGTTCTACATCTTGCCTCCGCTGAGCTCAGCTGGGCACCTCTAGCATCCTGCTTTCCACCCTATCCACACGTATCTTTGTCCCTAACACGTATGTGAGTGCCTTCCTTCAGTGTCCAAAGCACAGCAGAAATAGGATGGAAATGGTATAAGTTTATAGAATATTCGGGGACAACAGGATTTAACTAGAAGAGCAAGCTTGGCCCTTGTGTAGCTTCTACTTGGCCTTCATGAGGCTAGAGGGTGGCAAAGAGACCCTTAGAGAATTTCTTCTGTGGGAGAGTCCCAGGCCCCTCGCAGGGAGAGGAAGAGCCCCATCCTCTCCAGTCCCAAGTCCCCCTCTGCTCTTTCCCCAGGCTCCAGCCCAATTCCCAGGAAGCCTGAAGTGACTTCCGTTCCCTCTGCAGGGAATGCCCACACCCACCTGCCAGGCTGCTGTCTCACCCTGTGATCCGTACCAGGGTGTCACAGCTATCACCAACCCTCTGCCAAATCTGGCTTCTTCCGCTTAAATGGCCCCATGGGATCCACTCAATAGCCCTGGCCCAGTTTTGGGGGCCAAGCAAGCCTGGACCAGAATCTTTTCATGATCTGTCAACATATTAAAAAGGGAAGATGGGGCCTGCATCTCCCTCCTGGTGGGGGTGGATCTTGGCACTGGATCACTTGTGAGCTCATTCTTGGTCAAAAAGACAAACTAATCTTCCAAGAATAAACAGTGATTTTAAGACTAGGACACTGAAGTTCCAAGCTTTATGGAAAAGGAATTTCTGACTTTAGATTTCATCTAAAGAGCCTCCAATTGGCATTTGTTAATGGCATTCATTAGCATAAGAACTGGCCTTACCAGCAAAACCAAAAGGTCTCAGCGACGTGGCCCCTTCTTAAACAAAAGGAGCGTCTGTTCCAAAGGTAAATTCATTTTTTTCATAGACTAAAAGAGACTGTTTGCAATTCCCCAAATGTGGCCATTTTCCAACCTTAAGTATTTAAAGCTCCAGTCTCTTCCAGGTGCCACGTCTTAATAAATTATGTCCTCTGGTCCTCCCGACAACTTTATAAGGCAAGGTATGACTTCCTTCATTTTACAAAGGTGGAAACCGAGGCTCGGAGGCATGTGATAACCAGCCCAGGGCTAGTACATTGCAGGGTGGGACCCAAGCCCAGCTTGGACTGTGCCCTTTGTCCTGCACCGGGCTTGTCCCAAGAGGTTATGAGACCGGGAGACTCTGACTCTAGAACGTGGGAGAGCAGCCTGTGGCTCTCCAGAGCTAACACCCAAGGCCAGGGCTGGCCGCTCCACGTGCAGGGCCCAGTGCGGAATGGAAATGTGGGGCCCTCGCGCCAAAGTTTCTAAGAATTCAAGACCACGACGGCACAGAAACAAACCAAGGACAGGCCCTCGTGAACGCCGGGCCCTGCGCAGGTTGCACACCTGTGGGCCGGTGACCTGGATGCGTCACCTTGCTCCTGAAAGGAGCGTGGGCCTTGGGGTGCTGTGGCAAACGGGGCATTTTTCTAGCAAGGCGTCTCTGCCTGCTCCCGTCTCCTGGCGTGATTGTCAGAGAGAGCAAGAGACCGAGGGGTTGAGCGTACCAGGTAATTTTTGCAGTTTAGCTGCTTTTATTCCTTCCCTATTGTTGTTGTTTTGAATAATCTGTGTGGCTTTTGAAGAAATTGCTCGAGCCGGTTTGAGCCTTAATAAGATATGAAAAAGTCGGAGGCAAAGGGGGCCCGGTGATGAAAGCTCAGCTTTCATGCGGCGCTGGGCGCGGGGCGGCCGGGTGGGCTGCGCGCATCAGAGGCAGGTGGGCGGCCAGAGCGCCGCGAGCAGTGGGACTTGGCTCTAAACAGCCGACTGACAATTGCAAACATAAAAGCCAAGGCGGAAAGTGAGAAGGAAATAGAGAAAAACAACCCCCCAACTCAACTGCAGCCACCTGAACGAGGGGGACGTGGAGAGGAGAAAGCGGCCAGTAAGGACTGTAGGTGGTTAGCAGCCCCTGCTGGAAGATGAGGTCTCCGGTGGTTTTCCCCAAGGACAGAGGCATTTGGACATCTGGCTGGGTCTCCCCAGGAGGCAGAGTTTGCAGGAAAGAGTCTAATGTGGACTGAAGCCTCCCAAATTCCCAGGTCATTGTTGCCTGATCAGTCCCTTTGAAAGCCAGGCTCTGGCTTGGGGTTTCATTCAAAGATTGGTGAGCATCCTATGTGCAGCCTGGGGCTAGCCTTGGGGACACAATGGCCGACAGGCAGGTGTGTTCCCTGCCCCCCTGGGATTCTGAGTTGGGAGGAGAAGCCACACAAGTGGGCAGGCAGGTGGATATCCAGGGGAGGTGTTGAGGGGAGTATGCAAGAGGGACACTTCTTCCAGAGGTGACCTCTTCCCGGGAAGGCAATATGCAAAAGCAAATCTGAAGGATGAGTAAAAGCTATCCAGGTGTTGGTGATGACGGGGGTGAGGAGGGGGTTCCTGGCTAAGGGACGAAGCACGTGCAAAAGCCAGAAGCAAGAAAGGGGATGTTGCATGTGAGTGATGGAGAAGCCATTAGTCAGCAATGGGGACTGAGTGGCTACTGCGTCATGCTCCAGGGCTAGTGGGCCGCCCCCCGCCTGCCTGTGCCATGCCGGTCACTTGCATTTCCCACTCAAGACTCTTGCCTGCTGCTCTGTTTTTTCTTTCTTTCCATCTTGTATGTCAGTTGGCTCCCTCCCTTGGATGTATCCTGCTTATTAGTGGAACACAAATTCAACTACTGTTTCAAAGAGCAAAATAACATTGGCTTAAACAAGAAAGGTGGAAGTTAATTTCGTTCTCACAGGATTGCCCAAGAATGAGCTGCTGGTTGATGAGATGGTTCCAGAGGTGAGGACATGGGGTCTCATTCTCTTGTTGTTCCCCCATCCATGAAGTGTTTTTTAGGGTTTCATTTCTTTTTTTCTTTTTTTTTTTTTTTTTTGAGGCAGGGTCTTGCTCTGTTCCCCTGGGTAAGTGCAGTGGCATCATCATAGCTAACCGCAACCTCAAACTCCTGGACTCATGCAATCCTGCCTCAGCCTCCCGGGTAGCTGGGACTACAGGACCACATCACCAGGCCTGGCTGGTTTTTCTATTTTTAGTAGAGATGGGATCTTCTATTTTTAGTAGAGACAGGGTCTCGCTGTTGCTCAGGCTGGTCTCCTCCTGGCCTCAAGCGATCCTCCCGCCTTAGCCTCCCAAAGTGCTAGGATTACAGGCATGAGACACTGCACCCGGCCGTGTGTTGTTCTCAAATGTGTGCTCCAGAACAGCTCTCCGCTATGTCAGCTTTCCCTGAGGGAAGACAGGAAGAGGGACAGAGGAGTGCATGTCCCTTTCTTTCACAGCAATGGCTAGGAAGTTCCATGTGTTGTTTCTGCTTATATCCTATTGGTTGGAGCTTAGTCATGTGACCACAACACATGTGAACACAACAGGTGCAGAGGAGTCTGGGAAGTGCATTCTGCTGACTCCCTTGTCCAGCAAACCTCTGAGCTTCTGCTTCTATAGCTGGAAGAGGGGAATGGACATTGGGGTAAATAGCAGTTTCCTATTCCATTTCTGGTGTGTGATCTCGGAGACCTGTCTTCACAGGCTAATGCTACAGAAATGACTCCATGAGGCTCAGCCCTGGGCTCCCTGTCTTGCGTGGGGACAGAAGAAAGGGGAGGACATCGGCACTAGGAAGCCAAACACTGTCCCGCGCTCAAGACCAGGCTGACCAGGTCAAGTCAAGGGGTAAAACGTTTTTTGGAAGTGTTTTAGATCGATAAAAATTCCTCTTCTTGGGGAAGGGCAAGTGAGGCCTACTTACTTTGTTTATAATAAAAGAACTTTGCTGATGAGATTAAATGCTGAGGCTGTCCCCGTTTGGACCTTAAAAGCTCTCAGTTGAGAAGAGACGGTGAAGGCCAAGGACTTGCCCATAAGCCCTTAATCAGGGCCCAGCCTGCATTCCTCAGGCTTTGTTCCTCTGCAGGGCAGGGAGGGAGACAAGTGGCGGATTGAAGAGGAGAACTGGCGGGGGTGAATGCGTTCCCCTGAAAGAACTCTGGAGCGTGAGAGGTGGGCCGTGCCTGAGCGGATGGGTTCCAGCCAGACAGATGAGCCCGATAATCCAATAAAACACTTCTTGTTTTTGTGACTAATCCAGCCATCCTGCTCTCTTTCCGAGAGCTCAAGCCTTCAAAAAGTGATTCCGAGTCTTGATGTTCACTTTCTGGTTTGCCCAGAATTCAGTTTCCATATCAGTCCCATCTCCAAGCTGCCATGCCTGCTTCAGACAATAACATACTGCGCAAGAAGAAATCAGGAGGAGAGCGAGGCCGTCCTGTTCTCTTCAGAGCTCAGTGTTTACAATGTGGGGCTCGTTTGCTGTTTTGGACTGTGTGTGTCTCCTAGTTCCCTGTCCCTTAGTCACAGCAGATGGCGTGATGGTTATTTGTGTGCGAGTCTGTCTCTTACACTAGGGTAAGTGATGCTGGAGATTGAGGTTCCCCCACCCCAGTTTGTGTGGTTCTCCCAGCGTCCAGGTTGGTACCTGGAACATGGAAAGTATTGAATCAATGTCCGTTGAATTGCTGACTTTATCCAGATAACCAAGGTTGACCTTGGCTTCTTTTAGTGAATCTACTTTGCCATTGTCAGCAGCCTAAGTTATCAGAATGCCATATTTCTGTCATAGTTGCGTGCTTTCTAGATGCAACTCCATCCACGCCCTCCTTCTACCTTCCCTCTAAGAGTCCGTTGCTATTTTTAAAATTGGAAGGAGTGCTTATCAGAGGTCAGAGAGAGTCTACACATTATAAAAATTAATGACATGGGAAAACTGTTTGGCAATTTCTTATCAAATAAGCATATGCTTGCCTTAATTCCCAGTAGTTGCACTCTTGGACATTTTTCTCAGAGAAATAAAAACCTATTTTCAGACAAAATCCCAAGCATGAATATTCATAGCAGTTTTATTGGTAATAGCCTAAAACTGGAAACAATACAATGTCCTTCAGTGGGTGAATGGTTGGAAGAAACTCTCATATATCTCATATATCTCATACAATGCAACACCATTCCGCAATAAAAAAGAACACATTTTTGAGATGTGCAATGTGTTCTTTTCTAGGGCTGCCTTAACAGAGTACCACAAACAAAGTGACCTCAATGACAGAAATTTGTTGCATGGTCTGGAGGCTAGGAACTTGAGGTCAAGGTGTCAGAGGATGCTAGGGCATGCTCTCTCTGAAGGACTTAGGGAAGGATCTGCCCAGGCCTCGTTCCTGGCTTCTGGTGGGTCCTTGGCTTGTGGTAGTGTAATCCCAATTTTTATATGGTGTTCTCTCTATGTGGGTGTCTGTGTCCAAATTTCCATTTCATAAAAGCACTAGTCATATTGGATTATGCACCCAGCCTACTCCAGTGTGACCTCATCATAACTAATTATATTTGCTATGACCTTATTTCCAAGTAAGTTCACATTCTGAGCTATTGGGGGTTAGGGCTTCAACATCTGAATTTTGGGTGGGACATAATTCAACCCATAATATGCAACAACATGGATAAGGGCATTGTGCTTAGTGAAAAAGGCCAGTCCCTAAAGGTTTCATACTATATGATTCCATTGGTGTAACACACACCAAATAACAAAACTCTAGAGATGGAGAAGAGATGAGTGGTTGCCAGGGGAGAGGGATGGGGTGAGAGGATGCGTCTGTAAAGGTGGCAGGAGGGAATTTCTTTGTGGCGAAGACATCGTTGTGTATCCTATTTGTTGGTGGTCATGCAAATCCACATGAAGAATCAAATTTGCATTAAACTAGATAAACATGCACACACTCAGGAGTGCATGCTAAAGCTGAACAAGGTCTGCAGTGTGGTCAACAGTATTGCACCATGTCAAATTTCTGGTTTTGATATTCTGCTAAAGTTAGAAAAGATGTCACCATCTTAGGGAGCTGGATGAGGGATTCAAGGGACTACTCTGTGCTATTTTTGTAACCTCCTTTGCATCTGTAACCATCTCAAAAAGCTAAAAATAACAATGATATAGCTATGTTGAGGAAATGAAAGACTTCGAGTGTGGATAGTGTTAAGAAGCCTCTCCTGATATGGTCTCCATCCTAAAACAGATCTTTGCCTCCTAAATTCCAATGGCGTTTGCAATCATGCCACGTTCCTTCTCTACCAGCAGGAATAAAGAGATATGTTCAGGTGAGATGGGCAGTGCCAGGCAGAAACGTCGGAGCACAAATATTTATTTCCCTCTACAACTCGGGACTCCATTTCCAAGATTTTCAGATTTGCTACATCTTGTTCGGTGATATCTAGCCTGCAAGTCCTTCTATTGGGACCTCTTAGATCAACCACCACCCAACTCTTCCTCCCACCCCTCTCCCTGAAGTCCTCTCACCTGGGGAACACTTCACCTGCCCTGCGGTCCTGGGGGCCCTGCTCCGTCTGCCAGGGTGGGTGGATCTTGTCTATCCTGACCCCTGCCCCCCCCCACCATCTCCTGGGCACGGAGCAGGGCCACACCCCCAAGCTGGACTGGCTCCATGCCCTGTCGCCTGGGTGAAATGAACTGCCTCAGAGTTGGCTCTGCTTTGGTTTGGATGATTCAGATTCTCGGCTGGCTCTGCTGTGTGCACTTGGGCAAGTCACTTCTCCTCTGTTTGCCTCAGTTTCCTCAACTGTCCAGTAGGGGTAAATCATTCCTATCTAATGTCCAAGTCTGGAATATCCTAAAGCTTAAATTATAATTGCTGAGAAGGTTTCATGCAAATACAAGGTTCTGTTATCATGTCTTCATAATAATACTTTAATAGAGATGAATTATTAAGCATCTCTCATGTACTGAGCACAAACATTACTCTTAATTCTCATAAAAATTATGTGACGTAAGTTTCATGGACAACCTGGAGCTACACCAAGCACATTCCATGCCAAAGCTACAGGAATCTTTGTCTATGAGTCTTGATGCAGAAAACCTGGAGCTCTGTTTACTCGCAAAAGTCCACTTCAACGTTTTGCACAAGATCCCTGGGGCGGGAGCATGACTGAGTCAGCGTGCACGTCTCCTCCCAACTCTGGGCTCAGGGACAGCACACTCACTGCAGCTTGATGTGTGGGAGGATTTACACCATGGAAATCAGCAAGCACTACAAGCCACAGCTGCCTTTGTTTCCCCAGAAAGCCATTTTTCCAGCCTATGATGATCCACTGCAAATGGGATTTCTGGTGATTTATTAAGATGTTCCCAAATTCCCAAGGTGGATGGGAGGGTTTGGCCACTAACACAAAACAGTGATTATGAACATACTTGAGAAATCTGCTCTACAGCTCACTAGCTGTGTTACATAGGCCATATACGTACGTACCCTCTCAAGAGCTCAGTTTCCTCCTCTGTAAAAGGAGGACATTGACGGAGTCTACCTCCTAACACTAAAGCAACTTCTCGCAATGAGGTCTCCAGTCAATGTTTTCTCTTACTGTACTGTTGGTTGCTGCTATTTGTAATTTGAGATTCCTGATCTCTCTCAGAAGGTGGCTTTTAAGCAGTTGACCATCCCACTCTTCTGGGAAATAATTGAGTATAATATTGAGAGGACAGATTCTGGAAATTTCCACCTGGCTTCAAATCCTCACTCTGCTACCTACTAACTGAATGGCCTTGAGCAAATTACTTAACCTCTCTCTTTGCAGGCCAATTTCCTCCTCATCTGCAGGTTAGAGATTATAATAATACCTACCCTTCTGCCCCCTTTTTATGAGACAGAGTCTCTCTCTGTTGCCGGGCTAGAGTGCTGTGGCATCCGCCTAGCTCACAGCAATGTCAAACTCCTGGGCTCAAGCGATCCTCCCACCTCAGCCTCCCAGAGTGTTAGGATTACAGGCATGAGCCACCATGCCTGGTCAATCCTACCCCTTAGGCTTGTCCCAAGGACCAAGTGAGTCAAGTATGTGTAAAGCACCTATAGCAGTGTGTGATTCACAGTAAGTACTATGTAAGTGTTTGCTATAATTATCCTGAAAGTGATTGTGCTGTGTTGACTCATATTCCCCAAGAATTCATATCCTTCCCAGAACCCCAGAACGTGGCCCTATTTGAAAGAGGGATGCAGTAGGTGTAGTGGTTAAGACGACCTCCTGGAGTAAGGTATGCCTGTGGTCCAAAATGACCAGTGTCCTCCTGGGAGGAGGAGAAGGGACGCACACACACAGGCAAGATGATGTAAAGACACAGAACCCCGCATGACGGCGGCGGCAGAGATTGGAGCGACTTAGCTGTAGGCTAAGGGAGGCCAAGGATTGCCAAGGATAGCCACAGCCAGGGAGAGGCAAGGCAGGATCCTGCTCTAGAGCTTTCGGAGAGAGAATGACCCCTGCCAACACCGTGACCTTGGACTTCTAGGCTTCAGAAGTGGGACACAATAAATGTTGTTTTAAGCCACCCAGTTTGTGGCAAGTTGTCATGGCAGCCCTAGGAAACCAACACAGTGATCACATTGGAGGGGTTTGAAGGGAGCTGAAACACCTTATCCACTGCCTCCCTTTTGAGTCCCACTGCTTGTGTCTTTAGTGTCCTTTCTGCTTTTGTTCTGGTGGCGCTTTCCCCAGGGTCAGGAGTTCCGACAGCAGCGCCCTCCCCTGCTCTGATTTCCTGACCTCCTGCAGCTACAAAATGGGGCTTGGCGTGTGTGTGGGCTGCAGAAAGTCTCTGGGTCTCATGACACACCTACGTGAGGCCCATGGGCTACCCCAGGGGGCCCCCCAGCATCCTTCTCCAAATATCTGACCTGGAAAGATGACAAACAAACACGGCAGCTTGAAAGAGTTTATAAATGGCCTTGAAAGGCTTTACTTATTTTGCACATACATCTTGCCTTCGGAGATGCTGCCTTTCTTTGCCAAAGATTATATTTTGCAGACTCTTTCCTTTTTTGATGGTTGAAGGGAAAGCTGTTATAAGCCCTATTGACTGTTACGGCTGTTGGTGACCCTTCAGTAATGTGCACACTTTCCTGCATGCCACCTACTGATGCCACACCCATAGTGCGGTGGCCGGCCTTGTGTGCTCGCCAGCACGCGTGGGAAAGTATGGCCTGCTTAGCATGTTCTGGGGACTGCTGTGACCCTTACGTCACCTCGTTTAAACTTCCCAGTGACCCTGAGAGGTCATTATTATTATCTTCATTTTACAAAACAGGGAACTGAGGCCCAGGCCGATTAAGTGACTTAACTAAGACCACACAGCCAGAGTCAGGGTTGGGTTTTATTTGAGCCCCTGATGTCTGACTCAAGCCTAAGGGGTCTTGTCACTCACTATACCAGCGTTTGCTAAAGTGTGGCCTGAGGAATGCTGCTCCTATAGATACTGTGTAAAAAGGGGTTTTGTGATAACATATATTTGAGAAAAACACTTGGCTATAGATTAGATGGTAGTTCCCTTCTTAGGCTTGCCAAGTAAAATACAAATGCCCAGTTAAATTTGAATTTCAGATAAATGACAAACAGCAAACCTGTTTGATTTCGTTTAACAAAATGACATTTTTTCAAGTCTACTTGGAAAAACCTCTTTGGGACGCACTTGGGGAGATACTGTACTGTAAACATGGCTGCTTCCCCATCAATCTGTCCGTGTGGCTTTGAAAGTGAGATAAATCCGTGATGGGAGAAATTTTTTTTTTTTCACTCCCAAGCAATTCCAACAGCCACCTTGCCTGCCATTTCATGAATATAATCCTGTCCCCGGTAATTTGTCATATGCTGCCAAAGAAATCTTCCTAAAATCCCCCTTGGTCCATGCCAGCTTTCTGTTTGAAACCCTGAGAGATCCCCATTCCTGTCTAGGAGAACGGCTGGACGTCTCCACTTGCTCTTTGAGGGTCTGGATAGTCTGGCTTTGGCCACTTTTCCCAGTCCCCATCCAGCCCTCCCCAGCAGTCTGCTCACGGCTGTTCTCAAATCTTTGACTGTTTTACCTTAAAACTTCGACTTGTGATATCCGCTGGCCTGGAAAGTTCTGACCTTCATCCTTCACAGCCTGGACAAAGGCCTGGCTCCTGCCCGCCCACCCGCCCTTGCCACCCGCCAAAACCTCTTGCCGTCTCCACCGACCAGCTCCTCACCTGGCCCGCACATCTGGCTCTTGTGTTAATTACATTAAAGCCTTGTCTTATTAGATATGCATTCTATCGTTAGCTATATGTACTTTTTACTATGATCAGAAGAATTCTGTTATCTATTTAACATTTTATAATTTCTGGTGGGCTTTCTTGTTTTTTAATAATTTATTGAAGTGAAATTCACATAACATAAAATTAACCATTTTAAAGTGAATGATTTGGTGGCGTTTAGCACATTCACAATATGATGCAACCCCCATCTTCATCTAGTTTCCAAACATTTCCATTGCTCCAAGATAAAACCCTTCTCCACTAAGCAGTTTCTTCATGTTCTCCCCTCCCCCCGGCAGCCACCAATCTGTGCTCTGTCTTTACGGATTTGTCTGTTCTGAACATTCCAAATCATACAATATGTGACCTTTTGCATTTGGCTTGTTTTGTTTAGCATGTTGTTTTTTTTGTTTGTTTGTTTTGTTTTGTTTTTGAGACAGAGTCTCACTTTGCTGCCCAGGCTAGAGTGAGTGCCATGGCGTCAGCCTAGCTCACAGCAACCTCAAACTCCTGGGCTCAAGCAATCCTGCTGCCTCAGCCTCCCAAGTAGCTGGGACTACAGGCATGCGCCACCATGCCCGGCTAATTTTTTCTATATGTATTAGTTGGCCAATTAATTTCTTTCTATTTATAGTAGAGACGGGGTCTCGCTCTTGCTCAGGCTGGTTTCGAACTCCTGACCTCGAGCAATCCACCCGCCTCGGCCTCCTAGAGTGCTAGGATTACAGGCATGAGCCACTGTGCCCGGCTAGCATGATGTTTTTGAGGTTTATCTACCACTGAAGCGTGTCTCCGTGCTTCATTCCTTTTTAAGGCTGAATAATATTCCATAGCATGTATGGACCATGGTTTTTTAATGCATTCACCTGTTGATGGTCATTTGGGCAGTTTCCACCTTTTGGATATTGTCAATAGCCAGTAGGCGTTTTTGTGCAGCACTTTGCTTGGTTTATTTTCCATAAGGATTTCTCACAAGGGATGCTACTAATGGGGAAAATGGAGTCTCAGAGTCTTCAAATACCTACCTGCTCATCAGATCAGTTGGGGAGCAGGGAGTGGGGAGGATAGTTGGGCCCATTCAAAGGGCTAAGGAGGAAAGGCATTACCCCCAAAGTTGGGAGTGGGGCGATGGAGGCAGTGAGGGATATGGAAGCACCAGGGCTTGCCAATGCAGGAAGCTGCCACTACCCCTGGGCCTGCAGGGGTGGAGGGAGGGTGGTGGGACTGGGCTGCCCAGCAGGAACCCAGGCCTTCAGAAAAGCAGCAGGTCAGCTAGGGGTCTGCAGACTGGGGCAAGAGAGCTGGGGGACCACACACCAGCTTCTCCCTCGCCTCCAAGCCCCCAGCCTCTGCCAGTGCCCCCCATTGGCCAAACCCCAGTGGCAGCCGGAGGGCCAAGGAGCCGGCCCTCAGCGCACGGAGTGGGCACACAGGGTGGAGAGAGAATCTGGCCGCAAACTGAGCCTATGGGGGGTGGTCTCTGCCACACAGCCGGGTCTGGGCTTGAACAGGGTCTGCCCGTCGCAGAGGCACGTGCCACCCCAGACTCCTCCTTCCCACCAGTGCCTCCGTTTCCCCTTCCCCTGAGGGCTGGGGAGGCTGGAGTTTGCAGAGGTGTGGGGTCGGGTCTTCTCACCCTTCCCTCCGCCCCGCCCACTGCTGTGCCCCCGCCTCTGTGCACCAAGCACTGCAGACCTGTGGGCCCCCCGGGGCTGGGGGCTTTTCTTCTTTCTCCCTTGTTCCTGTTCATTTTGGAGCCATAAGAGAGCCATGGAGAGAAAGAACTGAGAAAATCAGGGGCTGAGAGACTGCTGTGAAAAGAGTCCGTGGAGACAATACAGTGAGAGCTTAGTGAAGTCCTGAATGCCGGGCTTATGGGCTGCGCTGAGCCCTCAAATAGGCCTTTTGTGCTCCTTTCTATTGACTGTTACTAAACCCTTCAATGGGCTCCCATTGTGCGCGGAATAAAACCCCAACTTCCCACCCAGGCCCACGGGGCTCCAGCCTCATCTTCTAGGGCAGGCCTCCCTCTCCTCGACCTGCCTGCCTTCCCGTAGCTCCCGGGCACTCCAAGGCCACACCGAGGGCACACCAAGCGGTCTCCCACTTCTGGATCCCGGCACCTGCTGGACCCTCTGCCTGGCATGCCCCTTGCTCCATTCTCCCCAGCAATGGCAGCTTCTTGTGCATCCAGGCTCACATGAATCGTCAGAAAGGCTGTTCTTGGCCTAAACTAGTTCCCCTCCCTCCCCACCCCCCCACCAATGTCACTCTTGACACCATTATGTCTGTCTGTCCCACTAGGCTGTAGGCCCCGTGATGACACGGAGCCCGTGGCCTTGTTTACGGCTCCATCTGTGGCGCCTTGCAGAACCCAGCATAAAGCAGGCACTTGAAACGTGTTTGTTGAATCAGCGAATGAAGGGTCCACTTCTCTTGACAGATGTAGAAAGGAGGCAACATTTTTTTAATACCCTGGCTGTTTAGTTTTGACCTCTCTATTTGGCTTTCTGATCTTAGATAACGTACAAAACCATCTCTGATCATTTGACTTGGGTATTGCATGCTGTCTTTTGTCCGCAGAGGTTCTAGGTCTTTGTCTATGTTGCCTCTATGGTTGTTAGGATACAGAAATATCCGTTGCTTGTATACAATATGGTGAGGATGTCCATCACAGATCTCTGTGGGTTTGAGTTCTGCCTGCTGAATAGCCCCTGGGGCCTTGTAAATAGGTCTTCTTTTCCTCCATTCTTCTTCCCTTCTCCTGTCTCTGTCTCCTTCTCTCCCCAGGACACATGGCAGGTGCTCAAAAAACATTTTATTATTTTGATTAAATGATGGGATGTAGAGCTTCATCTACTCTACTGAAAAAGAGCATCTTGCTAGCATGAGTTGATAACTGGTAGCTACTAAACATGAGTGGATAACTTGGTTCTGCTCTAATCTCTTAACTCAGTTCATCTTATTGTTAGAGTATGAAGTGTTTCCTATGTGGAACTTTTATTGTTTGAATGGTGACCAAAGGTATTCATAATGTTCGAGGATGATTGGGGGTATATTATTAGAGGCCAACATGGGGTGCTCTGGGGCCAGTGACAGCTGGAAAAGGTAGATCAACACTTTGTACCAGCTGTGCCCCTTCCCAGTGGAGAGGCTGCAGGTGATCTCGTCACCTCTACCTCTTGGTCTTCGGTTGTCTTGGTTTTCCTATCTGTAAATGAAAATGTCTAAAGGTTGCAAGCTTCTAAAGTCCCTTCCAAGGCCAAACTCCTGTCATCCTATCTCCTCCCTTCCCTTCTTTTGTAGTAAAATCTAATCAAGAAAGGTCCAAGTAAAGGGAGCTGTTGTCAACATGCCCAAGGGGAGAGCAAACCAAGTGGACAGACCAGGGCTCGGGGAGCAGCTTACCTCTCTCCGGGAAAGCACCTCCTTCCGTTTCTTCTCTTCTTTCCTACACTTGCCCACTCCTTCCTTTGCTTTCTCCTTCTTTTAAAATTCAAAACAGTGAAGCAAGCAACCTTCTAGCTGCTCAAGACTCAACCCTTCCATCTTGCAGCCTAGCCGTGCACAATGGAGAGAGCCTCTCGTCCTCAATGAAGTGCAGCTATTGTGATCTTCTGCGAAGGAGACAATAGTCACCGTTCACACGGGCGATTCATTCAGTGTCGTGTTTAGCACACAGGACTCCTTTAAACCTCCTGGCTCAGGATCCATTCAGCTTTATAAGTTAAGCCGAACTTATTTTTCCATAGTGCCTTTTCTTACTCTTGGATAAAAATCAATAAACCACAAACTGTCTCTATTGAAAAATGATACGAACAAGCTCTCCCTGAGAATTCAGGGGTTCACATGTGGTTTGAGGCTTAAGGGCCCATTAAGGTACTATTGGATTATGGTAAAAATCCTTCTGAATGTGAACATTACTGTATTTTGATTTAGAAGCATAATCCAGCTCTAGGTCCTCAACATCCAGATGCTAAATACACTAATGTATTTTAGAATACATCAGTGCTGACAAAGGCTGTGGATTGGATGACACCTTGAAAATATGATTTGTTCAGTCTCTACATTTAATGACCTCAAAAGAGAACCATTTCCTCACTTGGCACTGGGAGAAAATGGTAACCTAATTATTAGTATCAACTACAGAGTGTTATTAAATTATTATAATATATGCCATTGGTAAAGTATATGTGGATTTTCTTAGAATTCTACCATCTTGATTTTGAAATATGCATCATAAAATTTTGTTCTGAGCTGGACGAAGGTATGTGCTATCAAGTTGAGTGTCCACATTTCACAGATGAGGAAACCAGGCCCCCCCAAGAAGGAACTGACTTGTCCAAGGTCTCACACTGGTAATGCTTTGATCAAACTGGGGAAACTGGGGTTCAATGAGAGTGATGTTTGGTACTTTGGGGTGATTTGGGAAGAAAGGTTTAGCTTAGAAATTGCTTTTTTGCCACCGTTAACGACTGTAATCACAGTTGTGACTGTATTGTAATCGCAGAGATTGAGGCTCCGTCACTTACAGCTGTGGGCCATTACACTAGCCTCTGACCTTTCTAAGCTTTAATTTCCTCATCTGTAAAATGGGATTTTTCAGGATGGTGACAGAGTGTTCTCATGGGCAGTGGTGAGGACTCAGTGACACGGCACAGGAAAGCTTAGCTTCACATACAGCAGGGCATCTGAGGAGGCATGGAATCCTTGTAAGGGGGCTTCTCTGCCACACCTGTACTAATGCAGAAATTCAGATTTCATAAATAGAGTCAACAGTCCCAGAGAGAAACTCATGTGCTGTATGATGTCATGTGTTGCCATTGGTGTCTTTTGAATTTTTAAAGGTTGAAAAACGACATGAGGGTTTGCCCTATGTGGGGAGTTCATCATAAAACCCTCTAAAAAGCATCTCTCAACCCAGCCGAGATTGATGATCATAATGGCCAGATGGGCATGTCACAGAAATTAAAGAATTTCTGAATATAAATGCCTGGCACTCAGAAAGCAACCAAGAAATGTCTGTTGAATTAAATTACATTGAACAAGGAAGTGGGGAGGTCTTGCCACCAGATTGAACAGAACCCAGGAAACAGACGCTCCATTTAAACCTTCTAATCCCATAGAGCAGGGATGACAAATACCACCTCCATAGTCCCTGCCCAGGACAGACATCACTAATCCATCCCGCCACTCTTATCTCCCCATCTCATATTCATTGATAGGTGCGTCTCTCCCACTAGGCTCTGTAGGCCCTTGGAGAGGGCTCACTGAGTTCCGTTTCTTCATTTCCCACAAATCTCACCTAGAATAGATGTTTAATGCTTGCCAAATGGATGAGCTCAGAGGGGTATAGAAGGTTGCCCAAGGCCACACAAGAAGCAAGTTTGATCTGTGCCACTCTTCTTTACCAGGTGGGGAAAACTGGAGTACACTGGTGTCGTGAAATAACATTGTGAAGTAGCCACGGAAGCCTTTTAAAAAGTCTAAATTGAAGGATAATTTACATTACAGTAAAATGCACAGCTTTCAACCGCACAGTTCCACGAGTCCTGGCAAATGTAGGTACCCGTATAACCGCAACCTATTCGGCACATCTTTTATTCTAGAAGGCTCCTTTGTGCTCTTTCCCAGCCAAATCCTCTCCTGAGGCGACCGTGTTCTAACACCGTGCAACACTGAATCGTAAACTGTGTACTCTGTTGTTTCTAGCATGTTTTGAGATTCATCCGTGTCGTTAGGTCTGTTAGTCATCTATTCCTTTGCACCGCTGGGTACTATGCTGCCGCGTGAATGCAGCACACTCCGTTTATCCATTCACCTGGGGCACCCGTGTCACCTCCAATTCAGGCCTTGTTGCCACCAGGCCGCTTCTGCACTGGCTGGCGGTGATCGCCGCCTTCTGGCATCTGTGCCCCTGTGCCATCCCTTCCCTTTGTGTGTGGGCCGCACCCACCGGCTTGCTTCTAGCAGAGAATGCCGGAAAGAGGGATGAGATTGTAGGTCCTGAAATCAGATGACGAAGGAGGGTGACTTCCGCTCTGTCACTCATTTTTGCCTTCTCACCTGCTCTGATGGAAACGGGTGCCAAGTTGTGATCCGGGGGCCCACGTGACAAGGAACTGGCGAAGGCCTCTAACCAGCAGCCGTGACGCACGGAGGCCCTCAGCTCAGCAGCCTGCAAAGCGCTGAATCCTGCCGGCAGCCACAGGAGGGAGTTCAGAAGCAGATCCTTTTCCAGCTGACCTCTGAGATGACTGCTGCCCTGACCAACACCATCACTGCAGTCTCGAGAGAACCCCTGAGCCGGAAGACCCGGCTAAGCCACGCCTGGACTTTGGACCTACAGAAACTGGGAGACAACACATAGTGGTGTTCAAGCTGCTAAGCTTTGGAGGAATTTGTTATGCAGCAATGGCTAACAAATACAGTGTTGTTATGAATAATGCCACCATGAAGATTCTTGAGCAAAAGTGTTTTACAGACATGAAGTATGCTTAAAGAAATTATATAATCCCTTTTTACTCTATCATCACTACCATCCATCCACACAATCAAACCGAGTATGAGGCACCCATTGCCCTGGGGAAGGATTGTCACAGGGATACGAAGGCATCACGTTTTTGACTCTGGAGTTTCAAAAGCTGAGGTCCACAAGAGGAAAAATACCCAAAAGATAGGCTTGTCTCATCTAGAAGAGGTAATAATTACCCAGGTTAGACAAGATGGCAAAGCAGAGAGGAGAAGTCAGATCCTGGACACTCTAAGAAGTGTCCTTGTATTCTGCCACTCCCTGCCATGGGGTTTTGGTGATAGAACCCCTGGATATATTTGGAGACCTGGGGCAGCGGGGACTCATTCTTCCCATCCTTTCATTCCCATGTGGGTCCCAGCTTGTCCCTGTGCTAGAGTGGGTACTGTGGGCAGTGGTAACCATGGTGATGAGGCAGAGAAGGCTTGAGACCGCTCCAGTGAATTTACCTCAGCCTCAGGGAAGAGAACTATAGTGACCAACATTGACCTTTGCCAGAGATGTCCTGAAAGGCAGCAAGGACAGACGCTATTGACCGGGGACCCCCAGGAATGAGAATGCACAGCACACGCTGAAGATGACGATGATGGCCATGGTCCAGATACACCCTCCCCACCATGCCTGGAACTGGAATGCAACCCAAGAGAAGATAGGATAGGAAAATGGTGAAGTCAACGAGCTTACCTGCATTTACAAAGATTAATTTTCTTCTACCAGGTTGTCTGAAGAGCTCAAGACAAATTAAACTACATTTTGTAAAATTAGAGACAATGAATTTTTTTTTAACATTTGAGTTTGTGGTGTGTGTGTATCATATGTGCTGCTCTGGTGCTGTTCAAGATCATGGCAGCGTTGCAGAAATCAACACTGGGGTAGGTGGAGGGGCAGAGATGGGGGTTGGAGAGGCCATGGGTCAATTGCTTCCTATTCATGCTCCAAGGATTTATCTTTGGAAAACTTGACCCTGTCCCAGTTTATCATCAGCTACTTGTTGGTGCTGCCACTGGAGATTCTCAAGTAATTATCCTCCCTGAGGGTCACGCTAAATTCTTTTTTTTTTCTTTTCTTTTTTTTGAGACAGAGTCTCACTTTGTTGCCCAGGCTAGAGTGAGTGCCGTAGCATCAGCCTAGCTCACAGCAACCTCAAACTCCTAGGCTCAAGCGATACTACTGCCTCAGCCTCCCGAGTAGCTGGGACTACAGGCATGTGCTACCATGCCCCGCTTATTTTTTGTATATATATGTTTAGTTGGTCAATTAATTTCTTTCTATTTTTAGTAGAGACGGGGTCTCGCTCTTGCTCAGGCTGGTTTCGAACTCCTGACCTCGAGCAATCCGCCCACGTTGGCCTCCCAGAGTGCTAGGATTATAGGCGTGAGCCACCACGCCTGGCCTAAATTATTTTTCATTTAGAATTTCTTGTTTGCCCTTAGAATTTGCCAGTATGTCAAGGCGATGCTGCATTCCAGGGCCAGATGCAGTTCCTTTATTTAATGATGCACCAATCTCAGCATTCATGGACGATGGGCTTGTGAGGCAGTCACAGGGCCTCAGATTATCTCAATGAGCAAGATGCTGATAAAAAAATTAAAATGTGGAACCCCAATGTTGCCCAGTGGAATGAAAAGTACCAACACTTTGAAATCACACAAATTTGACTTTTGATGACTTTGTGGAAGATTTTTAAGTTTTCTTTTCCCTAAGATATGGATAGATATAACCCATCATATGGACTTGACATGAGACTAAAATAAGAGGCAAGAAAGATTAGTGTTTAAAACACAGGCTCTGGAATCAGACTGTCTGGGAGTATATGCTTGGTCTATCACACATTTGTTTTCTTTGGGCAAATGACTCATCTTCTTCGACTTCTATTTCCTTTGAATAGGGACACTAATAATGATAGCTATCTTCTAGGATTGTGTTGGGGTTTGGAACTGTAGAAACACATCAAATTCTTGTTCCTTAACAAATTTTGATGCTAATTTCGACGTGGACGCAGAAGGCAGGCAGGCGGAGGTGCAGACGCCATCTTTATTGCCTTCGTAGGCCAAGTGGGAGGGTGTGGCTTGGCCTCATGGCAACCCAGCAATAGCGAGCTGGTGAAAACTGAAACTAGGTGGAGACAGACTCACCCTCTCAGACATAGGCAAGCCTGAGAGCCAGAGCACACCTCTGCTTAGTGGCCCAGAGGGAGCAGAGCCCACAGCAGCTAAACTTAGGATGTGCAAGGACAGAGCTGCATGGGTCTCTCTGCAAGCAGGTTGATCCCAAAGAGCAGCAGATGAAGGGACAGAGCCACACATGCTCTGTTCTTCTCCCCAAACCCCCTACCAGTTAAGTCCCGCTTCCTCCCTTGGAGGGTACAAGAAGGGGAGGACGGCCAGGAGTGGTACGTGATACCGAGGGCTTTCCCCGAAACACAAGGAAGAAATTGGGGTTTCCCTAGCAGACCATGGCATTAAATCAAGTACTCATCTGAGAGGGGTTTAGCACGGCACTGGGTGCATGGCAGGTACGCCACAAATCGTAGCTCCCTGCCTGCACGTTGATGCTCTAGAATTCTTACAAAAAGATTCTACATGCTATTAATTAGAAGTAAAATAAGAGCTTGAAATATTGCTGGGTCCACCCAGCATCTCATCCTTTTTTATTCCCCCACTTCATCATCTAGAAGAAAAGGAAAAACACAGTTTTTGAGGCACTGGGCTCCCAGTGTGCTCGGGGACGCTTTGCAGCATGCCAAGCAGATATTGACCTCCCAGCCGCACTAGTGTAGCGCGATGGACGTTGGACGCTCCTGGCCCTGGCTCTTCTCAGGCAGAGCTGGCCGGGCTCAGCCATGGGGCTGCACAGGGCACCGAGTCAGATTGTTCTCCCCTCCACAGTGACGTCAGCGACAGCACAGAGCAGACAGGGGCGCTCTGGGCGTCAAAGAAGGCCACAGCTGCTTCTCCAGCTGGGCCCTTGCTGAGAGCCTCTTCTGGGCTCCTTTTTTCCCATGGCTCATACTTCTCATGGCATCCCTGCCATCCCTGCCTGCGTTCGAGCCTAGAGAAATAGCAGGGAACGTGATGCCCTGGGCCATCCACCTCTGAGTGTGTATGTAGGGTGTGTGTGTGCGCGCACACGCATGTACTCCTGTGCCCCTGCCTGCACCTGCTCCTGGCTGGCTGGCTGACTCTCACCCTAATCTACCAAGGCCAACAGCACAGAAGGTATGTACAGTGTAGCTCGGAGCTACACTGTCAACAGTCAAAGTTGAGTACTTACTGCCCCTGTAACCTTGGACAAGTGGCCCCCTAAGTCTTGATTTCCTCATCTATAAAATCAGGATGATAATACTTGTCTCTGCAGTGTTTATGGTGTATATAAAACATTTAGTATTTGGCACATAATAACAATTAACAAAGTTTAGCTTTTCCTATTATACTGTCAATACTGTCATTTCAGAATGAATTTGAGATGTTCTGTAGGAAGTATGCACAACAAATCATGTTGTTGAAAAAAACTCACGAAGAAAAGAGAAATGGGAGTAAAAATAAGGCATGTGGAGTAAGGCTGGTACGAATTATAACAAAAAGGGTAGCTGTGGAGGAGGAAGTAAAGAAATATATGTTCAAAAACAGAGTATAAGGTCATATATAGTTAATTATGGTAAGTTATCAATTTGGCTCTGAGTGTCCTGGCAGCCAAATCAAAAAGGGAAACAACTCAGACCATGTGGTACAACCTTAGCTGAAAATTTAGAATTTAGATGATCTAGCTCACTCACTTTATTTCCTGAAAGATCAGATCTCAACATTAACAGCATAGGATTCTGCATTGCCTTTTGGCGCATGCACGTACACACACGTGTGTGTGTGTGTGTGTGTGTACGGGAGGTGGGCAAGAAATAGCTGTTTGCACAAGTAAATTTGTTCAAAAATCCTCCAGGTGTTGCATATTATTCTGAAAGTCATTTCATTTTGGTGAAGTTGCATACTTCATATTTGAAGGTTGCTAGTTTCTATGTCCCGTGGCCCATTTTGCTTCTGATCTTGAAACAGTTTGTAAAGGAAAGTTGCTCTGCTTGACTCTGTAACTGAAGCTTTCCAGATAAGCCCACTCATCCTACTTCCATGGAAGGCACATGGAGGCCTCCCAAGGTTGTTCATGGCCCCTCCTGCTCAGCCCCCAGTTGGTCCTTCGATGATCCTTTGCTTAGTTTGGAATGGGAAATGAGTCATTTTCAGTTCCGAGTCTGATGCCCAATTCCTCCATAATTAAGTTTAAGTGTCCAGCTCCGTGGGAGGATGTAAAATTATTTTTTCTATTATAACTCGAGTTGAGTTCACCTTCTGGCCCATGGGTCTGCTCCCATGCAAAGCTCGTGGGCCCTCTCAAGTCAGTATTGGTGGTCATCCCTGTCTCTACTCATGGTTCTTCCTTCAGGGCCTGGGTTAGCATTATCTTGGTGCTTCCTGTAGTCTCAGAATGGGATTCTAATAAAGAATCATTTGGGACCCAACCCTGCACTGGGGTGCCACCCCTCTGAATCACCAAGGGCAAAGGGACGCCAGACATCCACATGGATCCTGGGAACAGCGCTAGGAGGAGAGTTGTGGTAGACGCCTTCTCAACATGACTCTGCGCCTCCCATTTCCACCTCCAGCAATCTCAAGCAAGCACCAGTTATTTGCGGCTCACAAGTTGCAAGGCTGCCGCGGTGCTGGTAGCAGGCCTGCACTAGCTTCAGTTGGGTTGAACGACTTTGTGATCAGAAGCAGCTGTGCTCAGGAATCCATCAACATGTTGCACCAAAGCCAGCCGTCCGATTGGCTGCTGTCAGCCAATGATGCACAGCAGAGACACTGAGGCTGCGTGTTCCTGGGGGGATGCAAGACTCCTTTGATGGGTGACTTTGGCCAGAGGCCTTTCCAGTGGCCTTACCAAACTTTCCTTGGGCTGCACGGCAATCTAAGATGCTACCACCCAAACTTCCTTCACTGGACCACCTACATGTGGGCCTCCCCATGCGGCCTGGGCTTCCTCACAGCATGGCAGGCAGGCTCCCCAAACAGACATTTTGAAAGAGAGCCGGGCAAACACCACATCCCCTGTTGTGACCTAGTCTTGGAAGCCACACTGCGCCATTCCACAAAATGCTATTTATTAGAAGCAAGTCACTAAAGCCAGCCCATATTCGGGGGTCGGGGGTGGGGGGATTAGGCTCCGCCTCTCAATGGGGGATGTGTCAGAGAGTGTGTGGATGTGTTGTAGCCCAGCACAGGGAGTGTCGAGTTTACCCTTTGCAAGGAGTCCTGTGGGTCAAACTTGTGGGGGCACGGGCTTCCTGGGGTTCTGTATTCGTACGCCGACATACCTTACAAAGGGTGTGGAGCTACGGTCAACTCTGAGTGGCTTCATGGCAATCACAGTTGCCTTGTTACTAGCTCGCTAGTCCCTGCATGCTTGTTCCTGAGTTCGCGTTACTGGTCCTCAGAACAGCAGCCACTTGCCTAGGCGGAAAACGCTACCTGAACAGTCGTCCCCTCGCTGTCGTTCTGGGTGTCTTTCCACAGTGCTGGGATTAATGGGGCTCTACACGTCTTCCATCACTTCACCTTTCCAGAAAACAAGACTAAAGAGAAAAACACGGGCCAGATCCCTACCTGCTGCAGGCAGCGAGGCCGGCGTTAACAATGCAGAGTGCCACCGAATCTTCCTTCTCCCGGCAAAAGCTGGAAGTGTCTTACCGCCAGCCCTGAATGTATATATTTTAAAAACTCACAGCTGCTCCTTTGTTGCTGTCTGTTTGCATTTTGCCTTTTCTCCCCTCCAAGTCACACGTGAAGATGTTTTTCAAAAAAGCAAGCTAGGAAAGTGAAATTAAATCACTGACATCTGCCACTCAATCTCACTCAGCACCCTCATTCTCCGGGCTCTTCTGGGCACAGCTTACGACTTCATTACTGTTAGTTTTTACTTTCTCTCCTTTCTGGAGGATGGGAGTGGAGCGCGGCAATGAAAGGGAATGTGGACAACTCAGCGATTCCATCAATAGTTTCACTTCCAGCGAGTGGTGATAACTATTTTAACTTTTCGCTTGATGGAATAAAGACAAGGGAATTGCTAAGATAAAATACATGGATGACATAAAGACTCAGTAGCACTTTATAAAAGTAAAGAAAAACTCTCAGGGCAGAATTTTTTATTAATAAAATTAAATTGAATTAACAGTTATATTTTTAAACCTTCCTCTCCTAAAAGACAACATCTTGACATGCCAAGTGTGAAATAATGTTTACTTTCACAAATGGGGGTACTCAAATCCCATGTTTGCAGCAGTGCTATTGTTAGACAGAGGCTGGCTCTTACAACATTAGCACATGTCATTCCAGGGTAAAAGAAGAGAAAATTGTTTTTTAGTTATGATGATAATTTACATTACATTAAAATGCTACGCTGGTGACAACTCCTACAAACATGCTAAAAGCAAAACTCCAGAAAAGTTGGCAATTATTATTTAATTGGAGCCTTATACTGTATTCAATTTTTTATGCCAAGATGTCTGTTGTCTGCAATACATATTTTTTCTTCTGCCACTAGAGTTTCCATTTGCATATGTGGCATCTGTACAAATGAGGTCACTGCATGCTCTTTTATTGGGTTCTCTGAGTTGTCACGTGATACTCCAGGTAGTGTTGTTGCCAATTCAAGGCCACTTTTCCAATCACACCGGCTCTCTGGTGCCTGCGCACTGTTCCTCCGGGCTGAGATCTCAGGTGTCAGGAGATGCTCTTTAGAAATACAAGGCAGAACCTGGGGGAAGGGGTGGAGTTCAGTATGTCTATTTTCCCCAAGTTCTCTAGGTGGTTCTGGGCCACTCTCTTGGTTAAGAACCCCGAGTGGACATCGCTGAAAAGATGATGAGTGAAACAGATTTCGTGAATCTCAGCATTTTCAGGGGCTCACGAAGCCCACCTCCCTTGTCTACCTCCAGAGAGGTTAAGTGAGTTTCTGTGGGAAGTTTCCCTGTGCAGCAGGGAGCAGAGCTGAGACCAGAGCCCAGGTTTGCAGGCCTGTGGACCTGGCCTCCCCACCGTGCCCGGTTCTGTGTTTGTGGCTAGAATCCTATCGGGCCAGTTCTGTTGTGCCGAGACTTGGACTGGAAGGAAGGCTGGGGTGTCCTTCCCCAGGCTTACAGGCGTGAAGTGGAAGAAGAGACATGAACAAATGAAAGAAAGAAACCAGAGGAGCCCGCTGTCTCGCACAGCTTCTAATCCTCAGGATGAATTGGAAACAGCAGGTCCCTGACACTCAAGTCCGAACTGGGCAGTTGTGGCGATCGCTTGGAGATACCATCTCGAGGTTTATTATTCCGTAAGAAGACGAGCGGCTGCCTGTGCCTGCTGGTCTGAGCTCTGGGCTCGTGCAAACGCCCAAGGAAGAGGGAAGCTTTTAGAGTAAAGCACTGTCTTTGGAAAACATAAAAATGAGTGGCAGGCCACCCGGGGGCCTCGCTTTGCTTGCCTTCCATGAAAGGTTGTCCTTTCTTGCTGCCCGCGACAGCAGATCGGCCTTTCTAGCCAGCTCCACACGCTTTTGTTTTAAAGGTTTAAAAATAGAATTATAAGACCTTGTAAAGCTGTGATGAGACGCGGTCCTACCACGTACATGCGCGCAGCATAGAAGAAGGGCAGCTGCGTTGAGTTGTGTGTGACTGCACAACGTAACTGCCCAAGATGAGTTTTAAACACCCTCTGGCTAAAGCTCACGCTCTGATACATGACTTTCAAACCTCCTCTTGGGAAACCGTCAGCCTTAGCTTCCCTGTGGTCTTCCCTTTCTGCTGTGCCCAGCTTGGGCCACACTGCCCTCCTGGCTGACTCCCTCATGTCCCGGGGCCCTCACCTCCCTGGTGGCCCTGCCAGGATGCCTGCCTCCTGCCTCCTACAGGCTTCCCCAGCTTGTTCTTCCGGACTCAACTCAGGGCCACCTCCCCTGGAAGGCTTCTCTGACAATGCCCTTCCCCCCTGTAGGGTCCAAGGGACAAGGGAGAATCCAGAAATTCCCAGACTTGAGGGGTTCAAGGATGTATCTCAAGCCAGCAAAATATTTTCACATTAAGATCCAGCCCTGGGATAAACATCAACATGAGAGCTTGATGGTCATGTGTTCATTATGGACTCTGATTGACTTAAGCTTTCCCCCTTCAAGACCTTGCATTTGCACAATTATTTCAGGTTAAAGAGTCCTAAGGTGGTCCCACCAATGCCTGATAAGTTCGAAGCACCTGTAGTTAAGGACATAAAACGAGGGAAATCTGGAATAAAGCTTGTGAGTGTTGCTATTGGCCCATGGAAACGTCTTAAAATCAAACTGATTAAAAAACAACAATGGTAACGAAACCAAAGCAAATACGTTTTCTGAGAGATCTGTATTGCCAAAAGTGCCACCAACCTGGAACAAAAGATGTGGTGATTATTCAAGATGGGAAACCACCCTTGGGCCTCCAGTTTTAATTGGTGGGAGGAAGCCGGCTGAGAACGCTGTTGCAACCCCAGGACAGGCATTTTCCCCAGTGGAGGACAATGGGGAAAGAAGGGCTTCGAGAACAACGGATGCGGGAACTGCTCCCAGAAGGAATAACCCAGGTCTCATGGAGGGGCTTTCCTGGCCGCCAGTGTAGGGCCCTTCAGTGATCGCTGAGAGAGATTGCAGAACCCTGTGTTAGGGTTCTCCGGGATATGGGATATGTTGTTTGTTTATAAGAATTGGCTCTCAAGATTGTGGAGGCTGGCGAGTCCAACAGCATCAGGGTAGGCTGGTAGGCTAGTGCCCAGGGAAGAGTTGCAGCTCAAGTCCTAAGGCAGTCTGCTGGCAGGGTTCTTTCTTGCTTGGGCGGAGTGGGTTTGTGCTCTGTGAAAGGCCTTTAACTGATAGGATGAGGACCACCCACATGATGGAAGCTAATCCGCTTTACTCCAAGTCCACCAATTTAAATGGTAATGTCACCCAAAAAACACCATCACTGATCCATTTCGGAGAATGTTTGACCAAATATCTGGGCACTGTGGCCGGTCCAGCCACGTGACACGTCAACTTAATTGTTGAAACCGCTGAGTGCTGTGTGTCTCCCATGCTTCCCTTTCCAGCTGGGAGCATTCGTTGCAGCTATTTTGTTCTTGTATTGTGTGGGGCTAGGAAGGGGATGTCAGTAACGTGTCTTTTAGTTCATAGGTCTCCAAAGCAAGGGCAATCACATCCAAATCTGATATAGGTCATGAGATCCTTGGCTTTAGGTCTGATGCCATGATTGAGGCTTTTGAAGTGTTTTAGGGAGGGGAAGTAGACATCATTTTCTGGTAGGAGGAAGGACAATATTTGTGACCAAGAGGGCAGACTGTTGTATACCATTTGAGGATGGTATACAACTATATTCACTCTCTCCCCCTCTCTACATGGCACAGTCTTGTCTCCTTGTCCTTGGTCTTCACCACTGGACTTTGTTTGACCAATGAATGTGGGAAGAAGTGACAGTGTGTCAGTTCTGAGCAGAGACTTTTCATTTTCAAGTCACCCCACGTTTCTGCTTCTCCTCCTGAACATTTGCTCTCTTCTACGAGGATGTGAGCCTACTGCGGCCTGGGAATGAGAAGACACAAGTTACTGAGCTGAGCCAATCCCAGCAAAGCCCAGCCCAGCTCAGCAGAGCCACAGCTAACCAACAGCCATCACTGTCCCTGCATAAGAAGTAAATGTCGTTTCAGTCATTTAGATGTCGGGGATGTTTGTTACCACAGCAAAAGCTGACACTTGCAATCGTTACAGCTTGCCAATGTGGGTAAGCCAGGTCAAGTGAACAGATGCCTCCTTTCCAAATGGAAAGGTTTTGAATGAGAATTATGCAGATGCCAACTTAATTCCTCACTCTATTTTGCCTTTACCAAAAGGACAAAGGATATTTTAAAGACATATTAATGGCTTAGAATATTCTTGTTATGAAATTTGGGGGGGCCATTGTGAACTCTGGGAATTCACGGATGGTTCAAGGCTCTGGGTATCGAAGGAATGGACACAGTCCACGGCTGTCAAGATGCTAGACTCCCCAGGCAGCCTCTTGAACTGAATCTCTCTGATGTCAAAGCATTAGGTGACCTTCAAAGGGAAGGGCAACTCTACTTCCTCTTACGTTTCCTTACTCCTCTTCCAGTTGTAGTCCAAATTCCCTTTGGACTTTGTCAACGCTGTTAAAAAAAAAAATAAAGAATTTGGGGTTTCTCATTTTAACAGTGTTGACAAATTCCAAAAGGCGTCTTCAGCTAAAAATAAAACCTGAGAAAGGACAACCCTCGCTTAAATCACTCAGGTAACTTTTGTTTTCCGAAAACGATTGAAAGTCTTAAATATCATTAATTTTTTTTCCTATACTTTTCCCCAGTCCTTTGCTTAGTTTGGACTGGGAAACGAGACATTTTCAGTTCTGATTCTGAAGCCCAATTCCTCCATAATTAAGTTTAAGTTTCCAGCTCCGTGGGAGGATGTAAAATTATTTTTGCTATTGTAACTCGAGTTGAGTTTTTCTAAATGAGAACATTCATTCTGAGTAACAAAAGACTCAAATTCAGCGAATGCAAGCAGTGACCTTGTATAAAGCCATCATGATGCTGGATCTTATACAACTAATCTGGATATTTTAAGAGCAGGGCAGACCAATGGGTTTTCATGCAGAAGGTTAGAGAACTGGGTTAAAGGAAAAAAAAAGTCTCTTTCTCATCAATGTGACTCACCCGCTACCCCCAATGCCCCCCAGGACTGGCAAAATGACTCAGGCTTTCAAGTAGGTGACAATGCTTACAGAAAAATATGACCTAGCGGTTTTCATCAGGACTTCTCAGTTGGCCAGTTGTCACTCTTTTGATTTTCCTGTGTCCCTGAGGAATTTGGGGTATTTTGGGCCTTTTCATAGAATGGGCCAAAGGACCCTGCTGACAGTTCACAAGAAACACTCTGAATGTCTAGGTTCCAACCTCGACACTCACAAAGCCAGCAGTAGAAGGAGTGGAAGGAAATTTCTGATCAAACCACTAGGAGAACTCAAGCTCCAGGGCTGGATTTCCAAGCCCACAAGGCCTGCTTGGAACGGCCCCGCACTCATATCCAGAATCAGTGTCGGTCTGAGGCTGAGGTCGGCTCCGAGCGCACAGCCAGCTTCCCAGGCCCCGTGGTCATACCCTTGGCTTCTGTTCCCTCTATCTGGAAACGGGAGGCGGCGTCGGTTTGCAGAAAGGGGCCACCGGGAGGCTGGGATTTAGTATCAGCTTTGCCAGGGCCAGCTGGGTCACTTCAGACTGATTTCTTTTTGGTTCCTGTTCTTCATCAGCTGAATGGGGATGATTCTATCAGCCTCCTTTGTTGGGTTACAGTCAGAATCAGTAACATAATGTGCTTGGAGCCTTTGGAATGCTGCGGAACACAAAGGCACTCAGAATTTCAGCTATTATGGTATTGATGAGAGGCCCTGCTGTTAGGCATGCTGATGGCTTTCAGGCAATTTCTGTGTCTACATAAGCCTGCTCAAAGGGTTTACAGACGGAAGAAAACAGAACTGGAACTAGATTTCGTAGACACACACATGCCCACAGTATGTTCCCTAAAAAGGACATTGTGGACGTGCTCAAGGTGACAGGCTCCGAGCTCCCTGCCGTACCTGGGACTTTGACATTTCCTCAGCCCCCATCATGGGCTCCTCTTCCTCTCTGCCTTGAATACGGCAGACCTAATTTTTTGGGTCCTCAGTCTCTCTCTCTTTCTTCTGTTTTGGCCGCAGCCTTCACTTGTCATCTGTCCGAGGACAAATCTCAGCTCCCTGTCACATGGCCAGGTACAATGAAAGTGTCACCCAAATCAAATGGGGCTTTGTCTCATTGTACTTAAACTGGCTAGGTGCATTCAGGGGGAGCACAATTTTGAATCCAAAAGTAGACCTCAAGAGTAAAACTTTGCAGATTTTTTTTTAAGGGGCGGTGAGGCTGCACTCACATTAAATCTTTATGAAAAAGCCCCTGGCTCTTTACAAAAAGCACATCCTTGCTCTGCTGGCTGCTTCCTAACTCCAGTCTGTTCTCTCTCTTACTGAGCCTAATTCCCCCACGGCTTCTCCTACTTCTATTCCTACTCATCATCTAGGTGAAGAAATGGTGCTTCCTGGTGCTGGGGGTGGGCTGAGGTTTGGGACTGTCTGGAGAAGGTCATTTGATTTGACTAGTCACCAACAAGCCCTGGTCCTCTCCCCTCCCCACTCTACTCCCAGTGGTGGAGGGACTTGGTGGCAATGTGAGGTCATTGTCTGATCTGTGGATCACAACACAGAGATGACAAACCCTAGGCTGAGAGTTTGACATAGGTGGGGCCAGTCAACTTCTCTTGTCCCAGGACGACAGTCTGCACCCTCCCACTTTCCTCTTCCTCCTCCTGGGCTCTGCCATTCTGAAAACAGCTACAACAAGGGCCCCAAACACTGGTGGACCAGTGCATCGGTGCTCAAAGTAAGGTGCAGGTGCTGCTCCTCCTTGTCAATCAGCACAAACCCCTACAATAATCACACTTGACATTGGGTGATACTTTCCAATTGGATACAGTTTAGAATTCTCAAAGCATTTTGATAGACATAATTTCTTTGATCCTCCAACAGCTCCGTGAAGCAGTCACATCTTTCAATCATTCAACAAATACTTGCTGAAAGCTCTGTTGAGGGTGATTGAGGGGATTCCCAGGACATGGGGCTTTCGGTTTTAAAACCAGGACAGTCCCAGGCAAACTGGGATGAGGTGGTCACTCTTCTACCATTCTAGGCACAGGACAACCCCTCGAGATGAGCAGGACAGAAGTGGTCCCAGCACACACGGCACCTGCACCCCAGTTGTTTTCATGCATTTTCCGCTGGATATTGCACTGAGCTATTGCAATCTGCGGTGCAGAAAATGTTGAGTTCTGATCCCCGGTCTTTAGATTTCTGATTCATTCACTAGGCCTGGAGCTAGTTCCTGCGTAGGAACAGACAGAAAGGTGAATAAGGTATTGTCCTGGTTTTAAAGCGCTAATGGTCTAGTGCTGGTGGGAGCAGGGGGACATTGGGGAACAGTTACTTGCTGGGCCTTCTGGGGTCTGGGTCTTTAAGGCACCCCCACCCCACTCCTTTTCTGCCTCCTGCTCTTCCTCTCCATGCATTCTTGCCTCCTCCTCTGACATTTGCCCCTCCCACAGTGACCTAACCCTCTTCCACGTCTTCAGTTATTACCTCTATGTAGACACCATCTATTAAAGTCGGGATGAAAATAACTAAACTGATTGAATGCCGATGGTGTGCATTCACTGAGAAACAGTCTGATCTCCCAGGAAGTTCCTCCTGGGGAGGTGATATACTGACCAAGAGAAGAGAGTTTCTGTGTAGTCGTCAGGAATGTCATTAAATTGCTTTTCTGGGACAGATGAGCGTGGGGTGGGCATGGGCAGCAGGAGCCAGATTCCACGGCGTCACAGGCTCCCCTTGAAAGTCAAACCCTCTTCCTATACATTTCAGAACAACCAGGGACCTTGCTAATTGAATAGTGCCCCATTATGTGACCAGATCATGCATTTCCAGGAAGGACAAAGTAATCCAATTTGTGTTGAAATGTCAGCCCAAGCTGCAGATACTCTCTCGGTATGAGTTGCAGCCTTTCCTTGGGCTGCTGTCAACAGCGCGGTTGCCTAACTAAAGCTGGCTGAGGCATTTCGCATGGGTGCTGCTCTGCCTGAAGCAGCACAGCTCTCAGCTCACTGTTTTTCAGAGGAGTAATGCTTTCTGGGTTTCTCTGGCATAGTTGGCTGGGAGTTTTGAGGGGGTGGATTAATCTCTCTCTAAACTCGATGGGAAGCGTCCTAGAAAGAGTGATCTTTGCCATCCTTTACTTAGGGTGTGTTTGCCACTCCCTAAAAAACTGGGCCCAGTTCTTTGAGCTCTTTATTCCTTCACTCTTCCATAAACATCCATGGGGTGCTGACTGTGTTGCAGGCATCCTCTGGGAACTGGGAAGACAGCAGAGAACAGGACACTCCGAGGAGGTGGCATCTGGGTTGAGATCCAAGTGATAAGAAGGAGCCAGACGTGCACAGATCTGGGTGCAGAATGTTCCAGCCAGAGGGAACAGCAAGTACAGGCACCCTAGGAGGGGAGGAGCTAAGGGCAGGGCAGTGTGGCTGGAGCAGAGCAAGCATGGGGACCTGGTGGGTGATGATGAGGGCTGGAGAGGACGGCAGGAGCCAGATGACACTGGGCCTTGGGAGGTCATTCCAAGTGCAGTTACAAGGAGGGCACTGGAAGATTTTCTAACAACCAGAGTGGTGGCAGTGAAATGGGAGAAAAGTTGACAGATTCAAGATTTATCTTAGAGTGGATACTTGCTGATGGATTGGATGTTGGGTAGGTGGGTAGGTAAGGGGGAAAAGGAGCATCAAGGCTTTTGGCTTGAGCAGAAGGGTGGATGGTGTTGCCATTGGCAGAGGTATAGGGGACCGTACGGAAATCTCACGTGTGGATCACATGTGTCCGGGTGCTGCCAACATTATTTGGTAAACTGCTTTTCCTGGGCCAATGATACATGATCCTTATGGTTTCATGTATGTCTTAGTCTGTTTCGTGCTACTATGACAGACTACCTAAGACTGGGTAATTTATGATGGTCGGAATTTGTTGGCTCAAGCTCTGGAGGCTGCGAGTATAATGTGGAAGTGCTGGCGTCTGGCGAGGGCCTTCTTGCTGCGTCATCCCAGGGCAGAAGGGGAGAAGGCAGGAGAGAGACCAAGGGGGCTGGATTTCTTGCCCTTTCATAATGACACTAGTTCCACCCATCAGGATGGAGTCCTCATGGCCCATCACCACCTAAAAGCCCCATCTCTTAAAAACTGTTACAATGACAATTACATTTCAACATGAATTTTGGAGGGGACAGACCAGTAAACTAAAAGAAGTAGTCGATTGAGACCTAGAAACAATTTCCTTCCTAGGAATAAAGGAAGACCGAGGGAAAAAAAAACATGCTCAACATCTACTGCCTGTAGAATAAACAAGACATTGCCTATGATGTCACTTTTGAAGTGCCATTTCATTTTTATGATCACCCACAATAAAAACGATGATCACTCATCTTTAGTGAGTGTTTGCTAAGTGTCAGGCATGGTTCAAAGTGCTTTACATATATTATTTCACTTAGTCTTCACATAACCTTGGAGGTAAAATGGGTATTTTACTCCACTTTTACATGAGGAAACTGAGACTTAGAGAGGTAAAACAACTGCTCAAGATCACACGCAAGGAGGTGGCAAAGCCTGGGTTTAAGCCCAGGTCCCTTGATCCCTGGCCTGTGATCCTAAGCCCCTGGCTCTCTAATTACTCTTGACACATTGGCTGAGATATCACCCCAGCCTCAGGGCTGGGCCAGGTGTGTCAGCACAGAGCTGATGGAACACCTGTACCCAGGCAGCCAGGTGCTTTTGCACCTGGTGATACTGCTCAGCTTCCCATGAGCAGAACATACTACGGGTGCCACAGGGGCCAAAAGAAATCATTATGGACTCAGGCTGCTGAGAAGGCCTCTTGTTGGAAATGAAGTAGTACCCCCCTACTCCAGCAAAGAATTTGGAGACATTTTGAGGCATTTTTGTTTGACATACTGACATTTATTCTGAGTGGATGCAGAGAGAAAACAGGTAGGAATGAATGCTAAAGATCTAGGCATGCATGGATGAATTGACCCACCCAAAACGCCAAGAGCACTGGGGAGACCATGGGCCACTAGTTGAATCTCAGACCTCTAGATACTGAGTAGGAGGCATTTCTCTTCTTAGAAGATGCCAGAAAATACTGATGATTGTTGACTGTGCTAATGGAGCCCTGATTTAGGATTTGGGTTGAAGATCTACATTTGCCTTCAGGGATCTTGTAAAACCTTAGACAAACCAAGGTAATTTTGGGTGTCTGTTGGGGTTTTGAGGTGTTTTTCTCTCTTTCCTTCCCATTTTTTTTGGGGGGGCCAGTAAGATGAGTATTTAACTGGGAAGCTACAGCTGGCGTTGCTGGTATTGCAATCCACTCGAGAGCCCTTAATGAAGAATATCTGATTATACGAGGAAACTAGAATCTGTTTGTTTTCTGTTCATTTAATTTGATGTTTTAATGATGCTGCTAGTTATTTGAAATATTCTATTTCAATATACGCTTCATTTATTGTACTTGTACCCTGAGGCGTGCTGGCAGAGGGTGACATGTTTAAAAGTCTGCCCTCAAATAATAAATTTCTACTGGAAACCAGGAGCAGAAAAGTTTTAGATTATGGATGCTTTAGGATCTTTTTAAAAAATCAGTCCAAATTGGATTCCAGAGATAAGCACAAGGAGACTTTTTTTCTGCAAAGAATCTTTAACTCTTAAGTTTTATATTTTTTTGAAATA
This sequence comes from Microcebus murinus, assembly GCF_040939455.1. Lineage (NCBI taxonomy): Eukaryota > Metazoa > Chordata > Mammalia > Primates > Cheirogaleidae > Microcebus > Microcebus murinus. Next base: position 15,654,288 of record NC_134117.1, on the reverse strand, counting down.
TAAAAAACCAGCTAGAAACAGAGTAATGTTGTGGGTCAAATAAATGGAGGCACTAGGCTTTCAATCCAGTTGTTGCAGAAAATTAACAAATAGTATCTTGGAAGGCACTGGGGCATGACTGGTTTTACATTCTTCTTCTTCTTCTTCTTCTCCCCATTTTTCAGTTGGGACTATTTGTATGTTTGTTTGCCTCCTTGTATTCTGCCTCTCCAGCCTGGGTCGCAAGCTCCCTAATCACTAGAATCTTGTCTGTTCACTCCCTCCTCTGGTCCCACAGGCTGCAACCAAAGGCAGAGGACAGCTTGGGGACTGGCATTCACTCGCTCACTCGACAATTCCTGATGTGCACGACTGTGCTGTGTGCTTAAGAGCGAGAGCCCATTAACAGCTGAGTGTGAAGTTTAGTGAGAGGATTACTTCTCCCATTGACCCGAACGTTTGCTTCTGGATACTAGAATTCCAGGCAGGTGGAGGTCAGTTTCCACCTGTCCTTCCTTGGTACCCTAGAAGCCACCCACTGCACCAGGACAGGAGACTAGCCCTGGCCTCTAGGATAACATCCCTGTTCTGCTTCAAATGGAAAGGTCACCTCAGTGTCTCCGGAATGACATCCCTCCCATTCTCATCCAACAGGTGGTTTTGGCAAAAGGGAGTTTTGTACCAGAGTTCCCCCCTGACTCAAGGGGAAAATAACACAGTCATTTTTGGGGTCTGTTTAGTCTCAAAGGGAAACAACTTACTAATTAGGGTAAGAGACTTTACAAAAATATGTTTTTGATTCCACTGATGGTCAGTTACAAGCGATAACGCTGTTAAATGTAGTGCCTAATAAATCTGGGAAAACTACCCAATAAATGTAAGTAATAACAATGATTAACAATAAATTAAATGCAGAGAACCAGGAATGTACCACATTATTTTTAACTAGTTTGGGCCATCGGGTTCTGATTATTCAGTTTGTCCTGTACACCTGGAGTTTATTAGAGTGTAATACAAACTAAACGGTCCCTCAGAGAGGCCAATGAAAGGACTTAGTATAAAACAATATACAGGTTTAATAGTGGTAACTGACCTTTCTTTCTTTTGCAAAAACATATCTTTGTAACTCGAGCCCCAAGGAAATGTAATGCTTTTTACCTAATCCTGATTGTTAATTTTCCTTTTATTTAATTTAGGAGGTTCCATTTGTTTCGTGAGATAGGAAGATACAATTTATATTCAATAATTCTTCCTGCTCTGGAAAGAGATCCATGATGGCTAAATATTTCTTTCCTTCTGCCGTGTCTATTACAAGAGGAGGGGAAACAGACGAGGGCTGGCAGCTGGTTAAAACCCACGTTTTAAAATAGCCAAATGAAATGGGTCCATGTGTTTATAATCAAGGTACATTTGACTAATTTTCCCTAAACCTTTAAATATTACTCATTCTCAAATACCAGAAAATTGGGCTCTTTCTCAGTGGAGGACAGGAAGGCAACGGCAGGCTCTCTGATGCAGGAAACTTTTCCACGGTCCCCCTCAATGCTTACCTTCCCGATGCTATCTACTAGGACTACCATATTTTAATCACGGAATCCTCCGATTTTAGGAAATCTCTGTGGGTAGATGACTATCTCGTTTTGAAGTTGTTCTAACGTGTTCTTGATGTTTTCTAGAAGAAGGGTTTTTTTCAGTGCCCCTCTACCTAGGGCTTCTCACTTCCTCTGTCCCACCCCCTCGTCCCAGATCAAATGCCTTTTCCACAAAGGGAATCTTAACTAGGGTCGACTCTTGTAAACGTTGAAACCTGAAGTGTGCCCCCCAACAAAGCCCAGGTCTGGCAAATAGTCCATAAAACCCTGCCTTAAAATAATTAAATGAAACGGTCACCAGGGAGGGCAAGAATGGCGTTGCCCAAGGCGTCAACAGAGCAGGAGACTCTATTTTCTTTAGCCTCCTAATCAATACGGTTGGCCTCGAATCTCTGGACTCCTTTGGTAGAGCCCCAAACTACATCTCGCTAGCTAGCTGTCAGCCTTCACTTTATAATCAAAACCAGTTTTGTTCAGAATCTGGTCTTTATCTCAAAAAGATTGAGCAAGTTCAACTTTCATTTAGAAGAGGCATTCTGCTCCAAAGGGAGGGTGGCTTGACCTTCTAAACAGAAGGCTTGGGTCAAAGTGAAAGGTGGATTGATTTCTCTCTCTGCTCTGGAGAAACTCTGTGCTCCGTGGGGGAAGAGGGGAGGCTTGGGTTCTGGAAGGAGCATCATGCAACTCAACCTGGCTCTCCCCTTGGCTGGCTGGGAGTGGAGAGGAGGGGGAAGGAAGGGAGGGAGATGGAATTTCTAGATGTTGCGGGAAACTTCCGTGGGAGAACGTAGCTAGTTATCCCAGGATGGAACTGAAAAGTGAGTAGGAAGACCTCTATCCGCTCCTAAATTGTGTAATAAAATGACAACTACTGTCCCCTTAGGATGTCTTGAGTGCCAAGCACCATGCTAGGTGCTGACACGCATCTGCACGTTTCCTCTTCGCAGCGACTCCATGGGGTACCCATGGTCGGCCCCTCCGCTCCATATCCCAGGGGTTCCCCACCCTGTTTTGGAGCCAGCAAGGGGACAGCCAGTTACGGTACCCGTAAAAATGCACCATTCAGATGTCCTGCTGTGAGGAGCGTGATTGATGGTCCAGCTGCTGTCCCTCGGGATCCAGTCCCGAGTCTGTGCTGAGGCCACACTTCCTGTGAGCTGCTCCCAGCCGATGATTGAGTGTGGATGCTGTTTCCAAGAGATCCCAGGCTCAAACTCCAGGTTTGAGGAGTCCCTGCCAGCCTGGCCAACCTTTCTTGAGCTGTGCTGCTGTCTGAGGCTCTTCCCTCCTTCCTTCCTTCTCTCCTTCACAGGGGCCAGCTCGGCTGTGCAGGCTGAAGCCTTCCCCAGTAAGCCCCTCACTTTAGCAGTCTGCTTCTCGGAGGATCCAAAATGACAGCAGCCAGTGCAGCAGCAGCCATCACCGTGGGTAACAGTGGGCTCTGGACTTTGTTCTAGGTCCCACCACAGCCTTGCCAGGCAGCCTGGACTCCCTTTCCACACTGGGCATCTCCGTAGAGTGGTCACACCCTGCTCGCCAGCCCTTCTCAGGCAGCTGCAGCTGTTTGGCCTCCCTGCCCCTCCTCTGCTCCTGGCTCTGTTCCTGTCCTTAACCCGTCTCCAGAGGAGCCCAGCTTCCTCCCCCTATGCCCAGGTTGGGGGGCTCCTGGCAGGACTCAGGCTCTGTGTTTCTCAAGCTCCACTCTGATCTTCTCTGGATGGAAGTTCTCCCCAGTTCTCTAAGGTCTGGCTCGAATCTCTCCCTCCCTGCTCAGACTTGGAGAAGGCCACAGTTCTGAGGATGGGATTGGACTCTTTGTTGAGTAGATTTGAACGCAAGCTCTGGGACTTAACTGCTGTGTGATCTTGGCGAGGTACTTAACTTCTCTGAGCTTCCGTTTCTTTATTTGTAACATAAGAATGGTAGTACTATCTAATTTATAGGTTCTCGTAAGGATTAAATGAGTTACCTAATGCAACGCTCTCAGCTCAGAGCCTACTACATGTAAGGGCTCAGTCAATGATATCTTGTGGTTACAACTATTATATTATTATCTAACCAGCACCTCTCCAGGGATCAAAGATAGACGTCCAGACCACTATTTCCACTAGTTTTATGGCTTAATTTTCTTGTCAAAAAATCAGAGTGGTTGCTTACTAAATCAAATGTCAACAAGGAGCTCCATATTTAGGATCGAATTTTCTTCCATGGGATTTGGGGTTTTAGGGGTGAACTCCATTAAAGTCCTGGGAAAGCCTTGGCAGTTGGAGTGAACCTTCAGTCTTGGTTGCTGTGCAACTCCTCTCAAGGAAAGGCTCCCGAGGAGAGAAGGGGCTCCGCACTTAACCGCTTGCTTCTGGGAAGAGCCCGAAACATCTTTGTGGTCCTCCAGAGAAAACGAGCATGGTGCTCCAGTCCCTTCTCTGGCATGCTTTTTGGAGATGAAAGCCAGGTTTTTTGTTTGTTTGTTTTTCATAAAGATGACTATTTATTAAAGACAGTTATTTGCACTCACCAGAGTTTTGGGGGAATCGCACTCGTTCCTTTAGAAATTTGCTAAGCTTCCCCGGCAAAGAGGGTGAGTCCTTGCCGATAAGACATAGAACACTCTTTAGACTTGGCCAGTGAACCCTGTTTTCTCAAACACGGTGCAGTCTCATGTTGTAACCATTATTTCACGCACCTTGCAGCCAATAAAATAATCACAGAGAGATGATTCGGTCCCAGTGCTTAAGTCAGTAAAGCCTCCGTGCCATCAGAGATGGAGGTTTAATGTTGAGTGACATTGGATGAGAACCCGGTTCCGGGCTGTACCGAAGTCATCCAGCTGTTCTTTCATCACACATCCAGAAAGCCAGTCACACGTGTCTCCAGCTCATCTGTGCATTCTTGATCCTGCCTCTAACATTTTATTTCGAACTCCCCTGATAGCCTCAGTGAAAGTTCCCGGCAGAGATTGATTGCAGGGCATGACCCAAATTTGTAACTGGCCACAAAACGCTGTAAAACAAAGTTCACCGAATACCTTCCAGCTGATTGTAAGTGATTTTTGAAAATGATCTGGTTATGTTTTTCTTCTTCGTTTTTTCCACATAAAAAGTCTGAAAAGAAGGACTTTTCGCCAAGCTCTGATTTTTGTAACATCATCTGTAAAGCATGACAAAATGGACCGCGTGGAATTGCAGGTGGTGGCGGCAGCTGTGCCCAGCTAGTAGGTTTTTGTTTGCTGGGACATGACTATTAACAGAGAATGAGTGCAGAGAGGAGGTGTCCTGACAAGGGAGGCCAAAGATCTGGGTTCTAGAAACTCTTGGAAAATGTCTTAGTCTCCTTAGTGGATCTTTTCCTCATTTACAAAATGCAGAAGCATATTTGTTAAGTGATGTCTTTGCAGAACCCTGGAATTCTCTCCTGAAAATGGAACACGAGAGGGCTTTTCCAGATCTGCAGAATATAATTAAGTTATTTGAGAGAAGCTTTACAAATAAGCCTTTGCTCATACATCTCTTATACTTTGATACCTGCTACTGGATAAAAATGAATAAACATTACATATGCTAAAGAAAAAATTAAGAACTGTGGTCTTGAGGAAAGAATTTATCTTTTCCCTGGTATCCTGAATGCATGGAATATAGTCATATTTTTGTCAGTGAAATACTTCCTGGTTCATAGCATGGAATGGAACATATCAGAAAATTCTTGCTCTAGATTCAGGTACATCTGGGCCTGCTGGGAGGCCAGCAGGTTGTCCCCTCCCAGGTCCTGTTGCCATGAGGAAGTGAGGAGCTGCCTGGGTAAAAGCTTGTCCTAGCAAAGAGAGGGTGAGGGCCACAGTCCTGGGGCAGGGGTGGGATGCTCAAACTTAGGTGGTCTTTTCATTCTGCCCCCAAGTCTTATTGCTGTGCACCCAGGTGTGGGGGTCTGCAGAAGCTGACAGAAGGCACACTAAACACCCAAGGCACCAGTGGCCTTGGTGCTAATGGCTCTAGCAGCCTCAGGAGAATGGGTCGCTGGTACCACTGGTGTCACCTTTGGCATCAGCAGTGTTGGTACAGACCTGGGCTGTGTTCAGGGGGCTGAGACATTGGCACTGACACCCTCAAGTCAGATGCCATCAGGATCTATGCTACCCTTCCAGGACTATAAGCATCAGAAGTCACACTGAGGATGTCACAGGAACCAGCAGCAGTAGTGACTGCACAGGGCATTGGTAGCAGGGCAGCCTGAGGGATGAATGAGCTGGCCCATTGTGATGTGCCCTAACTTGGGAACACAGAGAGCCATTCCAGCCTGTTGGCAAGAGGGAGCCATTGAGAGCTATTGAAGGAGTGACTCTTGATCAGAATTGGACTTCAGGATGATGCTCTGGCCTTGCACAGAACAGGCTGCATCGGGGACAAGGCAGATGGAGGCGGGGAGACAACTGGGGGATGTTCACCATAGACCTCTTAAGAGACTCGTACTGAAGGTCTGGGTGAGGCTGAGGTTTATAGGGGTGATATCATTACTGGAGCAGACACCACATCCAGCTAAAGGGACGTCTCATGTGATCCCCAAAAAGCATCTTTATACCAGGCGAGTTGTGGGACTCATGCTCCCTGGGTTTGTGCCACACATCTGGGGAGACAAGCCAGGACCCACTGGATAGGAATCAAGGAACCTAGCAAACCTACTGCTACAAATGCAGGCATTTCCCTGACCTACGTGCCAAGCTACCTGCCCTTTGGGGCTTCTTTAGACTAGAAGGAATGGAAGAGAGGCAGAAACACCCTGTAATCTCTGGGCAGTAGGGTGTTCAGGTCTCCTGGGAATCACCGGGGCCTTCCTTGGATAAAGGAGATGCTAGAGCCAGTGTGGCAACCAGAGATCTGGCTCCTGTGCCAATGTTGCCTTCCCTCCAACCGGGTCCCCCCTTGGATGGAAGTGCTCAAAGGTTAGGCTTAGCCTGAGCTGCTTTTCCTGGAGCTATGCACTTAGTGTCCCAGTCAAAAGTGTTGACACAATTCCAACTATGTCATTTCTTTTTTTCCTCTTTTATATTGGGACAAAGGATTATTTTTCTGGCAGCCGGAGGATGAAAAATGAGGTTATATGGACAAAAAAGTGGAGGCCTATAGTTAGTAGAAAGAGCCCTTAGCAGAAAGGCCCCTGAGTCCTGTTCCCACCCTGCTGCCGACAAGCTGCATTGACTCTGGCTTTGGTCTGCTCGTCTGTACCATGAGAACCTTGGACTTGGAGATTGTGAAGGCCTCTTCCAGCCTATCCTCTCTGTGTTTTAGCTCCAGGAGAAGCAGATTCCCTGCTCGTGGTTAGGGAGAAACATCTTGACCTTTTCAGGTCTCTTTAGTCAGAAAATATGAATAGAGGTTAAGAGTTCAGGCTCTGGGTTTGAAACTTGACTCTACAACAAACTGGTTGTGGCCTTGGGCTAGTTCTTTAACCTATCTGAGCTTCAAGATCCTCTTCTGTAACTTGGGGCCCAAACACTTATTTTGGGGTTAAGATAAGGCTCCCACAGATGATCCTTTGAACATAGGACGTAGCACACATGAAGCCCAAGGTGAATGATGGTGGCTGGCACTGCTGGTGGTGGTGGTGGTGGTGTTCAAATCGGACATTTCATCCAGATCTGAAGGGGGTTCTTGGTACCCCCCATGTCTGCTTCTTCCCCAGTGGGGTTGACTCCTCATCCACCAGATGGTCCTCTTTGTCCTCTGCAAGTGGAAGCTCACCAAGGGGGAAACTACAGAGTTCCCAGGCAGGAAGAGAAATATACCATTTTGCCTTTCATGTTAAAGAACCAGTCCATGTGCATTGTATAAAATCAGAAAATATAGACAAGCAAAAATAAGAGACGAAAAAGGCATTCTTCCACTGCGCTAGGCCAAATAGTGTTCTCCTCACTGACTCCCCAAAGAGGTCCATGTCTGAATCCACAGAACCTGTGAATATGTTACCTTACATGGTAAAAGGGACTTTGGAAATATGATTCAGCTACGGATCTTGAGATGGGAGGATTATCCCAGATTATCCGGTGGGACAAATGTAATTACAAGGCTTCTTATAAGAGGGAAGCAGGAGAGTCAGAGTCCAGGAAGGTGATGTGAGATGACAGCAGAGGGAGGGGAGGGGGCGTGACGTTGAAGCAGAGGTCCTAGTGATGCAGAGACCTGAGGCAGGGACACAGGTGGCCGTTAGAAGATGGAAAACACGAGGAAATGGAATCTCCCCTAGAACTTCCAAAAGAGGTCTTTGATTTTAGCCCAGTGAAACTCGTTTCAGACTTCTGACTCCCAGAAGTAGAAAATAATAAATTTGTGTTGTTCTAAGCCACTAAGTTTGTGGTAATTCATTACAGCAGCAATAGGAAACTAATACATGCACCCAAGATCACCAGTATAATTTAGTATTTGTATACATATCCTTCCTCCTGATCTCTCTATACACACACACACACACACACACACACACACACACGTGAGTGCACAGCTGTTTCTTATTTTAGCCAACCATGAGATCACGCTCTTTTGTAATCTACTTCCTTCTGTCAACAATCTCCACCTTTTTATTTAGTAATTTTTTCTCCCTTCTAAAAGGTCATATTTAAATTCCCATAGCTGATCCTAAAATGTCCATTATAGGTGCTTGCCCAAACCACTATATAAACATTGCATTTAGTTGCTATGGCCTCCAAATCTTTTTAATTTAACACATCCATTTTTTATGTCCCTGACTTGTTGAAGACGGCAGGCCAGAGGTCCTGCAAAATGTCCTGCGGTCTAGTTGCTGCTTTGTGGTGTTGTTTAGATTGTTCTTCTATCTCCTGTATTTCTTGTGAACTGGATAGTACATCTGAGACTTGATAGATTCAATTACACACTCTGGGCTAAAACACAGCATAAGTGATACTATATACTTGATGCTGCATCACATAATTTCTAGTTGTCCTAGTAGACTATTTGCTTTTCTAAGGACTCTTCCTAGGGTCGGTACACCAGGTATTATGTGGGGTTCAGAGGCATCAGGAGAAGGAGTGATTCACTCTGATTCTGGGGGATCCGACTGCTATTCAGAAGTACAACTTGCAGAAACCACTTAAATTCAAGGCAACTCATTTGCTAGCCTAATGGAGCAAAGTTGCAAATCAAGTCCAAGGGAGGGCAAACAACAGGAAACACAAACTTGCAGACCACATTCAGACTCATAAATTACTGGGAATGAGCTTGAAGAAAACAAGCAGGTTCAATTTCAACAGACCTTTGCCAACGAGATGTGCCAACATCTGACTGCTCAGACATCATTAAAACACATTGCACCCAATATGTTTACCTGCAGTCATCTGTTACCCGGGTAGCTCATTCATCAGCTTGTCAATTTAAATGGATTTCTATATATAAGCAACTGTCTAATGTGTTGAGAACTTTTGAGGAGAAACTTGTAGAACCAGCATATTAGAAAACTGCAAATTACCCAGGGCCTTGTTAGAGGCAATGATCCCTAACTGAATCAAATGAGGAACAGCAATATTTTGTGTTCGAACTACTATTTCTTTTTTAGGCTATTATCATTGTTAGTATTACCAACAACAATAATAAAAGCATCGTAAAGGATTTATAAGCAAAACTTCTTTAGGTGAAAATTTTGAAATCGTCATTAATTTCTTGGCCTATGGTTAAAATAGTACATTTTGCATTCATGTCTGCATGTGTTTGCATGCATATATGTGTGTGTGTGGTGTGTTTTTCATGTATCCTATGCAAACATTTCTCTCATATAATTAAATTTATTGATGGTATCACAGAAACTGAGCCAATCTTTTGGTTTATGTCACTTTCATTTGAGTTTTCTAAAGTCTGACCAAATCTGAGTTGCTTTCAGCAGGAATATAGTATTTCGAGAGCTTGTTGTAATGAGCAGTGAGAAACTCTCTCTGTGCAGTGTGATTGCATGCTCTTTCTCTCTCTCCCTCCTCCTCCCTCCCTTCCTTCCCCCCCACCAGCCCTAAAGCCTAAAATTTAGATTGGTCCTCGTGAGAAACTTGGAGAATAAAAAAGCATGCTTGTGGCAGAGTCCAGAAAACAGCTATGCTATGTATTTTGCCATTTGGGGAAAAAAATAGGAAGGGGAAACTGGGGAAATTAAAGATATAAACAGAATGAAACTAAGTGAAGAATGTTGGATAGATTTTTAAAAGAACCTTGCTAAAAGACACTGGGAGACAGTGTACTCTTCAAATCACTGTGCTGCTCTTTAACATGAATTAAAGATGTGGTGAGACTATGAATGGACATCACTGGCTTAATGAGAACACCAGATGCCCACATTTAGGAAATGTAAAGAAAGTGAAAGCCTTGTAAAATTTTATATATTATCCCTTCACCAAAATATGAAAAACAGATTAGAAAGAGAAAGGAAAAGTTCTTCTGTAAATAAATTTGAAGAAACACTGGACCAAAAGGAGACACTTGTTTAAATACAACGTCTAAGAGAGAAAAGTTGTCAAATAAACAAGAATCCTCACTTTCGACTGAGCAGCTCAAACATTTCGAGCCCCTAGGCTCTAAAGCAGAACTGTCTTCCACCCTGCCCTTGCAGAAGGCCTTTCTGAACTGAATCTTCTTTGGCAATCGCATTTGTTAGCAATAATAAATAAGAAGAGCTGTGGATCTGGAGGCTTCTTGCAAAGACATGTGGACATTATAAAGACATTTTAATCAAGTGTCTTTTGAAATCTATAGGTTTATGTTTGGCCTAGATCTTTGAATTACTTGTTGCTTTTCTTAGCCTGCTTTTTTCCTTCCTTCTCCTTTCAATGCATCTTGGATTCTTGCCGCTCTCAAATCATAAACAATTTGCCATTTGCAGGGCTGTCATTGAGCTACTGAGAGAAACACGCCCGTAGACCAGAGACCCCCATCAGAGGCCTTGCTGCAAATCTGAGCCTGCTACCTTCGGCCACAAGGAATCTAACTGCAAAAAGGAAGAAAACACATTTAATTTATGCTCGACAGTTTTCTTAAAAAAAAATTACTGCTCCATGCCCTTGGGAGAAAAACCCAGCACCCCAGCAGGGACATGCTGTTTCCCTGGCACTTGGTGATGTTGTTTCCAAGGACCACAAAAGGATTTGAACCTGCAATGTTGGGCAGGAAAGTTGGCAGGGCAGAGTGGAGCGGGCAGCCCAGGTCTGGGCATCTGGTGTTTCAGATTTGGTCATTTACAAGCTGTATTCACTTGGGCGAGCCAGTTAGCTGGGAACAACAGACCTGTCCCTTTAACCCAGCCCTTGCGCAGAGTGCTGTCTCCATCCTGGGCACATCCTCCAGAACCCTCTCTCCCCACCCGTGCTTGCTCCTCACTGGCTTCTGGGTTGGTCCCATCTAAACCCGGCTTGGAGCTCAACTTGGCAACCCCAGCCTTGGTCCTGGCCGAGCCCTTCGGAAAGGGGAAAGGTGTTGGCGTAGACTCTCCCGGGTGGTTGCGCCTGGCCCTTGGCTTCCGCCTTCAACCCACTTTGGCTCCGGTCCTGACTCCCAGCCTCTCAGATTACACGGAGTTGGAACTGTCCACTCCCTGGCACTCCTAACCCCCTCCCCGCCCCCACCCGCTGCTTGGCAAATTCTAGCCCCCTGGGAAGGTAGCTTAGTAATGTTAGCTAACATTCGCAGTCCTGGGGCCCTACTGAGCGCTTTCTGTGTGACCTCACTTCATCTCGTAAAGCCCTAAGAGGCAGATATTATTCTCTCTGCTTTACAGGGGAGGAAACTGGCCCAGGGAAGTCAGCTGATCTCCCCACGGTCCCAGAGCTCAGGAGAGGAGGAGCCAGGATCTGAACATCCCTCAGGGGCCAGCAAACTTCTTCGGTAGAAGGTCAGATAGTAAGCCTTTTAGGCTTGGCCAGCCATGGGTCTCTGTCATAGCAACTTGTCTCTGCTACTGTAACACAAAAACGGTGACAGACAACATATAAATGAATGGGCAGAGCTATGTCCCAATAAAACTATCTATAGGCATTGAAATTTGAATTTCATGTAATTTTCATGTGTCATTACACACTAGTACTCTCTCGATTTTTAAAAAATCATTTAAGGATATAAAAACCATTTTAGCTTGCAGGCCACACAAAAACAGGTAGTGGGCTGGGTTTGGCCCATAGGTCATAGTCTGCCCGTCCCTGACCTAGGCCGTCATGTCTAGAGCTCACGCCCTTCACCATCACAGTAAACTGCCTCTCGATAGTACCATTATCATCCCCTTTTACAGATGAGAAAACTGAGGACAAGCAGAAGGCAATCTGAACCCAGGCATCTGAAGTCCAGTGCCTGGACTGTACCTTTAAGTTATGGCAAGATGGTGAGGCATTGCCCTGCCTGCATTTTAGGCGTAAACATGAAGATCAAATGAGATCATGTACCTGGCGCACATAAGAAATGCACATTATAGATTTTGTTAAACATGTAAAACCTCTCATCAACTGTCCAATATACACAACTGAGATTAGGCTAGCCTCTGAAAACAATCTCAGAGTGGAAAGTGTTAATAGTTTTCATTCATTTTACAAGCATTATCTAGTGCCTGGTTTGTGCCAAGTATCCTGGGAACTGGTAGCAAGGGAGACAGTGGGTAAGCGTACTTGGTTTAGTGGGGAAAGACAGACATGCCCATGAGTGATTAGGATCCAAAGGGTTAACTGTTACTATGAACTGGATGCAGGTGGTAGAACCATGGCCATGTTCTGGGGGCACAGGGAAGGCCATGCATGCATGTTGGGAGTTTTGGAGTAAAGGGAGAAGAGACTTCCAGGATGTGAGAAGAGCATGTGCAAAGGCACTGAGGCAGGGAGGATCAGAGTGGCTGTAATGTAAGAAAGCTGGAGGTGAGTGGTAGAAATGAGGCTGGGAGGAAGGCAAGGAGGCTGAATGAGGGCCTCCGAGTCTATGCTAAATCCCTAGACTTGATCCCTTGGGCTGTAGGGTGTGTACTAGGAGTACTCAAACCAGGAGGTGTGTGTACCAAGGAGTGCACAAAGCCATAGGATAAAGATGAAGCAGATTCCCAGGGTATTACTTTTACTTAAAGATTTTTTGATTAAAATCACTGTTTTTAGATGAAAACAAATAAGGATATATTGAGTATGACAAAAGTCTGTATGAAAAGCATGAGATTTCAGAAAATTCAAAGTAGATGGCTTTGGGTTCCACCCCACACTGCCATAACTTTCCTGATAGGCAGGACAGGGTGGGACGTTCTGAGAATTGAGTAGAAAATGAGAAGACACTGAGAGTTGTTGACAGGACAGTGACACAGTTGGATTTGTGTTTGTAGAATTACAGCACTGGAGCTGCTGGGGGAGAGACAGGAAGGAAGATACCGGAGGTCTGGAATCAGCTAGGAAGCTCCTGCAGAAACCAGGGGAGGAGCCGGTGGGACTCAACAGTCAAGTACAGGCAGAGTTTGACGGTGTCTGCAAGTGTACATCCGTGTTCCATCGAGGAGCAAGGGGAAGAGAGAGGAGCATTTGCTTGGGAGTCAAAAGAGCAAGATTCGAACCCTTGATTCTGACTAGCTGTGTGACTTTGGGCAAAGCACCTGGAGTTTTACTTTTCTCATCTCCCCAGTGAGGAGAACTATGCCCGTCTTGCGTACCTCTAGGAGTCTTTGCTGGGATGGCCCAAGACGACGCCTACGAGAGCTCTTTGTAAAGGGTTCGAACATCGCGGGTGGATTTCCAGGGAACAAAAGGCCAGCCCTCTTTCTGCTTGGTGACCTCTCCAAGAAAAGGCAATTGCTATTTTGTCCCCTTCTTCAGCTGTTGGAGCTGCGGATCAATTGCAGCCAGGCTAAACAGAAAAAGGTAGTCATACATGATCAGCAAAATGGTCCAAATGATGTCATCCATCAAGATGGACATTGCAATTTGCCAACTATTTTCTCATAAATCAAACCGTTGTCCCTCAAGGAAGAGGGGCAGGGCTCGAGGAGCCAGCATGGCAGCCCTTATCGGCAGACCAGACGCAGGGAAGCGCTCCCTTAAGGATACAGTAATTACTTTCACTCTATGGGAAATAAAGAGGGCACCATGGGAGGGAGCGCTGGAGAGTGTCTGCCTCACTTCATTACTGCTCCCCAGGCAAGGGACAGAACATATGCTTTTCATTGGGAAGCCAATAATTTTGAATCGTGGGACAGGTGAAAACTTAAATGACATTTGCAAACCTTGATTTATTTCTCTGCTTAACTCCGGAACATGCTTTAGACTCAGCTCTATAAGTTTCCATAGATTAGTGGTCAATGTCAAGTATTTTCAATGACATATTCAAGCGTTTCCTGTCCCTATCAGTTAATTAAATATTTTCAGTACTAATCTCTTCTTATTGAAATGGTTTCCCTTCTTTTGGTTATGGGTTTGGAAAACAAGGAGATGAAGCATGTGCTTTATTGAAAACAAAATAACAAAAATAAAAAAAGAATACTTTTCCCCCCATGTGCTATTTTACTTGCTGGAAATCTCATTAAAAGTTATTTATGAGCTGTTAGGGATCCCATAAGGATTACACCTAATTCAGTCTGTAAAGCTTTTGAGTTTCTTTTACATGAAGGACCTCCTTCCCCATTATTCTACTTTCGTTGGCACCCAAATAAATACTGGAGATTAACTTTTTGGCAGAAGAGGGTCCTCAGTCTCTAACCTCACATCACCCGGGCCAAGTTTGGACCTTCCTCCCCTTTCTGTGGCCCCACTCTGATACGACCAGGGTAAGAGGTTAAACTTGTGACAATTGATAAATTATTGTTTTCCTTATTATAAAATGTTCTAATGAATGGTGTAGGTATCACTTACATCTCTGGGTTTTGTAGTCTTTGCAATTAGCCATGTACTTAGTCCTAATAGATTATCCCATTTTCTTCTATACCTCCTCCCCTAATGCCATCTGAAATAAGAAAACCAAATTTTATCAGAATGAGTAATTTCACAGTCCCTTTATGGGGCCTATATTCCTGGTTTTTTTTTTTTTTTTTTTTTTGCTGCTTCTCAGAACTTGTTCTCAGGCAGCAAAGATGAAACTGCCAAATTATGCTACTTTTGTCCTTTCATCTTCTTTGATAAAATACCCCAAATAAAAATGTATTTATTTTCTAAAGGATCTGCTTTGGGTTCATATTTCTAAAACTCAGAGAAGAATGTAGTCACTCAAGTAGCTGAATATTCAAAATTGAATTTTGGCAGGTAGAAAACTGGCATAAAAATTTAGCAGTAATAAGAACGTGGTGGCCCTAACTAACTATCAGATGCACAGTATACTCATGGATGTTTTACCTACTATTATTGTTACCAGTGCTCCTGCCATCTTTTCTACCAAACACCTGGGCCCGTGGAGTGCTCATTTCTCTCCAGGAGTTTTCATATTCCTCACACTCCGGCTCATCTCTCCAGCTGAAACACAAGGCACTAGTAATCTCATGTCCACACTGAAGCAGCTGGCAGATCGAGTATAAGCCTGGAGTATTGTTCTAGCCACCACGGGAACAGCCAGCACCCGTGCCTTCATGGCCTGCGACATCTTTCCCTCTCAGATCTCAAAGCATTTACAACTATGCAAGACTGAAACCCCAGCCTCTACTTCTCCATTTGGGCAACAGTTGGTCCTACCCAAAGTAGACAAATAACAAGGCAATGGCTGCCTATTTTTAGGAGAGAGTATATTTTTCCTTAATCTCAACCATCTGGAGAATTTTAACATTCTATGTGCTTTATAGAATTCTACATAAGAGGTCAGTTTAACGTTTTGAAGAGTCATTTAAACATCCTGAGTGACACTGTAAGCCCCCAGACAAGAACTGCTTCTTGGGCTAGACCGGGGGAAACCACCTGCGTTGTTTGTGTGTTTAGTCTAGTTCAGTGGATCCCCAGCCTGGCTGCACCGAAAAAAAGTGATGCGTGCGTCTCGCTGACCTGTCGGCCCCTCCCCAGCGGCATTGTTTGGCTTCGCTCGAGAACCACCGGGCTAGAATAGTCTGAGTCTGAGGATGGAGACAGGCGTGGGTGTGACCATGGACGTCACCCTCCCCGCGTTCTCGGGGCTCTGCCTCTGCTGAAATTACAAACAGAATGAAGCGAGAGGGCAGGTCTCCCTACACTCCTCCAGGAAAAAAAGATGTTGAAGTCATGACCTCCAGTACCTGCGAATGCTCCCTGCCTTGGAAATAGGGTCTTCGCAGGAAATCCAGTAAAGATGAGGTCATTAGGGTGGGCCCCGATCCAAAGTCATTGTTCCTTCTAAAAGGGGCAAATTTGAGTGTTTCGGCACTTTTAGAATTTATCTAGTGGGTTTTCTTATTTTTACTGGAAACCAGCAGCCCAGAAAAGGGGCCAGCTTGGACACAGAGACAGCCAGGCACACGGGAAGAATGCTGTGTGAAGATAAAGGCAGAGATAGGGGTGATGTTTTGCAAAGGAAGGAATACCAAAGATGGCCAGCAAACTACCAAAAACCAGGACAGTGGCCTGGAACAGATTCTCCCTCACAGTGCTCAGGAGAGACCAACCCTGTCGACACCTTGATCTTGGACTTTTAGACTCCAGAACCGTGAGACCTAGTTTGTGTACTGTGTTAGGGCAGCCAGGCCAAACTGATGTGCCTGGCGATTCAATTCAATGCGCATCCAAGCCCCAGGCAGATGAAGCTCCCTGAGACGGGGGCTCTGCCTTGGCCACGTGCAGCCCATCTTAAAGAGGGGCCAGCGAGCCAGTTAGCCCCAGTAGTAGCAAAGCAAGGACTATAAGCAGATGGTGGCATTTGGTCTGAGCTTTGGAGGAGAAGACTTCTTTTTGAAAAGAGTGAAGGGAAGCAAAGATATTCCAAAGGGTGGGGTTGTCTCAATAGTGAGTCAGGGTCCGATAGAATGCAAGGAGGGACAGCCTCTGACTTGGATTTGGTGACAAATCTTGTACCCCGAGACTTTGTGCGCATGTGTGTGTGTGTACCTGTGTGTGTATGTTTGTGCACATTACACACACAAATATTGTGGACATTGCTTGTACTTGAGAACTTGTCTAATCAATCCAATTTTTCTGGATATAGACAACCTTGCTGCTGCAGGCATGGTCTTAAGTCACCCAGCCTAGGAGTGCTTGTGGGTATGAGTGTGTGTGTGTTTGGGTCTGAGAGTTGGGCCAAATTGAAAATAATAAAAAAAAAAAGTGAACATTCATAGACAGCATATTTTGAATGAAGCACTCTGCTAAATCATATTTAATTCTACGATTGACCCAAAAGACTTCAGATGCTGTTGCTACCCCCATTTTATAGATGAGAAAAAAGGAAGCTCTAACAATTGGGTGAGACCCCGCAGTTGGGTTGCACATGCTGACCACACTACGTGGCTCACTAGCTCATACGTGGGGGCTACTCCCACGGAGGGGGTGTGGATGGAGGTGGAACATTGACTGCTGCAGAGACACGGGGTTAGATCAACCCCCAGGCCCATCCACGTGTGGGCGCACGCTGCCCGCCCGCTGCTTCCAGTCCCAGGCCCCCTCTGGGGGTCCGAGATGGGCAGGGACATCCATTCCGAGCAGCGTGTGCTGGCTGATTGAAACCCAGCTTTGTTCTTCCACTCAAGTATTACAGGGGAAAGCGGAGAAGGGAAAGGGAAAGAAACATAAAAAGTTTCAGCATATGAGTAGCATTTGCAATGTAATCTATGCGTTCGGAGCCAAGTTACTGTACACGCTCTGGGGAGAATTACAAATAAATGACGAAACGTTTTGAAACATGGCTTATACCTAATTAATCATGGAACTTAAAGAACAAAGAACGCATTTCTTCAAAGTTTTCAGGCTTTTCCCTATTAAGTGGAGAGGGTGGGGGCGGGGAGGGGAATCTCCGCGCCCCATAATGGATACACTATGCACTTCATTTGGGGGAAAGAATCTCTTAATCTTCTTTGGCCTCCTGCAACCTCTGAATCCTTACATCTTTAATACTTCATGTTGAGCATTTTCATATTAAAGGAACTGAAAGTTTCCAGATCATGAAATATTCCTCAGCTTTTTGTCTCTTGATCCCTCAGCCCAAACAATACTGGTTTTGGAGATTATGAGATCACCAGGCATTTCTTAAGTATCCATGATACTGTGCCCTGGGATTCCCATGTCCTTTTCATATGCCGCCGCCACCCAGAGGCATCTGTGGGCACGTCCTGCTTTGAAGGCAGAGCCTTAAGGCCCAGCTTTTGTGCCGCCGCCATGTTATTCCTCCTGCCTCAAACTCCGGGCCTCGACTCCCCCGTTTGTAAAATGGGGATGATAATAGATAGCTAACTGATTTATGCTGAGTGTGAAGGAGAACAATGCCACAGTAGCACTTAGCCTGGTGCCTAGAACAGAACCACTCGATAATGGAGTGCGTGGCTGAATTTTCCAGATCCGTTTTCGTTTGCTCCTCATCCATGGGTTTGACGGAGGTGCCGTCTTGCTTGGCCAGCGGAGGCACTTCTTTAGAGCTCTAGGTCCCAACAGTGACAGATACGGAGAGAGAAAATGGCCTTGCACTTGGTAGCCAGTGTTCACTGCTCCCAGGGGAAGCCCATAGCTTCACTCTTTCCCCTGAATTGTCCCGTAGCTACTGCACGAGCTGGTTATGGACGCACCTGAGGAACTGGAGATGGTGTGTGTTTCATTCCAAACAGCGTCACTTGTACACTGCATGGATTTGGGCAAGCTGATCCGGGCTGCTTGGATACGGGTTCTCCCCTCCCCACTGTTGAAAAGAAAAGAAAACGAAATGTACCGTAGTAAAGTGGTTGTGAGTAAAACCTGAAGCCTGAACGCCTCCCATCCCCAGCCCCATGTAAAGGACAAGAATGCAGAGAATACTGGAGTCTAGAGTCCAGTGGCAGAAACAAACAGCCACAGATGGCGGTGCCAGGGATAGTATCATAACCAGACAGTGCCCAGGGTCTGACGTCAGCTCTGCTCTTTACCCTTGAGCATCTCTTGGTTCCGGCTCATTTTTCATCTCAGCCTTCCTGCAGACTCTGTAAGCTACCGTACAACATCCTTCTTACAAAGTCCTCTTCTGTTCAAGTTAGTCATCAGGCTACTTTGTGTACAAACAAAAGCCTAGACAGAAACAAATAAGAGGTACTCAGCACCTACTAGGTGCCAATTCCTTTACAGGTGAGGAAACCGAGACCTGGAGAATAGAGGTGACTAGCCCAGGTCACCAAGCCTAGTTGGCGGTGATGCTGGGATTTGAACCCCCATCTGTCAGCATTTGCCATTAGATTCTCTCAGCAAAGAGAGCTGAAAGTTTAACGTACAGTCCATGACCATCCACATCTGCATCGAGCTTTCCTCGTGGCTGGGGTCTTTGGAGGTTTACTGCTGTGACCCAGACACTACATTTTCTTCCCCCACCCGCACCCCTCCCCCACTCCTGCCCTAGCCTGGTGATCAGCTGCTGTAAATTGCATGGGAAGCAAAATGCCAGAGAATCACCGTGGGTCTGTGCCTGAACCAGAAGAGGTGAGATGGTGAAGGACCAAACAGTCCAAGCACTTGGCCTTGTGTCCTTCACAATAACTCCGTAACGTTTCTGTGTGCTGCTCCTTATCCTGGGTTCATATTCCTTCCCTTGATGCCTTCAGAAATGAACTGCACGTGCCTTGTACAGCGTGGAGGGAGAGGCTGGCTTGTTTGGTTTCCATGTCTTCCATCGTACACCTGCTATCCCTCCAACTAATGGCACCATCCTCACTGCCTGGCATCTCAGGATGGGCTGTCAGATGTTGCCATCTGCCTCCAGACCAGAATTGCAAACCCTCCAGTGCTTCTCTGTAGAAGGAAGGGGGGGACCTTCTGAAAGAACAGGAGGCCACTAGAGTGGACATCATGTGCACATGAACACTGTCTTCTTTTCTTTCTCAAACCAAGGAGGAGGCTGGCCACTCTGTGGTCACCTAACTTTCAATAGCTGCCCTGGAGACCGACCCACATAAAACCATTTTCTTCTGGCCCTCCCTCCAGCGTATCTGCAGATCTTCAGTCTGGCCAGAACTTGGTCATCTCACTTCTTTCCCACTGACTTTTTTTAGAAACCAGTTACTGAAGATGCAGAGTAATAAAAGCAACTTGGACTTCATTACCCTGTTCCCAGTGCTAGACACCGAAGGCCTCGGTCAGCGATACCGCGTATAAAACACGAAGCAGTGAATTAAATGCAACTTGATGGTACATGTTGTACCTTAATGAAAACAAAGGCTCGGGAACACTATTTGCAAACGTGTTACCCAATAAAGTGTTAGCAAAGGAGCTCGTAAAGCTGCCAGCGGGATTTAACCGTTTTGTAGAGCGCTGCTCGGTTGGGCTGGACGCGGAGAGTGAGGTCTGTTCGCTTTATCACAGACGCTGGAGGATTTTATTTAAAACACATGGAAGAAAGACACTTGAGCTTGGCACCGAAATGTCTTGTGGTAAAGAAAAAAAATTAGAAATATCCAAAAGTACTTAAAAAAAAATCTAGAGGGGGGAAAAAAAAACAGATGTGAAGAAATTAAGACGGGATGACATAGGGTGCCGTGTTAGCCGCTTAAAGGAGAAAGCAGAGAGCAGCGGCTCTCTCCGCAGCCGCTGATAGACACGAGCAATTGAGTGGTTCATAGCCTCTCTGTTGTCCCTGTCACAAGATTTGTAGGTCATTCTCAGCCAGCCACTGAGGCTAAAGGGCACAGGTCGTGACCTGCTGATTTACCAAAGTATGATCAACTCACACAAATTATAGGCGTAAGAGAGTCCTGACAACTTCAATATGATGCGCAATGAGCGCAATTATTTGTGACATGTGAAACCAGTGTGAGACCATAATTCTGTCACTGCGTGACAAGGCATTATTAGCCAGGGCAGGCAGCGGCTTGAACCAGGAGCAGCTGGAGGAGAGGAGGGGAGAGAGAGAGGGCTCGGCAGGGGAAGGCCCGTCACGGGCTTTCTCTCCAAAGTGGCAGATAGCGATGGCCCCTTTGTGCAGCATGGAGCCGCTGGGGAGGACAGAGTCGCCCTATTGCTGTCTGGTCCGGCGGAGAATAAAGGAGGGTTTGGTGGGGAGGGCAGAGGGGAGCACAGCCCGTTGGCCCGTGGCTGTGCACAACCAAGGTGTTCGCTTTGAAACCTGACGTGGTGTTTTTCATGAGGCAAACTGGGACGCTGCTTCCAGCAGGCCAGATGAGGTGGGATCCGGGGAAGGAAGGACAGGACTGAGCTGCTCCGTCTGGGCAGAAACCTCTGCCCCACCAGGCTTCCTTCTGGTCAAGTCCTGCCTGGAACTTGCAGTCTAGCTGCTGGGTGCAGGAGGACGCAGGTCTCAGGCCCCCGAGTCTTCCGTTGTTTGTGGAAATCTTGCTCCCTGTACCTCCGTGGGCTTCATAGGGGCAGCTCGAGAGCAGTGTAGGTGTATGTCTCCCTTCTGGTGACAGCTGCAGAGGCTTCTGCTTGGGTTTGTAGCACAAAACTGGCCCCAAGGAAGGCAGGGCTTCCTCAGGCTGAGCATGGAGGTCACATGACAAAGGGCCAGCAACGGAGCTTTCTGTGAACCGGAAGCAGGGCTGTGTTCCGCAGTGTCTCCTGCCCAGGGAGGGTGGCAGCTGCATTTCGGGCCTCTTTCTGGGCTCCCTGGCTTTCAGCCCCGTGTTGAGGAGTGAGTGGCTTGGTTAGCCTCACCCCAGGTCAGTCAATAAACTTTCCTCTGTGCACCTAGTGGCTGTCAACCACGGCCCAGACCACAGAAGATCGGAATGAGAAAAGCCTAAGTCTGCCCATGAAAGTCTTAGTCATTGAGGAAAGATGAGATGAAAACAAGTAATTATAGTAATACACAGTGCTAACGAGCGCACTCTGTAGGAATCTTGGGTATACAGGGACGGTGTGGCTGTCTTCCACACGTCACTCAGGTGTCTGCCCAAATACCCCACGCAGAAGGGGCCATTCCAACCACACCATCTACATACAATAGGCCTTCTGTCTCTCAGCCTTCATCTTCCTACCCTGCTTCATTTTTACTGAATTTCTGAAGGCATGAACCAAGGATAATTAGCAGCACACACAAATAATATTGAGTTGCCATGTAGCAATTCTTATCAGTGACCAGCATTTGACATTATATTATTTAATTTTGATTATTTATTGTTTCTCCTCTTACAATGTAAGCTCCGGGAGGGCAGGGACTTTGTCTTGCTCGCCTCAATACCCAGCTGCCTTGAGCAATGGTGGGCACAAAATACTTGCCCAATAAACATGTACCGAATCCATGTATGTCAAGCTCTGTTCTAGATGTTCTGCTTTTACTGACCATTAACGTGTTTAATCTTCCTGACAACCTGAAGTAAGTATGTCAGTTATCTATTGCTGCATAACAAATCATCCCGGAAAGTAATGGCTTAAAATAACAATAGTTATTATTTCTTAAAATTATGTGGCTTGGCTGGGGTACAGCTGGGCTGGTTCTTCTGCTGGTCTTGCTTAGAGTTTTTCATAAGGCTGCATTTAGTTGAGAGTTTGGTCAAGGCTTGAACATTCAAGATGGCCAGTCATCCTCTGGAAATCTAATTATTCATTAGACTAGGCTGGATTTCCTAAAAGCATAGGGGCTGGGCTTCAAGGGAGAAGAAGCAGAAACTTAAGACCTGGGCTTAGAAGTCCAAGAATGTTACTTCTTCCCCATTCTATTGGCTAGAACAAGTCCCAAGGCCAGCCCAGATTTGAAGAGAGGGAAATAGACTCCTCTTCCTAAAGGAAGGAATGGCGTTCATGCACAGGGATGGAGGAATTGTCAACAGTTGTATTTGGAGACTCTCTGCTATAGTATTATTAGCCTTGCTTTACAGTGGCGGAAACTGAGACTTACAGGGATAAAGAAGTATGTCCAAGAGCACAAAGAAAATGAGTAACAGAGTGAGGATATCAATTCCAGAGAGGTCTAATTCTAACTTCAATGTTCTTTGCTTACTGGTGACTGTTCTTAACAAGCATTCCTGATTTTCGAGTGGTAGATTGATATCTCCCGTGGCCAACCCTCTGCTTTTTAGTTTCTCAACATAGTGGCCAAGGTTAGGGAGGAATAGGATACCATAGACCTGCAACTTCTTCCAGCCTCCACAACTCATTCACTGTGTGTTTTGGAGCCATTCAGAGCATTTCTTCCTTACCTGTGACACGGTATAGTAATGAGACCTACCACGTGGGACTAGGGGAGATGTTCATGAGGCCACCCATGTAGGTCCTCCATACAGTGCCTGGTGCCTTATTTTTAAGGTGCCATGTAGATCTCTAGCTGCACTCCAAATGAGCCCTCACAGCCTATTTTCATAGTTGTATTTACAGTGTAAGAATTGCCAGGTCATCGAGCCCATTAAACACACCCATGTTTAATGTTCATCCAAAGATACGCTCTGAAATCAGCAAGAATGCTTTTAGGGGACTGGCTTGGTCTAGGATATGTGCTCACCATGCTCCTTGCTTGGAGACTCTGACTAGGTGTCCTGATTTCCTGTTCCTATGGTGTAACTTTTCACCAAAAAAGGGGGTGAACAGGATTATATGCATCTCTGAAGGCAGGATTTAAGACAAGCATAAATCTACGCTTCCATCAGAAAGCTAGGCGCAGGCGCAAAAAAAATAAAATAAAATAAACATCGCCTAAGGGCACCTTGTGCCTCACCCTGGATTCACGGGATTAGTCAGGACTCTTGGTTACTAGAGGTGACATGCCAGCACAGCTCCAGCCAGCTTAAGCAAGGGGGCGGGGGTTGGGAAATTAATGGTCAGGCATGGCTAGATTCAGGGGCTTATATGGTATTGTCAGAAATCACTGTCCCCATCCCTCAGTTCTGCTTCTCCAGTGCCCTCTGTAGTCAGGCTTCTTCCTGGTAGGCTCTGATTTGCTTCCAGTTCCATGACTCCAGGAGTGGGTCCCTTCTGTTTCATTCGTGTGTGCATATAAATTATATATATATAATATATATTATATTATATATATAGTAATATATATATATATATATATATATATATTACTCCAAGGATTATAATTGGCTCAGGTTGAGTCACATGTGTGACTTGACAAATCCCAGAACCCCAGAAAGTGGAATCTGATTGGCTAGCCTTTGGGGGGGGGCACAAAGTGGAATCCGATTGGCTAGCCTATGTCAGGGCCCCGCTCTGTGGCTCAGGGGTGGGAATTCTGTGATTACTTCTCCAATGGATGGAGGGACAGTTCTTCAGACCACGTAGGGGTACATTTAACAAGTTCTCCTAAAGGTAGTTCCAATGTAGCTGAGCTCTGGATTCACCAAAACTTCTGGCAAAAGACTTTTGCAAATGCGAACATAGCCAGTGGGGCTGCTCCTGTGTGGTTTGGGTGGGGGGCATTTTCCCATTGATAATCCCTTTATTTCCTACATGTTATGTTTATTTGTGGATGTTTGTTTTCCTCTCAGTATAAGGAAATGCTCAAAAATAAGCGTATAACCATCAACCAACGTTCTCAGCTTCTAATTTCACAGCCAAATGTCACAATATTTATTTTGCATCCTCTGTATGAACCAGCTCCCTTAGTAAGCCAACATGTGTGAAAAAGATTATATTTCCTTTATTTGTTCCCAAATGTTTCCATTGTATACAAAAATGAGACAGTGTTCCTTTTGGGGAGAAGAAGTTTCTACTTTGGGTTTAAACCAAACAAAATAATATTTAAGGAAACATTAAATAAATTATTTATCATGTTGGTCAACGTTTGGGGGAATATAGCTTAGATAAACACATTTTTAAGGTCAGCCGCTCTAAGGGCTGGATTTTATAAAAACAGCCTCTGAGGAGCTTTAATAAATCTTTTAAAAAGAAAAAAAAAGTCAAGCACTTGTTTTCATTACTGAATCATTTCTATTGCTGAATAATGGTCATTCAAGAGGTGGACTTAACCGGAGCCCCGACGGCCATGCTGAGAAACTCACAGATTATGAAAAATCTGTGTCGGTGGCAAGACAGGCAGCCATGCTTGGGTTTCTGTAAAAGCACTACAGTCCTTTGGTTGCATTTTAAATCAGATAAATGGACAGAGCTAGCTGATTTGGGTCATAAAATTGTCAAATAAAGATAAATTCATTCCTACTCAATGGGAGACTTCAGAGTAGACTTAGAATAGATGTAAGTAAAAAATAATGTGTTTTTATTCCCTCAAAATAAACAGGATTACCAGGTTCATCAAGTACGTTTAATTCACCTCATGGGTCCTCCGTCTCTTCAGATTGCAGCCAAAGGCATCTTCGGGGCCCATTTCTGTTGCTAAATGGTATTTCTAGGCTGAAGAGAGGTAAGAGGAGGAGAGGAAAGGAAGTTTGGTTTAAAAGAAATGGAAATGGAAAGAGAGAGACTCTAGAGGGCTGTAGTAAGGAGAAGGGGGTGGGGGCGGGGCCAGGGGAGCAGCCAGGGAGACCAGTGAGGGCAACAGGAGGACAGAAAGGGGCAGAAACAGGAAATGGAGAAAACCCACCTTTGCAGGGATGGGGAGAGACCAGCTTGGAGGCACTGCTCACTGTGGCTCTGGTTTCTTCTTTCTTTCTTTCTGCTTTTTTTTTTTTTTTGAGACAGGGTCTCATTGTTGCCCAGGCTAGAGTGCTGTGATGTCATCACAGCTCACTGCAACCTCAAACTCCTGGGCTCAAGGGATCCTCCTGCCTCAGCCTCCCGAGTAGCTGGGACTGCAGGCACGCACCACCACGCTTGGCTAATTTTTCTATTTTTGGTAGAGATGTAGTCTTACTATGTTGCTCAGGCTGGTCTTGAACTCCTGGCCTCAAGCAATGCTCCCAACTCAGCCTCCCAAAGTGCTAGGATTGTGAGATGTGAGCCACCACATCTGGCCTCTGGTTTCACTTTTGCTGTGGTTGACATTCTGTCTAAAACTTGAAGGGGTCACATGACCAGTTCTTGTCTGGGCAAAGAGGCAACATCCCTGGTTGTGGTCCTGAGTCCTCCCCCACCCCAACACCCCCTTCCCCACTCTGGATCTGCAAAGGAGAGCTGAAGCTGGGGATGGGCCCAGAGGTCCTGAGCCTTGTCTCTTCCATGGGTGGAACCTGCGGCAGAATTTCATGGCTTCCGAAAAGAAGCTTCTTTCTGTTTGTAAGTGGGAAGGAATGTCACTGAGGAGTTGAAGGAGTGGAGGCTGCATTACCATAAAGTGCCTCCGGCTTGAAAGTTCAGGAGAAGAGAGCCTGGCTAACCACATCTGGGGCTTGAGGTTTTATTGAATTGGTAATCAAAATAATCTTTGCAAAATATTTTGAAAATATTTGATAAACACAGACTGAGGCTGCTGCCTATATACATGAAATAAATTAAAACAAAGATGTTTGTGTTCAGATTAGCAACCTGTTAGCAACCAGCCAGTACTTGGGTTATACACGAAGCTGAGTGATTAGAAATGCAGGTCCCAGTGCAGGACTGAGCCCAAACCCCAGCTCTGCCACTCATTAGTGGTCTAACCATGGGCACTCCACTTCACTTCATTATGCCTCAGTGTCCTTATCCATAAAATGGAAATGAGTGCTCCTTCTTGCTGCTGTGAGGACTGATTAAGGTACCTGCATGCAAATGATATCGTGATAGAGTTCAAAAGGACACTCATCCTTCTCCATTCTACTTCTACTCCCCTTTGATGTTGCAGAGACTCCATTAAGAGGCAGATTCTATTTCTCCACCCCTTGAATCTTAGTTAGCCATGTGACTTCAGGCATTCACAAATGTGAAACAAGCAGAGACTTGAAAATTGCTTGCTCATTGGAGCTTTCTCTCTCTTGCTGAGCTTGGAAACTGAGACTGGTATGCAGATGAGCCTGAACTAGCATGGGGAGGATGGAGCCAAGGTCCCCGCTGACAGCCCGTCAACTGCCAGGCACACGAGAGGCCATTCCAGATCACCTGGCCACCAGCCACGTATCAGCTGACTACAGTGGCACGAGAGTGACCAGCAGCTGAGATCAGTGGAACCAGCTGATCCATAGAATTGGGAGCTAAATAAAAAGTGGTTGTTTTAAGCCACTAAGTTTTGGGGTGGTTTGTTATACAGCAAACCCTATTATATCACCCTTCTTCATAGGATTTTTAACTCATTTCTGTTTGAAGTGATTTCTTTTAGTAGGGACGGCAAGACTTCTGGAAGCTATTTTGTGTAGTCATATGGTTTAAAATGAATTGCAAAAGACAAGATTTAAGACATCAGTAAGAATTTTTCTGAAAATATTTTTAAGTCTTTCCTTCCATCATATTTTAAAAGTTTGGCATCAGCATTCTCAAAGCTGGAATAACTTGCAAAGTGAATACCAGACACTGAAGCTTACCAAAGTTCAGTCTTAAGATTGGTTGACGCAGAAAGTAACTGAAATGGTTCTGAAGTCCTTAACCCAGGGAACTAACTGGAACTAAAAGGAATGAAATGGAACTAAAAGGGATGAAACTGGATATGAGGAAGGTCAGTGCTTTGGAGCCCATCCACGTTCTCTGGCAGGAGCGACAAGCTTTGCCAGCTACCCAATTATAAAGGAGAGAAAAGAGTTTATGGACCAAAGCAAAATGAAGAATTATCCAGATAATTGAGGCCAACTGAACACCCTCACTTGAATTCACCAGTGAGTTGTAGCCAAAGTGTGTCTGATGGCTTGCGTTATCTGGACAGCTGTCTCGTTCTTCCACTTCCCTTTGAAAGTGTATTCTTTTTGCATTCTAACTTCCCTTTATTATTGGCACTTTTTATCCAGGTTGTTGTTCTCTGAGGTTTTGATGGTAAAATGCTTGGGTAAGTTCTGGAAGAAAACTTTTGGCCTGAAGAGTACAAAGCATTTATTCATTTAGCAAATATTTATTATTCAATTATTAAGTGCTAATGATCGTGCTAGGCATTGAGGATGCAACAGTGACCAAAAGATACAAGATAGTTTCTCTTGCCATGTAAGTCTAGTAGGAAACAGGTTTATAATCAGGTAGTTATAATATAATGTGGGAAGTGCTATGATTGGGAAGATACAGAAAATTTTTAGAGAATACAGGAGGAGCACTTAACTCAGACTTGGTTTAAATGATCAGGAAGCACATCGCAAAGGAAGGGATACCTAAGATGAAAGGCAAAGCACAGTAGCAGGTAAGGAGAAGAAGGAGGGGGAAAAGTATTATGTAGCCCAGCCTGAGGGAGTATTGGGGAACTGCCACATTCACATGGCCAAATGCTTGCATGATCACCAGGCTGGCAGTGGAAACTCAGTACTGCTGGGTAGAATGATGATAAACATTGAAACCATGGCCAAAGCATGGACATGACCTGCCATCTAAGGCCTATCCCAGAGTCATAGTTAATTTCAAGTGGTATGCTGGTTGGTGCTTTTAATAGTTGTATCCATGTGGCCAGAGAACATGCAAATGGGTGCATGTTAGCTGGCAGCTAGTTTTCTGGGGGATCAACTCAAGTGTAAATCCTTCAAGATTAAGGCAGACTCTGTAGCACCCTCCTCCTACTCCTACCTAATTGAGATACAAAGGGTAGGGTTAGGCACAGCATTCAAAGAACTATGACTCATCAGAAGAGAATCTAAGAGTTTTAAAGTTTAGAGTTCCTTATAAAAAGCGTAAGCTACCAACTAGAAGCACAGGTTCAGGGTGTGAACTACAGATGAAAAGAGACCCTTGTATTGGTTATCTAGTGCTGCATAACAAATGATCTCCAAACTCAGCCACTTAAAACAGCAAGCACTCATTACCTCAGTTTCTGTGGGTCAGGAATCTGGATGCAGCTTAGCTAGGTACCTCTGGGATTGTGGCCTCTCACGAAGTTGGGGCCGAGGTGTCAGCCAGGGCTGCACTCTCATGTGAAGGCCCGACTGGGGAGGATCTGCTTCCAAGCTGGGTTCAGTTTCCCACGGCTGTTGGGCTCAGTGCCTCAGTTCCTTGCTGGGTATTACCCAGAAGCCTCTCTCAGTTTTTGCCATGTGGATCTCTCCATAGGGCACCTTATGACCTGGCAGCTGGCTGCTCTTGGAGCGAGTTATGCAAATGACAGAGGGCACCTAAGACGGAAGTCAAAGTCTTTTTATAACCTAACTTTGGGAGAGGCGTCTTGTCACTGCTGTTTTTTTTTTTTAAGGACAAGTCAGTAAATCCAGTCTATCCTCAAGAGGAGGGATTTACACAGGGTGTAGATACCAGGAGACTGGGATCATTGGGATTGCCTACAACACTCCCTAAACAAGTAATGATTGTGTATTTCTTCCTTTTGAATATGCCAGGGTGTTTTATCCTAAGCTGGTCTCAGGACTGGAGGGCATCAGAAAGGTCATCTAGTTCAGTCCCCAGTTACTTAGTTGCATGTCCCCTACTCTCTGTGCCAACTCAGCTTAAAGGCCTCTACACAGTCCTCCCTGGTTAGGACAGTCTTCCTTGTGGTAAGCTGAAATATGGCCAAAGGTCCCGATGCTTTGTGTGGTCAAAAATCTCCATATCCCTCCCAAAGCCAATGAGGTACTTGACTAGAAACACAGTGTGTTTCTTTATTTGCGTGTCTGCCTACTTCTTCCTTTTCTCCTTCTTCTAATTTTAGAAGATTGAGTTTCTATTTAATCCTGCCACAGTCTCTTATTAGTTCTAATAGTTTGGGGATTTTTTTGGAATTTTTAATGTGGGCAATCAAAAAATCATAACATCTGTGAATTAGAGTTTGTCTTTTCTAATCTATAAGCCTCATTTATTTTCCTTATCTGTTGGCATCAGCTAGGCCTCACCTCCAGAACCACGTTGAATAGTAGTGGGCATCTTTGTCTGCCTCCTAACTTTCTTCCAATTTCTCACCACCTCAGTGACAGACTCTTTGCTCACAAAGGACCCAGCCATTACTTCTTTTAGGATTCAAATGAAGGAAGCAAAAAAGAAAAAAAAAAAAAAAAAAAAAGTCTTAGTCCATTCAGGCTGCTGTAGAAAAATACCACAAACTGGGTGGATTTTAAACAACAGAAATTTATTTCTCTGAGTTCCGGAGGCTGGGAAGTCCAAGATCAAGGTGCCGGCAGATTTGTCTTCTGATGAGGACCCATGTTCTGGTTCACAGATGGTACCGTCTAGCTGTGCCCTCACATGGTGGCAGAGGCAAGACGTCTCTCTGGGGCCTCTTTTATAAGGGCACTAATCTCATCCATGAGGGCTCCATCCTCATGACCTAATCACCTCCTGAAAGCCCCACCTCCTAATACTATCACACCAGCAACTAGGATTTCAAGATATGAATCTTGGGGGAGCATACATATTCAGGCCATTGCAAGAAGGCTTGAAACTGAGTCATGCTTTGTTTGGACACCCATGAAATACAGAAGAACATCCTTTTCATTCAATTCAATATTGAGCAACTTTCCTGTGCCATGAGGCATCTAGCTGCCGGGGATGCTCTTCAAAAAGAGTTCACAGTCCTGCCGGGACAGTCTTCAACACAGCCTCATCATCATTGTCAAGGGTGAATGGGAAAACACAGGGTAGAAGAAAGGAGGGAGAAGCTGTATCTTCAAGGAGAGTCAGAGAAAGCTTCCCAAGAAGGTGCCCTTTGAGTTGGCCATTGCAGTGGGAGAAGGAAGACTTATTTCTCTGCAAGGTTTTCTCTGGATGATCAGCATTCAGGGTAAGTTAGGGTTTACGAAGGCCTGCAAAAAACAAAACAACAACAAAACACACAAGCCAATTCAGGTCTCCTTTTTGCTCTCCTTCCTTCCTTTCTGTCTTTCTGTCTTTGTGTGTCAAGTGGGAATAATACTCATCCTGCAAAAGTTTTAAAGGATGAAATGAGATAATATCTGGAAAGTGCTGGACATGTATTAAACCTCATTAGATGGTAGGTGTTGAGTGGTGAAACATCTCCTTTCATTTATATTTAATATATCCATGGGCTATTGTCATACATGATCTTCTAGTTGAACCTTTTGGATGAGTTAAGTCTCAAGGGAAGGTGATCTGACTTTTCCCACACAACCAGCAAAAGGCTTAGAACAAAGGTGTGGGGGAGAAGAGAAAGTAAGGGATAAACGAGACGTGGTGCTGGTCGCTGTCCTCACAAGACGGGGCCCTGAATCATCCTCTGTTTAGTTTTACTCTCAGGATTAAAGTTTTGCAATTTTTATGCTGCCTTAGAGCAAATGGTAGCACCTGATGTTTATTGCACACTTACTTGGTGCCGTACGATATCCTAAGTATTCTGCAAGTATTAGTCTTTCTTCAAACAATCCTACGAGGTAGGTGCTGTGATGAGCTCCATTGTAAAGTTGGGAATGAAAGAGAGGGTAGGGCTTGGACCCAGGCACTGTCATTCTAGAAAAGGTAGGTGTCCCAGTGCCTGTACCAGACTGTTGTATGGGCCCCAGTGTCTGTGGCTGATTGATTTTGTGGCATTCAATGGGCTTGTCACAATCTTTTGTCCCCAGTGGGATATGGCCCGCCACACCCATCCATTGTGAAGTGTGTGTACCTCCTTGTTCTCCTGAGACTACGCTGAGACCATCCAGTTAGAGTGGACTTGCCTTGGGTTTTCTTCCTGTCTACTAAAGAGCACAGGAAGTTTCTCTCTCCTGACTGTGGTGCTTCTTGAACCCATCCTCAGCTCTCATGCAAAACCAGGAAAGAGAAATTCCTTCCAGTGGTGGGGAGAGCCGTCATCTACTCTCACCTCCCTCCTTGTAAAAGTCGTCCACCTGCTCCCGGGACAGGGCAGGAACAGCTCCCCTCTTCCCATCTCCCCTGGAGTTTTTCCTGCCCTCGTCCCCGGTGGACCACGCTGTCACTTTCTCCCTGAGCCCTGGCTGCTGGGCAGCTAGAGCCGTGTCCCGGGGATTTTCACTTGCCCTCCTCAGAGGGGCTGCTTCTCCTCTGCTCCACTCCCAGTCCCATGTCCTCCCAGCCACCAGAGCACACCCCTTGTCCTGAGTCTCTGAGCCCAGACGAGTCCCCATGAGCCACCCCTGCATGTGGGAACAGCAACCTGACCAAGATGTCCGTCTGAGTGAGGGGTGAGCAGGACCAGAGGGCTGGAGCGCACAACTGCTCATGGTGTTCCTTCCTTGTTACAAAGCAAAATTATTATTCATATTTGAGGCCAAGAGAATTTTCCTCCCAGGTCTACCTTTGAATTAAATGTGTTTAGGGCCTCATTATTTGTCCTTGCCTTCACAAATCCTTCCCATCACAAATCCTGCCTTGCAACTGCTGCAACCAGAAAGGTGGGCTGGAATTGGGAGGGAGATGAGATTGAACAATTTGGAAAGAGTTCCAACGTGTTTAGAAATCACTGACAGAGAACAACTGTTTCCACCCAGGACATCCAAATCTATGCCAGGGAACTGGAGTAGAGATGGCGGCTGTATGGGGGAGAGCGAGAGATAAAGCAAGGAGGACTGCAGTTAGCATTCAAGTGAAAGTTGGAAGAAACCCCACTGAAGTTTTTGGTCTCTGCTAGATTTCAAACTCAAGGATTAAAAATCTCTAAGTTAGGAGACTGATTTTTGGTTTTCCAACAAGTACTTCTAGGGGCAATAATTTTCATGGAAAGGTAGCTCGTAACACTGAACATGATATTAACATAGCAGGCTGCTTGCCCAAACTTATTTTATTTTCATTTGCGGTATTGTTTTGAGAACTCCCCTGGGTCCCCGATCCATATCATGTTGGCACATGTCCCTTCAGAAACTGAAATGCTGAGCCAGCATCTCACTCCCACTGTTCCACTTGACTTGGGAGAGACCCAGGGAAGTCTGGGTTGCTACAGGAAGAGTGATAAAATTCTCAGCCCTGTTCCTCAACAGTTCGTGCCCCCAGGGGGACACGCGGAGGGCTGGATACTTCTCAGTTGAAACCCAAGAACAATAGTTGTTACAGAAGCCTCCATGATCTGTCTGTATCTACACATGCTTTTGCAAGAGAAATGCAGGGAGGAGTTAGTTATAATCACAGACCAATTTGGGCTAATGGGGTCCCTGTAACAGTGATAGCAATGTCTATTGGTGTAATTTCTTTTA
The DNA here is from genome assembly GCF_040939455.1 of Microcebus murinus. Classification (NCBI taxonomy): domain Eukaryota; kingdom Metazoa; phylum Chordata; class Mammalia; order Primates; family Cheirogaleidae; genus Microcebus; species Microcebus murinus. Next base: position 15,621,634 of record NC_134117.1, on the reverse strand, counting down.
ATCACATTTGCAATTGTGACTTATCTTTATTCTTGTCTGCTGCTATATCAGGTGAGCGATTTTGTATGCTTATGAACACAGGCAGAAACTGAGGGCCTTGCCTTGAGCCGCAGAACCAGATGGGGAAAAACAAGACCAGGGTTCTGAACTCTCTGACCTTCCCTTCTATATTCAATTCCACTTCCCTCTTACTCCGAATATCCTGGACTAGGAAGGAAGGAGCCATCTCTGTGATCTCCCAAGGAAAGACTCTAATCAGTATCAACCGTTCAGGTCTCTGGCTCTCAGCGAGGATGGAAGCACACACACACAAGAAAAAAGCCTCTCTCTAAGACACCACGCCAGCCTACAAGAGGGCCTCAGAGCCTCCTGCAATCCAGCACTGCTTGACAGGACAGGGACAAGGGTGCCCACTGGCCCCCCAAGTCCTCTCTGGTCAGATCTAACCCCTAGCCCATTGCCCACTGCAAAAGATATTTGGTTTCTTGTTACCTACAGCACCTTGAGTTCCTTGTGGGAAATTATCTTCTTCCCCCATTTGCCATTATGTGAAATTTTGGCAAGGGTGTAAGTGTGGTGCTTACTTTCCACGTGGAATCTGAGGGGATGGCTCCTTCCTCTGGCCACCCTCTTATAGAAGGCAGGGCCAGGCAGAAGGTCGATCAGTTTCTCTCTCCTGGCACTTTGAATCAATAGCCCCGGTATGTGCTGTCTCCTGTGTTTCCAGCTTCCTGCTTGCTGCTTCCTGTTTCCTGCTTCCTAAACTGCCTGACTTCGTGGCAGGGGAGGTGGTGGAACGTGGAAGATATGGAAGGCTTTCTGGATGGCTGGAATGGGCTGAGTAAAGGCATAGAGGGGAAAGCAGTAAGTCTAGTTTGGAGCATGATATATGTATAGGAAAGGAGTGGGACATGAAGTGGATGCATGTAATTGGCATCCGTTTTTGGAAGGTCTTGAATGGAAAGTTAAGAGTTTGGAGAGCAGGACAAGGGAGGATGACCTTCACAGTCATCCCTGCAGGGATGACTGGATCCTGTTCCATTCCTCTTGCTCCCTGAGGCCCTTCCCAGCACACTTTCCCTTTTGGCTGAGCTCTGAGAATCAGGTTGGAGCTCCATGGATGACCATTGCATTTCTGGTGGAAAGAATGGATTAGATCTTCCCATTTCCACAATGATAGGCAAAGAAAAGCCTTGCAATTCCTACTGGATGTGGTCACCCCATGGGCTTTCTCCATTAATATTGTCTCTTCTCTCTTTCTAACCCTCAAAGTTCTGCTGACCAAGTTCTGCTAGTTCTACCCTCCAGATATCTGTCATAATTGTCACTGCTTCATCTTTAAGTCATGAGCTAGGTCAGCTGTCATATCACTGCCCTTGGAGCAGTGCTCGAGGCATCTAACTGACCCTCTGGCCCCAGCTGCACTGCCCCTCCCACAATGTACTCGAGATCCATCCAAGGATCCGTCCGCCACAATCCACCAGATGGGTCTCTCTGAGCTCAGTCTCCTGACACATGCAGTACCCTAACATCTGACCACCACCTTTGGGAGAAAGCCAGTCTCCTGAGGTTGGCATGGAAAACCTGTCCTGACTTCATGACCTGAGATCATTCCTGCTTCCCCATTCTTTCCTCCCCACAATCTCTCCCTGCAGCCTGTGCTCCATGCCTTTGCGGTTTCACACCTCCGTGATTTCACACACGCTGTTCTTCCTACCTGCAGTGCCCCCGTTCCGTCTTAGGTTCCACTTAAGAACTCTTTCCCAGCTTTCCAGACTCTGCTTAGATGTCCCAGTGGGCACGGTGCCTGGCTAGGAATAATCACTCATTGTTGAATCGTATCTCAGAAAAACCTTTCTGCCTTCCCCTTGGCCCCAGTTCCTCCTTTCTTGGGGTTCCTGGAGTTCTTTGCATGTATGTGCCTCTGCTATAGCATTTCTCATATTGTGTTATAATCTCCGACTCCCTCATTACACAGTGGGTTTCCTGAATGCGTAAGTATAGTGGATGTATGTGATGTATGTATGTATGTGTATGTGTATGTGCGCGCGCATTCCCTCCACCCTGCGTCCATTCCCCCTTCCTCACAGCATTTTCTTCCAGGAATTCTCACTCCCTCCGAGGAGCTCTCCGCAGGCACTTACTCTTACTGCCCAGGACAGTGAGGCGGTGGTTGTAAGAGCTGAGTTTGGCTAGCTGGGCCCTCGCCTCTGAATGGCTGAACAAATCCCTCTTTATGGTGGCAATGCCCAGTAGAGAAGATCAAGAAGTTCCTGCCATAGAGACCTTATGTCTGGTTCTTGTCTGTCCCTAGCTGGTTCCTGTGGCTTTCCTTTCCATCCCTGCATGCCTGAAATACTTCTAGTAGGTTCATTTCTTTGTTGTTGATTAAGTTCACCAGTGTTCATTTCCACTGATTGCAACCAAAATCGCACTTGTCATTTCTGGGCACAACTGCCAGCACCTATGACTCTTTGCTGAGGGCTTTCTTACAAAGCAGCCCAGAAGTACTAGGGAATCGACACCCCTGCAACCAGCTCTCAGCCACTAACTGACAGCAGTTAGAGGACAAATGTCCCACGTCCCACACCCTTGGCCAAGATAACTCTGGGGCACAAGGCCGCCCACTGTGGAAATGTGCTTGATTGGCTTGTTCCCTTTCCTGTCTCACCCATTCCCTGCCCAGTGTTTTCTGGGACCACCTCCCAAGGAGACACAAGGGTCTTCCTGTGGAGGAATATGCGAGAACAGCCCATGAGGGCCCTAACCCAGCATCTGCAGGACCCTGCAGCCCTGGCGTCCACAGCTCACTAGCAGCTTCCTTCTGTCTCACTTTGCTCAAATTCCCAAGAGAGAGATAGGCTAAGCCCATCCTTTCAAGTCATGCTGTGCTCAGAGGAGGCCGTGGATGGTCACCTTGGGTGAGAGAACCAACCCAGTCCCATCATCTCTAGCCGAGAGGACAGAGTCGTGGGTTTCGCTGCTCAGGCTGGTGGCGGGGAGGCACCCTGAGGCTCCCCTGGGATCATTCTCCTTTCAGGCGACAATCGCACAGGAGGCTTCGGGGGAAACTGAACAGGAAAGACTGTTCATTGGACATCAAATCATTTTTTTTTTCAAACAATACTTTGACAGGTTAAGGGCAAGAGAATAAGAAACATATGGGTTACATTACCATTGAAATGCACACTTTAGGGTTTGGACATTAACAGGACATGTGCTTGAAAAGGGATGCCCCCACCTTTTTTTTTTTTTTTCCAAACCAGATTATTTGGAAAATAACCCAGGAATTTTTCAATCTCTGGTGCCCTCACTCCTACACCTTCCATCTCTTTGCTTAGCTTTCCCTCACACAGAGTCAATTAATAAAAGCAACTGTTTGTCAAGGATGGCAAGCCAGGCTGTGTGTGTCCTATGGTGATGAGGGTGTGTGTGGCCTGCATGACTGACACTCATTGCACACCTACCATGTGTCAGGCACACTGTGCTGAGCGTTTGCTGGGATCATTGAACCCCTAGGAGACTCCCCACCAGGTGGGTGCCCCCACTGGTCCTCACTGACAGGTTAGAAGGTGCGATGGACGGCCGGAGGTGCATATCTCAGGTGCAGGCAGCTAGTAAGTGGCAGAGCTAACATTTGAACCCCCTCCTTCTGTCTGCAGAACCCGCTGAGCGATCCTACCCTCTCCTCCTTGGGAAGGGAGTTCTAATATCCCTCCTTCATTTCACAAAGCAGGAAACTGAGGCCCAGAGAGGAAAGGTATCAAGCTAGATGGGAGCCTGTTTAGACAGACAAGTTGTTAATCAGAGGGATTCATCTGGAGGCTTCTCCAGGTGTTACAAGTTCGTTGAGGAATTATTTGGGGGACATATTCACGATTTCTAGGGAGGGTTTCCTGCTAATGGACAGATTCTCTCTCCTGCTAATGATAGGAGAGCTTCTGGAGAGTGCTGAAAAATCCTTTGTTCTTTGTTCTCAAGGAGACAAATTATTATTTCTTTCCTCTGAAGGAGCTTCTCTGACGATGGGTGAAATATCACAAATAATTAGGCCAAATAGCAATGCCAGTCCCACTAGAAATAAGGCATCCATTATTTCATTTTATCCTCGTCTTTAGAGCTTCTGCCTGATTTAAGTTGGTGTAAAGATAGCTGTGGGTATTCCCTGCCCGAGAACTCTAATCATGCTCTTTATTGAATATTTACCATTTCTTATTTGATTCTTCTCCTCTTGATCCATTGTTTCACAATTAAAAAGTTCGGCTGCTGTTTTGATCTCATATAAAATCTCTGTAGTTCCGTACATGCCTTGTTGCTGGGCTTCCCTCCCGAACGTCCCAGGGAGGCATCCGAGAGCCGAATTGAAAGGCTAATGTGTTGGGGTGACTCAGGCCATTAGTGGTGTCAATGAAGAATCACCCTGTGGTCTGCGTGAGTTAAGCAAGCTGCTCAGATACCCAGGACAGAGGGCAGAATGAGGTCCAACAGGGCCGTAGGGACCAGTGTCTCTTTCTATAAGCCAACTGGTGGGATTGGATGGGGGAGATGAAAGATCTGGCTAGCTACTGGTCCTCAAGAAATATTTGTTTTTGCTGATGGGTTGAATGAAGGACACAAGATTTTTAAGATAAATATTCCACCACCATTAGAGACAAGATGTTGATTAAATTCTGGAGAAAGCAATAGCATCAGAGGTGTACAAGATCTAGCTCTGGTTCATGCTTCAGTGCTGTACTCTGAGTTGCTGCTTCTAAGGAAACCTTTGCAATGTCATCCACCAATAAAGGAGAGATAGGTGAGTCCCCACAATGTGCCAGATGTCATGGGTCACACAGAACCATATGATATATTTCATGCCTCTGGGGGCTTCCTAATCCAGTCTTAAGGGAGTATTATAACAAGGATATATGAGTTATGCTTATAAACAATGATATTGACTTCACAAACCAGGACATCAATTAGGTAGGGAACCAGCTTAAAGTGAGGGAAGAGGGCAGAGATGAGAGGTATGGCCAAGAGCTTCTTATGGGTATTAGATCTCAGCCCAGGTCATCTGGGTAGACTCCAAATGAGTATCATTGGTGAGATAATTAATATGATATCAGATGAGATGATATAATACTCGTGGGTAGTGCCCTGGAGTCAGACAGAGCAGGGATCAAATACCAGCTCCTGTGCATACTAGCTGTGCCTGTGACCTTGACCAAGTTCCTTGACTTCTGTTCTGAGCCCCAGTGTCTTCACATGAAAGATGAGGTAATAATAACAATGGAACCCACATCATAGGATTTTGTGAGGATTAAATGAGTACACATATAGTACTTGCCTTATCATAATGCCATTGGATTTTAGCTTTGTTTCATAATAATATTGGTAATAACAAGCCTAAGGCGAAAAGTTGCAGCAAATATGGATTCAGTTAATTACTGATTGACTCAACAACTATTTATTGAGCATCTACTTTGGGCCAGGTCCTGGGGACACAGCAATAAGTTGAAAAGGATGAGAGCTCTGCTTTCTCTGGGCTTATAGCATAAAAGGAAAGGTACACATCAGTTAGCAATGACACTGGTGGGTCCCTGAGATTTAATGGACAGAGATACTTGGAAGAAAAGAACTATAGTTTTGTGGGAGCTGAAAGCAAAGGAACCTAACCCAAACTGGGGGTCCAGGCAAGGCTTCCCAGGAGAAGTAAGGACTGAGATAAAGTCTGAAGAATGGGTGGGGGTTTTCTAGAGAAGATAAGGAGAGAGAGCAAGTTGCAAAGACAAAGTGACAGAGAGAAGAGGAAGTGCAAAAGCAAGGTACAGTCACAGGAAGGGGAAGAGAAGGAGAATCAAGGCTGGAGACAGGGGTGGGGTGTCCGAGGCAGAGTCCAGCCCAGGGGGTCAACACAGGAAGGGTTGGAGCTGGAGATGGGCACGGGAGGGAGGGAGGGAGATGCCCAAAATATGCGGACCCTGGAACCCACCTTAGGGAGGTTGGTCTTTAATCTTGCAGTAGGAGGTGATACATCTGACTTGAGCTCCACCAAGGCCATCTGAAAACATCCCTCGAAGATCATCTTGTCTCCTCCTCTCGGGCCAAAGTACACTGAATTATGTGGAACCTGCTTATGTTTTGTATTTACACAGGGAACACAAACTCTCCAGGGGCTGGACACGTGTGCTCTGTGTGACTTTCACAGAGATCTTGGCAACACCAGGTGCTTAGACAGGCCATATGCCCGAACGTAAGACAAGCCCAAATATAGGCGACATCTGTTTTTCCAAAGAGAAAGCCAACTGGAATATATAAACATTAATGAAACAGGAAGATGTCTACTTCCACACTGAATGTATCCATTTATTTTCGTATATCACATATTATGTAAAATAGCATAAACATTTAGAAATATAATTTCCCCCAATCTTAAAAAAAAAAAGTTTGTATCATGAAATAACGATATGTGCGCTCTTCTCACGCACTTTTGTCAACTCCATCACTGCAGCCAGTTTTGAATCCTAACTCAGTTCTCCATCCGACATCATCTTCACTTCTAAATTGTTCAGGACACAGGACTTTGAATCACGGAAGACGCTGTCACTGAAAATTTTATTCAAAGCCCCAGGAGGTTTTTCCATTTGTCCTACGGTAGGATATTTATGATCTCCACAAGGTCACCATTTACAATGTGCCTTTTTTTTTTTTAAAGTGAATTTTAAAACACTTGCTTAAAATATCTCCAACATATTCAACGATGAAGTCATATCTTCAGAAATAACAACCAACTCTGTGTTAAGTATTTTTTCCTCTCATTTTCCCCCCTGATATTATCAGGTGACGTCTACAAGTCTTCCACCTCATCTTCCCTACCCACTATCATCCCTCAGATGGATGGCTTTCTCCAGACACTTCCTTGATTTTCAGAATTAAGTAATTGAGAAAGCATCAGGAATGAGAAACTTTGTAAGGACATGTTCTCAGGACCAGCTTTTGGGTGAAAACTTTGCCTTACCATCTGGCTCGTACAGCAGGTGCTTATCAAATGAATGTATTTGTTTGCTTCACCTTTGGTCATGGCTCAAGGGACACAGGATAACATGGAAACTTGCTGGGAAAAGTATTGTGCAAGTTTTAAGAGCCTATTCCATTTAACTTAAGCCAGTGATTCTCAGAGTGCGGTGATTTTGCCTCCCAGGGAATATTTGGGGATGACAGTGTCTGGAGATATTTTTGTCACAACTAGGGGCGCCATTGATATCTACTGGGATGTTGCTAAACATCCTACAATGTACAGGGAAGCCCCCCTACAGCAAAGAATTATCAGACCCCAATAGTGGCAAGATTGAGAACCCTGGCTTAAACTGGGTCAAGGAGAATTTGCTTAACCTGAGTCAAGCACAATGGTGACACACAGAGTGTGTCTGACTCCCAAACTTCCCCAGCCCTCTCCTTTCTCAGAAGAGAGGATATTCTTAAAGTCCTGTGTTTTTCCTCTTTTCTTGAGGCTGGGTTGTTGAAAACAACCCTTCTGCTCTGCCAGCTACTTTTCTTTCCACCCTCATCACAACCCCCAAGTCTCTGTCTATGGATAGATGGATGGATGGATGGATGGATGGATGGATGGATGGATGGATTCCAAATCAAGGACATGAGTGGGTCCAGTCAGGCTCTGTTTACTCAGAGAGGGTTGGTTCTCAAGGGGTGAGGGTACCTCTTGGTTTCTAAGGGCTAGAGACCCTACTTTTCTATGACTGAACCATAAGATTCAGATGGTTCTAGAAGTGGAGCAAGTGTCAAAATGAAGTACATTGGATTAAAGTGGAGTCTGTAAGAACATGAGCCCTGCAGCCAGGGGGTGAATTGGCCCTGCCACTCACTAGCTGGGTAACTCTGGGCGAGGTGCTTAATGTCTCCAGGCCTCCATTCCTCATTTCTAAAATGGAGATGATAATGGTCTTTCCCCCATTTGGGTGCTGCAAGGATTACTTGAGACAATGTAATCAAAGTGTTTGGAGCAGGCCTGGCATATGATGAGTACTCAGTAGTGTCTACCATTAGAATTATAGTCTTAAGCTTTTGGAGATCATGGACCACTTTGAGAAGGTAATCAAAACTGAACTTCTCCCCCTACCCCCAAAATAGATGTGCACATGCACACCAAGTTTCAAAATCAATTTTTGTGAATCTCTACCATAAAAGACCATCATAGAATTTACAATATTCTTGGGTCTTCTGGTGTAGTCCAATTAATAGGACTCTCCTTTCTCTGAAATCCTTCAGAACATATTGATGATGCCACACAAGATATTCTTGAACTCGGTTCTGCCTCACATTGCTCATGAAAAGCGCATGCTTATAGTTTGCATGTTGGTCTTCACATCCAGACCATAAGCTCCTTGGAGACGGGGGCTGTATTTTATGCTGCTTCCTCATCCTTTGCAGAAATGTGGCATTGTACTGGTCTGTGGTTCTAGGTCAAGTTTGCTACATTAGTTCCACCTAGGGAAGAGTCTAGGTCTCACCCATGAAACTACCTGGGAATATGTATTTCTTAAAGTTCCCCAGTTTGTGGTGATTTCAGGTAGCTTAGAGAACCATTTTTATTACAGCAAGTAGCTGCCAAGAGCTTCCTGGTTGTGATTATGAGGAGACAATGGCATGTCCTACCAGATACTGTGGACAGTATCTGGAAAACACTGTGTTGGGTGCTTTCCTGGCATGATTCTTGAAAGCCCAACCACCCATGAAATATGTAGATATTATCATCCTAATTTTTGCACATGAAGAAACTGAGGCACAAAGAGCTGAGTAACCGGAAGTAACAGAGCTGATGGAGAGTTCAACCTCTTGGACTCTAGGGCCCATGCCCTGGAAGCCACCCCACACTGCCCACATACTGGTGGATGATGAGATCATTGGATTGCCTGATCAATAACTCTCCTACTGGTGGGGCAATCGAATTGTGCAATACACCCCATCTCTTGAGACCCCTTATCATTTTTGGTCATTAAGGGTTTTGAATTTCTCTGTTCGAAGGGTTGCCTGACTGCAAGGCTTAAGGTGCAGTGTAATCAGAAAAAGTGAGGGCACGAGGGAAGAAGGATCATGATATCACAGTGAACCTCCTCTGGAAGGTGAGCCAAGGAGACCACCCTACAAATCCCTTTGCAGGGATCATTTCACCGTTCGCTGCTTTGGTTGCTGTAAGCTGACAATCACCAAACGAGGGCTGTTTGGCCCATGTTTAGAGCTGGCCGGGAAACAGTCAAATAGTCATTTCAAGTACTTCCTTCTAGACTTCTCGGAGTCCCAGGCAACATCTCTGCGTGCCATAAAAAAACATGTAGGACTGCACCCCTCATCCCTACCTCAATGTCACAGATAAGTGCACGGCCGGCCGTGGCGAAGGCTGCACTGCTTCCCTCCACGTGGCCCTGCGCCGGCGGCAGGTGTGGCTGGCGCCTGCTTCCAACTGGCTCGCGTTACTTTGGGGCTGAGTCTTTGCCAGCGAACGGTAGGGGCCTGGGGAGGTAGAGCAATGATCAGTCTTGAGTTAACCCCCTTTTCATTTTAACATAGGGTCTCGGATGATTTGAACACAGGTTTAGGAAACACTGCCTCTCCCTTTTTCCAAAGTGATCCTGATGGATACTGATGTTTTTATGATTATTAATAAAGTCTTTGAGACAGAATTTTATGGGCACACAGAGACTCTATAAGGTCATTCTTTGCCTTGAAAAATTATATATGTTAAGGATGCTGAAGGAAATTTTTAATAAGAATGTTCCAGTGGAAAGTCAGGGTGCAAAAAACAGAATTTTAAGAATCTTCTGCAGCTCCCTTTAACGTCGCGTTTACTTCCTGCAAAGGCCTTCACGGTATGTGTTTCCTCAAGAGAGAGCCCCCCCAGGAAGTGTCTTCTATGTGAGTGATGGTTTCGGTTTCGATGGGCAGCCAGAAGTCTCTTTGGGGACAATGTGTCGCTAAATATTCTTCGGTTTGTTTTTTATTAGAGGCTTTGCTCTCTCCCCCATCCTCTTTTTCTCCCTCCCCCACTTCAAATCTGTCAACATAATCTTTGGAGTGTCATGGATCTGTTCACCAAAACTGTGTAAAATCAAAGCGACTTAAAAAGAAACCCCAATTCTTTTTTAATCTCCCAGCGAGAATGGATTGAAAATCGAGACAAACTCGAGGGGTGTGACGAGTTAAACATTGATGCATCCTGAGCGAACAGGAAGGGCAGAGCACCCGACATCTGGTTGGAAGTCGGCTTCATAATTCATGCAGATATTGTGAAGAAAATTCTTCGGTGAAGCCTGGAAAAATTTAGCTTTGCTCAACGCAAGGGAATAAATCGGCATTGTTTCCACATACAGTCTTTGCTTTAGAAAGCAAAGGTAGTTGGAAGCGATACTGAGTCCTACTTGTGAATTTCCTCCACCTTCCTCTTACCTTTGGGACTCCTGTAAAACCCCGTATTTACACTAGAATCCTGGAAAACTTGGTTATTACCAGCACGTAATGACAGGTTGGTTAATTAATGGTGTGCATGCAAAAATGGGAGTAGGACAAACAAGGCAGCTAATTTTGATAATGAACAGATTCGAAGCAACGAGATGACAGTGTTCTCTGTATATAGTTCCACACCAGCCATGTTTTTGTTTGGATTCTGTGTTAATTTTAGAAACTGTAAAACACAACATGCCAAATTGGTTGATTGAAATAGTGCTACTTCCCAGAGGCTAACAATCTGTTGTCTCTTGCAAGAGGCAAGAGGTGGCAGGATGAGTGCTTGCTTGGTTGTGGGCAAGAGCCTCCCAGTAAACCAGGGGATTGAGACAGTTGTCCAGGTAACTCAGTGCCTCGGTTAACTGGGTGCTCGGAGTGTTTTGATTCTGCTCCATGCTTGTCTGTGTATTCCTTCATTCATTTGTTTATGCTGCTATTCATTGTGTAATGGGTTCAATTCTCTTTGCCAGTATAGACCCAGACTCTATTTTGACCTGGAACATTGCCTTTTTAGTCAAAGTTATATAGAGTATTCCCCTTAAAGACCTGCCAAAGAAGTTGGCCATTTCAAACAATCTATAAATATTTACTCCTGAAAGGATATTGAATTTTTATGGGTGCTTTAAGCCCACCAATGTCCACTTGCTGGGTTTTGAAATGAAAGGAAGGAAGGAAGGAAGGAAGGAAGGAAGGAAGGAAAGACAGAAGGAAGGAAGGGAGGGAGGAGGGGGGAAAGTAAGGGGGAAGGAAGGAGGGAAGGAGGAGAAAAGGAAGATGGATGGGTTTGTAATTTTCAGTTTAGACAAACTGAAGAAACACTTACCCTTTCTTTAAATAATAAATACTGGCTGCTAGATTGTTGAATTTGAAATCTTATGATAAAATGGTACTTAAGGAGGCTATATACAATAAAGATAAACATTTTTGCTCTCATGTGATTTCTATTTAAAAGTAGGAAAGATTATTTTAACAGAGCATCATATAATAGCAAATATATCAAACTGACTTATAAAATTATAAGTGTTGATTTTTAAATTATATTTTATAAAAGTTGTCACTGAGCATGATTATAAGTGTCAGTTCCTTATAGTCAGTCTCACTAAAATTAACTGTTCCCTCTTAACTCATGGGAATTAAAATGAGCCCTGTTTTCAGGGGAGCTTCTGCCCGAGAGAAAAGTCCCCCTAGAATACCAGGGAGATACTTCAGATAAACATTCAGAATTACTCCTGGCTAAGGATTCAAGCCAGGAAAAAATGAAAAAAAAAAAAAAAAAAATCTCAGCCAAGACCCCCATGGCAAGCGGAAAAGATTTGGAACTGCTCATAATTTGGGCTTTTAGCTCTTTTGCTGGGTTGTTAGTTATTTGGTATGACTCGTCTTATCTAAGAGCAGTTCTGGATTTTTGGGCATCCTCTCTTATTGCAAAGATAAATAATGGAAATTCAGACATTCCAAGAGAATTTGACTTTTATTTTCTTCTTCCTCATTAGAACCTATTTGGACTCCAACTCCTACCCCTTTGCATTTCATGCTAACTCTTTAAAGATGACAAAGGCAGAAGGCAAACAGCAATTAGAAGCAGCCACTCTTGCGCCTTGTGTTGGAGGTTCCTGTGAATGTATTTAGAAATGAACCACAACTCTTCCTTTGGCTTTAATGAGAGTTTCGGAGGCTGTACCATCGGGCCATTGGTAATGAGGAAGAGGCATGGTTTTGATTTACGATTGCAGTTTAAATAGATTTAGAATCCAGTGAAATTGTTTTGTTCTAATTCTCCTACCCATTTTTTCCTCAGTTCATTGACTTCTTAAAGAAAGACTTTCCCCAAGTAGCTGGCAGTTTCCCAGAGTGAGAAGGCAAAGTAGGAGAAAGTTTTGTTGTTGTTTTCTTTGTCTTGCCTTCCCCCACTCCAGGCATCTGAGGCCCCGTGGAAATCCTTGGAGTGCATTTGGCGAGTACGGCCCGTTATAAATGAAACACAAATCAAAAGCATCATTTCGCTGGCTCCTTTAGGTTCTTAAGCAGAAGAATGTTCTGATCGCTGAAGCCATTTCAGGGCCCCGAAATTAGAAAGTAATAAAAAATATCACACTCTCCCTGGTGGGTAGTTCATGTAATTGGTTCCCCAGCGGGAGTCCAGATCCAAGTCAGAAATGCTTACCCTGTGGATCCCGGCGGCTTCGGAAGGACCGCATGCAAACACGACCAAATAAGTAAGAAATCAAGCAAAGGGACACGGGAAAACTAGGGACAAATTCAGAAGCAAACAGCTCGGGGCTAGAAAGAATAAGGAAAAAGAAATGCGTTAACCCCGCATTTCTTTAAACACGAGCACTTGGGCACACCACACCAGATGAGACGGCAAGGTTCTGTGTTTAGATCAGCTTGGACCAAACATCCCTGTTTTAGGACTGAAGTTATTTTTCGGATTAAATTCTGGCTGCACGATGTTCTTGGGGAGAAAACAATCCTGTTTGGGATTTGTCTTAAAAGACTGGCCAGCGCCTTGATTTGCAGTTCACTCTTGGCCTGAGCACAGCATTCCCGGCCGTTTTTTGTGTGTGTGCTGGCGAAGTTTGGACCGGGAGTAGTTGGGTTGCCCTGCCTGATACAGGAGGATGCTGAGTCCGCGGAGCCTGGTGCTCTGCTGCCACCTTCTGTCTCCTCCGTCGCACAAGAGGCAGCCAAGCTCTGGGCTGTCGGCAAAACTCAGCCACCAGTCCTGCCTGCGTTTGAGAGTCAGGACCCGTGTAACCTGCTCAATCTCGGGGCAGAGACGTCCTCTCTTCCTGCCCACCTGTGGGCTCGAGGCCTTGAGGTTTGGCCCTTAGAGGTAGCTTCTTCCAGAACCACCATTAGCTCGTGTGCCGGCCTCCTGCCCTCCTCCCCGCCCTCTCCCCCTGCCAGATCGCGAAGTTTCCATAGGTAGAGGGGTCTGGATAAACGAAATTGAAGGCAAAGACAGGGCTTTCTGTTTTCAGACGTCAACACGCTCTTGTTTAAATTACTGCCAAAGGCAAACGGGATGAGGCGGAGGAAAGGAAAAGTGAGATTGAATAGCAGGAAAAACGCCCTGACAGCAAGATCTATTGCCCCGTGGAGCGGTGTCCCTAGGGGCGAGCCGTTGGTTGAGATATTTAAAACCTGAGTGGACAAAACATTAGACCCTTCGCCACGGGGAGCAATTCTACAGTAGCCCCTGGGACCTGACCCTCATGAGCGCAGAGGTCCTTCCCAACTCTAATGTTTTATGATTTCTCAATTGACTTCCCATTCTATAAAAAGTATTCTGTTGCCGCTGAGGAATCCAACTGCTTTGACATTCTGTTTGAGGTCAGGGTGGTTTCAGTGTACTTTCATTTTTGTGCAGCCTTAAAAATGCCCCACACCTACTTTCTTTGACCCAGAGAGAAGCAAATTCACATAATTAAGCCTATAAATACATATTTTAGGCAAGGGATGGGGGAGTTGGCCCTTGACAACCGGCCAAGACACGACTGTCAGAGCACCCGGGGATTTGTCATTAAGCCTCTGGCAAATGGTTACCCTTTCTGAGTCCCCACATTCGGTTGGGTTGCCCCGCTGGTTAGGATGAGGATATCTGATGCCGGTTGGGAACATTGCGGAAGGACTGTGATGGTGAAAGAAATAGCTTAGTTCTGCGTCTCGCTGCCAATCACTCCGTCCCTGGGCGGATTTTACACTTCTCAGCTTACTGGCCTGGCCTGGGGGAGACAAAAGGAGAGAGAGAGAGAGAGAGAGGTGAGGTGGGCGGTCATGTTCTGTGCCTGCAGTTCTCCCTCTCTGGGGCGACCTGGTTCAGCCATGCAGACGGCCATGGCGAAGCTCCCATTAATCGCTGGGCATCGAGCTGGGAGCTGCGGTGTCAAAGTGGAAGTGGACAGAGATGAGAAAACAAATGGAGTCCATGCGGACAGATCTCTCAGTGGCTGTTCTCAGGGGAAAGTTGAAAATCCCACATTCTGTAAAGCACGACGTGATCTGCTGCTTCCTTGATCCCCTCTTGGCCCGTCCTCTGGGCTCTGGTGCTCCGGCGGGCGGGGTGCACTCTCCTCCTTGGAGAGCTCTGCACCTTCCATCTCAGCCCCTTCCTGGGTGCCCGGCCGAGCACCACTGGCCTCTCCCCACGCCTTTGACCCGGTCAGCACCTCTTCTCTTCTTTCAGTTCCCTGCTCAAAGGTCACTTGCCCAGCGCAGCCTTCCCAGACCTCTCGGCCGGTGCTCCCTGCCCTTGTCGCATTTCTATGAGGGCACACACCATAAGGACAACTCGAGAGTCCAGGACTGGCGATTTGCTGTGGGTCTGCCCGACCGGCACACGCTCCGTGCAAGCAGGCAGGCACCTGCCTGTCTCGTGTTCGCTTCCCGGGGCGCCGTGAAGGGCCTCGCTCAGGGCGTAGCTGTGCAATGGACGAACAAATGAAAGGCTGAACGACTGAAGTGCCCCACAGTGGTAGGCAGGAGGTGCTGTTGCAGAAGCCGAGGTAATGAATTCCACATGCAAAGGAAAAGGTGAGCATTTCCCTGTTGAGAAAGGTCTAGGGGCGGCTTCTATAGGGCATTCCTGCTACACACAGCAGCCTGGGAATGGGGCCACTTTTAAATTTCTTCTTACAAAATAATCTATGATGAGAAATTCAAACATAACTGAAATGTGTGAATGCTAAAAGTTACCATCCCCGCCCCTGCGCACATCCTATCCTGCTGGGCATAACCACCAGTTCCCTTCTTCCCATCCAGACTTTTTTTATACCTTCCCCAATTATGAAATTATTTTAAATGGTGCTTTATTTTCCCCAGAAATGTATTGACTTTGTCCTAGGGAGGAAGCTGACTCTTTTATTTCACTGGGGATCTTGGGCGAATCTGGAGGAGTTTGCAGATCATAGCTTATTTCCTGGAGCGAACTTCCCAGTGCTTGAAAACAGAGGTTTTGGTCTGGAGAGATCTCTTTTAACAGGTGCAATGACTATGTGTTTCTGTCACAAAGAAGAGTGAAAAAACGAGACACCCCAGGAATCTTAATAGTGTACATATGAATAGTGTGCATGCATTTATGCTTAATAAGTCCCAAGTTCAGGGATCTCTGTATCCGAACACACGCACGTGCACACGAGAGCATGGTGGTCTGGGTGACGAGCAGGTAGGGTGAGAGGGGAAGAGTAGTAACCAGAGCTCACACCCACTGAGGACCCAGCAGCGGGCTAAGTGCCGTCTCTGCATGTACTATTTCATTCCGGCTTCATGACAACACTGTGGACTGGGTCCCACTGTCATCTCCACTTTACAGATGGGGGAACTGAGAGTCAGAGAACCCAAGCATCTTGCCCAAGGTCAGCAAAACAAGTGAGTATCTGAGCAAGGGCCGGCACCCAGACCCCCCTGGCACGAGAGCCTGCAAGCTTAACTACAGGGCTACTTTGGCACGAGGCTAAGTTTAAGAATGTGGGATGGGATGTGGAAGAGAAGTCCCAGCTCTGCCCCTTCTTTGCTACGGGAGCTGGAAGAGTCTGAATTTCTCTGAGTCTCAGTTTCAAGCCTTATAAATGGGCCTGGCAATTGTCATCCCACGGGGGGTTGGTGGTTAGGGCTACTAAATGGAATCATATGTGGAAGTGTTGGGTCAACTCCGGCACATTCTTCCATTTTCATAAATGCCTCTTAGCTAATTTCACATTGGCACTTCTCAGGAGGGCTAAGGTTGACTGGGACCCCTGAGAAGACACATGCTGGGTGACAGGAGTTGCCACGTCAGAGCAGGGGTGGCAGGGGGATGACGACTGTCTTTTCGGCCACACCGTCTGCTCTGGCTCCCCATTCTAGCTGTGTGCCCGTCGGTGATGTAGATTTGTGTCCATGGTAGTCCTTACTGTCTCTGGTTTCGTTTTTGTTTTTTTCTGGTCACAATTATTTTATTGTCTTTGTCAAGCAAATTTGTGCTTACAGTGAACAATCAACACAGAAAAACAAAAATAGTTATATTTTTTAATTGTTCACCTTGGTGTTTTCAAGGCATTTCATTTTTTTTTGTTTGTTTGTTTGTTTCTTGGCATGTGAGTTACAGAGTCTGCATTACCCAGAACAGATTTTTAAAATATTGTAGAAATACCATGCGTTCCCCAGTCTTGTTGAGGAAGGTCGTCTTGTGAGATGTTAGCAGGCAGAGTAAATAAGGAAAGAAAAGCTGTTGAGCAAACCAAGTGGGCATTCCCAACCCTAGCAGATTGGAATCAGATTTCTCTCTTGCTTTGGGTTGTTCAGATTTCCATACTATGCAGGAGGAAAGCTGACCTTGGTTTATAAGGTGTTTTGTGAAATGTCTATTTTTTTTCTCTCTAAAAAACCAAACGCTTGCAGGGAATGTAAACACGCCTCCTCTCCTGCTCTGTGGCCTCTTTCTTCCAGCAGACATGTGTGAAATCTCACGCATATTCCCGAACATTGGGGCCAACTGTCTGATTCAAGATGACAAGGCTGTTCTCCATGTGTCTGTCAAAGGCACCAAACCCCAAAAGCCAAACGAGACCAGATGGGAAACCACAAGACCAGCTCCTTGCCCTTCGCAGTGTGTTATCACCTCATTTGGGTGCGCATCAAGTGCAAAGACCAAGAGGGCCAACCATTTCTGAGTGGCGCTTAGCGGATGGAATCCATTTCTACACCTAACTCAGCGCGTCGCCTGCTCAGTGCTGTTCCTAGCTGCACCACCTGCAAGCCGCTGGCTCTACCCTCCAGCGCGCGCCTCCCTGTACAGAACAGACACTAGAAAAGAACTCAAGCACACTGCGGGGGAACAGCACAATCACGGGTTTGTGTACCACCTTCCTGGCCTGAGTTTGGCGGGGCTAGCGGATCATGATGTCCTTCCCTGCTTTGGCTGTTTCAACATCTGGGTGGACCCTTTGTCCTAAGGGCGAACGAGATATGATAATAACCATACACAGAATACCTTCAGTGCCTTACAGTTTGCCAAGCACGTTCGCATTTGTGAACTGCCTTGACCCTCTCAACTGGTAGAGGGGCAAAGAAGGTGTCACCCCCATTTCAAAGAGGAGGGTGTGGGGACTCAGAAAGGTTGGATGGTTTGCTCACGTACTGGTGGGGCTAGGACTTGTTGCTCTCTACTCCCTCCCTGGAACATGTCTTGAGAGCTGCCAGTGATCCAACATTCTTGGAGAAGAGGAACTCGTGGGAGTGACCTGAAACCACCAGCTGCTGGGTCCCCTGAGTCCCCGGTGCCTACTTTCCCCTTTGGCCCCATTTCCGGCCCCCTCCTGGGATCTGTGCGGGAACAGTGTGCCCAGCTCCTGGTGTAGCTGCGTGGCCTCCTTCTCTTCCTCATGTGACAGCTTGTCATCGTCTGAGCGGAAAGTTGACAGTGACTGGCATTTGTGTCTGTTTGAGGACTGCTGGGGAGCAGGCAGGCTGGCATTTTTGGGGGGTGCTATCCCAGGTGATGTTTTTCAAGCTTGTTTTTGAAGAACCAACCAGAAAAATCAGGTCCGGTTAGTGTCTCGCTACTCCAGAAGGGAGGGCTGTTGGGAACATCAGAAAAGGCGACCCAGAATTGCTGAGAAGAGAAACATGGTTTTTGAGGAATTTGCAGGAATTTGAAGAAGTGACACACAACAGTTGTGTTGGCCCTGGGTTCTAGCAGTGTGGGGATGGATCAAAGACCCCAGTGTTTGCCATGACTCTGTCCACTCGCTTCTACTCGGATTTGCTGGGGGACCACACGCAGGTGCATAAAATCTTTTTACAAAGGCCAGCCACTTGGTTTTAATTTGCATAAAATTCCACCAACCCAATGGGGATCTGCTTTGTTTAAACAGTCTTAGGTTTCAAATTCTAGAAGGACCTCACCCTCTTTTCCTGCAGCCAGTTCTCTTCTGCCCCCTTCCCAGGTATTGCCATCTGCTTGTATCAGAAGTGGTCAGATAAGAGCCAGGAGAATTGCTGAGAAACAGTGGTGAGCCTCCTAGTATCCTTTCCTGGTTGGCCGAATTTGGAAAAAAAATATTGTTTTTATATTAGTAATAATAATGTCCCAAGCACTATGCTAAAAACTTTATAAACATTATCTCATTTAATCCTCAGACTAAGCAGGTAGGCATAAAGGTGTTGGTATTCCCATTTTACAGATGAGAAAAATTGAAGCTTAAGGAAGTTAATTAGCTTCCCCCAAATCATATATTGGCAGGGAGAGATGAGATCCACACCCAGAACTATCTCACTCCAGAACTTTGCGCTTGGAGCCACTGCCCATTTACACTAGTGATTCTCAAACTGCAGGTGCAGTCTGGAAGCAATATTTATATTTTGGCCTCATCTATATTTCCGCAACAAGCCCCCTCAGTGACAGAGCCTGGAAAGCTGGGCCTTCTTCCCTGTTGATTCTCGAGTCAGCCTATTCTGCAGTCAGTGACTCAGCCAGTTTGAGGGCTCAGTCCTGACTACGTGAGGGCTCCGTGCCATCACTATAGAAAGTAAAAGCCCTCAAGAATAAAAACCCTTCTTCTGAACCAAGTATTGCCAAATGAAATATAGATGTCTAATTAAATTTGCATTTCAGATAAACAATGAATACATTTTTAGGATAAGTAGATCCCATGAAATATTTGGGATATGCATATCCTTAAAAATTATTCATTGTTTATCTGAAAAGCAAATTCAATTGGGTATCTTGTATTTTTATTTGCTAAATCCCTTCTGGAACTGGGAAGAAGTATATATGAATCAAACAAACAAAAAAAAAGTGGTGTGTGTCTGGTATCCAAGTGCAACCCAGAGACATAGTAAATACGATTGTGATGATAATAATAGTGAAGCCCTGGAACGCTGAGATTTCTGGGAGGCTTCTATGGTTTACGTGTGATCAACAACAGATATTTGAATTAGAATTGGCATAGAAAAAGTGGGACAAATTGTTGCTGTGTATATAGGAGGTGACTTTTGACTGTTGATTAAAATGGTTCTTAATCCCGGCTACGTACTGATGTGTGGCCCCATGGAGCCGGCATGCTGATCATAAAAGATCCCAACATTCCGAGGCTTCACAAATGGTGTGGACAAGATGGTGGCATCCCCTCTACAACTGGAATGGTCACAGTAGCTTCCGTGGAGGAATGGGGAACCCAACCGGTTGAAGGACGGAGAAAGTTTGGACAGGCAGAGAGGCACAAGAAGAGTGTGCCAGGTGAATGGAATGGCTTGGACCACCAGGGAAGGAAAAAAAAAGTGCAAGGCAGGTACAGAGGACAGGCCAGTCAAAGGAAAGTTGTCAGAAGGAGCAATTTTTTTTATTATGCTGTTTTTGTTTCTGCTTATGAAAATAATACATGAAGTTGTGGGATTTTAGAAAATATAATAAAAATAAGATAAAGAAATATTATCAATCCATCATTGAATGGAAATCACTTTTGAATTTTGGCTACTTTGCTATGACTTTTGGACATTGTTGAGAATGTACCATACCACGACCTTGTACCCTACGTTTTTTATTTAACATTCCATTGCCAGCATTTCCCCAACGTCATTAGAAATTCTCCAAGACTATTTGTGCTGGCCACCGTGGTTGCCATGTTATTGATGCAGCACAAATCTCTCAACCTTTCTCCTAAAATTGGACATTCAGGTTGTGTCTAATTTTTCACATAGCTGGGAGGTTGATTTGAGACTCGTAAGAAGAAATTGAATGATAAGACTTTCCCTTATAGTTGATGGACTAAAAGAATTTGCAGGGGCTGCTTCAAACTGTGCTCTCTTGAGTCCTGGGGAAGAGTTGACGTCTTCGACATCCAAACCAGGCCTCAGGTTCATCCTCAAAGTCAAAATGGTGCCCACCTTGGGTTACCCTAAGCAATGGGAGGTGCTTTCTCTCCCCAGCCAGAAATCACAATCCCTAACAAATAGAGGGGCCGCTCATTCCCAACCCAGACCTCCGTCTGGCCGAGAGACTACTGTTGGGACCTAAGATTTTTTTAACACCCAATTAAATTGGTGTAATTGGATAGAATTGCAACTTCTTTGCCTCCAGCTGTGAGCCATAATCTGTTTCACACCTGAGTGTTGTTTTACTTGGTTTTTAGTACTTTTCCCAGAGTTGTGAAGGTAGGGTACAAGGAGAGAGCCCTTTCTCTCTCCATGTATGGATTATTTTTCCATCATTTTGAAGGAGTCACACTAGGTTGGACTATCATTGTTAACTGCTCTTGGGCTAGGACTCTACTTCAAACCCTACATTTTAGCACCTAGCTCTCTCCAGGGCCTGCTATTTAAAATATCTAAGCGGTATGGGAACAGTCCAATGGGTTGGTCAAGCTCAAAACTCAGCTTGTATGCCACCTGTGAACAAAATAGAATTTTGTTTAAGGCTCAGCCAGCCCAATTCCCAAGGCTGTAGGGGATGACTAGATCATGCTACTACCTTAAATTCTGATCAGTTTTTAAAACATGAGCCAGACACACATTTTGTGAGTTGCAAAATAAACTTAATTGGGAAGACCAAAGAAGCTTGAAGGGCACTCTTAATGATTTTTATTGGAGCTCCATAGTTGAATATGGGGTAAATAGGGAGGGGTGTGTTTGGCTGTGATCAAACTGCATTATCTAGACCTTTCTTCCCTTGGGCCATCCCTGTATCTCATGCTGAACCTGTGATTTGCTCCGTCCTTAGCTGGTAGTCATTAATTCCGTAGAAGACTCGTATGTTGCCTAAACACTTCTCAGACTTGAGTGTGCACCAGCACCAGCTGGAAGGCAGGCTAAACTCCAGACCTTGGGAGCCCAACTCTGATTCAGTAGGTCTGGGGTGCGGGTAGGGGTCCAAGAATTTGCACCTTTAACGAGCTCCCAGGTGATGCTGTTGCTACTGGTCAGGGGCTCAATTCTGAGGATGGCTGTTCCATTTTAAAGGTGGTTCCTTTAAAATCATCCAGTGTACTGGAAACCGACAGTCATTCTGCGGCCTCCCACATCCCCAGGGCACGTGGCATTCATCCGTTCTGCTCCTTTCCTTCATGGGTCCAGACTAGCCTCAAAATTCTTCCAATACAGCAATTTAGAACCTTGCTACCCAAAGTGTGCTCCATGGGCCAGCAGCATTGGCATCGCCTGAGACTTTGACACAAATTTGAAATTTCAAATCCCACCCGAGGATTATTGAATCAGAATCTGCATTGAACCCGACCACTTTAATTTAGAGATGAGAAAACAAGAGCGCACAGAAGTCCAATTGCTCACCCTCTTATAAGTAGCTGATCTCCCTTGGGCTTGCTAGGGTGATAGCTTATGTAAGGTGGTGGCTAATAACCTTAAAAATGCAATACAAGTCCCTAACCCCAATGCCTCTAGTAATAGCATCACAGTTTTAAATGGGTCTTTGAAGTAGAAAAGTCTGGACTTGAAGGGAAAGTGCTCTGATGATTAAATGGCAGGCAGAAGAGTCAAGGCAAATGGTACTTTCACCCATGGATGCTGACCCACAGCCACTAGAAGCTGCTAGGAATGGTGACGACTATTCTCTCTCACCTCATTCCTGGCTGGAATCCTGCACTATGGGCCCCAAGCCTTGATACTTCTCATGTAGATATTCTGCTCTACACAGAACAAGGAGTAGGGCCTGTCCTCTCCACCCTCTAGTTCTAAAGAGACACTTGCGCTCCTTTTCTCAAAAACATTCCACAAAGCCTGCATCACAGGCAGGTTTGAATAGGAAAGAATATTGCTTTGAGATGCAGCAAAAAAGGTTTGTACAGCATTGTACACACAATTAAAGAAGGGAAGGAAAAGGCAGGGCACATGGGCTTGAACATTGGTCTGGAAAGGACCATGATGATGAATCAATCCACATGTGCTCAGCCCTGGCCAGCGGGGCCACTCCTTGCTTTTGGGGTATGGAGTGGAGATGAGTTGAATGGTCTAATAGACTGGGGTGGGAGCAAACCTCAGGCAGGGGTACGAGATGGAAGGGATGTCCAGGTCTGGGGGTGGGTGTGTGGGGGGCAAGCAACCGCAGTTTATGTGCCAAGCAGACCGAACTTAATCTGACCCGCCACCATCTCCGACTTCTAAAGAAGCAAAGAGAGTGGTTCTTAACTTCATTTTCATTATGGAGTCCTTAGAGAATCTCGTTCAAGATGTGTACTCTCTCACACCAGATCTAAGCACACAACTGGTTGTGCACATCTGTGCATATAATTGCAGGGGTTTCATAGCCCCAGAAGCATGAATCTCTAGGGCATCCAAGGATCCCAAGTGAAGAATTTTTGATCATTGGTCTAAGTCAATGCTTGTCCAAAGCCACACCGCTGCCTAGTGGCAGGAAGAGCACCAGGCCTCCTAACTCTCTGTGCAGGGTTCTCTAAAAGAGCCCAGAGTCTACAGTTGAGATAGGTTTAAGGTGACCCAAATTTGGGAGCTTAACCTAGCTAAACTGAAACCTCAGCATAATACTTAAAGTCAAATGAAAAGCAAAGGTTTAGATGGACATGTTCAATCTATAAATACATATTAAGCACCTACTATGTAAAAGACTGTTCTGAACACAGGATAAAGCAGCCACCCAGTCAGATGCGGGTCCTGCCCTTGGGACATCTATGGTCTAGCAGGGTAGATGGAAAAGGAGCAAGTACTAATTATTATACATTGCTACTTAATGAGCATGATAAAGGTTATCTTAAACTCTTTTGGAGAAACTGTGCTAAATAAATGATTAACTTTAATACTATAAATAGTGCTAAACCCTCATGTTTATGAATAATTAAAGGTGCTCCCATTATAGAAACGCAAAGCTCAGGGGCACCTCTGCTTCGCCGTTCCTTCTGGGAGCGGTTGTCCCAGCTTGCAGCGGCGGCTCTAGCACGTCCCGTGGGTTTTCCCTCCGTGCACGTGCCCCGGTGCCTGTCCCGCCTGCGGGAGACGCGAGCCACTTGGAGCCAGAGTCAGACTCCCCGATCCGAGTACTCTGTAAATATTTACAGTTTGCTGCACTCCCGTCCCACGTCGGATGCCCGGATGATCAGAAAAACTAATGGACTCGGCCGACCCCATGCTACGCTATGATAAATATTTAGACGTTGCGTTGTGGGAGGCGGGCCACAGAGCTGCGGGGACATGGCTGCAGCATTTTCTTCTAGAGAAGAGGGAATCAATGTTGTCGCTCTGTTTCTGAACATCCACAACAAAGTCAGGGGAGAACGAAGTGCCCCAGCTAGGGAAGGATGGATGCTCGGGCCCTCCCGCATTCTGGCCGTGGGAAGCGCTCTTTGGACGCGGGTCGTGGGTGAGCGGGAAGCCGGGCTTTCCAGCAAAGCTGCTGAGCCCATCAGAGGTGTGAGGTCCGGCGAATGGAACTGCATCCTTAAGACCCCTCAAAGTTGGCTGCAAATGCTGTTGGCTGTTTAAGTTTTTAAGTTCCGAGAGTACGAGAAGGTTGTTGGAGGAACCCACTCCCCAAATTGGTGACCGTCCTACAGTGCGAAGCAATAACTTGGGGGACTGTGGTGACAAATAGAGACCCATGACCCCAAACTTGAGTTGGGAGCACTGCTGAGCCATGCTTAGAAAAGGGTCCAAAAGTTTCCGAGGATTTTCCTTCTTCTTAAAGACATCCAGGTGAGAGAATGTGGCTCTTGCCTGCCTCAAGGTGAATCTCAGAGAGCTTTGGCAGAGGTGGCGGATCCTGTGTGGCATGTGGCATTGCTTCTTTCCTCTCCACCCACCACCTGCCTGGGTGGGCTCAGCTGCCCCAGGAGTCTCGGGGTATCTGGAGAAGCCGAGTGAGGTCTCAGCAACCCCCATTTCCTGCTGCCACTGAGGAGGTAACTAATGTCAGCGTGCTTTCTGGATGGGGCCCCGGCTCTCTGCTCACCTATGGCATCTCGTCTCACACCAGGGAAGAAAATGCTGGAATAACCCAGGAAAGATACATCTGGGATGGCACAGAAATGCTGTCTCCTGCAACATCTCTTTTCAAGATTCTCTTTTTTGGGAAAGGCACCTCAAACTACCAGAATCCAAACCCTGGGCTGGCCAAGATTGGGCCCAAACCAATGCAGGTGGGGCAGGAGGAAGGAAGGATAGGGAGAGGCATGTGTGTTCCACCTGGGCAGAGACCCAGTGTAGATGATTCATATTTACAGTCCTTGTTCCCTCCCAGGGAAGAAGACAGGCAGGGAATTTCTTGCCAGTACTTTAAAAAATGCAATCACTTCTCCATTCTGATCCTTTCTTATCTACGCATGTGGACATTGGTTGTGTGTACAAGTATGCCCAAAGGTTTAGTCAATTATACCACTCAGATAATTAAGACATTAGAGAGAAAAGTCCCTCCCTCCTTCCTTTCCTTTCCTTTCCTTTCCTTTCCTTTCCTTTCCTTTCCTTTCCTTTCCTTTCCTTTCCTTTCCTTTCCTTTCCTTTCCTTTCCTTTCCTTTCCTTTCCTTTCCTTTCCTTTCCTTTCCTTTCCTTTCCTTTCCTTTCCTTTCCTTTCCTTTCCTTTCCTTCCTTCCTTCCTTCCTTCCTTCCTTCCCTCTTTCTTTCCCAGGCTGGAGTGCAGTGTCACGATCATAGTTCACTGTAGCCTCAAACTCCTGGGCTCAAGTGATCCTCCCACGTTAGCCTCCTGAGTACCTAGAACTATAGGTGTGTGCCACCATGCCAGACTAATTTTTTAAAAGATATTTTTGTAAAGATAGGGTCTCACTATGTTGCCCAGGCTGGTCTCAAACTCCTGGGCTCAAGTGATCCTCCTGTCTCAGCCTCCCAAAGTGCTAAGATTATAAGCAAAAGCAACTGTCCCTGGCCAAAAGTTGTTACTTTTCATGAAAATTTGAAAACCATATGTTTTACTTTTAGGGGACTGAACGAACCCACAAAATTAGTCAAAACAATTAAACCAATTTAAAGATAGAATCTAGTTTAGTGTAGTGGGTACATGCCTATAGACCCAGCTATCAGGAGGCTGAGGCAGGAGGATCCCTTGAGGAATAAGGAGTTTGAGGCTGTAGTGAGCTGGTACCACTGCACTCCAGGCTGGGCAACTGAGAGACACAGTGTTGGAAAAGAAAGAAAAAAAAGGGGGGGGGGGGAAGGGAGGAAGGGGAGGGGAGGGGAGAGGAGAGAAGGGAGGGGAGAAATCAACCATTCCTGCCAAGCCCCAAACATAAGTAGGTGGCAAATCTTGGCACACACACATAGCCGTGGCTTGGGGTGAAGAAATCACCACTTAGCTACGATGCCTCCTTTTACATCATGCTTCCTGTGCTCCTCTGACTCTCCCAGATGCGGCTCTGCCATCCAGGAAAACTGTCTTCCTGACAACTGCTCGTAGACTTCAAGTCAGTGGCCTGTTGCATGGTCGGTCTGAACATTCAGGGTTTGCTTCCCAGCTTTCTCGTGGGAGGCTTGAAGAAGTTCATGCATTCAACGACAGTGCTCGGCCGCATAAAGGAAACTGAGGCATCTCATGGGAGTGGGGGAAAGAGTTCTCACTTGGAGGAACATGGCTGAGTAGCTTTTTGGACTTGAACAATGACCCGGGCTGGACATTGTTAGCAGCAGAAGCCAAAAAGGAAATGCCCTGGGCGGCGCAGTGTCTGCTCTCTCATAGTAGAGCATTTCCACCCATTAGCACCATCTGCTCGTGGCTGGGATGGAAATGGAGATGCCCGCGGGCTCAGCAAGAGTCAGCAGTAAGGGTCTGTAACTCGGTTTCGCTGTGATGCAATGTTCCATTATCACACGAAAGGCCGGGGGAGATTTCGTTCTACTTCTCACGCCTAAACAATTCTGACTTTCTGTTTAACCCCAAGTTAGTGCTCCCTGGTGGCCAAGCTCTGACCTTTGTTGGGTACTTATCCCCAAGGCTTTGTGGTTCTGGGATCCCCAGCTGTACCCAAGCCCTTGGTTGCATCAGAGAAGGGTCATGGTCTTCTGAGACACACACCTGGCCAGGTGGGTGAGTGACACATGGCATCTCGGGCAGGAGGGAGCGAGAGTGACTGATTCTTTGGTTTCTTCTTCTGTAAAACGGAGATGACTTTTCTTGCCACTTGGAATGGTTATGTGCACTCCACAAGGCGATCACGCGTGACTCGTGGATACCTCCTGAGACTCCAGCACGGAGGAGGGGCTCAGAGCATTCCAGCGCCTTTGCTCTGTGGCAGAGCCTGTGGTCGTGGGGTGCCGGGAGAAGGTAGAGGCGCACAGGGCTCTGTTTTGCAAGGGTGCGTTTTGCCCCTCACTTTCTCCAGTCTCCTGCAGACAGGAAGACCCAGCAGTGCTTCTTGGCCCTGTTTTGGCAGCATGACCTATTTGAGAATCAAATAAAAGCCATGGCCCCTCTTCCTATGTAAGTGGGAATGGTGGCGACTTTCGTGGAGTGCTTACTCTGTGCCAGGACGACGCTGAGTGCTTTCATGGACTCTCATCTCCAAACAACCCCAGAGACGCATACTATTTATTATTGGCAAATGCAAACACGGAGGCATAGAAAGGTGAGTGATGTGGCCACAGCTATGCTCTATGTGTTGGCTTCAGAGGGCTGCCATATGATATAACTGGGTGGCTTAAAACAATGGAAATTTATTCCCCTACGGTTGCTGGGGCTAGATCAGACCTCGAGGTTAGAGTGTGGGCAGGGCCACGTTCACTCAAAGACCAGTGGACGGCCTGTTCCTTGCCTTTCTCCTGACTTCTGGTGTCCCTGGCGATCCTTGGCACTCCTTGGCTTGTAGTGGAATAACTCCAGTCTCTGTCTGTAGGGTCACAGGGCATCTGTCTCCATGTCTCTCTTTCCCTGTGTCTCTTCTTCCTTTTTTTGTAAGGATGCCAGTCATATTAGGTTAGGACCCACCCTAATGGCCTCACTTACTACATCTTTAAGGACCCTATTTCCAAATAAGGTCACATCCTGTGGCTCTGGGTTAGGGCTTCACCTTGTCTTTTTGGAGGACACAATCAACCCTCGACACTTAGTAAGTACTACAGTTGGGGTTTGAACCCAGATAGCCTGACTCCTTCACTGCTGTGCTGAGCTACTATGCACAGAAGCACACACACTCCAGACATTGTGCTCATGAAGGGGCTCTGGACCTCCCTGCCTCCAAAGCCCACCATGGACCATTGGGTGGTTACAGTGGCCTTCCCTTCCCTTCCCATCCAGGAGGCCTCAGCTCGGGAGGCTGGGCTGCAGGGACAGGAGGAGGGCTGAGGACGGGAGGGCAGGGCAGGCCAGGGAGGGCAGCGGGAAGTGCCCTGCCAGCAGCTGGCATAGAGGCAGCGCTTTGGAGCCCTCCCCTGGCAAATGGTGCAGAGTGTGTGCCCTGGCCGGGTGGGCACTGTCCTCAGCGGAACAAGCAGAAACCAAGAGAGAACTTCTTCACCGCTATTATCTGTTAAGCACCTATTATGAGTCCATCTTGGCCCTCCAGAATTTAGGACCTGGTGCTGTAAGAGTCAAGAGACGCTGTGAATCAGAACCCGGGTGAGTGGGCAACAGCTGAGCAGACACACGCATCCGTGCTTAGAAGTAGAGATCCCTGGGAGCCATAGAAGGGGATGAGGAGCACGTAGAAGGAAGTGGGAACTCAGGGCAGCTGCCAGGGCACGAGCTCTGAACACACCTGCAAGGTCAGGACGATGCCCGATCCAGGCTGCTCCTCTGACCTCAGGCCTGCCCAGCCTCTCGCGCCTCTGTGCCGTCGTGTTCCCTGTGCCCTCAGCGTGGAACGGCCCCTGGGCCTCCTCTGTGTGTGGCCAGCTCCCTCCATCCTTCAGATTTCCTAGAGATTGAGCTTCCAGGCCACATTCTCTGCAGGGTCGGCTGCCCCGTCTGTGTCCCCTCCACCCTTTGTTCAGTTGTCACTGGGCCCACGGTGTCCCAGTTATGGCCCGCCTCCCCCAGGACACAAGGGGATCCTTGAGAGCAGAGCATCACCTTCCTCACCCCTCGATCTCTGGAGCACGGGGGCCGCCTGTCTCCTAGGCACGTGTCCCAGGTTTAAAACCTGGCTCCTAAAATTCGTGTCCTTGGGCAAGTCGTTTGACCTCTCTAACCCTCAATTTTCCCATCTGTAAAATGGTCATATTCATCATATAACAGCAGCTCTTTGGCAGCGGCGTGTGTGTGCAGAGGTGCAGGTGAGGGTGCGATGAACGCATGTAACGTGCTCAGCACGGCCCCCGACACATGCGTGAGCCCTCAGCAAACAGCTGTTGTTGTTACTAGTGTTCTTGGCATCGTGGTGATCATGATTCCAGCTGAAGGCGCCTGAACAGACCAGGGCTGTGGTCTCAGGTGAGCTTAACAAGGAGCATCGTGCCCAGCCGCTTCCGGCCGGCGCGGCTCTCAACAGCAGCTGCGGAGACCCTTTCAAGATCAGCGAGAAGGTTCTTTCAACGGATGCAGCCTCTTGACACCAGGTATATTTTCAAGACCCAAAACTTTCTTGAAAAATTACATTTTCAGGGGTCTATTACCCTTTCAACAATAGTTCACGAGTCCTGAAAGCGAGGTGTTTGATCCTTTCTCCTTAGAAAGGCTGAGATGGGGAAGGGATATTCATTGTCCGCTGTGCAATTCTCAGAGGCGGAAGGAGGAAGGGGCTCAGCGGGAGGGCGGCCCCCCGATGCGGCTTGAAAAAGGAGCCGGGAAAGGACGGCGGCTCACCCCAACTTCTCGCCAAGAGGCTCTTGGAATTTCCTTTCTGCACATTCGAAGTATCTCTTTTCATTCCAAATATAGGTCTGCACTGAGCTGAGAGCATGCAGAGACCGCTCTGAAGCAACTTGGCATAGTGTTGTAACTCTGGGCACTGGTCCTCATCCTGGTCACCAGCTCCCTGTGTGTCTTTGGGCAAGTTACTTAACCTCTCTGAGCCTGGTTTCCTCATCTACAAAAGGAGCATTGGACTAATCGGTCGAGGCACTTCCTAGCTTTAGCCCTTGTTGACGTTGATGTCCAGGAGACGGATTTTTCTCTCCACCTGTCTTATGTCCACCCCATGGTGTAAAACTGCCGTTCTCACTGAGATCTGCCAGATCTGGGTTCAAGTCTCAACGCAATCACCTAGACAGCGGAGGGAGTCGGGGCGTGTCTCTTGCCACCACACTTCAGTTTTCTCTTCTGCAAAGTGGGAGAATCATTACCCGCCAGGCCGGCTATGGGGAGGCTACAGGAGATAGCGTCTTGAGTTTCTAGCCCGGCTCTGGCTCCGGCCAGGCCTTGGGGAAGTTCATTTCCTCTTTCTTTCTCTCTAACACCCGTCTTCTCCTCCTGATTCCTTTCCCATGCTACATGCTCTGCCGCCTCCTCCCCATTCCCACAGAGCCCAGGCCAGGGCGGTGACAGTCATGGGAAAGTAGCCTTCCCCCATGAAGCCTCAGACTGACCCTGTTTTCCATCTCCCTTCTCAAAATTGTAACTGAATGCGCTTTCCACATTCATAAACAGTCTCCTTCTGACGACAGTGATGATGATGACGTAAGTCACATCTATTGCATGTGGCAGGCTCTGCGCTGAGTGCTTTTGGGGCATTCTTTGCATTCTTTTGCTTCTCACACAACGAGGATGCTATTGTACCCGTTTAACAGATGAGGAAACTGATGCTTAGGAAGGGTTGGTAATTAGCCCCATCAATGGGAAAACGGTTGACGACATCACATAGGACTAGGGTATTTTTTTCCATGGCCTATTGGGGAAGGAGGATCAATCACCTTGGTGGAATTGATTATATTCCTCAGGAAAACAATGGGAAAACGGTGCACTGTCCAGTGAGCTAAGGGTAGAGCAGCAGTCACACTGTGGAGGTGTGGATGGGTGGCAGGTGGGTGTTTTCAAGTCCTCAATGAACACGGCCAGGGCTCAGTGTCACCAAATACGTTGGCCCTTCTGTGCCCTGTGGGGCTGGGGGCTCCATGACGCCACACATCGGGCTTCTGTGAGTCGGTCTTTGGCAAGAGTGCTGTGGGCTCCCTGGGAGTGGGCCTCCTTCTCGGGGGAGACTCCCCTGGGCTTTAACAAAAGCTGTGTTCTGCCCTCTCAGCGCCGCCCCCCTCCCCCAGGCAGATGGAGGCCTGTGCAGGAAACGTGGTCAGAGCAGGTTTCGAATGTCAAGCCGACTTTATGGGCTCTGTTCTTCATGCTGGGGGAGGCCCCGGCTGGAGTGGAATCTTTTATAATGTGCTTATGTTGTTGAAAGGCTCCCAAATGAAAAGACGCCGGGACAATGGCATCGACTTGGTATTCTCTCCCCTAAGTTGGAAATATTGAATATACCTGAAGACTTGGCTAACGATTTTCAGGGAGGAGGCATTAGAAATCTTGAAGAGATTTTCCAGTGCACGGAAGACAATGTCAATAGCTGCCTGGGCCTCCCCCCCCCTCCCTGGGGACTGCAGGGGAGGGGCCCTGGCCCTGGCCCGTTATTCTGCCTGGTGGGGCTGACTGGAGCCAGGCAGCTGCTGGCAGAATATGATCCTGCAAGAAGTCTCTAGAACCAAGCCTTCTTCCTCATTTAGGGAAAGGCACTTTGTAGCTCCAATTGTCTGACTATTTGGAGAAACGGGATTTGCCCACACAGATAGCTGTCTCATCTGTCTAACTTTGTAGGGGTGGGGAAACTCTTTCCTGGTGCCCACACACTGGGCAGCATCGTTGGGCTGTGGACGAGTTGATCTCTTATTCACTCACCTGTAATCATTCATCTGTGCGCTACTACATTTTCATTCATCGTACATGAGCCTGAGCCATTCACATGGAAAATTCATTCTAAGTAGTCGCATCTTTGCCTTTTTTCTAAGACTGTACCATCTTTTCGAACTAAGTCATAGTTTCTTCTTAAAAGGCTCTAGCAAAATATGAAATCACTACTATGTTCTTCTTAATAGAAATTACAATCAGTCCAATGATCGACTTTTAAGATCAGGAGCCGTTACTTTAGGGTTCAGGTTGCTGTGTGAGACCTGTAATCAGTTAACGGTGCTGAGCACACAGAGGACTGGGCTGGTTCCAGAAGCTTCTTTCCTGGCCTAGAGGGAGTTTGAGGAGCTGAGATGGGTGGCGATATCCTGACCGACTTTACCCTTCTCTTTTCTAAATTTTACTCTTAAGAACAACAAAAAGAAGGTAGCTGCTCTTGTGTTCAACAGGGGAGGAATGCTGGGCTTCCTCTGCAGACAACAGTCGGTGGAAACTTCCAGAAAACGACATCACATATTTTTTTCCATGGCCTATTGGGGAAGGAGGATCAATCACCTTGGTGGAATTGATTATATTCCTCAGAAAAACAAATATTTGGACTGGAGTCTGGGTCTTCCCATTCATTGATCAGCTCACTGCCTGAACTGGTTCTTCCACCTGCTCACACAGGTGGGATAGCCTCGGAGTTCCCTGCAGGATTTAAGATCAGGAAGTTTCAACATGGAAGTTCCCGTAAATGGCACTGATTTCTCTAGACCTCTCTTTCCTCCCCCTCTCCCGTGCTGTCACCCTAAAGTGACAACTTTACAGAATGGCAACTTTGGCCCCTTCCCATGGAGGGCCATGAAGAAGATGCTCCAGGGAGAAACTCACCCCTGGTGGCCATGGGGACCCAAGGCTGAATCCAGCCCCTCTACCCCACCCCCAACACATGTGCTAGATGAAAACAATGGGCCGCCCATTTCCCATCACCACCCCCAACATTCCAACTAACCCCATACCATGACCTTGAGTCGGGTTCTGCAAAGCAGGTTTTCTAAGGCGGGGGGGGACCTCTGAGGGCACACAGGTCCCCAAGTGCAGAATAGAAGCACCACCCTCACCCACCTCAGACACCCTAGAGGCCCTCTGCACAGTTGACCACACAGACTTTAGCTGCTTGGATTCCCGGTCTAGGGGTGATTCCACGAGCTCCATTTGGGGCTGTCCCCATGTGCTCTGCCCTCCTTTTCTTCAGAACATCTGCCATCCCTCTCCTTTCTGACATCCCTCCTCATCCCAGAGTTGCCCATCGTCAGCCAAGAGCCTGCAGCGGGGCCTTCCTCCTCCCCAGGATGCTTCTAAATTCCTTCAGAGGCTTCTCTGTTAGGGGGGTTCCAAGGCGAGCGTCATCTCTCAATTGCTGGAGAATATTTTTCAAATTCTTGATAATGATGTTTTATTCTTAAATACAAAACCAGCCCTTTTCAAAGGCCCCCTAAAGGGCCAGGAACATGCCCTGACTATGGGGAAGGAAACATTGTATCTCAGCAATTCTTAAGCAGAGAAACACCCAGTTGATTCCACCACAGAAGTGTGAAAGCATTTGCACTGTGTGCTGGCAGGGCAGCCGCACTGCACAGAGGCTCCCTGGCTGAGCTCGGGCCCAGCTGACCCTTGGTCACTGTGGCCTGTGCTCTGGCTGAGCCAGAGCTGTTGCAGTCAAGGCCAAGCTGGTGCACAGACTTAGTTTATTAGTGCATCCATGGCTGGTGGGGAAAGGCACCCAATGGCCTCGTGCCTGCCTATTATTAATAACCGTATGCCTGTGGCTTTGCAGAAGCATCTCCTTTGAGATGAGGCACCTGGTATGTACTCAATAAATGTTAAATATCATCGCCAGCATCTTATTCATTATGATTGCTCTAGATGTGGCCTGGAAACCCTTTAGGTGGAGGGAGCCAGGAGCCAAAATGGTGAACTCCCTGCGTCCTGCTCCCTGCCATGGAGGGTTGGTCCAGGTCGGTCAGCGTTGCAATGAATGCTTTTGACAAATGGCTAGCCTGGAGTTTTTTTCTTGGAGATTCAAATCAGCTTTGCAGAAAATGGCTCCCATGGCCAAGAAGGCAACACGTCACCAGAAGTGTCCAAGCAGAGGTTGGGGACACTCATTTATGACCTTGGAGAAGGAATCTTAGCATGGGAAGAGGTATCTGAGCTTCCTCCCTGAGAGCCTTTGCATCCCGTATTCAGCCCATTAATGAGAGGCCATTGGTCTTTTGTCAATTTATTCCTTCTATGATTTTGTACTGAGTGCTTACTGCTGTACTAGGTGCCAGGGAGAAGCTCCAAAATTTAAAAAGTGAATAAAAAGATCATGCCACGGAATGTAACAGGGCAGAACAGAGGAGAGATGTGGCCGCTGCAAGCAGAGTGGTCAGGGAAGGCCTCTCCTAGGAGGTGACATTGGGTCCGAGAAAATGAGCAGGAGACAGCTACGCAAAGAGCAGAGAACAAGACTCCAGGCAGAGGGAACAGCAAGTACAAGTACCATGAGTCACGAAAGGTTCCTCGTGGTGGCCAAATCCTGTAACCAAGGGGAGCAGGCAATGGGATAAGGCAGGATCTGCAGGCAGGTCCTTGTGGGCCATGGCAAGGAGATGAGATTTTATTCCAAGAGCAATGGGAAGCCAGTGAGTGTTTTAGGTAGGGCGACATCACTGGACTGATGCGGGCTAAACATTTTCCAGAATGGGACCTCCCTTTGTCATTGTCTCTTTCAAAAGTTGGGAAAATGTTTTGTATGGGTAGATCAAGGGAGGAAGTGAAAACTCTGCTAATGAGTCCACCGAAGTAGGTGCAGGGACCAGAATCCTGTTTCACAATGAGGTGTGCTTTGAAATGCCTTGAAAATATTCCCAGCCGATTCCTGACTCTTTGGGGCTGCTTTCAGCTCACTTGAGCTGTAATGAAAGTGGCCCTTATCAGTCTGAGCTTGAGCTGCCTTAATTAGACCCAGATTCTCTATCTTTAAATTGGTCTTACATCAAAGCTAGAGTTATAATTGCAGGTGATGTATTTGTGAGTTGCATTGTTATGTAGAATACGGCTGCCAGCAGGTTGTGCTGGGATTATTGAAAAGCAATTTGCAGGGAGGTCTATGGGGGAAAGGTAGTTCACCTCACTACACCAGAAAAAATAAAAAAAGCACACTAGATAGCTGAGGGTCTTGGAAAACATGTTTAACAAGAAGTCTTAAATAAAACCTTCAGTGTTTTACCAGCTCTATTTTGCATGCACATCTGGCTTAAGCCACTCCTGGCTCGGAGACATTTGGCTGTTAAGGTCTGCATTGTTAGAGGTCATTACTGGTCTGCACTTGATATGGCGGAGAAATTGGCTTGCAGGGTCAAAATAGGTTATCGGGAAGGCTCAGGCAGCTGGGGGCAATTCGGGGGCCATTCACCAACCCCCTTGCTCAAATTTTGGAAGTGGGAGATTTCAAGTTTGCAAGGTGCTCACAGAAGGCACTTGTCTTAGACTGATTCCACGACTTGGCTGTTGTGAATTGTGCTGCAGTGAACACAGGAGTGCAGACAGCTCTCTGACATTCAGATAATTAGATATCCAAAAGTGGGATGTGACAACATGGGTGTGAAGGAGCTCAAGGAATTTCACCCCAAAATATGACTCCTTGGTATAAAGAGCATTTTGAATTAAAGGCCCTTAGAGACCAAGAGGCCTTTGGAAGGGGCTCCCCCTCTACCTGCATGACCAGACAGATCCATCAAAAGAACAATGGGCTTCCCTTCCCTTCCCTGTGATCTGAAGGTATTGTAGGAAAGAAGATCAAGAATGCAACCAGACCTGGCCCAAATCATTTTAAATATAATACCTGCTTCCCAAGGTTAATTTAATTTGCAAAGAGAATCATTTACCAGTTGATCTGCTTCCCGATCCATTCATCCTCCCTAGCAACCATTTATTGCCCCTAAACAGAATTATCAATATTCTTCATCTCCCCTTCCCCTCTAAAAGGAGGGTATAAAAATATCTGGATCCCTTAAGGATATTAGGTAATCACTCTGTGATTCTCCCTGTGCACCTGGTACATAAACTTCTTCTTCTTTTTTTTTTTTTTTTTTATTAATCTGCTTTGCTAAGTTTTGGAAAAAAGGGGCAGTTTCCCCTCACCCCCACAGATGGAACTAGAGGACATTATTATGCTAAGTGAAACAAGCAAGTCATGGAAAGGCAACTACTGGGCGTTCTCACTTCTATGTGAGAAGTGAGAAAAATCTAACTCAAAGAAGCGGAGAGTAGAAAGGTGGTTCCCAGAGGCTGGGGCTGGTGGGCGAATGGGGAGATGATGGTCCAAGGGTACAAAGACTCAGACAGGAGGAATAAGTTTTTATTTTCCTTTGAATACATTGGACAGTGTATTGAGTATAGTAAATAATAATATATTGTACATTTCAAAATTGCTAATGGAGTAAATTTCAAATGTTCTCACCACAAAAAAAAAATGGTTAAGTATTTGAAATGGATGGATATATTAATCAGTTTGATTGAATTATTCCACATTGTATGCATAAATCATAATACCACTTTATACCTCATAAATACATATGACTATAATTTGTCAATTTACAATTTAATTACCAAAAAAGACAACAACTCATCTTGATTTCTTTGGAAGGGAGGTTGTCTAAATGCAGGGTCTCATTGGAGAGTCTTCTCAGCAAGGCAAGAAGGTTGCCACTGAAACTCTAAGGAGAATACAGGCATGTTCCTAGGTTTAGGGGGTTGGGGGGACTTGTGAGTGGCTGAGTTGTAAAAGAAAATGTTTTAAAACTTAGAACAGGCTGCTCGAGTGAAATGGCGACCCAAATTCCAAAGCATGACTTCTAAAACTTCTGGATGGAAACATACCATTCAGGGAGACCATTTTCCTTCACTGACCACTGGCACATGTTTCTGTGCACGTTATGTAGGATGTCCAAGCAGAGGGTGTAGGAACTAGTCAAAGAATGGGTTTCTGGGAGTTTGCCCTACTCCGTGATTTGCTGTTAAGTATGATCAAGTAAACCGATTGTTCCTGCCACCCAACCTCATTTGATATAGCCCCTGCTGAATTAGGAACCATGCGTCAGATCTCCCAGAAAATGCTCAGAGTCTCGTAATGAGAAACCTTAATGAAGATACAGTTGCACAGCACAACCTTCCAAGTTTTCCCACGTCATCATTTCTGGAACGTGAAATAGTTTTTCACAGCAGATTCTGGCCACCGGAGTCATCGATGAAGTTGCGTTGTGTCTACAGCCCACCCAAACAAACGATCCCTTCAGTGGGCTGGGGGCGGGGGTTGGGGGAGGCCATCCATCAGAGATTTGGAAACATCCCACCGTGTAGCTGAATTTTTCACTTTTCAGCTGCTTGTTCTGGTGGTGAACAGTCTTGGCCTCTGGGGAGGTAGGCGACCTCTTGCCTCTTAAATTGAGATAATTTCCCCAGGCAGGAAGGCAGCTTCATCTCCACAGGGTTCAGGCTTGGGTAAAAGGAGGTCAAGTTCATCCCCAAGGAACAGGGAATCCAGGCCTTCACTCCAGACCACATTCACTTTTCTAATCAAACTGGCTCATATGATTCCAATTATTTTTCCATCCTCTCCAAGGGCAGGGGGCCATGGGATAGGCTGATGACCTGTGAAATTTCAATTTTAAAAATTGAAACTGGTTTTGATTTATTAAGAAGTCAGCCCCTTCCTCTGGTTCTGTGTGGATGGATGTAGACAGGGCAAGAAGAGCTGCCAAGAAACCGGGTCACATTTGATGAGCAGAGCACCCCACCCCCAGCTTTAGCAGCCCCTCATATTACCGAAAATTCCGTACTTGTCCCCATGGCTGAATGCAGAAGAACAAGAACAAGCTGTGTGAGGAGAAGGAAAGAGAAGTTTATTAATTTGCTGGCAAATGAGAAGGATGGCAGACTGTTGTCTTAAAGTACCACTGTCCTCCCTTTAAGCAGAAATACAGAAATTTTAAAGGGAGTTTTCAGCTTCAGGCTATTGCTGTTTAACTATAGCATCTCCGGTGATGATCTCATGACCTCTGCCTGTGACCTCTACCTGGACAATTCTGTTGAGCCATCTCCTGCGGTACAAAGAACAAAGACACTCCCCTGCCCCTCTGACTACTGGCCTTGGGCAGGATTGCAAGTTTTAGTTCCCAAAAAGAATGGGAGAGGGATTAAAAAGTGACAATTTATAATACATTTTGCCCGTTTTCAGGCCCTTCCTCCCTTCTGTTCCCCCAGGCCAAGTTCCCACGCCAGGACACAGGGAGAGCTCTCCTAGGACTTGCCAGAGGTGTGACCTGTGGCCACAGAGCCACACGCAGAGCCATACTCCTGAGCATGTCAGCAGTGTGACCCGCGTGGGATAGTGTGAGGCCGAGCCACTGCAGATGTGCTGGAGATGTGGTTTGTCGGGGCGGAAGTGATGGGGACAGGACCCACTGGGCTGTCACCTGTGCCGGTTGATATCCTTGAATGTGGTGTCTGTGGGGGCCGGAGTCTGTTCTGGACTCCTGGGTCAGTGTGTCGGCCAGGGAGAAAGCACTGAACAAACACACTGCTCTCCACTTGCTGGAACTTTCCCTTCCTTCTCCCAGATTCCTGTGTCGACTCGTCTGTGACATGACTGTCACGTCCTTTGTCTTCTCAGCCTCCACCCTTCCCTTGGAGGTCGCTCACTTGCTGGGGTATGAAAAACTCAGTGTGTGTGTGGGCACGTGCGCCAACATGGATGGATCTTAAAAACATGATCCTGAGCTTAAAAAAGAAAGAAGTAAAGAAAAATAAAATGAGCAGAACGAGATAAGCAAGATGCCATGAAAAGTACATGCTCATAAAGCAGCAATACACACGAAACAAAAAGATGACATTCAACACACAGGCAGAGCTGCCTAGGGGAAGAGAATTCATTCTACCCATAGACTTATTTTTTCAAGGTGAAGTTTTTGAGATTCATTTAATGAGGCATTCTGGAAAATACTTTTCCATATGAAATGGATTGTGGAGTGATTGGGGAAGGGAGCCAAAGAGAAGGCAGTTCCATTCTCGGTTCACCATGAGTTCTACACAAGCCCCTACCTTTCTCAGCCCCAATACCATTGCCCCCTTAACCCTGACAGATTAAGGGCTGGGTTCTAAGCTTAGCTTTACCAACTTTGTGGGCACATCTGCTCTGTAAGCAGCAGTAGAACAAGCCATGGCTTGTGAGTCTTTGCAGGATGCAGGACATTGACTCTCATTTCAGCTTTGAAATTATTACACCAGCAATGGTTCCAACATCCTTCCGAATCATGAATCCATTTGAAAATGCACTGAAATCTCTGAAGCCTGTGGGAGGGGGATGGGGAGAGAAGCTCACAGACTCATAATTCACATACAGTATTAAGGGGTTTTCCAAATTCCTGGAACGCATTCCTGGACTACCCGCGTGTACACACCTTTGCCCTTCAATTCCTCTGTTTATTGTCACCATGTTCCTTTTGTCCTGGTATCACTTGGAGGCTAATGGGCACCCCAATTGGCCCACTCGCAAAATTGGTTCTGTGGTGCATACATGACCTGGGATTATCCAAACTGGCCAGCAGGAAGTCATTTCCTGGGGTGGTAGTGGGAGGAGGCATGGGGAGAATTCTGAACTCTGTTTTAATTTAACATCTTTGCTGTGTAAACAGAGAGTAGACAGAGCAGTCTGCCCAAGAGATGTCTGTACTTCTCCTACTTTCTAAAATCGGAGGGGGTAGGGGATAGATGGAAGAGAAGCTTTAATGTGGCATCTACCCTGGACATATTCTCTAAATGCTTTCCCTTAAGATGACTTTGAGGACAAAGCCAAACAACATTTTTTTTCCTAAATACATTGTTCCTCAGCAAAGGAAGATGGGCCTGGTTGTCACTTTCCCTGTTCTGTACCCCACTTCTTCATTTTTTTGAGTCTGATAGTTTTTATCATCCATTTATTTTTACCCTTCTTGTGTCATTTTCTTTCATCTATCTTTCCAAAGTATCATAAAGCCAGTTTGGTATATTTTTAAAATTCAATCTGAAAGTCTTTATCCTTTAATATGATGGCTTTGATCCATTCACATTTATTGTGATTGCTCAGCTGCTTAGGTTTATTCAAACCATTTTCTTTTGTGTGTTTTCATTTGACAAATCTTTCTGTCTTCCCAAGCTGCTTTGTATTGAGCATAAGGGATGAGAAAACATTCTGTTGCCTTTTAACCTTTAAAAAGACCACACATGGGTGCTTCCCTGACCCCCCTTAGGAAATTCTGTTTCTTTGTGTCCTGAGTCTCCCAATCTCTTTATTTCCCTGAGACTTAGAGATCAAGTATAGGAAGGCCAAAACTGGGTGCTGAGCCAAGAAGAGAATGGGGTGTTGTTCTCCTAGCCTTTCTGCCCACATAGAAATAGGGGGAAAGGGTAAGGAATGAGATCAGAGAGAACAACAAGCAGAGAGGGTGGCAGCAAGTAACTTAAAGATCCACCAAATAAAGCTTCACAATCTCAACCATAGAATTTGATTTGCCCAGTTAGGGATCCTGCTTTGATGGCAGAGGGATTTCAGCCTTCTAAGTCTTTAGGAACGGTAATAAGAGAGGCGGCCTCCTCTCTGCTCCTGCCCTAACTATTAGAGATTTTCTCTCCCATGACTGTGGCTAATGACCCAGCACCTGGAACCCAATCCCATGGCCTCCAGATGTCAGCAATTGCTTTTGGTTTCCAGGAGACTGAGCCAGCCCGTAGCTTTGCCAGCATCTTCAATGATTGGCCCAATAGACCAGTGGCCACACACTTGCCCTAAATTTGGCTAAGCTCTGGGAACAAGTGACCAGAGCTATGCTGAGCAGATTGTGTGTGTATGTGTGGCCCAGCCGAAAGCTCTGAAAGCATGCCCTGAGAGACACAACCCATAGCAAGCATCTGAAAATCGTTCCATTCTTGCACTTCCAGCCAGAGGTCAAGAGTTTTCACAGTTCTTTTAAGGGAGGAAGAAGACTCCAGTTTCCTGAATCTCCCCATAGTCTGGAAGAGCTGTGCACATAGACAAATCCTTTAATGGACCGCATGTGGCCCAGAAGCCTACAGCAGGGCCAGGGGGCCAGGGCCAGCAAGCTCTCTCATGTTGAAGAGAACCAGGCCAATCCAGTCAGCCTGGGACCCACGGCTGACTTCATGCTTTGTTCAGACAGAGACCGAGCTTTGCTTTAGAGTGACCGAGGCAGTGGCCTGCTGCAAGCTGGTTTGGCCAAGACACAAAACGCATACAGGCCGGGCCAGAAGGAGCCTCAGCAGCCTGCAAACACTGGCGATGGCTGGGCTATGCAGAGGCCAGGGCCTTGGATGCAGTGCAATTCAGATGACATCTACTCAGGACAGGGCTTTCTGCTAGCATGAGTGTTGGGAGCCCAGCAGTACAGAGACCCAGTCTCCCACCCCACCTGGCTTTCAGAGCACAGCATGATGTGGGGGAAGTGAGGTTGTACACAGGTGCTAGAAAGCAACAAGAGAGCACAGGCCAAGAGAACAGCACTGTGGAGTGTTCCGTGGGCTCTGGAAGTCTTGGAAGGCATCAGACAACAGTAATGAGGCCAGGCTTGGGCTCCCTTCAAATCTGGGCTTGAGTGTCTGTTTCCGGTTACAGATTATGTGACCTTTGCTAAGGCATTTTCTTCACTTGTAAACCTACCTTATAGGATTGTGTGAAATATTAAATGAGATAATATCTGTGAAGTGCCTAGCACTGGGCAGGACATATAATAAGTGCTCAATAAACAAATGAAAGCTATTATTATTCCTAGAGCAAGTGGTTAACTTGAAGACTTCCAAGGTTCCTAAGGGAGAAGAGAGAAAGAGAACATTTAAGGACTTGAATGCAAGTTAATAGAAAGGACTAAACGTAGAATTGGGGGGGGCAGGGGATGTGGCGTGGGTGGAACATTCATGCATTCAATAAATATTAGGATTGAGTTACTATTGGCCAGGGAGCATGGAATTCAATGGCGAACTAGGCAGAAGTAACTGGCCGTTTTGGCGGAAGAATCTGGGGAAGGTGTTGAAATATTCTGCCTAATGCAGAACAGTACGTAAGCCAAAGCTGAGGACTTTGGTCTGGAGAAGACACAGAGCAGGCCTAATGTTCACTATTACACGTTTTGAGAGCCTTGTCTTCAGAACTCCATTCCTAGAAATTCCACCATACAGAATGGTCTATAGACTTAACCGATGTCCCGGGGCTTTCTGGAACTTCTGGAAAGTCATACAACCCTGAACATTCATCACCACCTAAAGCAGAAGGCGCTTAACCTGCAAAGTGGGGGCCAAGCCGACTCCCTCCCTGGTCCATCCGCTCCTGCCCTGTTGGGTAGCAGTAGTGCTGCCTTGTGATTTGACCTCCACCACAAAGCCTGGGGGTGGTCCCATGCTGGGGGTGGTCCCATGCTGGGGGTGGTCCCATGCTGGGGGTGGTCCCATGCTTCTAGCCAATGGCGGGCTCAGGGATGAGCACGTGGCTCGGTGAAAGATAACGCAGTAGGAGAAGAGGCAGACCGGGGGCGTCTGAGAAAGTCTGTCCTTAATGGAGGGCTTTCAGAGGCTATCTCCTATGCCCTCTCCTGACAGATGTGGCGGAGGAACCCCTCACTCTGACTGCCATCGGCAGGCTGTTACAGTCACGGGGGCCGCCTGTTTTGGGGATGACGCCAACTCCATGGATGCCAGAGTGAGAGACGGGAAACACGTGGGTCCACAGTGGTCTAGTTGATCGTCCAGAACCAGCTTAGACTCCAAGCTACCTCTGGACTTTCTGCACTTGGGATACAATACATTCCTTAGTGTTTGAGCTGGTGTGAAAGGAGTTTTCTATTATTTGCAGTCTAGTGCATCGCAACAGACACAACTAATAAAACAGAACCAGGAGTCTGTTTAAATGGTTACACCTCCAGTTGGTTTCATCGGGGCTTTGGTTCTCCCCGGAGGAAACGCACTCAGCTAAACCCAATCCCTGCTCGCCTGACTGCCTGCTAGACGCTCTCGGGAACTCCCATTCTTGTGTGGATGGCGTCCTGCTAGAAACACGAATTGTCGTCTGGATTAAGTCAGGTTTAGTCATAGCAACCATTTTTCCAGCACTTGTCTGAGCAGTTTGCATGCTTCTTGCAATCTTCTCAGCAACCCTGTAAGGTGTGTGTCCTACCATTACCCACATTTTATGGCTGCAGAAACTGAGACGCAGAGACATTGAGAAAACTGTCTGAAGATGCATAGCTTCCAAGTGGCTGAAGCTGGATTCAAATTCAGTCGGTCTGGCTTCAGTCTGTGCCACGGGCTATCCTGCTTCTCGGAGGAGGTGAGTGTGTGCGGGAAGAGGCAGAAATGCTCAACTGAAACAGAACTCACTTGAAATGACAAAATGGGAAAAACATACCTTCAGGATTTTATCAGTTTCTGGAAGACATTGCAGGCTTTGGAACACAGAGTACTAGTTATAAGTTAGCCACATTCATCTTGCCATTACCTCGCCTGGCTACAGTCTCATCTCGCCATCATTTCTCTATGACCATCTCTCTTTCCAGCCCTTCACCTATGTGACAGCCAAGTGAAACAACAACCTGCCATATCAGACAAATTCTGCAGCCTCTGACCACATGACTTGGGTGAGAATTCCATGTTTTTACCCACTACTTAGGCAAAAAGAAAGTTCTGATTAAAAAAAAAAAAAAAGCCCTATGTGAGCCTCCCACTTCTCTTCCAAAAGGCTCAGGCTTGCCCCACCTTTTTAATTTTGCAAAACATTTGCGTTGCATCTCCGGTTTCCCAGGGTACATGGGCGGGCCTGTTAATGGCACAAAGGCTTGTGGGGATGAGATGCCTGGCCTGGCCACCGAGGTGGGCTGCAGGTGCTCGGGAAGGCCGGCCAATGGAAGAGACTTCTTGGAACAACCTGACAAGTTGCCGCTGGACCAAACCTGGGGCCTCATCTCCCTCCAGCTTGGCCCCAGGTCACCGAAAGGAAATGTATTTAATTTTCAAATCCCTCCTGGAGCCAAAAAGAATTCCAGCAAAACAGCCATAAACATTGAAAGAGTCTTGTCTGATTTAGGAAAACATTCCATCGGATTTAAAATGAAATATCCTGTGACTAATCTCATGTAGGACTGGGAACGGGTCTAACTGCTCAGTTTGGTGGTCAGCGTGGGGACTCCAGGGAGAGACCAGGTCCCTCCCCCACGCCACTTTGGGAAAGGCAATAAATCAGCCAGGACTGAGTTTTCAAACAAGGATTGTGAAGGGTTTGCTGTTTGATCCTCAAGACCCTTCTTTTCTCAATTTGTCATTGATTTCCCATCAAGAGAGTTTGTGCAACTGAATCCCCCATGCAATCCTGGCACTTTGTGAACCAGTAAATAAAACCCAAATGTTAATTCTTATGAGTGCAGCGTTCCCTGCCAAGAGATGAATAATATGCTGTGAAAGAAACAGCGCCGTGCATCCTTGGACGGGGGAATAAGAAACAGTGGGGCAGAGCTGGAGAGCTGGGAGTCAGGGGGAGGAAAACCAGAAAGAGCCCATGCAAAGACGAGGAAGGGACGGAACTACCTTTTACAGAGTTTGTCCTGTATCCTCAACGTGAGTGTAAGTCGCTTAGGGCCAGGACCAGGACGTGGCAATGACGAGAACTAAGTACTACTAGGTCCCAGGTGACTGCACTGTTTGCAGTACTTTGCACACTTGTTCGTTTTATCCTCACAGTGATCTATCAGGTGGGTTCTGCTGTTATCCCCATTTACAGATGAAGAAACTGAGGCTCACAGTAGTTAAGCAACTTGCCCCATGTGACAGAGAAGGGGCACATGCTGGATACCAGAGCCTGGAACTCATCCCTGCCACGCTCTCCTGACCCAGAGGGGGAGGGGAAGGTGGGAGTGGGGTGACCAACCCTCCCAGTTTGCCCAGTCCTGAGGGAGCAAGACTTCCAGCACTAAAGCTGGGACTGTCTGAGACAAAGTGGGCAGAGTTGGTCACAGTGTGGGTGAGTTGACACTGAGTAACCCCCATAGGTGTTTATGGCAAAGGGCTTTTTCCGAAAAGCAGGCACTGACGCCTGTAGCTCTGTCTCTACCAAGCGAACTGGCGAACTGGTCTAGTGAAGGCAAGCCTACTTCTTGCCCGTAGGGCAGCCCCCAAACACACCTCCCTCATTAATGACAAATGAAGAAGGAATGAGCAATAATGACACATGCCCCTGTTGTGTAACGAGACCCAATGTTTCTCCTCGAACAATCTTATAGGCAAAGAGGGAAGGAGATCATCTTAAATTTCCATTCCAGAAGGTCTGTGACTCAGTTGTGATTTGTTTATTATTTATTAACCAGCAGGTCCTTTTACAGGCACAGAGGGACTCTTTCCGTTTACTGGATCTGGGGAAGGCAGAAGAAAGCATTCCTAAGCGGGGACCCAGTCCTCACTGCGGGGCTCTCCTGTATCAGCCAAGACCTCTCACTTGGGAGTTTTGCTACAACCCAACCTCTTGAGGAGTGGAGTGGATCTTGGAGTCCCTCCAATAATAATAGTTTCTACAACAAACAAAGCTGTGCATTTGTAAACAGTGTTTTCATATACGGTATCTGACCAGCTCCTGGAGACCCGATCGTACCAGGCAGATGCAATGATTTCCATGTTCCGTGATTCGGGACGAGGTTA
Organism: Microcebus murinus; assembly: GCF_040939455.1. Classification (NCBI taxonomy): domain Eukaryota; kingdom Metazoa; phylum Chordata; class Mammalia; order Primates; family Cheirogaleidae; genus Microcebus; species Microcebus murinus. The sequence goes on along the minus strand of NC_134117.1, from coordinate 15,576,659 downwards.
GACAAATTTAGCGATTTATGAAAGATCATACAACTAGGAGTCACCTTTTGATTGCACATTCTACCCTCTTTTCACGACACCCTACTATGACGGTGTCAGGATCTTTGTATTTCCTAAGCCGGTCACAGGGCACGGCACGCAGTAGGTGATCAATTACCCACCAGGAGGCAGAGGGGGCCCGGAGAAATACATGAGCTATGACATCAACCAGACCTAAGTTTGAATCCCAGCTCAGCCACCTACCAGAGTAACTCCAGGCAAGTTATGTAACCTCTCTGAGCCGAGGGATCCTTCCCAGGCAGAAGCACAGGTAAAAAATACGCTCAGTGCTGTCGTGAGAACTTGTTCTAATAGCTGAGGAGGGCCTGGAACATAGCAAGTGCTCCATAAAGCAACAACTATTGTTGTTTCTGGTCCCAGGACTCTGGGCACTTCGTTCGCCCAGCCTGGTGATGGAAGGGTCATGACGCAGGGCACCAAGCTCTGACCCTGGGAGGCAAGCGGCTGGCCCAGATGCTTCCTGACCCTCTGTCGTGTTTAACTCACTTTGCCCACCGAAGTGAGACAAAGTGCTCTTGACTCAGCCAACACAGTTACAGTGCCTTGGGTGACCCCTTCTGTAGGTGCCTGGGGCCAAGCTACAGGTGATAATTAGCTCTCAGAAAGCAGGAGGACATTAACTCCAGCATCTTGGGTCCATTCCAATTGAGATAATTAAATAAAGTGCCCACAGGTGGATCCAGTTAATGAGGCGTGGGGAGCCAGGGCAGAGCTCAGCGTGGAGGGCCCGCCAGGACACAGGCCTAAGCTACCGAAAGCACGGAGCACTCGCCCTCCCCCCTCTCCCTTCCCAACCCTCGTTTTGCTCCTGCCCTCCATTCCCCAGGCCTCTGGCTGTCCTCAGGAGCAGCACTGGGAGTCAGGGCCTTGTCCTCCAGGCTCAGCGCTGCCATCCCTTCGGCGCATCGTCTTGAGTGTGTGTCTTCACTCTCCCACTCTTCCGTCAACTGTGAAAAGACGGAAGCGGGTCAGGGCACAGCTCCCGGAACTGATAGAAGAGCTTGCAGACAACTGTGCTCATTCTCATTCTCTCCTCCGTGCCTCTCTGGCACTGCTAGTCTCTGCTTCTCTCTTCTTGGCCCCCTCCCGCCACCTGCAGAGAGGCTCTGTCCTTTCTGCAGCCTCCAGCAAATCTGTCTTCACAGTGAGGACACGTGAGGCCGAGGAGGACTTTCTCCCAGTCTCAATGCGTGGGATCCTCGGGGAGGACGCGGATCGGCCCATCTTAGGTTATGAGTCACCTGTGGACCAATCATTATGGCTGGGAGGGGACAGAATTGCATTAATCCAGAGACAGATCTATTGCTTTATCACCAGAAGAGGGGGATACATTGATCATAAGCTGCAAAGCCACCCCAACTCCTATCCGCCATGGTGGCAAAAGTATCACACACATTGGTTCCTCTTTCCTCTAAGAAGCAGTCTGTGATCCTGATGTGTGTACGTGTTTGTGTGTGCGTGTTTGTCATCTGGAACAGGAATATACAGTTTCTCATCGATATAGTGCTATGTATGAGTGGTGGTTATTCTTCCAGATCTACGAAGAAGTTAATTGGATGGCTCTGGGCAAGTTGCTAACTCTCTTTAAGCCTCAGTTTGTGCATCTGTAGAATGGGAACAATAGTACTAGCTCCTGGGTCACAGAGGTAATGAAAGGATCCAAGTAGACTCAAGCCTTAGCAGCTGCCTGGGGATCAGCAAGAACTCAGTTAATGGTGGCATTGTTGCTACAAAATGAAATACTGCACGTATGTACTTTAGAGAAATAGTGGAAAAACCTCACTTAGAATGAAACAAAAGACACCAACAAGAGCCCTGATGAAAACTCTCATTTTCTGTATCTGAAGCACTGGTGGGTGTGGAAAGGCAGGTTTAATAAAAGAGTGGAGAGAAGACTCTGAAGTGACTCTTGGGCCACTTTCAAGGACCTGACACGGGGATGTGCTCCTGATGGCTAATTTTGTTGATAGTTTTCTTTTTCCTTTCCTGTTGGTAACATTACACGTGTGCTTTCTAGTGGCATTCAAGGCTTTCTGAAGGTAAGGGGTGGAGGGCCAAAAATAGGACAGAAAGGAAGAGAGAGAAGACAGAGCCATAAAGGTTGTCTCGATGTGCCCGGGGAAGAACACACAAGACAGGACTGAAGGCCGGAGCTCGTTACCTGCGGGGACCCGTAGTCAAAGAACTGGCCGAGGTGCAATCAGTGGGTCCCATGGGGTGGAGGACAGAGCAGAGCCACGCAGGGTGTGAGGAGGCTGGGTGGGGAGGACACACGGGTTTCTGAGGCTGGTCCCGTGTCTCAAGGGGGAAGCAGAGGCTGTGTGTAACTGAGCCTTTCTTTGCACTCTATGCTTGAAGTGCCCTTTGACCCGACAGATGTCCTGTTGTGCAGTCGTACCCTGTCTGGGTAAGTCCTGCCTTCTTGTCCCCCATGGCACTTTGCCCCATGCTGAGTGCCCAGCGGGCAGTCTGTAGCCACTGGCGGCAGTGAGTGCTCACAGACCAGAGCTGCCTGGCTCCTGACACTGCTGTCTGTGGCTCGGTCCGGGTGCTCCCAACACTGCCGCAGCAGGATGTCCTCCTAGTCGATTCAGTAGAAAGGAAAGGGAATTCCCTTTCTCGGTAGCTTCTTTCATTCATTCATGCAATACACAAATATTTCCTACCGTCCGTAAGGCTGTGATGAGTGCTGGAAATGTATCAATGAACAAGACAGGCAAATCCCTGCCCACCTGTGGGCTACACTCTGTTGGAGGAGAGGGGTGAGGGACCACCAACCACCCATGACATGCAATAAGTACTACCCATAGAAACACAGGGGCACGTATTTTACACGGGGTACATGAAGTGACCTAAGAAGTGTACATCTAGGTCCCTGTTTCAAAATAAAGATCTACATTCTTTTTAGAATGTCAATCATTTTTATAGTCACAAAGGAAATGTGATTCTCACTATGGAAAACCTAGAAAATATTGAAAGGATAAAGATACAAAAATATCCCATAAACCACTGTTAATACCACACTTGTTTTATGCCTACTTGGGATTATATTGTATATGGTTTTGTAACCTGCTTTTTCACTTCAAATTACATGGTGAACCTGTCCTACAGTCATAAAAATTTAATTCAAAACATCACTTTAAATAACTGTATATCATATGCTGTTATATGGATGTGCCATAAATTATTTAATCATCTCGCTGCTGTTGAATATTTGGTTTGTTTCCACACACTCTTACAATTCATCCTTCAATGACTGTCCTTGTTCCTAAGTCTTCGTTTGAGATTCTGTTGGTTTCTTAGAATAGCATCCTGGTCATTCAGTCCACAAATATTCATTGAGCAATTGTTTCCTTTTGCTTTTCTAAGCCGGATCCTTTTGGTGCTGCAAGGAATGCTTGACTATGCGACCCTTAATTTTGTTCCTCTCATTAGATGGGCCATTTACCACCATCTTGTCTTGGCCTCAGTTGTACCTCTGAGCCCAGAGTGTGCAGGAACTCTGCCTTACCTGGCCTCCTCCTGCATCATATGTATTGCCCCTTGTTTCTTTTTCTTTTACCACCCAGTCTTTCTGGGACTGTGTCCCATGCTGTCATGCCCATACTCTCTGTGCCTTACCCACTCTTTTGGGGGCTGAAGACTGTGGTTGAAGAGTCCCTAGAAATTGAACCAGGGTCTGTCTTGAGTGTGCACGTGTATGGGTAGAGGGTGAATGGTGGGAGAGAACAGAAGCAGATGACCCCAAAGTGTCAGTATGTGGAAAGGGAAAAAAATGAAAGTCCAGGTAGGGACAAGCAGACACTAGCCTGACTGCTTCTTGACCACTATTTGAATGGACTGAAGAAGGACTTGGGTTTTAGGGCATGTCATTGACCTATTCCATTGACTGTTCCTAATCTTCGTACTTGAAAACGTCTGGAATATTCCATGGATACTGTAGTAGATGGATTGTTTCTGTGGCCCTAATTAGTGGCTTCCTTTAATCTGTGCCTTTTGCCCTGTAACTCTGTAGTCCCTTCTCACTCAGACTCTGGCTTACCCATGAGGATTGATTGTTCAGCCAACAGGATGCTAGCAAATGTGATGTAAGTAGAGGTTTGAAAAGTGCATGCCTATTTCTGCCAACCCTCTTGAACAACTGAGCTTGTTCTCCATCACGGCTCTGACACTGCCATAAGCACATGCCCTGGCTAGCCCTTTGGAGGGTTGTCAGAACCGTGAAGAGCTAGGAGCATCCTGGACCAGCCAGTCTACTGCCAATCAGTTGGCTGACTATAGACCCCTGAGCCAACCCAGACAAGATGAACCCAGGCTCTCTTAGATCAGAGACCTGACCCATAGGCTTGTGAGAAAAAGTAAACCACACATTAAGTTTTGGGGTTTTGTTACTCAGCAATAACTAAAAGATACAGTCATTGCATTGAAGAGCAAAGGAGGACAATAGAAAAAGAAAATACAGGCAGAGGGAACAGCAGCAGGGCAGAGCATTCAGAAAATCCCAAGCCCTTGGTTCCCACTCAGTAACATGGAAGGAGTTCCACTCCTGCTGTTGGACCCCAGGGTCGAGCTTGGCTACCCCTTCACCGTAGAGACACTCCTTTCTGAGTCTCCTGATTAGCAGTCCCAGGAACAAGAGTTGTAGACACTTGGGAAGCAGATGTCTCCAGAGACCAGCTCTTGCTAATTCTGAGGAAGGTCCCAGAACTGCACAACCATCAGGACAGAGCATTTGGGAACACCAGGGCCTGCCAGGTAGCAGTCAGATTCCTGTCTATTCTCACCTATACTTTTGTCCTCCCCTTGTTCATGTGCTGACCCAGTGAACACGGGTTTCACCGGTCACCCCTCACCTGGAGCAGCCCACAACCATTTCTCCCTTTCCCACCTTACTATAGCCCCCCCAAGCCAGGTAGCACCAGGCACACCCCTGGCACAGCCCCAGCCCCAGCCCACCCCGCGTGCCTGGCGCTCACGTCATGGGTGTGCATGGGGCTGTGACAGCCACCCTTGGGGAATCCGAGACACACAGATTCAGCTCACTGGGTGAGTTTCTTTTTTCCCCCACTTGGCTTCCAAACTAGACGACTACAAGCCGCCCTCCACTCTTCCCTCAATATTACATGGTGGTTTCAATGTCATTATTATTGCATTATATGTAGCACATCTGTTATGGTCAGGAGCCAACTATTTAATTCTATTAGCTACATCTATACAGCAAAGTGATAATCTACACCAGGTTTGTGGAACAAGCACTTAATACTTGGCAGCGAGCGGCCGAGGCTCATGCACAAGCGAGAGAGCGCGCAGGAGGCCGGTGTGGCCGCGGGTCGCGGGCGGCCAGGATGCGCCGCGTGTTCCTCCCAGGCCGGCATTCCAGTGTGGGAAAGGAGTCCGCAGCACACTGTTCCAACATCTGCAAGATATTGATGGAGAACGGGGGAGGTTCGGAGGGGCGGGAGAGGGGAAACGTTTACCTAACCAAACGCTAACTCTTCCAAGGGGATTCGTGTCAGCACAGACTAAATGATGTGAGAGCTTCAGGCACATGTGGTAGTATTTACCCCCAAGAAATGGACACAGATTCGTGTCTTGTTCAGTAACTCCAGTGCCTTAGACGTGACTCCTGCAGTCGCCCCGATTCCTACTTGGGTTTCCTGGCTTCATCTCTGCACAAAGAGAATGGGTTTGCTCTCAGCACTGGGGTGCAAAAATGGGCACGGCGTGCAGGGATCCCTGGCCAGGGCTCTGAAATGCAGGTTGGATTGGACCCACTCTCTCCCAAATACCCCTTCTCTTACAGGACCAGGGAACAGCCACCCCTTGCGCCCTAACAGGCCGCATTTGGTCAGTTTCTCCTTCTGCACTTTTGCCCAGAGGGCTGCAGGGAGGAGGAAGGAATGATGTCAGGATCATGGCTATGTCTAGCTTCCCACAACCCCACCCAGGAGGAAGAATCATTTTTAAATCTCAGATTGACAAAGGGAAGTGGAGAGGGGCAGATTGAGAAGAAACCATGTCTCATATTTTACCAATTCCAAGTAAGATGTCATCGATTTTAAGATGCCTCAATATTTTATGTACCACTAAGGAAGAAAATAACACTGGCTTTTCAAATATGATACGCTATCAATTAAAAGACAGTCCCAATTTTAGAGATGTTGGAGAGTGGGGAGGGAAATGTCCATCTTGGGGTGCCCGACCCCAGGGCTCTCCCGAGACTGGCAACTGGTGTGACGGTGGGCAAATTACTTAACCTCTCTGAGCCTCAGTTTCCTCATCTGTCAATGGGAATAGTGAAAGCACCCACCTTATACAGTAAGGAATAAATATTAATTTATGTGAAGTGCTTAAAAGAAAGCCTATATAAGTGTTTACTGACTGTGCAACCTTGATCACATTGCTCAATATCTCTGAGTCTTGGCTCCCTCAGCTACTGCGTTGCAGGTAGCAATACTGTTCTATCTATTTTCCTTTCATGCAAACTAATGTTTGCATCTGCACTGACCAGGAGGATGAGTGGGTAACCCAGCCCGTCCTCACTGGCACGGAGTATTTGCCATAACAAGACCTGTGCCCTCTGCTCCCCCTCCACCAAACACTGGCTCTCTTGGAGGAAGGTCGTTCAAGTGGCCAGATAATGGTGGCCTCTGCTTCATGTTTTAGCACGCCTTTCTCTCCTTCACATAGCCCTGATTAGCTCTCTGTGAGCACAAAATCCAATCATTCAATCCCAACTAAAGCAACACAGTGGTCAACGATGTCAGAACCATAATTTGCAAACACATGTATACTTCTCTTCCTCTTTCCTCCCATCTGAGTTCCAATGCTTTCATTTCTACTTTCCCTTTGTCCAGAGAATGTGCTGTGCCTGGGCCCCATGGGGTCGGGCCTCTATCTGTTCATCTTTAATCTCCTTCCTAACTCCATGTGGACGGATGATAGTGATGGAAGGAAATGTTCTGTGCTAACCAACCCCATTGCATTCGGAGGCCCTCACCTCACCTCGTGCTGCACAGTGTCGGGTGCACCGTGGGCACTTGGCACGTGCATGTGGAATAAATGCTGCTTAACGAGTGGAAAGTCCTGCCAGCTTTGGAAGCCAGTGCAGAGGAGCATCGGAGCTAGAGAATGACCATGCGGTGGAGGCAGACAGCTTCAGTGGTCTCACCTGGACTTCTATAGTCTTTATGGGAGCCAGGTATTCCTCTCGGCCTCAGTTTCTCCATGGAGAAAATAGTGCAAATGAAACCAGTAGGAGTTGGAAGGGACATAGGATGATATAATGCAAGTAGCCCTGATCTGCAGCCAAGAGACCCATGTTTGAGTTCTATTTCTGCCCATCAGTTGTAGGACCCTAGGCTAAGCCCTTGGCCTGTCCAGGCCTCAGTTTCCCCATGTGGATTGGGCTAAATGATTTATAGGGCTCCTTTCGGTATTAACCACTCATGCCTCTTGTTATGAGTTGGCTTGCCCTCCACCCCCAATTCATATCTGAAGCACTAATGCCCAGAACCTCAGAATGTGACCTTATTTGGAGACAGGGTCTTTACAGGGGCAATCAAGTTAAAATGAGCTCATCAGGATGGGCTCTCACCCAATGTGACTGGTGTGCTTATAAAAAGGGGACATTTGGGCACACAGACACGTGTATCACGTACAGGGAGAACACCACGTGAGCATGAAGACAGCCACCCACAAGCCTAGGACAGAGGCCTGGAACAGATCCTTCCCTCACAGCCCTCAGAGGAAACTGACCCTGCCAACAACTTCATTTCCGAGTTTGAGCCTCCAGAAGTGAGACAGTATATTTGTCATTTAAATCACCCACTTTGTGGTACTTTGTCATGGCAGCCCTAGCAAACTAATGTACCTCTCAATTTCTTAAGACTATGAAGGTGGTAATTCATGGTCTAGGCTTTAGGTCAGAAGGAAAGGACATTTAATCAATAAAAAGTGGAGGTACAGGCTGGGCGCAGTGGCTCACGCCTGTGATCCTAGCACTCTGGGAGGCCGAGGCGGGTGGATTGCTCGAGGTCAGGAGTTCGAAACCAGCCTGAGCAAGAGCAAGACCCCGTCTCTACTATAAATAGAAAGAAATTAATTGTCCAACTAAAAATATATAGAAAAAATTAGCCGGGCATGGTGGCGCATGCCTGTAGTCCCACCTACTTGGGAGGCTGAGGCAGAAGGATCACTTGAGCCCGGGAGTTTGAGGTTGCTGTGAGCTAGGCTGATGCCACAGCACTCTAGCCAAGGCAACAGAGTGAGACTCTGTCTCAAAAAAAAAAAAAAAGTGGAGGTGTGGAGAGAGAGAGATTCTGGACCAGGGAGAGAGGTATCAGTGAGATGCAGGTGGCCCTGTCTTGTGTGCTCGAGGACCATCGAGTGCTCCGACACAGCTCTCGTGCTGGGCTGGAGATGCTGGGAGGAGGTGGGTTCAGGTTAGATCATGGGAAACCCTGTTCTTGATTAACAGGCTAACATTAAATGCTGTTATTTATTTATGTTTTGGACAATCAGGAACTGTTGTAACTTTCTAAGGCAGGATCCTCTGGTGGGTTTGGGGTTTATAAATGGTCAAAATTTAATCAGGGCCAAGTCTAGTTGAGCAATGGAAATCACCATGTTGGGACAATACATAATGAAGTAATGAATAGTTGTCTAGAGTGGTTGGATTTTGTGCAGTAAATAGAGCCCCTCTGGGCTGCATAGTCGAGCATATTACTCCCTGAAGAAGCTGCTCTGTTGGTCATACTTCCAATACATCTCATCACTTAGCAGTGACACCTCAATCACCAGGACACCAGGACGTGGCTCACGCAATCTTGGCAGGGATGGAGGTTTCCAAGTGGATGTTTCTCCCAGATCCAGGCATTAGTTCCAGTTTAGTTCCTGAGTCAGCTGGCCCAAGTCAGGCGGACGATTGCAGCATGTGACTGGCCAGATGGTGGCTTGGCCATGGGTTGTGTTGCCCTAGATCTGCCATGGGGGGCCTCCCCACACCATGGTTGTCCCATGCTTGTGACATAGCTTCTGTCTTCTTTCTGGGTTTCCATTCCAGGTTTCCCACCACTCTGGATGTGGAGCACTGAATATCAGCCCAATGCTTTGGGCTTTGGTGACCCACCAACCTTGGCTTCCGGCCAGGACCTCCTTCAGACACATGGACCTGATGTCCAAAGAACTATGGCAACACTCCCCAGATGCAACTCCTGCGTACACTGGATTCCATCCAGTCTGGGTCCACTCCGCCAGTGTGTATAACAGAACATTGGACAATGAGTTGTCCTTCTGAAAGGCAGGTGACAGCCTTCCAGCCAGGTCACTTTCCCGTCAGCTGTTTCCCTGGACGGCCGAGGACCCTGAATAGCTCACGTCAATCTCCCTTTCCCGAAACAGAACCACAGTCCTTCATCTCCACGGAGAACAGGGCACGCTGACTCACTGCTGATGCTCACGTGCATATGGAGAGCCACACGCCTGGGTTTGAAGGTGCCTGGGGACCTGCAGATAAATGATGGCACTCAGAAGCCAGGGCTCGTGTTACCCCTGGGCTGCCCACAACTGGCTTTCCTCGCTCTGAGTGCCTTGGCAGCAGCGTCCTTTCCAGCCGTACGTCTCTCGCTTCACGGGGAGCCGGTCCAGAGCTCTGGCGCTGAGGACCTGAGATCCAAATCCGATTCCAAGCGAGTGAGTGACAAGCAGCTAATTTCCAAAGCTGTGCGGCGGATATTTTTTCTTCCTTCAACCCTCTGGGAGAGAAAATGATGCAAATGAGATACCCCAAGGGGGAGTAGCTTGTTGTAACTTATGATTAATCTTGAAAAACCACATGAGTTAAGCATTCCAGTCCTGGAGCTAACCTTCAACCAGGAACACGATACCGCTCGCTGACATGCTCGCTGGCTCCCTCACTCCCGGAATCCAGGGCACATTTTCACGCTGCAGCTCTCTTGCTGCTTAAGCCTGCCGAGGGTGTCATTATGGGGACCAGCTCAGAAAAGAGCAGCCTTAGGGTCTGTCTGGGAGAAAAACTCTCCTAACCGGAATAATAGCCCAGTGAATCGTTACAGATTCTGCTCTTTCGAGTACTTGGCATCACGACAGCACAATGCTGGGAACCATCTCATTCTCTCTCAACTCCCATCAAAATGCTTCTGGAAGCATGTTGGGTCATGGTAAACTGGGGGTAAAAATGGTGACAGCAGACGGCACCTGTGGACAGAACACTGGCCATCCCACCTCTTTAAAAGTAGGGCATCTACGTGGCCAAAAGAGGGCCCCCTGCCAGGTGACCACCTCTGACTGCAAAAAAAGCATTTTACCCCTTCAGGCTTTGCTTCTTCATCTCAAAAATGGAACCAGCATTGTTTGCCTTACTCCAAGGTTTCCTGGAAAACAAAGTCGTTATGGCAATAACATCATCTGGGACTCAGTTCCCTCTCTTGGGGTTCGTATGAAAATTAAATGAGCTAATGCATGCAAAGTGCTCGAGATTGTGCCTGGCACATAGTTAAGTGCTGAATAAACGTTGGCCATTATTTTGATTGGCCGTTAACAACACTATGTGAAAGACGGTGAAAAGTAGAAAGTGCTGCACCAGTAAAAGCATGAATTACTTCCCTGTTATTGCAGCTCTTAAGCTATTTCCCTGAGTAGTCAGTTGGGGACAAATGTTGTTCGTCCCAACCGCAACAGGCTGCCACATTCACACACCTAGGTCACCCCAACAGTGCAGAGGGACCTTTGGACAGGGCTGTTTTGAATTGGAGATCTTTCAAACATGGTCCTTTTGATGTTGAGCCACCATCATGTAAAGATATATATTTAAAATTAACAAATAATGAGGACAAGACTGTCTTGGGCCTTCCTTCCTTCCCGTGCCTAACTAATCTTGTCCTCAAAATTGACCCTCTTGGAGTCCAAAAGGGAGTGTTGCTCTTGTGCACAACGCTTCATAATATGTTTAGTGCTTTTTTTTTTTCCTTAAAAAGTGTAAGCATTTGTTTTCTAGGTTGCATCAGAATATCCTGGGTCAAAGCGGTGACGTCAGATGCCTGTCTTCTCTTACAGACCACCCAGACTTCTCAAACAGTGCATCTAGAGCTTACTGCAGGGCCACTGGCCTAAGTCAGTGTCAAAGACAGTGTTGGATCCAGTTTTATCCTAAGGGGAAGGAAGCAGCATCACCGGCCACATGCACGGGAAAGCCTGGGCTGGGGTGCTGGGGTGTCCGGGATCGGGAGGCATTTACATTAATTGGCCACCACTTATGGCTTCATTCCTAGCTCTGATTTTAATTAGCTGCTTCCGGATTGAATCTCCCAAATGTTCTGCCTCCGTCCTTGTTTAATCCTGCAGTCTGATGGGCCCTGACTTAAGCATGTCAATACTGTTTACAAACATGAAAGCCGCCCAGCCGTGTTTGAACTTTAGGCGCCACCATTGGTTATCGATAAGGAAAGGCAGGCTGCGGGGCACCGTCGATACCCTTGGTCAATACTCCGCGCGCAGGCAAGACCCAGGCCTTTCTGCGTGGTCTGGGGGAGGACGCTCTGTTGGCTGGGTCTCTGCCTTGCCTGTCTTTGTGCCCCATAATGACTATGTTCCTTCCCCTTCTGAGTCACTCAGGGATCCCCTGTGGGTTGATCCCGTTATTTCAGAAGCTTCCCGTTGGGAAAGAGGAGAAAGCCACCGTTTTGGAAGAATATCTTGTTTCCCTCCAGCGGACACATAGGGCCATGGTTCTCCCAGAGTGCTAGACTTTGAGTCAGTTTCTGATGGGCTCCCACACTTAAAACCTATATGATTTGTGGCAAGTCAGAACCTCTCTTGGCCTCCCTTTTTAAGTTGAGAAAATATTAATCTCAATGACAAAATGTGACAACACATGCAAAACTGTAGACTGTAAGGATCAAGTGTGTTGTGCATGAGAAATGCACGGTCTATGGAGCCAGACATAGGTTCAAATCCCAGTTCTGCCACTTATTGGTTGGGCATTGTCCAGGAGCTCACACCATCTCTCCAACCCTCAATTTACCCTCATGTTAAATGGGATTAATATTGGTACAAACCTGGAAGGCTATTTGAGGGTTAAATGGGATTAAACACTAAAGGAGATATTCTAGTACCTAGACCTAAATTGAACTTCATACTTTTTTTTTTTTTTTGAGACAGTGTCTCCCTCTCTCGCCTGGGTTAGAGTGCCGTGGCATCAGCCTAGCTCACAGCAACCTCAAACTCCTGGGCTCAAGCAATCCTTCTGCCTCAGCCTCCCGAGTAGCTGGGACTACAGGCTTGCACCACCATGCCCGGCTAATTTTTTCTATTTTAATTGTTTGGCTAATTTCTTTCTATTTTTAGTAGAGATAGGGTGTCACTCTTGCTCAGGCTGGTCTCGAACTCCTGAGCTCAAGCAATCCGCCCGCCTCGGCCTCCCAGAGTGCTAGGATTACAGGCATGAACCACTGGGCCCGGCCACACTTCATACATATTAACCATTATTCCATTATTAGGGTTATTTTAATTAAATTATTATCATCATTATTATTATTATTACAATTTGCAGGTCTGCCACTTCTTAGCTGGGTGACTTTGGCTAGGTGACTTTCCTTCCTTAATCCTGGTCTCCTCGGCTGTCAAATACAGAATTAAATGGAAATATTGTCTAATCCCTGGGATGACATATTTTAGGTGCTCAATACCCATTAGTTCTCTTCCCCTAATTTCTGTTGCCTTTCTTTCCTTTTGTGGAGAGGTGTGAACCTCCTTTCTTTTTGCAGAATTTTAGCAAAATGAAGGCAGCATGTCTAGCCATTTAACTTCAAGCTTCGGTTGAAAGATCAAATCTAGCAACTTCCACAAGGCCCCTCTGGGGTTTTTATTTTTGCTTTGTTGACTCCTACACATCTCCCCTTCTCGCTGTCTGTGATATTCCACAATGCAGTCTGTGGGCAGCAGCTTAGTCAATTCAGGACTTCATTTTCAAAAGTTCCCATGTGGGATTCCAACTTCCAAGGGAGTGAGACCCGCAGCTCATGATCTGTGTGGCCGGGAAATTATGTGTTTCTGTGAATTCTGCAACCAGAACACCCCAAGCCACATGGATGCATCTAGCATGTGCTGATGTACGGAATGGCCCCAGCTTTTTACTGAGTTTATTAACTCGCTGGGCGGTTTGGAATTAGCACCTCCAGAGACTCAACTGCAATGACTCTCCTAAACAATCAATTAAAAATCTGCCTTCCAGGAGGGTGACTACCTCATCCAGGTTTGCATGGGAGTTTCCTCTTTGAGTGCTGAAAGCCCCATGTCCCAAGACCCCGTCAGCCCTGGGCAGGCCAGGACAGTTGGTCACCCAACCTTTCAGTGTGGTCACATTACCTTCCCTTTCAGGTGATGATGAAACAGGAGAAAATTGGGATTGACTGTGGGGTTTCTCTGCCAAAAAGGAATGGAGACACCCAAAGAGCCCCTGGACTCCCTGTTCTGAGAACTGGGGCTTCAATAGCCACTGTCCCCTCAGGGGAAGCTCCTTCCTAGAAGGGACTCGGTGTATAGCACTAGGTGCAATGAAGGGCACAATGGGCAAACCACTCGACGTCCCATGACATATGATGTCCCCTTTTCTGCCACCCACATCTCTCCTCTGAGTTTCACATGAGACCCTCAGGGGCAGAGCAGTGCCCAAAGTAAACCTGAAGAGAATTTTGAAATCTCTTTGGGTTTCAGAGTCATGATAACTACAGAATCTTGGAAAAAGAACAGCAGATGCCACTCGACCAATATGGAAGAGATTCAAGAATGGTTGAAACATAAGCAAGGTTCTCACATTGAAGGTACCGATGACAAGTGCCTGGTGTTTTTAATGAATGAGTGAAGAGAGAAAGCAGGTGTGGTCAGGATGGTTCCTGAGTGCTCAGGGCATGAGGAGTGCCTGGGCCAGGCCCATTTTTGGAGTTCCTGAGCTTCCAGCCACTTGTTTTCAAAGTCTCAGAATCTTCTAGCCCGGGGCTCTGAGAGGGAGGAGCTCTGAGCCTAGGGCAGCTTAATTAACCTTGAAGAGTCTAAATATTGCTTTGGGAACCTCAGGGGGCCAGAAAATACGATTTGGCCTCAAAGGTCCTTTGAGTTCCTCCCCTCCCTCACCCCCACCTACCCTTCCCTCCTCTCCTCCCTTCCCTCTTCCCACCAACCAAAGAACGTTGACCAGTTTACTTGGCGCTTGCCAGCTCCCAGAAGCCGTGTGAACCAGAGGTATGAGGCTGGAAGGGTCAACTTCCGTCAATGTTCTCCCTAATCGGAAGTGAGAACTGCAGCAAGACAAAGCCAGCCATGTGTAGTTGCATGCTGGGAGAAACTTCTTGGAGATACTGACCTGCAGCACTCAATTTCCAGAGTCTTCCGTGAGCTGGAAGTCCCTTATTTATCTTTAAGGTGGATTACTCCTCCATGGGACAAGGTGCACTGCTCTGTGCCATCACACTTGTGTCTGCGGCCTGTTCCGTGAAATGCTGGACAAGTGTTTGGAAACTTTCCCATCAACAAGTCACTGCTGGGTCTGGTTGACTGTTACCACCTCTTTCTCCAAACGAGAGGGAACGTGTGGCTTTTGAAAACACTGTCTTCACAAGGTGGCCCATTAGGCTGCAAATCTGGACTTTTTTCTTTCCCTCCCTTTCTACCTTTTCTTCCTTGCTAATTGGCAGAAAATTAATGAACGAGGCACTGATTGAGCAGATGCTTCTCGTGGAAAAAGGCAGGATTGGAGTTTTCTTTGCTTTCTTTTTTTTTTTTTTTTTTTGAGCACATCAAGAAGGTAGTAACATGTGGCAGGTCAGAAATTAAGAGAAGGTAACAGTACAGATTGTGAAGAACACAAAGGAGTTGGGGTGTGTGTGTTTGTGTGTGAGTGTGTGTGTGTGTGTTTTCTCTTTTGTTTTAACTTCCTTGCATCTTTTTTTTTTTTTTAAACTCATATTCGGCTGCAGCTCATAATTAGCAGCTAGGCCTCTGGGACCTAATTAACCAATTTAATTAACAAAAAAAGCACACAAGTCACCCTGACATTTGTCAGCCATTAGGAGGGATGTCAGACTGGCAGTTTCAGCCAGCACATTAATGGTGATTAGCTCGTTTGTGACTCACTTCTTCTCCACCGTCCTCCTAGAGAGGCAGCCTCTAAGCCACACTGCCCAGAGCTGTGGGGTCAGCAGCATGACCTTCAAAGGTCAATACGAAGCTCCCTTCTAGCTCTCCCACTGGGTCAAGGGGCCCCATCCCAACTGCCTTAGCTAAGACACGTTCTACTCCCAAAACAGTCTCAGCTAAGACATGCCTGTACTCCCCAAGTTCCCACCGAAGTCCCTTTGGATGAGCCCAATACTCTTGGCTATCTCTCCAGAGGATAAGAATTCAGCAAAGGCTTCTTTCTAAGGGAAGAAGCTTTTAAAATTTTATTATCATTATTATTTTTGGCCTGTTGGTTCCCATATTTACTTCCTGAACTCAGCAGGGTTGCTCTAGTCGGCTCCGGCTGGCGGTTTCTTCATTCAGGCGCTGCCTTTGTTCTTGGAGTTGATTAACTCTAGTATCTCGTATGATGCAGACAGGTATTTATATAGTGCCTTGACTATCTTTGCCTCTGATCTCCCTTAATTTAACTCCACTTCCCCAGAAGCCCTGATTTACTAATAAGCAAAGAAGCCTATGTAAATAGAAAAGCTCAGGTGCGTGGGCTGACAGATAAATGGGAAGGTGGTGAGGTCCTAAGATATCAGAGACCTGGTGATATGTCTCCCAGTGTGTTCTTCCCCTCCTCTTAGTCCCCAAGGAAGGTTTGAAGGGCTGGTTTTGCTGGCCTGAAGAAATCTAGTCAGCAGGTATCATTTAGAGACTGTGCCCAGCATGGGGATTTATGGCTCTCACCTGACAAGGGGTCCCGGGGAGGCTGTCAGGACTGGCACAGCTGCTCTGTCAATACCTGTGGCTCCCTTGACCCTTCTGTCCCACTGGTCTCCACAGGCGTGGAGTTTGTCCTCACGAGTGCAAGATGGCGGCTCCCACACTTCTGGGTGTCAGGACAGCATTCCAGTAAGGAAGAAGAGGGCTTGGAAGATGACAAAAGCCGTGTGAAATCTACCTTTGTTTAACATCAGGGAAGCAATCACTTTCCAGGAAGCCCTACCCAGCAGGTGTCCATTTTTGATTGACCAGAACTATGTCATGCAGCCACCCCAAGTAGGAGGGACACTAGGAAATAGGGTTATTTTTGGATGAATACCTTGCTGCCCTGAACAAAACTGGGATTGTCTTGGTGAGGAAGAGGGAAGGATAGACACTGGTTAACGAGGAACGTCTAGCATGCCCATGTATTGAGTCCCTACAGGGGGGACATATTTTCCTTGCAAGGCCCCTGCAGGGAGGTGATGAGACAAGGTGCTCAGTGAGGGTAGGCAGTCTGCCTAAGGTCACACTGCTGGCTAAGGATAGGAGTTCCGTAGTGCCAGGCCCAAAGCCTGTGTTTTGTTCTGCCACTGTCACAGCGCACTAGCCGTGGGCCCTCGAACACTCCGTCTGTAGCCACACAGCAGGAAGCTTGCCCAGCCGAAAAACTGAGGATGGAAATCTCAGAAGACACACTCGCCCTTCCTGCGTGTCCCTGCTGCTTGCCCGGTCCCCCGCCACATGCTAACAACACACATACGGGTTTCATTTCCTCCGGAGCTCGCCCCAGTCAGCCTCCAAAGCAACCTCTCTTGCCACCCTCTGCTCCTTCCTGCCAGCCCCTAGCCCCCGCTCATGCACACAGTTGACCCATCCAAACTGGAGACGCCCTGCGCTGTGCAATTAGACTGGGGGAGAAAACACCCCATTTCAAAAGGTGACTCCCTACCATTTTGAAATAAGGCATCATTAATTGCAGGCCCCCACTGATTCATTACCACCAAACAGCCCGGCCTGCTCGCCTGTAGCATAACCTTTCTGCACAGACGGAGCCGGACATTCTTTGCGGGTAATCTACAGGGCCCAACAGCAAATATCTAGAATTGGGACTATTCAAGCTTGAACAATATAGCAGCTCCTTATTGTTACATCCATTGTTCTCGAACAAAGAGCAACGGGCAGGTTAAATCTATTTTCGCTGAGAAGGCTCTGCAGAAATCCTTGCTACCGAGCATTTGATACTGATCACAGAGGCACAACAGGGAACAGTAGCTGAAAGGAGAAAGTCATTTTTATTTCTGAACTTTAGAGGAGACAACCTCTCCTCTGCTCCGGCTCCCCAGGACTTAGGCCTCTAAGTGGGAGCGAGGATTTTGTTTTGTTTTGTTGTTAATGCCGCTGGATGAGAATGGGTTTCTTAGGGAGATTGGGAGGTGGACGGTCGGGGTCGGGGGAGGAAAGTGTTACACAGTGTCACATTCAGGCAACATGTGTGAACTCTGGACTCATTCAATTTTAAAAACACATCTGCAGGGGAATCAAGTGTGTGAGCTGTGAATTATAACGAAGGGTGTGGCAGCTCTAGGGGTGGGGTTGCCTACAGGGTACCACTTGGAACAGCGGATCTAGTGCCGGAAAACAGAAACTGATGCAACCTTGCATTTGCCTCTGCTTCTGGCCTGCTAGTGAGTGCTGAGATGAGAAGCCATCTGTGTCACTTCATCCTCTGCATCACTTTCAGTAAGAAACACGGTTCGGAATTGGGCCAGGAGGACAGCAGCAACTTAGCTCAAGGGTTGGGGGGAGGCCAAACTATTTAACAACCACAGCCTAGCCTGGACACCACGAGATCAGGCAGGGCATGGAGCAGCCAGAGTGACACCAACCCAAACAAGCACTTGTGCCCCCCTCCCCCCCGCCCAGTGGGTCCTGCTGCTGCCACTCAGGCCTGTTCTAGACTCCAGTGGAGCCATCACGGCACAGGCCAGGGAGGGCACCTGCGAAGGAAGGAGCAGTGACAGCCACCCATTCACTGCCTGGGCTGCCAGGAAAGTAGCTGATTCCATTAGTTGCTTGAAATCATTTGTTCCACAAATAATCTAGAAAGGTGTGTGGATATAAACAAAGACCCACCAAACGAGGAAAGCAAAGGCTATTTATTCGGAGCTTGCTATAGCCAGGGAGTCAGCCACCATTACTTTTTTTTGGCAGAAACTCAAAGGCAGCCGGAAGGACGGGCAAGCTTCACAGTAGAAAAAGGAAGCTCTCATGTGTCTTGGTTGGAGGCAGGTGGCTTGGGGGAGCTATGGGTGGGCTAACTAGAAGTGGGGCACCCTATGTGATAGGTTGGGGGGCATATTTGTCTTTCTCTGGTTGTCCCAAGTTGAAAGTGGAGGCAACAATTTGGGAAGCTGTCAGTTATCAATCAAGCCCTGGCCATTTGGGGTCGATTGTCACAGGAGTTATTGTTCGGCTTCCTGGATTATCACTAGAGACAGCAAACTGGCTTCCTGCGAGTCGGACTCACAGCAGACTGGCTTCCTGGGTTGTTTGTTGTCGATAAGAGGTTGCCGCAGGTTGTGGGTCAAAGTTCTGTTTTTACATACAGTCCGGCCGTTCCCTGTTGGTGTGATTGGTCTCTCAGCTTGTCTCTAGGTCGGTTTGATCATCTCTCTCCCAAGATTCTTCTCCTTGGGAAAAATTAAAATGACATAGGTAGACTCGCTTTGATGTGCCTTCTTTCTAACCACAACCCACTCCCCGAGGATTTCAGTTTGAGTGTTCCCAAACAAAAGGCTCTTCTGAAACTTAAAGTTAGCCGTGGAGAAAGAAAAGAGATGTCTCTGGGGGTCTCACCGCTACCACCTTCTGCCCCAGCGTCCCACACATTCAGGCAGGGTCACAGTCAGGGCTGGGGAGATGTCACTTGGCCTTTGGCTTAGTGCTGCGCTTCTCCCAGTCTTGGTTCTGATGCTGGTAACGTGGGCGTGTTTCATGCCGTGGGCATGTTTCATGCCGTGCAATTGGATGACGCGTGTAGGTTCCTGTGTCCACTGTCACAGTCAAAATACGAGGCAGGTCCAGCACCACTAGGTCGCCTCCTGTTGCCCTTTTGTAACTGCACCCCATCCCTCCCACCCCCACTGCACCCCCATCCCAAACCTCCAGCAGCCACTAATATGTTCTCCATTTTTATAATTCTGTCATTTCAAGAATGCTCTGTAAATGGAATATACAATATGGAACCTTTGAGGATGGGCTTTTTTTTTTTTTTACTGAGCACAATTCTCTGGAGATTCATCCAGATTGTTCTATGCCTCAATTGTTCCTTTCTATTTCTGAGTACTGGTCTATGGTATGGATCTACCACAGTTTGTTTAACTGTTCACCTATTGAAGGGCATCTGGGTTGTTTGCAGGTTTGGGGTATTCGGAATAAAGTTGCTATGAACGTTTGTGTGTAGGTTTCTGTGTGAACATAAGTTTTCATTTCTGTAGAGCCAATGCCCAAGAGTGCAATTTGCTGGGTCATCTGGTGATTGCATGTTTAGTTTTATAAGAACCTGCCAAACTGTTTTCCAGGGTGGACATTCCCACCAGCAGTGAATGAATGATCCCATTTTTCCACATCCTTTTCAGCATTTAGTGCTGTCCCTATTTTTTATTTTAGCCATGCTGATAGGTGTTAGTAATATCTTGTTGTGTTTCAGTTTGCATTTTTCTAATGGTTAATCATGCTGAACATCATTTCACGTGTGTGTTTGCCATCTGTATAACTTCTTTGGTGAAATGTCTGTTCATGTCTTTTCCCATTTTCTACTTAGATTGTATTTTTTTTATTGCTAGGATTTGAGAGTTTTTTAAAAATAATATATTCTAGACACTAGCCCTTTGTCAGATATATGTTTGGGGCATATTTTCTCTTAAATATATTTTTAAGAGCATTCATAGCCTTGCTTGTAACCTTTGTTACAAACCTATTTTTTTTTTTTTTTTGTTAAGATCTTAAATTCCTCACCATAAATTTGCCAACCTTAGGTATTTGGGGGAAGGTAACTTTTTGGTTGGAGAAGGACCATCATCTACCTACACACAAATCTGATCTGTAAGTGGAGGCTGAGCTGAATAAGCAGGTAACCTGCCTCATCCTTCTTGAGCTGCAACCTCAGCACCAGCTGTTTTGATGGACCCCATGAAAATGATGTTTTTTCCCTTTTCCCAAATCTTCCTATATAGCATGCTGAAGTGTAACTCAGTTCATTTAAACAGGCTAGATAGATAAACCCTTGACAGGGCCAAAAAAGTCTACATATTCCAGATCTCCCAAATATCACCATCCTGGGTTACAAACTGGGTGATGATTACTTTTAAGGGCAACATCAGGATGCACAAGACCTCATCCTGACTGTTGGAAATGAGACCCCCTTAAAGAAAATACCACGC
This sequence comes from Microcebus murinus, assembly GCF_040939455.1. Taxonomy (NCBI): domain Eukaryota; kingdom Metazoa; phylum Chordata; class Mammalia; order Primates; family Cheirogaleidae; genus Microcebus; species Microcebus murinus. Next base: position 15,556,209 of record NC_134117.1, on the reverse strand, counting down.
AACTATGGACAGCCCCTGACAGCACCTTGCAGGTTTAGTGCTCCTCCCTGTATTTATATTTATGAGATGTGTCCCACGTGCAGATGTGGCTCTGCTTTTGCTTGACAGCCTCAGAGAGTCCCAGATTCTGTGCTCTTCTACCCCTTGTCTTGAGTGCGATTCATTTCTGGACCTTGCTCCCCTAACCATAGAAACTCACAACCCTTCCAGGAAGGCTGCCAGAGGTCAGACACTGCACTCCCTCCCCACCTTCCCCTTCCTGAGGAAGCAGTAGCCCATTACACCCAGAAACCCACCTTTTACAAGGCCAAGAAAAGTCCAGTGCCCCCAGGAATGTCCGACTGAAGAAAACCAGTTAGGCAGAGAAGGTCATCGAGTATTTTTGGAAACGTGTTGGAGGCTCGGCCAGGCAGAGTTGAGCAGTGAAGAGGCAAATTGCCTTCAGTCCAAGAGAGGCACAAAAACAGAAAGATTAAAAAGAAAAGAAGAAAGCTCCCACAGCAAAGAAGGAACTTGTAAGAAAAAAAGAGAATTAGGCAAGGCTTAAAGTAGGAGAAGACACACAAGCATTTATGGACGGTTCTTAAAGATCACTCCCACCTCCTCCACAACCTGAGGTGGCAAGTTTAGCCACCTTCTCCCAGTGGCTAAGGCCATTGGCCACATAATTTAGTCCATACAAATTGCGTCAACCTGAAAGTCTTCTCCTGCAGGAGGCTTGAAAACTTCTTTGCAGTTTTTAATGAATGTATTTCCTAAAAGGGCTTCAAATACCAAAAGTCGTTGGCCTCTCCAAGGCCTTTGAGAACAAGGAGGACAAGTGTGAACCCGAATGAGACAGCACAGCCGGGAAAGCTGATGTCCCCCATGGAAGGGACGCTGTTTTCTACCTCTTTGCCTCCGGATGACTCTTCAGTGTGACATAAATGAGGTGCTCAATAAATGTTCTTTGAGTGAACAAATTAACTTGCTCGTTCAAGGTTGTAGAGCGAGCCGTTCTCTAGGACAGCTGTCTTCAACCATGTCCCCCCAAACAACAGATAGTTATAAGTATTTGAGGCAAATAAGATTCTGTGATCAAATGAGGTTTGGTTTTCGAGAACCACAGTGCGCATTAGCATAAGAAAGGCTCTGAGAAGTCCTGCGATAAAAAAAAAAAAAAACACATTTAACTTTTCCTAACTCCGTGCTTTTGCGAATGTTTTGACCATGGAACACTTTATTTCATAGAACAAAAGCGTCATCCTCTTGCAGCACAGGCTGACCAATCAGGAGGCTGCCGTGGTGCCTGGGTAGGAGAAGCTGGGCTTTGATGAACAGGCAGTGCAGAGAGGATAAGCTGCCATCCGCTATGTTCCCAGGCTCAGCCAAAGCCTTGGAGAGTAGTCCCAGACTGTTCTGAAAGCCTCTCAGCAGAGGGCCTGGGGTCACTGAAAGCAAGGGTGACCCACTGCAAATAGCGGGAGGCATGATGTCATGGCAGAGGGACAGGGGACAGAGAAGCTGGTCTCCTTCAGGGCAGTGGCTCTTTGCCCTCATTACTTCCCCCTTCCTTGTTTTATTCCTCTCTGCTGTTCCTGACACACATTAGGTGCTTGCTAAATGTCCTTTGAATGAATGAACAAGTCAGTGTGTTTGTTCAGTGTTGGAGACATTAATGTTTCCCTTCCCCTGTGAGGACCTGAGTAAGAGTGGCAGCAAACAGACCTGCCACTTTTCAAAGAAAAACTCTCACAGCAAGGCAGCGAAACAAGATGCCCCTGCCTACTTGCATTTTTCCCTCCAAGGTCTCATTAAGTTCCAGCCTAAGATTGTGCTTTCATTTATTAAAAGCTGAGAGTGAGTTAGGGGGTCTGGGACTTTGTACACTGTGGACCAAATGGCCTGTGGCTCGGGGGCACAGAAGAAGGTCTGAGTCGGACCCCAGGCTCACCACCCCCTCCCACCCCAGCCCATACTATCCCCAAGCATTTGTCCTTAGTGGTTAATGCTGAGTGTGTTTCAGGGGAAATTTAATCCATATGGTTTTGATTCATTTACACTTAACTCATCAAAACATTTTTTTTTTTCCCTGGGCCAGTTTGTTGCCATTTGGGAAGGGTTTTCAGATGTGATAGAAGTTTTTAAAGTGACCAGGAGAGAGGCTGGGGCTTGGTCGTGGAAACAAGGCAAGTTCAGCGTGCAGAGAGTCTGAGGGCCAGGCCTGGCCTTCCCTTGCTGGGGTTCAGAGACGGCCAGCTTTGGTCCCATTTTTCTCCCTTAGCCTTGGAAATGGACTCCGTTAGAGGAAAATGGAAAACTCCAGAGGGAAGACCCATGCGAGAAGCAGTGAGGGCTGGGAGCATGCAGCCTGGGGCTCACACCTTCGGGCTGACGGGCAGGGAGAACGGCGGCTCTCTCGTGTGCAGCCCCTCGTGTGCAGCCCCTCGTGTGACAATGCTCGCTACCACCGGCGGCCAGCCTCAGTCACCTCGGTCGTGGGAAACAGCTCTGACCCCAGGGCCAATAGAGAGTTCCAGTGGACAGACCCTAGGGGACCAACAACTCTGACCCCCTCGATGTACATGGGGAGGAAACAAAGAGCAGAGAAGCAAGTAACTTGCCACAGTTCACATGGCCGGTTAGTGACAGAGGACAGCCTCCAACCAAGTCTTCATTCTGCAGCTGCTGCAGACATGGCCCCGCCCTGAAGTGTAACCAACCAGCCAACACTCTTCTTTCTCTTTGTTCTCCTTAACATTTTTAAGGATTTACTGCGTGTCAGGCGTGTGACAAGCACTTCCTGTGCATTATTAGGAGCTGCACCTTGGGCAAGTTACTTAGCCTCTCTCAGCCTCAAGAGGCGGTAAACAGGCCAGGCAGGGGTGCAAGATCAGAGCTCTGCCTCTTGCTACTTGCCCGATCTTGAACAAGGTACTTAGTCTCTCTGGCCCCCTAGTCCCTGTCTCACAGGTGTGTAATGAGGCTGCCTATTCTTGTTATCTCAGATAATTTTCCACAATGCCCAATGATGTAGCCTCTCTTGTTACCATCTTATTGCAGATGAGGAAACTGAAGCCCAGGACAGTTACGACAGCTGTCCAAGGTAATGGAACTCAAATTTAGATATTTCTGACTCTGGGGAAGCAGGTCTCTGGGGTTTATTGGAAAATGTTGCAGAGTAAGTTTCTTTAACTTTGTTTATTTTTCCATGATACAGCCTAGGCATTACACAATTTCTCTTACATCTTTAATATCTATAGCATAAAACAATCATGACTGATATTAAGTGTCAAATAAGCTTCAAATAAAAATTTCCTGATAGTTTCAGCACACAGTTTACCGATGTATCTGAAGCATGTTTCTACATGACACAGGATGCTTTCTGGTCTAAGACACAGAGACTCCACTCAAACCTGCATACACACCAAAAGGAATATACTAGCTCGCATAGCTGGGAAAGCCCATGGCTGAATCCAGCTGCTCCAAAGATGTCATTAGTGATCTTTGTCTCACCATCTCTTCTCTCTTCCTTCCTCTGAGCTGGCTTTAGTCTCAGGTGACTCTCCCCATGTGGTGGCAACACGGCCACCAGCAGTTCCAGGCTGACGTGCAGCTAGCGTGCAGTCTCTGCAGAAAGGCAGTGTGTTGTCCCCCAATCCCAGCAAAACCTCAGGGCTGATTCTCTTTGGGTCTGGCTGAGGACACACACCCACCTCCGAAACAATCACTCCCAGGGCATGAAGCCCCCAGAGTGGTCCTCCCTGGTCCTGCACCCTTTCCCAGAGCTGGTGAATGGAGCCAGCCTCACTCAGCCCAGCAGACCGAGAGGAAGGAAGGCGCGGTCCCCAGAGCAGAACTGGGGATGCTCTTCTGAGAAGGGGGAAAGGATGCTATTCCGGCAGAAGCATCCGATGTCCACTGCAAGTTGCAGACAAGTGTTGAGAAAAAAATTAATAAATCAGCTATTTAAGTCACACTCAACACCTCATTGGACCCCAACCCTCAAACCTCAAACTTTCTGGTAACAATGATTTTTCCTCATCTGAGAACCACTTCAACGGATGCTCTGTCAGGGCATCCTAAAAACCAAGGTGGCCGGAAAGCACAGCAGCCCCGTGCGTGTGGGGCTGAGCCTCGACGCCAGCCTCTGGGCTGCTGTCACCTTCCTTAGCTCAGCAGGTCTGGTGGCTGTCACTCTTGTCTTGTTAAGTAAAGGAAGCTCTTTGGAGACATTAATGCTTCCCTTCCCCCAAAAGGACCTAAAAATGGCCTTCGCTTGGGGTTTTGGACAGGGTTATCTTCACCCCTGATTGCCCTGGGGCAGAGAGATCTTTCTGAAGGTCAATGAGCTGGGGCTGGTGCTGGAAGAGGGCCCGAGCTCTCAGGGCCTCCCTGTCCCACAGATAAGTGAGCCACCCACCCACGTTGGCTCTCCTAGGGGTAGCTGAGGGCGGGCTGGACAGAAGTTAACAGCATCATCTGAGCTGGTAGAATAGCCGTTTAGTACTTTCCTAGCAGCCTCTGTCCACATATGGAGCTGATTGATGGCCCATTTGAACTGCATTGGCCTAATTCAATAAGCATTTAAGTACCTCTTGTTGGCCTAGGGACAAGCTAAGCAGTAACATTCTAGTCGATTCCATCAAACCACTTAAGACAGTTTTGTGCTATGAAAAGACTTCAGGCTTTTGAGTCAGACTGACCTGGGTTTAAGCCCAGTTCCATCATCTACTTGCTCTGTGACCACTGGCCTCCTTTTCCTAACCTGTAAAATAGGGTTGCTATAGACACGAGGGCCCGTGTCTCAGGGCTGCCCTGGGGATTACATGAGATGACACATAGCAGGACCAGTAACCACCACCATAGAAGTCACTTGGCAAAGGTGTGGCCTCCCTTCCTCCCCACCTTGGCTGACTCTCTGCTGAGCTGGCTGGCCGGATGGTTGCACAAATCCTTTTCCTGCCACAGAGAGATGGGCGCTGACCACCGCTCGAATGATCAGGGCTGGCGGCTGACCACGCTGACACCGGGTTGGCTTAACCCTGAAAGCCCTGCACAACTCCTTCAGGTAGCAGGCAGAGGAAGCAGTTACTAGATGAAAAGTGGCCATGAATTAGCCAAACACACACCTTAACAGGCCCCCTGGGGCTTTAGTTATGATTCCACATGCAGAGTTCCGCCTTTATATTTCGCTTTGATAATCATGGCACCTAGATCTAACACTGGTAACAGACACCAGGTACCGAGCTAAATACTCACCACTCTTTCTACACCTCCTTTAATCTCCCAGCCGTCCCGGCTGAGGTTGTATTATCATTTCTTTTGACAGATGAGGAAACGAAGACTCTAAGAGGTTAAGCCAAGGCTGCCGCCATCAGTTGCATGTCTGATCCACGTGAATATCACCCCTTGGTGCCGTGGGGTGCATGACAGCAGCCAAAACAGCAGGCGGCACTCACTCGGGGCGTACAGTGTGCATCCCTTCCCTAACCCTCACACCCACAGTGAGAAGGTGTCGCCTGGCTGGGTACTTTCTGGACAGCCCCTGTATAAGTCAGATACCAGGAAGAGTTTCCATAGCAAAAAAAGTCCATTGTTTTACACCACATGATGGGTGCAGACGTCCAGGGTTGGGGTGGAGGAGGGAGCCTGGACGCTGGCATTGGTGCCCGGCCACCCGGATTAGACACAGTTCCCCAGAGCACGTGAACCACGGCCTGCGGGATGGACTTTCTGAAGTGCCACAAAGTTTCTCAGTCCCCACACACCATCGGGCCAAAGAGGCATTAGCTTTTCAGATAAACTAAGACAATCCAGCCCAACATCCAAGGTGGCTGCCGGCCAACCGGCACTTGGGTTCAAGGCTGATTTTGTTGAAACAGCTAAGCTTGCGCCACGGAGACCCAGCCCTTCTGCTCTGGCTCTCCTCTCTCCCGCCTCTGGCTGAAGACAAGAGCATCCTGGGTCAGGACTCTTAATCCTCCTGAGCAGAGGGAGGATGTGCTCCTGACGGGCCAAGGCACCCAAGGCCCGAGGGGGCGGCCCCGGGGCCATCTGGAATGTTCAGAAATGCTGCCACCTTGTGGCGCCTTTGGGCCACAGCAAGGTGCTCCCTGGCCGGCTCCTCCACCGGACCAGAACCTGGAAGGTTCCACCTTTCCCTTTTTCCTCATCTTTTCCCGACTTGATATCACTGCCCCTACTCCAGAGGAATGACAGATTCACATCTGGATATCATTTGGGAATTTGGGACTTTTCTTTTTGAAAACAGCACAACCAGAATGCACTTTTGAATCCTTAGGAATTTTTTTGAATTCTTTCTGAGGAGGAGAGAGCCCCACATTGAGAATCCGTGACAAGAGTCCCCGTTGCGTCCAGGCGTCCTCTTGGGCCCAGCCCAGAGTGCAGGCCAAGGAGGCTGAACATGTCCGCACCCCCGCTGTCCCCCCGAGACGCTGGCCCCTGATGCGGCCTCGTGGCTCTGTCCGGGGACTCTGGGGCACACGTGGCTTCTGAAAGCTCCACCTACAAGCTGGGCGACATTCCCACTGAAACATTCTGCGCTGAAAGGGCCAGTCGACTGGGGCCCCTCCCAGACGGCCCCCACGGGCTCTAGATAGAGTGGACACTCGCCAATTCCAAGGCGACCGCACTGCAACGACAGAAAGCTTGCAGGCTCTCACGCCTCCCAGAGGCCCGTGGCGTTTTCAATAAACAAAGCCTGGACTGGGTGCTTTGAGGCTGATTGCTGGAAGGTGTTGCTCCAAAGAGGGCCGTACAGGCTGTGCGCATTTGCATGGCAGCGCGCTGGTCTGCTGCTGCCCTGGGTGTGCTGGCTGCTTCGGGGCCAGCCTTGGGTAAAACTGTCAAACTGAAAATAATTGTCGTTGGCACCTCCCAGCTCTCCTGGAAGTTATCAGATCTGTAGAGAGCAACTTCCCAAGGGAAGGTGGGGAGGTGGGGGGGGACATAGGACAGGTAAGTTTTGACAGGGAAGGGAATTAGGTACAAAGTCTAGGGTGTTGCTTAAAAAAAAGAGCAGGCCCCACAGGAGCGTGCTGAACACTGCGTTGAGCTGTTAGGATCACAAAGCGGTAAGGGGCCCTCCCTGCCGGGGCAAGAGACACTGCAGAGTAGCCGTTATGTACTTGGACTCCTGGGCTAGATTACCTGAGTTAGAGCCCCTGCTCCACCACTTGGTAGCTTTGTGACTCCGGGGAAGTTACTTAACATCTCTGTGCCTCCATGTCCTCAACTAAAAATGAGGGAAAATAATAGTTATGACCATCAAGTGTAGTTTGAAGGATTACATGATATTTATAAAGCATTTAAATAGTGTGGGTGCATACTAATTTTTAAACAAAAAATTAAGTAAAAAATGTTGTATATATTTGAAAGCCACATGAATTTATCTCACACCCATTGCGTTTGGTACCCACGACCGGTGCCAGGTGTCACAAGTGCAGAGACAGCATTCCCATCCCAGCGTGTATAAAATTCTGAAGGAGCGGAGGTAAAGGACATTGAGGTTCCAGTCATCTCACCGCTGTGTCACTCCCTGGTGAGGCCCTGGCAAATGTCACTTCCTCATTCTGGACCTGTTTCGCCGTCTTCGGAACGAGGCTGCTGGCCCTCAGCAGTGTCTCTCCACCCTGGCTGCTTGTTAGAACCATCTAGAGGGCTTTAAAAAAAAACAGTGATGCTGGGCCTTACCCCTCCCCACTCCGCAGCTGACAGTATTTAGTCAACAAATAACATGTGAGCGTCCAGCCGGGGCAGAGCCTGTGCCGGGCACTGGGCTCAGTTTGGGATAGAGACAGAAGACGCCATCCCATCCTCCCAAATCTCAGTTCATGTGGTGAAGGGCCAGCTGCAGGCATGCTGAATTGCAAGGGGGAAGTGGAGACCATCAGATACAGCACTCAGAAGGGAGAGATTAGAGGCAGGAGACGCTCTTCTCCCTTGTCGGGGGAGGTAGGGTTGAAATGGCTACAGCAAGTACCTGAGTTAGCCAGAGAAGATTAAGGCAGGAGGGAAAATTTGCCCCGGGTGCTTCGTCGCCCACCCATATGAGACAATGACATTGAGCCTTGATAACTGACTTTTCATAATAGGGTTTTTTTTTTCTTGTTTTTTTTAGACAGAGTCTTGCTTTGTTGCCCAGGCTAGAGTGAGTGCCGTGGCATCAGCCTAGCTCACAGCAACCTCAAACTCCTGGGCTCAAACAATCCTCCTGCCTCAGCCTCCCGAGTAGCTGGGACTACAGGCATGTGCCACCATGCCCAGCTAATTTTTTCTATATATATTAGTTGGCCAATTAATTTCTTTCTATTTATAGTAGAGACGGGGTCTTGCTCTTGCTCGGGCTGGTTTCAAACTCCTGACCTTGAGCAATCCGCCCGCCTCGGCCTCCCAGAGTGCTGGGATTGTAGGCATGAGCCACCGAGCCCGGCCTTCATAATAGGTTTTTAATAAAGGAAAGAGACAAAGAATAAAGAAGGAAGTTGGAAGCACAAAGCCGCCCGCTGGCTCAAATTCTGCCCTGGGTTCTGAGGCAGGATGCTCTTCCAGTCCGGAAGTTCACTCCCGGGAGGGTTGCAGAGGATGCTGGATGTGGTATTAGTGGCCTCTTCTGGACCACGACCCCCGGCCTGCTGGGACCTTGTTGCTCCAAAAAGGAGAAACCGAAGGACCCAGCCAGCTCCTGACACGCCTCCTAAACAAGCAGACTCCGCAGCCCGGAACGCACTGGGGACACGTGCTTCCCTGTCACAGCCCTCGCAGTTCAAAGCCACAGCTCCTACTTCCCCTTTCTCTGTCTCCCAGGTAAGAGCATCCCAAATAGAACTTTCGAGAGCGCAGTCCATGGGGATGAGGAAAGGCTCTGTAGAGAGGTAGCCTGGAGGGGCCGGGGCCTAAAGGATCGACGGGCTGCCGTGCCGTTTGCCAAATATTCTCAGCTCTGTGCTGTCCGGGCGCACGGTGGGCTTGCGCTTCCTTTCCTAGCCCCGTGAGGCTGGCTGGAGCTTTGAGGTTAGTTCTGACCAAGGAGTGTGACCAGAAGTGGCCTGTGTCACTTTCAGGCCGGAGTTCTAGGCCCTCCAGAGCTCCCTGTTTCCCAACGGTACAGCGATCGCATTATTTGAAGTGACGGCTGCTCTGTCAGCCCAGGGCCTTCCGTGACTTCAGAGAACAGAACCTCCGCCAATCCACGACGGACTTGGAGGACAAGCGAGAAATAAAGCTTGTTATTGTAAGTCACTGCGATTTCAGGGCTGTTTGTCACTGCAGCACGGCACAGCTAAGCCTATCCTGACCGATGCAAGGGCACGATTTGGGTGAATGACTGTGAGAAGAAGGTGTGACTTTGAACTAGTCACTTCCTTTCTCTGGGCTTCTATTTTCTTTTAACACGACAACGTTATCCTGGAGGGCTGGCCTTGCCTAGAGTCCAACTCAGGAAGAGGATAAGCAGCAGAATCCGTTACTCTCATGAAGGACTCCAGAGTTTATAGAATAGGTCTCATAGACCTCCTCGTTTGCTTCCCACACTAACCTCGGGAAGTGGGCAGAGCAGGTGGATTTTATATTTGAAGCGGGAGGAGGATGACTCGCCTGCATTCCTGGTTTCCCACCCTGTCCCCACCCCACCCTTCCCTGCTTTCACACCTGGCACGACTTGTACTTTTTCAGGCCACAGTTTCCAGCTCTCAATGTTCATCTGAGGGTGGGTGGAGTTGTTTTTATTTTACCTTTTGTGAACCCAAAATTTATTTACATATTTTCAAACAAACTCTGGGCTCTGCCACAGTCTCAGTTTAGATTCACTCTGGAGACCCCAGTCTACAATGACAGCCTTGTACAGAGAAAAGTGGCACTTGCCAACTTTCCACAATGGCCCTGAGACGGGATAAAACCCTAAGGTGCCTTCAGGAAATGAAAGAAAGGTACAATTGTATATGAGAGATCTTCAGCGACAGGAAGAAACTTAGAGATCATGTAGTTCAACACTTTCAGGTTATAAATGAGAAAAATGAAACCCAGAAAAATGAGCTGACATGCCCCCAAATGATATAGAAATAATATGGTTGAAAGAATTGGAAGAATGAAGGTAAAATCCTCAGCCTCCCAAATTTCTTAGTGATCTTTGGGAAAATGTTAGTCTTCAGAGCCTCACAGGGACTGAGTCAGTGGGGGGTAGTGGGGGGGAGCCTGGGACCCTGCATTTTTAAAAGCCTCCCAGGTGGTTCCAATAAGCAGAGAGCATAGAGTTGTATGAGGCATGCAAGCAGGGTTTGCGAAATTAATTTGCAGCAGTCCTTGCAGCTGAGCTGAGCTGAAGTTGGCACGCTGGGGGCCTCGTAAGAAAGCTACAGGCTGCTTCCTCAGAGACGAGGCCTCCGGGGAATGCTGGGAGGAAAGAGGCTCAGGTGCCCACCGACTCCGCGGTTACCGGGCAGAGGCTCACATTGGTATGTTACGGTTAGACTGACTTTACCATTCCCCACAGGCTGGTGAGGCCGAGAGTGTTTTGGATTATAAAAAGTGAATGCACCCGCATTCTACTGCTGGAGGCTCACGGAGGGTTCGGTGGCCTGGCCAACGTGTTAGGGTTAGCAAAAGGCAGAGCTGGAGCCGGGCTGTGTGTATTTTCTATGCTGCCGTGACGAATGACCATTGGGCTTCGTGGCTGAAAACAACACAAATCGAGTGTCTTATAGGAGTTGGACATGAGGCTCATTGGGCTAAAGTCAAGACGTCCGCAGAGCTGGGTCCTGCTGGAGGTCCAAGGGGAGAACCCGTTCCCTTCCCGTTTCCAATTTCTAGAGGCCACTTGCATTTCTTGGCTCAGGGCTCCCTTCCTCCATCTTCAGAGCCAGCGCCGCGGCTTCTCTCTGACCCCTCGTCTGCAGTCACTTCTCTTCTGTAACCATGGCCGGGAAAGGTTTCCCCACTTTTAGGGAACTGTGTGATCAGATTATGCCCACCTGGATAATCCAGGATAATCTCTCCATCTCAGGGTCCTTAACCTTAAGCACATCTACAAAGCCCCCTTTGCCACGGAAGGGAACATATTCACAGGTTGCGGGGGATTTGTCACGGACGTCTTTGGGGACTCCTAATTTAGAGCTCTGGGCCATACACCAGGCTGTGCATGTGCCCTTCTCCCCTCCCAGACTCCGCTCAAATGCGCGGAGTGACTTCACCTCGGGCTACATCTGCTTCCAAATGCTCAGCTCAGTTCTCACCCAAACCCACCATTTGATTCAGAAATTACATGCAGGACTAATTGTTGCTTGAGGCTACTTGTGAAGTGGGGATAGTTTGTAACAAAAAACCCCAGCGCAAGGCTTCAAGGTATGAAATGAATTGTTCTCGGAGGAGACCAAATACACACACACACATGCATGCACTCAATCATGGATACACACATACACATACACACCACTGAGCCCATCACATATACATACACACACTCAATCATGCACACACACACACACCATTGAGCCCAACACCAAACCTCCCACCCAGAACCGGCAGAGGCCTCCCGTTGGTAAGGGAACTGTGAAGTGATATCCTCTTAATTTCTTTTTTAACCCACCAATAACATGGAAGCAGAAAGAGGAAGCAGAAGGAGCTGGACCCAGAGCCTGGAACAGTGTTGGTTTTGCCCTTGGAAAGCCCTGTGACCTTGAGCAAGCTTCCCTCTCTCTGGACATCAGCTTCCACGTCTTTCGAAGGTTAGCTGTAGACGAGGTTAGCTGTAGACGAGGTTAGCTGTAGACGCCTCCCACCATAAGAGCTACTGAGTAGTCTCTCGTGATTAAAATGCGCCTGCTCGAGGGCTCCTGGGAGGTCTGAACGAGACCTTGACACCAACCAGGCACTAACAAGAGGCTGTGATGATGGTGCTGTTTGACTCGCTATGTGCTTTGCATTCTCCACCCTGCCTAATTCTTAAACAACCCTATGAGGTGGGCACTGTGCTTATTCACATTTTCCAGATGAGGACAGGGAAGCCCAGAGGCTAAGTAGCTTTTGGAGGGTTGCACAGTTTTCAGAGGCGGAGCAAACCTCCTTGAGCTGGGACAGTGAGTGTCTGGAACCCCCAGGGTACCTTCTCTGCGATGCTGGCAGCATCTCCTGCAGCGCCTCACACCTTTGAAGCATAGTAGGTGTTGAAGAAAATAACCACTGATGAGTCGTTATCAACAGCGAGAGGAAGCAAGACCAATAGTGATGATTCCTCTGAAGAGTTTAAAGAAAATCTGGATAAAAGGAGTTTAACCAAATTGTTTAAAGAAACACAGGCCTTTGAAAACATAGGGATTCTTAAATTAGAAATGTTTGTTGCTGCTTTTCTAATGCATTCAGTGATAATTCCCAATTAAAGAGTGTGACCCTGAACACTCACCTGGTTTACCTTGGCTATCAGGTAAAGTTGGGGCTCAAATCCAACGATCTTTCCTGAAGGAATTCTTCTACCTCTCCATGTATGGGACTTGTAATCACTCTAACTTTACCTGAAAAAAGGTAAAGTTGTTGCTTCTAATTTCACATGTTCTTTTTTTGATTATCAGCCACCACCAACAGTTTTGGCACATTTAGATTACCTATGATGCAATGAGTGGGGGAGTCCCGGCTTGAGTCTGACTTGCCTTTACCCAGGGAGGCGGCATGTGGGGCCCAGCCAGAGGACTGAGGGGGCCCCCAGAAGTCTACTTACCTGAGGGACACATCCTGGGGGAAGGCAGAGGGACCCACGCTGGAAAAGGTGGGGAGGGGTATTCCAAGTGTGGGCTGTCATTCATTTCAGTCTCTGGTCCACCCGCCAAAGCTGGACCTGCATCCTCCTTGGAAGAGGGGCTGTCACAAAAGAGAGCAGAAAGACAAGGGGTAGAACAGCTGGTTTCCGACAGGATGCCAGACTGACAGAGGCTGCTGGTCCCTCCCCTGACCTCAGCCCTGCAGATGCTGCGGAGGGAAGAGGAGGGTGGACAGAATGGAAAGATGAGCAGGAACCCCTGAGGAGACAGAAGGAGAATGGGTCCCCAAGTTGAGGAACAGGAGCCCTGGAAGTGGAAGAGGGTCAAGTCCCAGGGTCCGGGACTTGAGCTTCGTAGCTTTGCTCTTCTCTCTTTCTCACATTGCCCAGGGCAGGTCACTGCTCTCTTTGTCTTCTCTGGGTGTGGCAGGTCAGCAGCAGGTGGCTCCTGCCTAGCCACCTTCTGTCTGAGGCTACAGAAGCATCTCCGCCCTAAAAGCACCAGCTTGCTCAGCGGTTGCCCCTGCCCTGTCTGGCTGCCTTCATCCTCCCTCTCCTGGGAGCCCTTCTCCAATGAGTCACTTGAACAAGGATGCTCATCTCAGGCTCTGCTTCTAGAGGACTTGACATACAGAGTATGGTGAATGGAAATGCATAAATTAGCCTAATATAAATTGGTTAAATTCACTCATCAAAAAACCCCAGAGATTCTCAGATTGGATAAAAAATTAAAACCAAGCACATGAATAAAAACTAAGGTCCAGAAATATGCACAACATAATTAGAAAGCTTTAATTAGTAGGTGTTTCTAGAACTTTGCATTTTACACTGAATGTACACCATTTTGGGGTGCACATGGAACATACAAAACAATTGGCATAGATTTGCCATAAAAGAAGCCTCAATAAATTCTAAAGAATTACCATCAGACAAGCCTTTTTTTTTATCATGTTGGAGAAAATTAGAAACAATATCAAATTATTAGCTTTGAAAAATTACAACTGTTAGGTAACTAAAAAGTGTGCTATTTAATTACTCTTGGGTTAAAGAGGAAATCATAGAGGAAGTTCTAAAATACTTAATGCTAAAGGAAAATGAAAACACTATATATCAAAATTTGTGCAATGGATAAAAGAAAACACATTCTGGCTTCAAATATATTGGCAAAAAACCCCAAATTACTGAAAACAATCTAGCTTTCAGATCTAGACTGTTTAAAATGGCAAAAAAAAAAAAAAATCTCAGAGAAAAATAATGAAAAGGAGAGAAATTAATAAGACAGAGGGAAAAAATCCAAAAAAACAAAAAACAAAACCAGGACTAATAAGAGCAAAAACTAGCATTTTGAAATGATTGAAAAGAGGAGACAAACTTTGGCAAAATTGACTTTTTAATTGAAATTTGGGCCTATGTACTGTTCACCCAGTTTTCCTTAATGCTAACACTTTACAAAACCATAGTGCAATATGTCAACTAGGATATTGACATAGAGATAATATACTAGTTTTATTTAGAATTCCCAGTTTTACTTGGACACATTCGTGTGTGCATGTGTGTGTGTGCATATGTGTGTATGTGCATATGTGTGTGTGTGTGTTTAGTTCTCTGCAAAGGTTTGTGTATCTGCCACCCTAGTCAAGATACTTAACAGTTCTTTCACCATAAAGATCTTCTAGAAAAACTGGTTTTTCTTCTAAAGGGAGAAAGGATATAAATAAATAGATATATAATGACAATGGATAAATATCTAGATATCGTAAAAGACTAGAGAATATATGAATAACTATGTTTCAAAAAGATTGGACAACTTGGGCAAAACGAACAAGTTGCCAGAAAAATATAAAAAGCCAACATTGGAATAGGAAAAATAGAAGTATTGAATAGTAATAACCAATAAAGCAACAGGCACAAGGATCACATAGCTCTCCACACTAAGCTCCAGTATCAGACAGTTTTAGAAGTAAATTCTATTAAATTGTCAAGTAAGAAATAATCCCTACCTTATACACATTGTTTCAGAAACCAGAAGGAGGAAAAATTGTCTAATATATTTTAGGAGAGGAATAGGCCTTGATTAAAAAGCTAGATATGAACAGAAAAATATAATATCCTAGAAAAACATTAGCCAACCAAATCCAATAATGTAGCTAAAATAAATAATGATGAAGTAGAGTATATTTCACAGTGTAAAGATGGCTTAACCTCAGAAAAGCCATTAGTGTAATTCACTATATTAATGTACTAAAGAAGAAAAATTATATGCTTATCTCAATAGAGCCAGAATATGTTTTTAATAAAATTCAACACCTGATTATGATTTTTAACTCAGATAAAAAGTAGTTAAAAAAAAAAATCTTTCCTCAATTTGATAAATGCTAGACCAAAAACTTGAGCAAAAGTTAAACTTAATGAAAAAAATCCAGATATATTCCATTAAGGTTGCCAACAAGACCAGGACACATGCAATCATTTTACTAAGCAGCCTAGTACAGCATATCCTGTTTAACACCACAATATGAGAAAAATAAACAAAATACAGAAATTGAGAAAACAAGAAAAACTATCCTTATCTTAAGGTGATGAGTATTTCCACAGTGACTCCAACAGAATCAATAGAAAACCTTTTAAGAATTATAAGAATTAAGCAAGACTGTCAGATGCAAGAGTAATTTATATACCTCAATGATAAAAATTAATTTCTGACTTCTACTATGTCTATGTTGAAGTAACTGGGACTGAATTTGAGTATCTTATGATAAACAACTAGAAAACAGGGTAAAATAACTTGAAACAGCTGTTTTTAGGCATAGAACAACAAGCAGCATAGGACTGTGATCTCTGAAAAAAGGAAGACAAATGAGGTATGGCCCACAAGCCCTGGCCTTCTACTTAGAGGAACATTCTGGAATAGGGCACAGGGAGGGGATCCAAGCAGCACTTGACAGCCTCCATAAGTTGAGAAATAGATCAAAGTTTGATGAGACTGAGGAGACTGGAACTTGTGGGGGCAGAAAACCAGGGAGAAGGGAGGTACACAAAAAAAGAATTCTATGAGTTTCTGCTGACTACTAAAATGTATACATGTAAGGCTGGCTGTAGTGGCTCACACCTGTAGTCCTAGCACTTGGGAGGCTGATGCAGGAGGATTGCTTGAACTCAGGAGTTCAACACAAGCCTGAACAAGACCAAGACCCTGTCTCTACTAAAAATAGAAAAATTAGCCAGGCATGGTGGCACACGCCTATAGTCCTAGCTACTCAGGAAGCTGAGGCAGGAGGATCACTTGAGCCCAGAAGTCTGAGGTTGCAGTGAGCTAGGATGACACCACTGCACTCTACCCAGGGGGACAAAGTGAGACTCTGTTTCAAAAAAAAAAGAAGTGCACATGTAGAATAAAACTCCATGAGACCAGTCAACGAACATTGGGGAGTTGTAAAGCAAACTATTTCCAGAGTTCATTTAAGGCTTGGAGACACTTGAGTTCTGACCAACTAAAGAAGAGAGTCCTTGAACACCTGGGATTTTCAGTAGAGGAACTATTAATAAAAGAGTCACGCCTTAGCAATAAGACTAAACTAGCCCAGAGTAAAGTTTACTCTTAACCTACCCTAAGAAAAACTTAAACATAAGCCTCAAAAGGATCAAGCTGACCTGCAAATAACTAAACTACTTGCCAGAACAAACACGACTTTCTGGAAGAAAAACAAAATCCAGCACTCAACAACATAAAATTCTCAATGTCCAGCATTCAATGAAAAATTACTCAAAATGCCAAGGTGGGGGTGGGGGGGGGGTGGGAGGGGAGGGGAATCCACAGCCAAGAAAGAAAAAAGTTTTAAAGATAAACATGAAAATGACAAAGATGATGGAATTAACAATTAAGGGCTTTAAAGCAGCTATTATAAATATGCTCAAGGATTTAAAAGAAAATATAAACACAATAATGGGAGAAATGGAATATATTAAAAAAAATGTCTAGAGATTAAAAGAAATACAATATCTAAAATGAAAGAAGAATATTGGCTGAGTTTAACTGTAGATTGAAAAACACCAAAAGATTTATTACTATGGAGACAGCAATAGAAATTATTCAAAATGAAACACGGGTAGGGGGAAAGACCAATGAAAAATGAACAGAATGTCTGTAGAGAAATATCAAGTAGCTTAATAACAAGTGGCCCTGATCTTTTGGGACAACATTAAGTGGTGTAACCTATACAAGATAGGAGTCCCAGAAAAAGAAGAGTCCAGAAGTGAGGAGAACATAAAAAATATTTGAAAACATAGTAGCCAAAATAATCCAATTTTGGTAAAATGTATAAACTCAGAGATTCAAGAAGTTCCAAAATTTACAAACAGGATAATCACAATGATAACTACAACAGAGTACATCATAATCAAATTGCTTAAAGTTAATGATAAGCATAAAAAATTTAAAACATTCAAAGAAGAAACAAATTATATACCCAGTATATATCTCAATCTTTTTTTCCTTATTGCCCTTTCACCAGGAGCCTTTAAAAAGACATTTTCTCCCCTCATTGTACCCCTCCATGAAATTTTAATTCCATGGATATGCTGTATATCTATTTATGTACTCTATGTTTATCTGTGCTTTATATATATAAAGAGAAAATTTTTTGCCCCCTCCCCAAGAACAAATATTTTCCCTTGGGGCAATGTCCCCTAATTTGAGGATGAATATGTACAGAGGAACAAAGAGTAGCTGCAGATTTCTCCTCAGAATATATGTAACCCAAAAGATAATGAAACATAGAGTTCTATGTTTAGCAAAATTAAGGTAAAAGTAAGACTGTTTTAGTCAAATAATAGTTGAAAGAATGAGTTACCTGTAGATTTGTACTCTAAGAAACTTGAAACTACATAAGAGTGCCAAAAATAATAAATAGGTGAGTAAATGTAAAAGAATTTTTTTCTCATTTAAAAAACTTAGTTAGAAAAAATAATTTACTTTTTAAAGCAAACTAATAATTATTTATTAAGCAATTTATAACATGTAGAAATAAAATATATTATGAAAATAGTACAAAGAATGTGAGTGGAGGAATTGAAGTATACTCTCATAAGGTTCTTGCATGCAAAGTAGGATAATATTATTAGAAGATGATAGATGGTAATAGGTTAAATGTGTATATGGTAAATTCTAGAGGAACCACAAAAGAATAAAACAAAGAAGTATAGTTAATAAGTTATTAGTAGAAAAAATGTAATATGAAATAATAATTGAAAAAAGGAATAAATAATGGTTGGGAGAAAAAGAAAAGAAGCTAATAAGATAGTATACTTAAAAGCAATCATTGTTAATTATATTAAATGTAAGTGGTGTAAACACTTCAATTAAAAAAGCAAAGATTGTCAGACTAAACTCAATAATATTCTGTTTCTAGGCAAATGGGAAAATATTTTTAACTTTATGAAAATGTAAACACAAGCTAAAATTTTTAGGGTGCAGCTAAAACAGTGTTTGTTTAGAGAGAGATTTATAACTTTAAGTGTTCCTATTAGAAAAGAAAAATTCTAAAATTAGTGATCTAAGCTTCCATTATAAGAAACTAGAAAAAGAAGAAAATAAACCTAAATTTAGCAGAGGGAAGAAAATAACAAAAATAAAAATGGAAACTCATGAAATAAAAACAAACAAAAATAGGGAAAAAAATGATGAAACTAAAGCTGGTTTCTTATTGTAAGCTATGGTTCTACTTTAAAAAAAAGGAAAAAACAAGCTGATGTCTTGAAAATATAAATAAAACTAATAAGCCTTTAACCAGACTGGTCAAAAAAACAGAGAGAAGAATAACCAGTACTAAGAATGAATAAGGAGACATTATTATAAATCCTCTGACATTAAAAGGGTAAAAAGAGAATATTATGAACAACATTATACCAATTAGTGTGAAATATAAAATGAAAAAATTACCTGAAAGGCCCAAATTACCAAAGAAAAAACAAACTCAAGAAGTAATAGAAAGCATGAATTGCCTTAAATTAATTTAAAAAATAAGTTTGTAATTAAAAATCTTCCCATAAAGAAAAGTCTCAGCTTAGATGGCTTTGCTGGTGAAGTCTATCAGATATTTAAGGAAGAAACAACTTCGGTCTTAAACAAATTATTTCAGAAAGTTAGAGTAAAACGGAACACTTCCCAACTCATGCAACGAAGCTGGGCTTACTTGAATATCAAAACAAGGCAAAGACATTATAAAAAAAGAAAGTTATGAACCAATATCCTTCACAAACACAGATGCAAAAATCCTTAACAAAACATTAGTAAATCTCATCCCACAATGTACAAAACGTATAAAACATTGTTACTAAGTTGGGTTTATCACAGGAAAGCAAGAGTGGTTTAACATCAAAAAAATCAATAAACATAATTCACCTTATTAATAGAATAAAGAGTAAATCCCATATGATCATCTCAGTAGATACAGAAAAGGCATTTGATGAAATTTAATACCTATTTATGATAATGACTCTGGACAAACTAGCAATAGAAAGGAAGTTCCTCCAAGTGATAAAGGTCTTCTACAAAAAACATCTACTGCTCACATCGTATTAATGATGAAAGATTAAAACTTCTTCTGTAAGGTCAGAAGCAAGCAAAGGTGTTTTCTCTGACCATGCCTATTCAGTATTGCAATGAAGGTCCTAGGCAGTGCAGTAAGACAAGCAGGAAATGTTTAGAGTACCAGGCATATGGATTAGAATGGAAAAAGTGAAACTCTGTTTGGAAATGACATGATTATCTGCGCAGACAATCCTGAGAAGTCTATAAGCAAACAACTGAAACTCATATACTAATTTAACGTTTCATAATACAAGTTCAACGTACAATAATGAATTATATTTCCATTTACCATCAAAGAAAAATTAGAAAATAGAGGCCTAGAAAAGGCAATTCTAATCTATAGTGACAGAAAGTAAATCAGTGGTGGCCTTGGGTGAGTGGAGGGAGTAGGAATTGACTACAAAAGAGCACGAGGACCTTTTTGGGGTGATGAAAATGTTCTATATTTTGATTGTGGTGGTGGTTAAATGGGTGTATACATTTGTCAAAACTCATTAAATCATACAGTTAGAATGAGTGTATCTCATTTGTTCATAAATTTTTGTCTTTATAAAGTTGATGCTCAAAATGTTTTAAAAAATGGGGTTCCACTATACCAGCAATAACCTACTAGAAAAATATAATAGAACTCAAGTTGCAATTCATAATAGTCTGCCTGCCCCACTCCCACCCCTATAACCCCTATAGGTTATCTAGGAAAGAACCTATAAATACACAAGACCTTAACAGAGAAAAATCCAGATAAAATAAGACCTAAATAAATAGAGCCATAGAACATATTCATAAATATGCTGGGGTATCAATTCCCCCCTACATTCATTCTTTAAATTTTATTTAATTCCAATAAAATTTCATCTTTTTGGATATTTAGAAAAATAAAGCTACAAAAAATACCTAAGATAATTTTGAGAAATAAAAAAGAGCAAATAAATACTTTGCCCTGTTAGATATTGAGACTTTCTACAAAGATACGGTAATAAAGACAGTGGGCTGCTACTAGTGAAGGAATAGACAAATAGACAAACAGGATAAAGGCAGGAACTCGGAAACAGGTACAAGATCTATGATAAGAAGGCCCCAGAATTCAGTGGAGGAAAGAAATGAATTATTTAGTAGATGCTGTTGGAATAACTGGTTCACTGGATGAAGCTGAAAAAAAGTTGTAGCTCTAATTCAAACCACATTCAAAAATGACTCAAAAAAGACCTAAATGTGAAAGAAAATGTTATGTATTCCATAGAAGAGTATGTAAAAAGAGTATCTTTTTGACCCAAGGATGGTAAGGATTTCTTTAATGAGACACCAAAAGCATAAACCACATGGCAAAAATTATTGAACTTGACCACATTGAAATTAAAAATATCAGCTCAAACATGGCCATTAAAGCTATTTAACTAACTGGGGGAGATAATGAACACTGTCTAAATCAACAAAGGAATAGGCTGTAGCTGGGTGTGGGGGTGCCCCTGTAGTCCCAGCTACTATGAGGAGGCTGAGGTGGGAGGATCCCTTGAGCCCACAAGTTCAAGACCAGGCTGGGTAACATAGTGAGGTAGCAAGACCCGGTCTCTAAAATAAATTAAAATTAAAATTAAAAAAGCACACAACAAAGAAATAGGCACTAAACTATAAGATAATGCAAATTAATAATTAGTAGAACAAAGACAGAAAATCCAATGGGGAGTAATGAGCATTTCCTGGAAAGGGAAAATAAATGGCCAATAAGTTTATGGAGAACTGTTTAACCTCATCAGTAGTTAAAAGGATGCCAATTAAAATAGCAATGAGATGCTCTTGGTAAAAAGAAGAAAAGTCTGGAAGAAAAGACCGAGTGTTGGTGAGGATGTGGACAAATGGAAGCCTTCCAATCAGCCCTTGGGCCAACAGTCAGCATCACTGAGCACAATTCTCCAGAAATACAAGGGCTCCCATGTCCTTTGGAGACAGACAAGGTCATGCAGGAATGGCCTGGGGCCATTTCAAGGGAAGCAAAGTGGAGCTCAGAACGAACTGCCAAGTAGTCTCCCAGGGCTGCCTGGATGCAGGCCCCGGGGGGCTTGTCCGGGTAGGAGGGGGAATTCAGGAGGAGGCTGTAGAATGCAGTAGCTTTCCACCTGGGAAGGCGCAAGGTGGGAGAAAGACAGACCAGTCATGGGACATTGGGAACAGGAGCACTACTCCCAGTCCCCACCCCGTCTCTCAGTCTTCCAACGTGAGCCCCCCGTTCTGGTTCTTCTAGGACTTCCAACATGCCCCGGGACCCTCCGCAAGGGCCCTCCCTGCCTCAGAATCCTCCTCCGCGCCGCGGGCGGGGCTCCTGCCCTCTCCACCCCAGAGGCTAGGTTACATAAATATGAAGGCCTGTAATTTTCAAAATGCAAGTGGTGGGCTGGATCATTAGGAAGAGTTTGCTTTGAGGTTTGACCTATTTATTTTTCACCAGGAGCTTTTTTGGAAACATTCTTTGTGAAGGTTTTTCCTTCCCTCGTCCTTTCTTCCCTCTGACTTTGACGTCAACACAAAAGCCAGCGTGGGCAGATTTGGGCGTTCAAGGACACGGCAGAGAAATGAGCCTCTTCCTGGCCCCTCCCAGGCCCCAGACTCTCGGCAAGAGTTCCCTTGAACCCCGGGGACCAAGGACATGCTTTCTCATCCTCTGTCCCCCAGAACTCTCACTTTCTCGCCTGCCTGTTCAGCAGCCCAGGTCTGGGGTCCTTAGCAGAAACCTCAGGGGCCAAGGTTTGCCCTGAGCCATCTAGGCTCAAGGCCTTGTCATGCTTCTCCAATGGATTATTCCAAAAAGAGCTTCAGGTCTGCAAAGTATGTCCCGAATGGAACGTTCAGGAGGCAGAATAGACTTGTCGGTGGGATGAGACCCTGGCTACCAGCTTCACATCCCCTAGAATTTCCCCACCTGGCTGACAGGTGTCTCAGAATTTGTCATTAGAACTAAAATCAAAGAAGGAAAACTTCAGCCTAGTTAGAAGTGTCTCGTTAAGGCTTATCAGTCATTTACACCTCAGTGTGAATTAGATGCTTAGAGCCTTTCCTGGGGGTAAAGAGTGGGAAGACTGTAGAGCCTTCCATAAGATGGGGACTTCTAAGGAGGAAGGGGACACAAGCAGGACAGGTACAGATGCCAAAGGCAAACCTCACACACTCTCCACTGGCCCTGGTTGGGACTGGCCAGCGCAAGGCCCCCCAGGACACTGGCCTGTCCTCTGCTGGGCCCTGTGGCCCTGCTGGCCCCAGGATGCCAGACCCACTAGACTCTCCTGACCACACCCCTGCACGCACCCACTCTCTCACCTTCTCTATCCTCTTTTTCATTCACTATAACTTTTGATTTGCACTATCCTTTCTCTTTTTTCTTACCCTTTTTTCCTCTCTAATTTTGTCTCGTGCTTTCTTATTCTTTCCTGTTGCCTTTTCTTTGGCATTTTCTCTCATTCTGTTTTCATTCCCTTCTACTGCACTTTTGCTTTCTCTAACTCACATGGTGTCTCTCCATCTGCTCAAGTCATTTAGATATCATTCAATAGGAAAAAAAACATTTTATTCTATGTAGATGCTGTACACTGGATCAGCATGCACACTCTTTTTCTCACCTTTCTTTTTCCTTTTTCCCACGTCCCATACTTCTGTGCGTGCCCACTCTCCTCCTCTCTCCTCTTCCTACATCCTTCTCTCTCCCATCCTCTTCCTCGCAGCTGCCCAGACATCTCAATTGTGCAATGTTGGCAGGTCCCTTGCTGGTCCGATATTTTATATTAGGTGCGTCTGCTTTAACTATTCCACTTAAAAATTAAACCCATCTGTCCCAAACTGAAAACAGCCTCTCCCCCACCAGGGACAATAAATATTGATGACTTGAGGCATGATTGGCTTTTATGATGTTTGATGACAACTGGTATCAGTTACAGAACTTACATCATTTAATAAAAAAAATAAAAAGCCCTAGCAGGGATGTTGCATGTCAACAGACATTATGAAATGTCAAAAGAAATACATTTTCTTCAAGAGCCTGAAATCTGAACAATGTGAGGATACCGGGCAGGGGTTCGGTGGGGGGAGTTCGGACAGCTTTTATGTGAAGTTAGGAATATTGTTTCTTTTTGTGTCCCCCCTAATTTGTACCAGTTGAGTTTTCAAAGAGCCCTACTGTAGCCACCACCAAAGCCTTGCTCCAGAAATGCTCTTCCTTGTCATTGTTTGAAAAGCTGAGCCCATTGGACGTCTCCTCATGGGAGACCCTCAGCTGCCTCCCGTTGGGGGAAGAGTGGACGCCAAAGGGCACGGGAGCCGGGGGCGGAAGAGGAGGCGAGAACACTAGTGGCCCTCTTCATTTCTGTTGTCAGCACAAAATCAGGACTGTCTGGCTCTGAGGTTTAAAGCAAATAAACCAAGATCTGGTACGTGAGCCTACTGCGCTCCTATTTATACCCCCATGCGTTAAATATAACTGGCGTTATTAAAGGGGGTGGCTGCCAAGATGTCTATTTAGAGTACATTCAGTCATAAAAAAAAAGAAGGGTGGAAATATTTTACTGCTATTTTAAATGTATTTATATGTTTTATGGATCTGACTACCTGAGATACTTCCGGAGACTCGCTGGGGTATATTTAGAAGGGTCATAAATTCTTGCGGTCTTGAGAGGGTGGTTTGGTGAATGAAACCCCTAAAGGCTTTTGTAGTTGGAAAGGGCAACGTGGCTTCTTCAAGTTCCTAAGTGACCTCCCTCCCACCCCCAGTAGATTATGCTATGGGAGAATCAGACTCCTTTCTAACCACTGCAGTCGTTGTGATCTTCCAAGGAAAATTCTGGAAAAGAAGAACAGAACGGCAACAGGAATGCAGGGATCTGTGCTACCGAATCCTGCATTTGTAAAACAGGTTACTATTAATATCTATCTCACAGGGTCGTTGTGGAGGTCACAGAAATACCGTTTGTGGAAGTGGGTTGGAAATGGAAAAGGGCTGAGAGTCACCTCTTCTGCACTGGCCTCTCATGGAGTTCGCTGGACTTGGGACACTGAGGATGCCACTTAACAGCTGGGAACTTTGGGCAAGTCATACATACTCTTGGAGCCTCAGTTTTACCATCTGCGAAATGGAAAGATACTACTTACCTCTTAAGCTTTTGGGGGAAAGTGGATGCAAAGTGTCTGCAGCTGTTTAGCAAACAACGCGGTGCTGCATTCTTTCATTCAGAAACACTGGGCAGCACTGACTACAGGCCAGGCAAGCTGCTAGGAGCTGGGGATGGGACGTTATCAGAAGTGCAGCTCTGGCCTTGGAACCTGGAGGCACCAACAGGCTAGGGGGGAACTTCAGCAACGGTGGAGTGGGGTGGGAAGAAGTTCCAAGGAAGGACGTGAAAGAACAACTGGGCCTCAATGGTCTGAGATGCGCAGGGCGGGGAGTGGGGGCATTTGAGGGTCGGGAGGTTGTCTTCTATCAGTTGAAGAGTGGTCCCGGGCCAGTGGACGCACAGGAGTGGTGCTGAAAGGAAGGAATGATGCTGAGTTTGGATCAAGTAGGGACATGGAGGCTGGAACGATGTGTTGCAAGAGATGAGAACGTCGAGAAAAATGCAAAGTTTGTTAGGATTTTTATAGACGCTGAGGCTGTGTCCACGTTTACATGATTCGCACTGTGTTTGCGCAGTTACGGCTGGAATGAGACAGGAATGCTTGGAAGGTCCTGAGTCCGGGTCCAGACAGGCCCTCTTGGACCCGTTATCCGAATGATCTTCGCCACCAGACGGGGGGGAGGCGGGGAGGGCTGACCTTGGCAGGATGCTCTCAGAAATGACTTTCTCGTGAGCCGGCCAGTCATTCCTTCCTGCGGCCAAACCAGAAATACCACGGAACCTGAGGTATCTGGCGTGCTGATGGCATTCTGGATCCTTCAGGGGCAAGTGGCTGTAAGATGAAAATGGTTCCCTTCAAAGTTCGCTCAGTGCTCAGAGTGTGTGTGCAGAAAAGGCCCAGCGAGGCTCTCACTTTTTCCGGGGAACTTCCCCAAGCTAATTAAGAGCAAGTGCAAACAGATGGGGAGGGCGTAGTTCATAATAGAAACAGGCTCTTCACCACAAACCACCGCCAAATTAAAAAAAAAAAAAAAAATCCCCATCTCCTCTCACTTCTCCTTTTGGAAGTTGTCCCTGTAAGTGAGGTGGGCATGCCGGAGTTGTTTTACTCCAAGGAATTTAAGAGAATCAACATGTTTTCCTTTCCTGGTTGCATCTGTGGTTGAATTGCTTAAAATATTTCACTTCTTAAAGTAACCTCAGTTTGTTACAGTAGATTTTTGTTTTTGTTTTGGGGTGTTTTTTTTCCTTGTAATTTTTTTTTTTTTAAGGCATAGAAGACCAGCTCCAGGAAAAGAACAAGGAAAAAAAAAAAACAAAAACACAACAACTTCTAGTTGTCAGAATCGGAATGCATATCAGTTATGCTGGGAGACAATGAAAACATCAAAAAGCACATACAAGCCATAAAAAATTCAGGTCCTCTGAAGCAATGTGGGACACGCTTGGCTGTGCTCCTCATTTGCATGCCAGTACCCACAATGCCCTGCAAGCTCCCAGCTCTCTCTGAGCAGCCCCAGTGTCTGAGCTCTAGGGAACAAAGCGAAGGGTTCGAGCACGCTTGCGGGGGAGACAGGGACTTTGTGTCTGCGTGGAAAAGCAAGGCGGGTGCTGGGAGACAACTTCTCCCACCGTGGTGATTAGCAGCCGGCTCTTGAGGGCTTAATCACAGGCTTGGGAGCTGTACCTGGCCTTTTGTTTTGTTGTTCTGTTGTTGTTTGCCTTCCTCCTCTTCCCTTTCCCCGGGATGCTGCGGTGGAGGCGCACTGTGCAAGGAGGAGGAGAAGGAGGCCAAGCTTTAGAAGTCCTGGCTGGCTGTGCTGCTACAGCACTTGCCTGGATTTGCAGATGTGCGTGCAGTGTGCGTTTTCTGACGCTGGGTCTCACCTCGGGGCCCCTCGGCCTTTTCTGCTCCCGTGGACACTCCACGCTTGGTCAACCTGAAAGACGTAGAGGTGCCACCGTGGCCTACTGCTGGGGGCTGGGGCTCCCCTCAACCCTGCCATCCATCCGGGCAGCCTCTGATCACCCTTCCCACCCACGCTCATCATTTCCCACCCCGAAACTTTGCACCTTAAAGAGTCCAACAGAGCCATTGTCTGGACAGTCCCAATTCCAGAGGGAGCTTGAGGATACAGACCTTAAGAGTGGGTGCAGGGAGGGAAGCCAATTTGACTCTTAAGTAGGTCCCCTCTGCCTCCTGGGTGTGTCCCAAACCACCCTCCTCTCTCCTGTCCTTCCCAAGCCTGCCCTGTAGTGTCAGGAGCTATCGAGGGGTTGGTGACTATTATTCCACTTGTGATTTTAACATGGCCAACCATTCTGGATGGCCATGTTATACATGGCCACAAAATACATAAAAAATAAAAGTCGAGCTCAATCTTTGAGGTTGCTACCTGGAAGGTTTTTGTCTGAGTTTGTACTTTGATTTTTGAGCTTCGCTTTTCTCAGTGCTGGAAAGGAGTTCTTAGGCTAGATTAATTTAGCAGTAGGGAGATCTGGGTAGAAGAGTTAACATGGATACGCGTGGGCTCTCAACCCACCCCCTGAAACCCGGCGCTGCAGAGGTAAGATGAAAGTCAGCCCACACCCGGAATTCAGAAGCGAGCTGACCTGCAAGCTAGACCCAGCCGGCAGATTTGTTTGTTTCAGCCTGTACACAGCATTGTACGGTGTGTTCAATCAGCTGCCAACATTTGAAAATCGGGAGCTTTTATAGCATTTCTCAAAACATCTGAACATCTGGCCACACTAGGCCTACATTTCTCATCGGAACCACCAGCCAGGGTTGCGTAGACAGCACCCCCTGAGTGTCTTCTCTCCTGCTGGCCCTGCCGTCTCTGGTCCACCACGGCCCTGAAGGCCTCTGGTCTTAGACCACTCGCTCCTCTTCCGATGCTCCTCTCTGGCTCTTGCAGGTCTTCGCACACTCGGCCTCGGTGGGGCTCATAGGCTGAATCCCGGAGCAGTTCCACTCGGCTACACCTGCAGCATTGGTGTACGAATGACCCAACACAGCTCTGACAGCTTTCCGTACTGGGGACAGAGAGGGGCCAGGGGCCAGGGCGCCTGGCTCATAAGCACCCAGCTTTTCTGTCCCAAACCCAAATTTAGCAAATGCGTTTTTCACCTCCTAGAGCCCCCCAAGGGGTCCATTCTGCCCACCCACCCCCCGTCTTGGCATGCGTGTTTCCCTTCCTTCTGATACCTAAAGTCGTCTGGGGTGAGGGGTAGGGTGCAAGATTTGGATTTTTAAAATTTCTTTCCCAGATTTGTTGTGTCTAATTTGGGCTGCGGATGGTTTTTGGTATCAACGACTGACCACTGTTTGGTCTACACAGCCATTTCTGTTGAACTTGGATGGCAGTGAAAGCCCAGTTTCCCCAAATAAAGTCTAAATACATTTACACATTTATTCCCATGTGTGTCTTTATGTTTCTGTCTGTCTCCCCACACCTCAGACAGGTCCGTGGACGGGAGCGTCCCGGAAAGAAAACGGGCAGGTAACTTGAGCCTCTACTGTAAACTTCATAAAAGAAAACACATCATCGAGCTGACCCAGTTGGGTGGGGGGGGGGGGGGGTAGAGATGATGCTTTCAAGCCGAGATGTTAGAATGGGAGTTTAGACTGGGATTTGCTTGTTTCCTTATGACCTAAAGGACGAATAATATCGCCAGACAGAACAATGGGAGATAAAACAGAGGGTTCAGAAAAATAAGTGAAAGGATCACTTTAAAAAATTACACCCTCCCCCAAAAATCTAACTGGGATTCTTTATTCTTTGTCAATATCAGAGCCTTAAATATGTTTAACGTTCACCAGTTTATGAGACAGCTATAATAACAGGTTATGCCAGGTTTTAATACTGATGATGACAGTTACCATTTATTGAGTGATCTGTACATTCTAGGCTCAGAGCTAAGGGCTTTTACGCATTGACTCCTTTAATCCTTATAACAACCCCATAAGGTAGTTAATTTACAGGCAAGAAAACTGACACTTAACAATGATTAA
Source organism: Microcebus murinus (assembly GCF_040939455.1). NCBI lineage: Eukaryota > Metazoa > Chordata > Mammalia > Primates > Cheirogaleidae > Microcebus > Microcebus murinus. Next base: position 15,527,764 of record NC_134117.1, on the reverse strand, counting down.
GTAATTGGTCCAAAGCCCGAGAGGTGGTAAGGGCTAGAGCTGGTGTGCAAACCCACAGCACAGCAAGACGATGCCCTCCTCCCCAGCAGAGCAGAGTAAGGGTCTGGCAGACAGCCTGCCTCCATCATGGCCGGCTTGGGAACAGGTGCAATGGGAGCCCAAGGAGAAAAATGGCGTATTTGGCCCACAATTCCACTGCTAAAAATGGCCCCCAGGGATGTGCCATGGGAGGCCTGCTGGCCGCTCTCTGACAAAATCCTTGACCCTTAGAGATTATCCTACTCTGGGCCAGTTGATGGAACGGGCCACAGCCTGAATAACTGAGGCCAAGCTAGGGGATGTGAAGTGTGCTCCCTGCCTGAGCTGACAGGGCCATGCCTGGAGCCAGGCCACAGTGGACAGGCTGAGTCAGAAGCAAGAGGGAGCTGTCTCTTCCTCTGTGTCGTATCTGAAGAGGGGGATGGGGATGGGAGGGGAGTCGGAGCCCCAAAGCGTGTGGCTGCAGAAGAGATGAGCGCCATCAGTGGCCACGGAGTTGGGGCTGGGGACTCTTTCTATGGTGACTGTCAGATGTGGGCAGCTGCTTATGCAGATGGGCTGAGGCTCAGCTTCCCTATACTCCTGCCCGTGGACATCGAGTGCCTAAGGTGGAGGCATTGCGACAGGGACTCTGGGAGATGCCAAGACGGACAAGGCAGGTTCTCCGCTCTCCCACTGCTTACACAATTCCTCATTCGGAAGGCAGCTCTAAAGGAGACTCAAAGTTCAGTGGGTGACGGCAACGCATTCCGATGGGGAAGTGTGCATTCGGATAGGGGAGCACACGTATTCATCTTTCCACCCCCCATGTGGACCACAGAGCTGGGCTTATGGTGTCTCAGTCAGTGTTTGAATATTTTAGGGGCTTTTGGAAGGACTTGTGGGAGAGGTGGAAACTCAGTGTGTGTTGTATCTGGTAAAACTAGACTTGCTGCTAGTAATAGACATCTGAATTAGCGGTTGTAATAAATACAGGTTTATTTTTTTACCATCTAACATGAAGTCTGGAGGTTAAGAATCCCATGGCAGTATGGCCTCTTCATCCAGGACCCAGACTTCTTCTATCTTTCTGCTCTTCTATCTTAAACTCATGAATCTCAACACCAAGTTTGCCTCGTGGTAACAAGATAACTGTTGGAACTCCATGTGTCATATCCATGTTCCAGGTGGGAAGGAGACTGGGGAGAAGGACAGCCTTCCCAGAAGGTTCAATGGATGTCCACCAACATCTCATTGGCCACTTCTAATTTCAAGTGATAGTAGGAAATACATCCTTTCATCTGGGCACATTCTCAGTCCAAGTAAACTCTTGCATCTGTTATGTTAATAATAGTAAGGAAGAAAGGAAGAGCCACTAGTGGGCAAACAACTGCAGACCCTACTTTGCAAGATTAGGTCGTCTTTATGGAGAAGGAGAAGGCAAAGAATTCACCAAGGCAGTGCCCGTTTCCCTCCTGTCCTGTGAGATGCACAGCTCTGGGACATTCTTTATTGTGACCTGATGATGTGGCAGATACAATGCGTCGGTGCCTGGGGCACATAATTAGTTTCTTCACTATTCAAATCCTCCTGCCAAGGGCTTGGTTAATTGCATGGACTTCTCCTTCATTATTTTCAGCTGTTTAAAGTGCCTCTACGAACACTCATCCTCTATTTTGTGTAATGAAGCCTCTGGTGAGAGATGGAGTCTGACAGGTATGTGGACAGAAATGCCCTGCAGGGGCTGGCAGAGCTGGCTGCCTTAGCCAGGCAGGTAGATGGACAGATAGGTGGATAAAGTCTTCGGTCGGCACAAAGCATGACTCAACAGCAAATTTACCACCGCTCGCTGGCTCAGACAGGCTCTTGCAGAATATTTAATGACTCCTGCTAAACAAAACACTGGAGTTTCTTGCTTTTTAAAAAGTCTACAAAAATTAAAGCTACTGTGTGAGACAAGTGCCAGATTTCCACTCATGTGTTTGTTCAGCTTTCTTTGCTTTTCCCCAAAACCAAGACCAAATAGACGCTGTCAATTTTCCCAAGATGGCAACCCGACAGCTAGCCAGGGGTGTCGGATAAGGAGGGCTCCCTTGACACAGCTCAATGGGGTTGGGATATTTTCCAGTTTTCTTTATCCCAGGGCTAGAGAAGCTGGATTGAGGCTTCAGAAGAGGAGAAATAGGAACCCTCGAGCTTCTCCTGCCCATTGTTACTCTTGTAGGATTTGCTGAAGGGGTGGATCACCTCCTGGTGGAACCACCAGCTTCTACTAGGCATGTTGGAAATCACCAATCCTTGAAGGAAGTGAGATGATCCCCAAACCCAAATCTCACCAATTTCTCCAGTCTATGGAGAAAGACTCATCGAAAAGAGAATAAATTCGTGTCATTCATACAGTGAATTCTTACAAACATCTTCCGTTTTAGTTTCACTGTAAACTCCATGCACACAAGGACCATATCTTTCCTGCTCTTTATTCTAGCTCTTTGTCTGGGAATGTAAGTAGTGCTCAATAAGTATTAGTTTAATGATGGTATAGATAACACCACTTAATTTCTTTCTGGAACAATGTTCAACCTGGCTTCTCTCTTCCCTTTTATTCCCAGGCTTTTGACATATTATTTCCCGGACCTTTGCTTTTGTGTTTTATGGTGATTGAGACAATAGTATATGAAATTGTATATAATTTGTCAAGTAGCATTATACCATAAGCATGTTCCCATATGTGTTAGCATTGGCTGCTGTAATAAAGAGACCACAAGATACAGAGGTTTCAATAAAATAGAATGTATTTCTTTCTCATGTAACAGTCTAAAGATAGTCCAGGGCAGGTAGAAAGTTCTGTTCCACAAGGTCATCCGGGCAACAGGAAGAAGAGCAACTCCCTCTTCGTTAACATGTGGTTTCCAAATCTTGGTCCCAGAGGTTCCTCCACTTTTTATCATATCTAAGCCAGGGAGAAGAGGGAAAGAGGGAATGGAGGACAAGTAACTGCCCATAAAAACACAATCCAGAAGGTGCACATTGCAATTCTGCTCACTTCTCATTGGCCAAAACTTGTCATTAACAACAGGGCTGCAGTTACGCGCAAAGGAGGCTGGGAAAGTAGCCTCTAGCTGAGCAATCCTGTGTTAGGGACTGGTGTTTTCAAATGCCCAATGGACATTAAGCTTCAGGATTTATAAATGAGAAGTTGAAATTCCTGGGAATTCTCAGAACTTCCTGAAATCATGTTATTCTTAGAAGACTTCCAACAATTTCCATACTCTTTGCTCATTACTGTGGATATGTAACAAAATTGGTTTAATAAATAAGAAATATTAAGCTCATTGATTGTGTAAGTATAAACTATAGCCTGAGGTAAGTAAGCAAACATTGGAACATGCCAGTGAACATTATTGGGTAATATTCAAATAATGTGACATTCAGATCTCCTAGCAAAGTTTAAAGCACGACACAAAATCACATATTGAAATGACCAATTTAGGAGTTATTTTGCTTCCCAAGCTTGTTATTTCTGAGAACATCACTGGTGGGATTTGAGTAAACGATACATGCATACAAACTTAATATTTATTTTATTTCCAAGAATAACTTGCCTTGAGCAGCAGTCAAAGCCATGAATGCACACTTAGAACACAACAGCTGTCAACAAGGTGACTGATCAGATCTGAACCGTTTCTCTCCCATGTCCTGGTTCCCAGAAATGTCATTCTTAACCTGTCATCGTTTCCTGCGCCTGCTTTCGAGTGGATGCTAGTAGATGTGAACCAGTGATGTCTTTATGTTGGTCGTAAAGCTTTGGTTCCTGCAGGACAATGAGAATACTTTTCCCCATTTTTCCCAATTTCTTGACTGATTGCTCTTTCGGGATTTAGAAAAACATAAAAATTTCCCAAGAAATACTGGAAAGGAATTCCCATATGGAAACCCCAGTGAGGGTGAGTGAGTGTGTGGAGTGGAACAGGGAGGTTTTATTACTAAAATACAGGACAGAATGGACACTAGGAGAGATCTCTGCTCAGGACTAGCTACACAATTTGTGGGTTCAGTGCAAAATGAAAATGTGGTGCCCCTTGTTATAAAATTATTAAGAATTTCAAGATGGCAGCCATGGAGCATTAAACAAAGTGTAGGGCCCTTATAAGCTGGGGCTCTATGTGACTGGCCCTGTCTCTGCTACATCTCATTTAGAAATCATAATGTCATTTTTAATGGCTGTATAGTATTCCATTGTATAGATTTACCATAATTTATATAACTATTTCTGTGTCTTTGGAAATTTTGGTAGCTTTTAACTCAGCCATCTTTTTCACCTGTTTTACTTATCACCTTATATTGAGATTGGTTTGATCCTACGATAGGTATGAAAGCTTAGGATTTTCTCCCTAAGATATAGAGGCTTAGCTTTGATGCCCCTCAGGAGTTGAGGCCTGTTGCCCACATGGTTTAAATTGTGAGCTAAGGCAAGACAAGCAGAATCTAGGCCCAGAAGAGAGCTCCAAGAGGAAGGCAGCGTGGTCATATGCAATACCAAAGGCAAATCAAGCCAAGCCTGGGTGGAAATGCATCAATTAGGGCAGAGTGGCAGACAAGACGGTGCAGGGCTGTCCTCAAAGATAGGACCAGTGACAAGCTCCCCAGGGGGTCTTGCTCAGCCAAGGGAAGTTGTTACCTTTTGCTTAGGGCAACCTGGTTCTTTAAAGTGTATCCCTGAGCTGATCTCCCTGGATTGTAAAGATCTCATGGCTGTTCAGGCCATTTGTGTCCATGTTGGATGACTGTCTCTCTTATAAACTCTGGGCAGACTGGGGACTCAGTTCTTAGGGGCCAGGAGAAGAGCAGAGGGGCTGGATGGCCACTTCCTCCAGGTCTCCAGAATCTCTTGCCAACCTCTGTGTGATGTTCAACCTGAGATATTTAATTTAGACCAAATGAATGTGCCCTTTTTGGCTGACACATTTAGCAAGAACAGACCAATAGGACAGAGTAGGAGACATTAAGGGTAGGGTTGGGAGAAGCAAGTGGAATAATTTCTCTGATGCTGTAATGTGTAACCTAACGATCTTAGGCAACACCCTTAGCTTGGTGGGCCTCTGTCTCCTCATCTGTAAAGTGGGACTGTTGACCTATTTATTCTAGGGGTCAACACACTTTTCCCGTGAAGGACCACACAGTATGTATTTTAGAAATTACAGGCATAGGGGTTTTGTCCCACCTACTCAACTCTGCCATTATAGATTAAAAGCAGCCATAGATGATGTGTAAATGAATGGTTGTTCCAATAAAACTGGATTTACAACAGCAGGTGGCTGACCAGTTTGCTGACCCCTGGCCTATTTCAAAGGACTGTTGTGAGAATTAAATGAGATATGTAAATGAAAGGCCGACGACTGACCGTCCGTAATGACAGTCATTCTCATGAGAAAGAGGAACAGCCAGAGATGAGAGCTGCTCGTGGCTTCTCGGGCCGTCGGGACTGGCGCCTTGTTTGTTAACATGATACCAAATGTTCTTCCTCATATACTTTTTCTTCCTGGGAACCAAAGTACCAAAAAAAAAAAAAAATGACCATGACATTCTTTTAAACAGACATAATGGCACACTTCTCTTCTATATTAGGTCACTCTGTGTAATTATTTTTGAAGATGAACCCTCTCCAAGACGTATTTACGGCCACATGGCTACAACCACGAAAATAGTCTTTGAGACTTTTCCAGCTCTTTTCTTCCATTCATTCTTTTTAAAAATATACATATATATATATTTCATTGCAGTAAGAACACTAAACATTCATAGATTTTTTTAAAAATTGTGCAATATAGTATGGTTGTCTCTAGGCACAATGTTGTAGAACAGATTTCTAGAACTTACCTTGCATAACTTAAGTTTTATTCCTGTTGATTACAAACTCTCCACTTCCCCCTCACCCCAGCTTCTGACAACCACAATTCTATTCTTTGCTTCCATGAGTTTGACCATTGTGGATAACTCTGTATGTTCTTAAAAGAACATCTCTTCTGTTCCATGCTGTCAGCCTGGCCCTCCAAGGAGACCACTTGGGGAGGATTCTCCAGCCTGAGACCCCCTTGGTGAGCTGCAAAAGGTTGGAGGTAGCTCATACTCATGGCAACTCCAGGACCTAAGCAGAAATTAATTCCTGTGAATTTTTTCATCATAGAATCTCCTAAAAAGCATTTGTAAGATGGGCATTCTGAATCTGGTCTCAAGTAGGACCTAGGAATCTGTCATTATCTAAAAGGTCCCCAGGTGATTCCCACCCTCAGCCAAGTATCTGCTGAGCCCTGGGCCAGCCTCCCTCCTGCACTTGCCTTCCCTGAAACGGTTCCCAAATCCCATTCTCCAAGGCCCCAAGCCCACGCCTGCCTGGCTTGCCTCTTTTCTTTGTCCACTTGCTATGTGAGCCCAAAGGCAGAGGGTGTGCTGTTACCACCTGCAGCCATGGCTTTGCGCTCCAAGAAGAAAATGATTTCCCATTGGCTGGGCCAGCTGGGGACGCGGGAACTGCGTGCTCCGCCTGTGACTCAAGAGAGCACAGGCCGGGAGGCTTTGGGTGTTTCCAAGCCAACGCCAAAGGCTCATGCGCTAGTGGGTGGGAAAGTCATTGATTTTCCTTGAGATAATAACTCAAGTGTGTGTGTTCAGTGGTTTTCAGAACCAAAGCCTTGTCTGATTTTATTTTTGTTTTGTTTTGTTTTGTTTTGTTTTTTTGCTTGTTCTGAGAAGAAAAAGCTTGACTGACTAAAGCAAACCTCAGTGTTTTACTGTTCAGTGGCTCCTGGGATCAAGTCGCTCTTGTCCCTCTGCCAAATGTATTAATTCTTCTACAGGTGTTTAATGAGCACCTACTGTGTGTGTGTCACTGTGGGCTATCGAGGGCTTTGGGAAGAGCACAAGGCCTGGTGGTTTCTGAGATGGTGGCCTGGCCCCTGGCGCCCACAGTTCCCTGCAAAGGGCCTCTGAGTTCTCATCCTGGTCCTACGCTAAGAAACCAAGCCCAGACAAAAGTATTTTAAGAGAACTTGGACCAAATGCTGAAAAATCAGGTTTAATATCTGGCCTTGCTTATTTTGTACCTAATTTTTGCCTTATTTCCAACAAGAAAGCCTTTCTCCCTTTCGTTTATTATGTGCCAGACACATGACATTATGCTAAGTGCCTTCCACCTGCTGTCTGACGTTATCTTCCCATACCATGGCAGATAAAAACCATGCTACCCATTTAGCAGATGAGGAAATTAAGGCTTGAGATTGTTTTCCTGGGCTTTGAAGCCAGGCTGCCGGACACCAGAGCCAGCAGTGGCAACCCCTGTGCTAAATGGTGGCCTTCCACCACAGCTTCTGTGACTGGGTCCAGCTGGGCTCCAGATCAGATCTCATCTTCTTCTTTAGCCCCTCAACCCTGGCCTGTGAAAGCCAAGTTTCCTTTCACCATGATGCATTGGGTGGGGGAAATAGTACGTTCGTATCCAAAAGGACATGCTGTGCGACTAGAAAACCACTCCATTTCCTTCGGGTCATCTCTCTTTCCGGGGAATCACGAAATCCTGCTAAGACACTACTTCTTAAAACATGGCAGTATCAGCATCGTCTAGGAAATTATTAGAAATGCAAATCTGGGGGCTCTGCCCTTAGACCAGATGAACCAGAATGTCTCAGCATAGGCTCAGCAATTGGGCTTTAATAAGTTCTCCAAGGTGGCTGTGATGCATTCTAAAGTTTGAGAACCACTGGTCTAGATGTGATGCCCAATACACTTCAATAATAATAATACAGTAATGTGCACCTACCACAGACTGCTGTCATATTCTGACAAAAAAAAAAGGGTAGTGGGGGGTACTTCTGTGTTCCAAAATTTGTAAACATTGCATAGCTGTTGCTCTCTTAGAAACCCAGAAAAATACCAGCATATTCAAGAGCAGGAAGAATCCTGCAGGAGAAGGACCTGTTTAACTTTCCTTAGCCAGCCTCTCCTAAACTCATGTTTAATTTTAATCATAAACCCTGTCTTTTGCAAAATACCTGTTGAGACCCCAAGGAACTAGTAATGAATAGCGCACTTTGGCAAGCGTTGATCACCATGACCAAGATGACCCTAACTCTGATGTTGCATCAGAATTAAATCTCCAAAAGCCATACCAGAAATAAGAGGAACATCATGCAGTAGGTTTATTAAAAATCACTTTTGGATCCACACAGATCCCTATGCTGCACAGCTGCAAGGGACAGCCCTATGTGAACAGGGACCCTTGGAGTCCGGACAGCCCTCCAGCCTAGACCTGTCACCAAATATTGAGTTCATCAAAGGCTGAAGAACTAAAATGTTTCCATCTATGAGAAATGATTTAGAATCTGGGGGTTTGGAGGTATCTAGGGAGAGGGTTTCTAAGATTTTTAACTCTTTTAGCTGCATGAAAAATATTTCAGGAAGAACTTTGCCTATTGTAACGATGCCAGTAAATATTATACAATTAGATTGAGTATAGTCATATTTCTACTCCTTTGAGCCCATTTTACCTTTTACATTTTGAAAGCATTTGATGAGAATGCCTTGCATTGGGTAATGTCTTCTGTTCCCAAGCCCCATGGATCTACTGGAGAGATGATTGGCAAGAAAATTCCCCAACGTGGAGGTCCCTCCCCTATGGTGGGATGGTGAGTTTCTAACAGAAGCGGGGAATTTGCTGACACTGAGGTCACTCGCTAACTATTGAAGATGATATCAAAGCTAATCAGGAGACAGAAGAGCCAGCCCGGACAACATGACTGTGGGCTTCATATTTCCGTGAATTAATTTAAGAACAATAAAAGGAATAGCTATTTCTTGTTCTCTTCGTGGTGCCCTAAGAACTTCACATTTAATCATGAGATGCTTGCTAGCCCCGGGTCCCAGTCAGGCCTGAGAAGTGTCCCTCTCTTCCTTTGCATTAGATGCCGGTTCCAAGTTCCGCAGGAAACCAGAAATGTTAGACGCACATAAAAGTTGGGCATAGGGAGAAGGTGAGAAGGGCCAGCTTTGAGTTCCCTTCTGCTTGGCAGGTGACTCCTTTTTCTCTTATTTTTCAAATAAGGTTTATTATTTTCTCCTTTATGAGAAGAAGGCATTCTTATTATAGAAAATTTGGCAAAAATAGAAATGCAAGAAGCAAAGAAATTCCCATGATCCAAAGAGAATCACTATTAACAATTTGGTGTATTTCCCTCCAGTCTTTTTTCTATGCATTTAAAAAAAAAAACAGAATTACCATCACACTGTATGTGCAATCCCGATTCCAGGGTATTATAGTGCAACCTGGACATATGCCCATGGTTTTCTCAAGCCTCACATTAACAAATGAGGTAAGGACACGGTCTGTTCTTGCCCATCATAATGACACTGGGACCTAGTGCTGAGCCTGGCACACAGTAGATGTTGTTGAACAAAATAACAATGGACAGTGCATCATCAGGTGGATAGTCATAGAACCTCCCCTGTAATGCGGAAATGAAAGGTGCCTCCAATTGTTCGCTGTGGTAGGCAATGTTACAGTTCTGTTGTGCTCATTTTCTTTTTCTATATTGAGATTATTATCCTTGGCAGAGGCAGAAGGATTGCTTGAGCCCAGGAGTGTGAGGTTGCTGTGAGCTAAGCTGATGCCATGGCATTCTAGCCCGGGAAACAGAGAGAGATTCTGTCTCAAAAAAAAAAAAAAAGTCAATGATTTAGTTTGGGGTTGCCCAGAAGCAGAGCCACTATCAGCATCTCAGTCATTTTCCCTCAGCCTTTCTCAGGGGCACCTCCAGACAGTCCCTGGGCAGTCTGCTGACTTCCTGTGTCACTGGTCTGAGCTTGTTCTCCAGCCATGGAAGCATGCTTGGTCTACATATGCATGGAATAGCCCGGACATGCCAGTGTGAATGTCCCCCAACAACCCTCAACCATGGGGATAAGAGTCAGTGAATAAATATCCCATATCCCTTGCTTCTCGGGGTGACAGTTGCAAGGTGTGTTCTGCACAGATGCTTCCAGGAAGATGGAGCTGCAGCTACCTGTAGTGTCCAATCATTAGCAAACCAACCCACGGCTTTCCCCTCTCCTTCCTCCCCATGTTCCCCACTCCCTCACCAGGCTTCCAGGGCTCACCTCCCAAAGAAACTGCTTGCACCAAACCCTTCTCTCAGGCTCTGCTTCTGGGCAACCCCAAACTAAATCACTGACTTTTGATAGTCTCAGAAGCAGAATTCCTGAGTTAAACCAAATGAATACCTTAAAGATTCAGGATATATATTGATTAGCAAGTATTTTCCATGTGAGGGCTTTCAGAGCTCTTTTCCTAAGCCTTAATTTTACTCTAAGAATCTGGACCCTGGCCTGGATACTTAGGAAGAGGAGGAAAAGAAGTCAAAGCCCTCACCTGCCAGGTCTGCACTGTAGGATCTTTAAGCAGTTTCATTTGAGTTTGTTCTTTTGTTGCTCACTTTTCTCTGTTGTTTGCCTTGCTTCACTTTCTTCCGGGTTCCTGGACAGAGGCCAGTGGTTATAGAATTTTCTCTTTTGTCTCTACAAATAGAAAGGGAGGGGGAATTGAATGCAGCAAAGAAAAGAACCTGGAAGGAAGAACGAGTGAGCTGTGGCTTTTGAATATTTCAGCCAGCCTTGGGTCTCTGTAACAACCAGAGTTGGGTATTTTCGGGGAAAATGTAAAGATAATAGACTGTGCTATAAACGGGTTTTTGTCATCATTAAACCCTTGCAATCTACGAGGAGGGCACAGTTGTGTTCCAAAATAAAGCTGCATGTTTGGGGATTGTCATAGTGACCTAGAAAACAGGGTTTCTCCGGGGAAACACAGGAATGAAGTTTCCAAACAGATTTACCACGGAGGCCCTGGCTGCACATAGAAAAAGGACCGAGCCTGTTTTCCTGAAAATGAGGGCCAATTCACTCTGTTTTGCCCAAGACTGCTTGGGCATTCCAAGAAAGCATCTTTGCTGGGTGGACACGGAAGATAGAAATTTGAGCACTCACCTTTTGTGTCCAGGCTGGGACTCCCTTTCCACTCAGTTTTTGCACATTGTGTGTGATGGACATTTTTTTCTTTTGTTTTTCTTGTTTACAGAATAAAGAGGAAGATGCCTTGGTCAATGACAGTTTAAACGATGTTATTAAATTAGACATATCTTCCCTCCAACCAGAGAATATCAGATGCCTCCCAAATGTGCTAGGTCCACACAGCCTTTCTAAAAACTCCCCGAGCTCTGCCCTCTTCTTGAGAATCTTAGCTTATTCATAAATCCACTGGTGGCGGGGAGAGGAATCACACGGCACCCACAAACTCCATGCCTGGTTGCCTGCAGGAGCAACTGCAGCGGAGTTCTAAGCTGAGCTGGCGTGGAGCACCACGGGCTGAGTGGCAGAGACTGCTTCATGTTTGCCAAACTCGACTTCCTTTCCCTTCCACACGTACAGCTCGATAGCACGCCTCAGCCCCCATCACAGTTAAGTGGGAACATGTGATTGGCAGAAGGGAGACCTGGATCATTTTCAGGCCTGGCCCCTCGGCTCTTGTGCACCCTTTCACATGCTGTCTTCCCACCATTCTTGCAAATAGATGTGCAGAACTCCAAGGCCCCCCAGGATGAGGGAGAACAAGACTGCAGAAGCCTGGGCACTGAGTCCTGGCATGGGGGTTACCTGCCCAGGAGAATTCCTGACGAGGAACATCAACATGAGACATCACATGAGTGAGAAATAGTCCTTCATTACCTTAAGCCATTTGGAGCTGTTTGTTACTGCAGTTAGTCTACCCTGACTAATACTTCCTGCCAGCTGTGGTTGCCTCTTGGCACGTGTATTAGTTCACCTGGATGGCAGAGCCAATTGCACTGTTGTCCCACCAAGGCCACCAAGGTTATTCACATGAAGGATGCATCCGTCACAAAATAGGAGGACGCGTGAAAAGCATGCGATCAAAGCATGTTCTCCATACCATGGGAGCACAGAAGTGGGAGCGTCCAGCCAACGACGACTGGTGGGATGAGAGGCCACGTGGCATGAAGACAGCAGTGACTCTCAATCAGATGTGCAATCCGCAGAACACCAGGCTGACTCTTGGCCTGTCTTTGCACTTGAGCAAGCAGCAGTCTGCATCCCGCAGCAAGTCAGAAGCAGTGGAAACCTGCACTGCAGATGCCATGCCACGATGCAAAGCCAAACTTCTTCCCTGCCACTCCGTGATATTGTCACACTCAAGGCTGCTTCTCAGGCCTCTTTCCTCTCCTACGCCGAATCCCCCCACACCTCTCCCTAATCCCATCCCAAACTGTATTTCTAACCTTCCCCGCCTCTCCCTGCCTGTTCAGAGCTACTCTTTCCCCCAGAGAGTAACTCTCCACCTTCTCCTCTGCCAGTCAAGCCAGGCTTTCTGGCCTGCCTGGCTCAGCCTTTCCTGTTACAGCTCACAGGCTCAACTGATGAGTTAATCATGACCCAGAAAGGTTCAAAAAAGGAAAATATGGACTCTTCCTAGGGGTGGGGATAAGGGAATAGCTATAAATATTTATGCATTATTAATACTTTTGTTTTTGATCACACATAGATGGTCGACTCCACTACCTGTAAGTTAGGTGATGTTGGCTAAATTCTGTAACAGCCCTGTGCCTCCATTTCCTACCCTGTAAAATAGGGTTTATAGACCTTCTCAGGATTCTTGCGAGGAATAAATGACATCAGATGGTATGCAAGTAGTGGCAGTAGGCAATGTCATTCTGCCCTTTCTGAATTTGTGGCTCCTTTGCTCTCTGTGAGGAGAATCGGAGGTGCGGGCCCAGCCCAATGGCACAAAGGTGGTAAACTGAGGCCCCAGCAGTCAGCAGCACCCGGTTTGGATGCCAGCTGCTCCGGATCTCACTCCTGAGTTTCCCGGTCAACTTTCAAGTGACCTTGAAGGAAGAGCCGCGTTTCTGCGCCTCCAGCTGAGCGTCCCCACCACAGGGGAAACATGCCCACCCCCGTCCCCCAGGGTGGGTTGTGAAGGTTAATGAATTGGTATTTGTGAAGTGCTTTGAGATCCGTGGATGAAAGGCCCTATGAAGTCAAAAGCGTTAGGATGATTATTAAATTGCCTTGCCTGAGGTCAGACAGCACAGGACTAGGGGAGCTAGAAAGGGAAGACTGGTTCCCTTTCTTCCATTCCCCTGCTGGAACAACTAAGACCGTAACCTGTTCTTGTTAAGACGGGCTGTCCCTCTGTGGGTGGATGTCCTCGGGCCGTCGCATCCTGGCTCCTTTATTCCCGGCACCCTGGTTAGGACCAGGCTCGGGCGGCTCGCCGGCCTGCTCATTGGAATGCAAGCAGCTCGCTCACTCGGGGAGGGCTCTGGTTTGCAGGTTTCAGCAGCTCAGGAGCCTGTTGTGTGCGGGGCAGACGTTCACACTTGACCCTGACACCCTTCTTGAGAAAGAATGGGGCAGTTTCTCCTGTGCCAACCGACACCAAAACGAAGGAAAAGCTCTGCTCTGGCATGACTTAGGGGGCTGCGTTCCACCCCAACCGGCTCTTTCCTACACCCCATTTTCTTTTTCTCCTCTCTTTCATTTTCTTTTCTCTTGCATTCAACCAGCATTGCAGTAGCAATATTTGTTTTACAGACATTTCCTCCGTACCTTTGTGTTTTCCTTCCCCCGTGTTGGCTGTTGTATAGAAACCTCATTGCAATTCAGACACATGTCACTTTTGGATGTCAGTGTGGCTGTTGCCACCCTGATTAGTTAAGATGAAGAAAAAAATACAGTGCCATATAAATAAAAAATTAGAGACTGTCACATTGTTTAAAAGGGGGCCACCTCCCAACGCCAGATCTCAGTGAAGCGGCATTCCTTCTGTTTCCTGGGTATCCCAGCTAAGGGGAGCGCTTCTAATGTCTTGTTTTTAGTGATTAAGTGGTTAATGATTTAATGAACTAAAAAAAAAAACTCATTTGTTGCTTCCCTTGGACTTGGAAAAAACCTCAAAGAGCTGATTTTCTGTGTACCTCAGTCCAATATTGCTACCTGCTGGGATACGAACACAGTCTCTAAATAAATTGCTAGTGGCCTTAGGCGGGTGGAAGAGTCTCTCTTTGATCCTGCTCGAGCGGATGAAGTCAAATGTTCAATCAATCAATCACGTTCATAACTTGCAGCTACAATCGGGCTGACAACAGCCTATTATTTATTTTTAAAATCATATATTTCATTATTGCAAAACACACAGGCTCTCACGAGGGGGAAAAGACTAAATTATTGATAAGCCATATAGATGACGGAGTTTGTTGTTTCTGACATGCTTGTCACTAACTATTGTCAGGAAGAATTTACTAAGATGTAGAGTCAGGAAAGTTGGCCAGGAATGTATGTCGCGCCAAAGCCGAGCTGGGGAGAGGAGACTCTAATGGCCTCTCTCCCTCTTATTGAATTCTTGTAGGTAGAAAGCAGCTGAAGGCAGAACAGGTTTCTATTGCAAAGCAAGACTTGAAAAGCCCCCAATTTGATTGCTACGGAGCAGGAGATTTGGTTCTCAAAATAGCCATGCGTTTGGGAAATGAATTTTTGCTGGTGTCTGTACATTCCTGGAAGTAACAATCGTAACACTCCAGAATTCCCACATGGACCAGGGCCAGGCATATTTATTCAATATCGTGTGTGGGGCAGGGGTGGGGGGAGATGGGGAGGCGATGTGCAAACGCAGCCTGGAGAAGCAGGCGTGGAGGGGGCTGGCTTGGGGCTCCCCTTGCTTTCAGAGGAAGAGGGGGTGCTCTGTTGCACCCCCAGCCAGGATCCCTGAGCAGGCAGGGCATTCCCAATGGAGCCGTCTTCCCTCTGGACCTGAGATTGAACTTCTCTAATAGGCTCAGGAGAAGGAAGAGAGGCCAGAAAAACGCTGACCACTCCTTTCTGTGCACTCCTCTCTCTCCCGTTTTCTGGGTCACTAGCAGAGGAGGTCATGGCAAGCTGAGATCTTAAAGCTGCCACCGACCTCCTCATCTGAACGGTGAAGAGTTGGACTGGAAAATCTCCCAGGCCCAGCCTTGTCACCTGGCTGTCACCTCCACGATAAGGAGGATGTTGCTCCTGGATCTGCTAGATTATAAGAAAGAGCCCCCTGGACTGAGGGAAGGGAAGATGTTTTATTAAATGCTCACTCATACAGATCAAATCCTATTAGAATAATATCATTACCTTGGAACAAAAACAGCCGTGGAACTAAAGATTTCTGACACCCACCCCCGTCTGACACCGCCTGGAACACAAGCACAATGTCAGTAAAATCGAAGCTCCTTTGGAAGTTGAGCCGAGATTTGACTTGTTCTCCTAAATTATTCGCTAATTACAAGATGATCTCCCAGTTGCGGGGCTGGGGAGAGACAGAGCTACGTGCGTGCGCCAGAACTGAAGGCCAAAGAGCCCTTCAGAATTAATCTGTCTCCCTGTTTCATAGATGAGAAAACTAAGAGTCAGAGAAACTGGAATCAGACAGGCGGTGAGTGGCAGATCGGGGTCCAACTCCTCCCCCAGGCGAACCGGGAAACCATGGCCAGGGAAAGAGGTGTCTCGCCCGGCGCGGTGGCTCACGCCTGTAATCCTAGCACTCTAGGAGGCCGAGGTGGGCGGATTGCTCGACGTCAGGAGTTTGAAACCAGCCTGAGCAAGAGCAAGACCCCCGTCTCTACTATAAATAGAAAGAAATTAATTGGCCAACTAATACATAGAGAAAAAATTAGCCAGGCATGGTGGCGCATGCCTGTAGTCCCAGCTACTTGGGAGGCTGAGGCAGGAGGATCGCTTGAGCCCAGGAGTTTGAGGTTGCTGTGAGCTAGGCTGACACCACGACACTCACTCTAGCCTGGGCAACAGAGTGAGACTCTGTCTCAAAAAAAAAAGAAAAGAAAAGAGGTGTCTCGGTTCCCACGGAGTGCTCCATCTCCCACGTTATGTTGCCTTGAAGTGTACTATTCCACACGCATTCACTGGGTTTTAAGACACTAAACTCATCTAGAACCTGAACCACCAGAAAGCTCACGTAATCGCAGGTGCTGACCCCTGGCAACGCGTCGCCGAGGTCATGACAGTATGGGATTTGGAAGTAACTTGAGCCAGTCTCCTGGGAGTCGGGAGCCCTTGCTTCCTGCCTCCTGCCACCCCTTCCTTTGGATGTGGCTGGCGTGCCCCCTTCTGAGTTCTATCCATAAGGTGAGGCGTGGTCATGACAAAGCCTCTCTCCTGGACCAAACTCAATCCAGGCTTCTCTGAGTCAGACACCTCCGTCCCTGTCCCTTCGGGGCCTGCACAGCCCGGTGCTGGAGCAAGTCCTGCTAAGCGGTTCAGAGAGAATGTCCCGCCTTTGACATCTGCCCACACTGGCCTGACGTCAGCAAGAATTCCACCCCCCTCCCCCGGGACAAAACGTCTTACTAACTTTCCATCCAGTGTCTCCCCCACCCCCAAACCTGCTCCTTGGCTGTGAATCCCCACTGGTTCTTGTTGTATTGGGAACGGCTCCCAGTTCCACGCTGGGGTCTCTCTCCCCCTATCACGACAGTTCCTGCATAAAACCTATTTTTACCACTTTAACTACTGTCTAGCTCTGGTTCTCTTTGACGGTCTATCCGTGCCTCAAGTCAACCTCTATCTCCAAAATTCTTCATACTCAGAAGCATTTCCCTTTTCATTTATTTTTTTTTTGAACCATTTGCCACCTCTGTTGGCACATATGGAAACTGAGTCAAGCAAAGCCATCAATGCACCAGACTAAACCATTTCTTATCATCTTCATGACACGGCAGAAATAACTCTTCACCGGAGCAGAGAAACCTGGCTTCTTAGTCCGGGCTTTGCCAAACCTGGGTGAGGCACGGGGATCTCCCTGCACCTCAGTTTTCTCATCTGTTAAATGGGGATGTTGACTTCTTTTCTGCCTGTCCAGCTGAGGCGGATTGCTGTGAGGATCTAAATCCATTACATAAGTGAAAGGAGGGGGGAAAAACAGCTTGCGTGCACCGCAGATGTGGAGTGGGAGTATTAGCTGGCGGTGGGAATTTACTACGGATGACACAGGCTGCGGCACATGTAAGATTACGTTGTTAATGACCTTCAGATGCCGACCTATGTAAATAGGCCTGTTGTGCTGCTTCGGGAGGGGGGAGGACAAAGGGATGGAGTGGGACTCATTAACTTCGTGGTGATGCTTTTTTGTGGCAGTTTCAAGGAAAACATTTTGGAGGGGAAAAACACAGCTGCCCCTGCACACAGCTGCTGCAGCGGAGAGACGCAGAGGCGCTGGCCCTTCCTTTGTCCTTCTCGGTCTTCTGGGTTGGGAGGTACGTTTGTCCACCAACAGCACATGGCGACCTCCTTTGGCAGTGCCCACAAACACTGCGGTCATCTCCTCTATGTGGCTTTTGTTCCTTTTGAAGCTCGTTCCTCGGGTGAGAGTTGCCACGTCAAGGAGGGCTGAGTACCTGCGTGATACAGGCTGGCGGGGGGCCAGACAGATGGCTCTTCCCCCCCAGCAAGATAAGACTCTATTAAGTACGGTTTTATTAATAGTCTCTCTCCCAGCCCTGGTCCCCTGGGAGCCTTCCGCGATTGGTCAGTTGTACGATTATAATGGGCACTAATTATACCTGGGAGCTAAGGTGTAGGAGGCCTGAACTTACAAAGCCCCTGGTGATAAGGATTTGGGTAAACACAACGAGCTGAAAAACCACTTCATCTTTCCAAAAGGACAAAGGAATTGCTTCTTGAAAATTGAGCAATTTAGGAGGAACAGTTAAACAGAGGAATGGGAAATGAAACCGAAATGCTCCCAGCTTTTCACCGTTAGGGGAGACTATTTGGAGAGGCCTAGGTGGATTAACCCCGTGTGGACCGCAGAGGACTCCCTGGAGAGCAGTCATCAGCTCGTTGTGGCGGTGGGTTGGGAACAGTGATGCCCCAAAGGAAGGGGCGTCTCAAGTGTGGAAGCCAAATTTGAGGCCCTTCTTTCTAGACCCCAGATATGTACATTGAAGCCCCCAAACAGCCCTGGCCTACACCCAGATACAAAAGCCCTTTCAATGGCTCTTTTTCTTCCAAATGACTCAGCGGCAGATGCACCCCTGACTGTGGAGCTGGTCTGCAGCCTGTAGCTTTTCTCCCTGGCATTTGTCACCCAGGAGCGCTCAGCAGGGCCGGATGATTGTATAATAACGTGCATAAGAGGCAGCTTGTGCTCCGAGAGGCAACAGCCCACACAAGCACTGAGAGGAACTTCCTGGAAGGAGGGCTGCCGAGGAAGCCACACAGGTAAGGGGGATCGATTATTTGCAGATAGTGGACAGCCGTGTTTTGCACACGGCACTGGACTTTTCATCCACGTCCTCCCTCGCTCCTGGCTTGCTTCCTCTTAACTTTAGAGTGACCCAGCCAGGTGGGGCTGTGATGGCCGAGCTGCTGCACTGCTCTCTGGAGCAGCTGGCCGCGTGGACCAGGACACCCCCAGCCCTAGTCTGGAAGAGACTGTCCGCCCACCCAGGGCACGTCATGGCCAGGAACGGTTTCGTTGAAGGCAAGTTCACTGGGTTGGATCACTGAGCCGGTGAGTCCAGAAGCCCAAGTTCAACGTCCTTGGCCTTGTCCACAGGCCCCATGTGGTCTTACCCTGCCACTCCGCTGGCCTCCTGCCGCTCTGCCACTCGCTGTCTCTGACCCAGCCACACGGCCTGCTCGCTGTTCCTCACACAGGCCTGGCTCCTGCCCCAAGACCCTCTCGTGTGCGCTTCCCTTGGCCTGGAACATTCTTCTCCAGGTAGCGTCACGGCTCCCCACTCCCTTCCTTTAGGTCTTTGTGCAAAGGCACATTCTTTGCCAAGCCATTCCCAAACATCTTGCATAAAAGAGCAGCAACCTCCTCTCTCCCAGCCTCAACCCCACCCTGCCGGGGATTTTTCTACAGAGCCTTTACTGCTATGGGACACGTTCTGTTCACTTGTCAATGTGTTTACTGTCTGCCTCCCCCACTGAATGAAGCTGCGTGAGGGAGACTTGGTTTTGTTCATGCTGCAATCTCAGAACTTAACAGAGTGCTCGGTTCATCGCTGGTGCTCAGAAAAAAAGTGTTCATGGAACTGCATTTGAATTCAAACACTCACCTAGACCTGTTTAGCTGGATCCCTTCTCAGGCCACATCCTAAGGCAGCTCCCAAAGACACGTGCCCTTGGGGGGTGTTTAAGAGGACCAGCCTTTTCTTCACTACAACAGAAACATGCATATGGCCTGAGGATGGTTCTGCAAGGACGTGATTAAAAACCGAAAGTAGGAGATGTGGATGACATAGACCTTGCCCTCTGGCAGCCGGCTGAGTAGAACCTTCAAAGTTTCCATGTGTGAGTCATTCTCACTTTTGATTTATTTTAGCAGAAAGTGGTTCCTAGACTTTTTGCCAGAACAGCGATCATTTCACTAGACTCCACTTGCCCAGGTTGTCAGAGGAGAAGGGACGTGCTTGCGTTGTGCAGCAGGAGAAGCAGACTGGAGCAGGCAGCCTCCGGTCCAGTCTTGCCCTTGGCACTGAACCATAGCAACGCCTCCCAGATACACCCCTGGGCTTCCGACTCCAGCTCCGAGGGATAGACTCTATTATTCACTCACAATTCTTCCTTCCCTCCTGCCCTTGCCCTGTTCACCGAGAGTCCTCATACCATTGATGTTAGATTTGACCATGTGACTTGCTTTGGCTTTATAATAGGGGCAGAGGTGACAGTGTGCCAGCCCTGAGCTTAGGCTTTCAGAAAAATCACTTTTTTCTTCCTACCTGCCACCCTTAAGGTTCTGACATCCACCATGAGAAGAGTGTGACCCGAAGAGCCATCGATCCAAGAAAGACACAAGAAAGAGATCTGAACCCAACCCACAGCCTGAAGCAGAGCTGCCCCAGCCAAGTCACAGACCCTTGAGTGAGAAAGG
This sequence comes from Microcebus murinus, assembly GCF_040939455.1. NCBI lineage: Eukaryota > Metazoa > Chordata > Mammalia > Primates > Cheirogaleidae > Microcebus > Microcebus murinus. The sequence continues at coordinate 15,507,759 of NC_134117.1, read as the reverse complement.
CACGTGTTTGTTGTTGGGGTTTTGATACTGTTTGTTACTCAGCGCTACTGCAGCAATAGCTGACCGATACTCACTGTGAGTTTTCTAGTGGTCAAGAATTTCCAGACTTTTACCATATCTCTCCCCACCAGCCTTTAAAGGTACAGCTACCCAAGGTCCATCTGTCAAAGGTACCTTTGGTACATTTCCCAGTGTTAAACAAAGAAAAAGACTTTACCTAAGAGAAACCGGAGTAACCGGAAGGTATAAGAGAGACAAAGAAAGGTATCACATAGATTATGCAGGAGATGAGAGAGATAATGACTGGTATATTTTGACTTTTGAGCTGTCATTATGAAGATAGATTGGCTTTGCTTGTCTTTTGTCCTGTATTTCAAAAGCAAGTCTCTAAATTATTGACTACTTTGGTGAACTCAAACACTCTCTAATTAATGATCTAAGTTTCCCTGGATGAAGTAAAAAAGGCTTCATAAGAGTAAAAGCTTTCATCATGTGACTGTTTTTTATTTAATCCTCACTCTGTTTAAACAACAAGGCTTTGGGATGTCCTTGTCACACTGTGCAGCAGGAACCCTGTAGAGGAGGGAGGGCGTGGGACTGCGTAGCTGACTCCAAGCCTCGGGAAGGCAAATTGGGATCATGACTTACTTTAGGAGTTTAGAAGGTTCTCCTGGGCACCTTTATGTAGGGCAGAGTTGCATTTGCTTCTAGAATAAGACCCCAGAATCTCATCAGCTTCTGCCAGAGATGAACGCCAACTTTCCCTGCAGCTGAACATTCCCCGGCTCCATTCAGCAATGATGCTAACCCACATTGAGTGCCTACTAAGTGCTGGGAGCATTGTAAATGCGTCACAAGTGGCACCTCATTTAAACAGCCCTGTAAAAGAGGCATAATTATTAAGTCCATTTTATTCATGAGAAATTGGATACGGAAATGTTAACTCACCCAGGATCACACAGCTGGTGAGTCAGGGAGCTGGATTGAGACTCAGGCAGTCTTGCCCTTGAGTTGGTGCTCTGAGCCACTGAGCTCCGGAAGCTTCCCTCTGAGTCCTTGACCAAAATCATCATCTCCAGCTCCTGCCTTCTCACCGGCAACTTTCAAAAGCCCAGCTGAGCCCCCGAAGGATGCACAGACCATTCATTGGTTCACATACATGAAAATCTGTGCCTGGAAGGAAGCAGCATGTTTGATCATCAGAGAAGCATCTTGGATTGTCAGAGAAGCAGGGACCTTGACCCTTCCTGGTGGTTTTACGGAACAACACTTGGGGGCATCAACTTATACTGAGGGTGCTACATGGAATGGCTGCATTGCTTTGTCACTTGGTACACTAAGGATGTCACTGGGGGGCTTGTCCTTGGCATAATCCAGTGATCACTGCATGAAGATTCATGGGACAAGATGCTCTCCAGTCTCATATCCAACCGATAGATATGAGTGCACATGATGGACACCTGCAGTCTTTCCTGCTTCACATAGACTCTAGGGGACTTTGAGACAAATGTCTAACCTGCCTCCATCACGTGGAGAGAGTGTCACAGCCCCAAATTTGTAAGTTAGTCTCTCTCTCTGGGCACCAGATGACTCTTTTAGGTTTGGTTTCCTTTGCTTTGCTTTGCTTTTTTCGCCTGCTCTTGCTATATTATGTGTGTGTATACACATGTGTGGGATTGTATGCTTCTCCAGCTTAGGGTACAGACATGATAACATCTCTTTTATTTTTCCAGTTCGTCATTTGAGTATCATCTGCCTTCTATTAGCAGAATGTCCATCTTCAGAGCTTCCTTATTCCTGAACCCTGAGTGTTTAAGTGAAGAAGTGAAACGTGTAATCCTACCTCTAATTGCTGAATGAATAGACAAATGGGGTGGCTGAGTGGTAAAAAGTTTTTGCTGTGGCCACTGCCACTTGGTGTCCCTGCTGGTCCCTCACAGTCCACTCCTGTGTGGAAGGTTCCTGCCAGGATCTCAGGGTATTCCACCTTGGACCTCACATTTGCTCTTTTGATTCACTATCATGTCAGCCATTCCTCCTCAAAGCACAACACAAGCCAGGGAGCCAACCAGGGGCACACCCCATGCTGGGCCAACCCACCCCCACCCGCAACAAAACTTCTGGGCTCTTGGGATGATCTTGGGCCATCAGCCCAAGTCCCTTGAAGAACTCCTTGGTGGTGGAGATCATATCTACCACCACGAGGTTCTTCTAGGGAGTTCCTTGTCTTCTCTCTTGCTGGAGAACCTTGACAAGGGCCATCCTTTAAGACCTCCCTCACTTTGAATTTCAGGGAGCAGTTTGGGGTTCTAATATAATGCCATCCCTCCCAGAAAGTCCTGAGCTCCTATTGTAAACATCCTCCCCTCTTTAGAGCTATATGTGTCTTGCCAAGGGGCAGTGGAGCCCTCCAAGTCAGTGCCTAGCTGACCTCACACGTTGCATGTGGTCCTGAACTTTGAGCAACCTGTTCTCATGCACCTTGGCTGCCCAGTAGCTGCATTTGCCATCATTCACCCTCTTAACTGTTCAGTAACTTCTTAAGTGCCTCCTAGTGTGTCAGGGCTGGGAATGAAGCCTCTGATAAAATGGGAATCTTCCCAAGCCCTTAAGAATCTTACAGGCTAGTGAGGGAAGACAGACAATCAGGTGTTAAAGAAAAAATAATAAAGTATTTACAAACAGTGTGATAAAGAATGGAAGAAATGATTAGTGCCTCAATCCCTGGTCACTGGTGAGCCCACTGCCAGTCCCCCGAGAGCTGAGAAGCTCAGGGGAAGCAGAAAGCAGGCAGAGCTTTCAGATATCTCTGCCACATGGGGGGAGTCTGTCCCCAAAGGAATTAATTACCAGGACACTTCTATGTAGAATAAGCCGGAAGCCTTGTTAATGAGGTTCATTCTTATCTCCTTTGGAATGATGGTCAGAGAAGTAAGAACTGTATAGCTCAAAGGGATCCTGGAGTCCTTCTTGTGCAATCTGCTCTTTCCTTTGGGGGAAGGTGATAACTGACATCCAGAGACAGGAGGTAACCAGGGAAAGTCACTCAGCAAGTGCTGGAAGAATTAATCCCATGTTCCACACCAGAAGAAGGCCGGGTCTTCCATTGTTGCTAAACCTTATGCCTCAAAGGAAGAAAGGACTCTTCCAAGGTACTTTACCACGAAGAAGGCAAATTGGGCAACTTCCCCCCTCTGTATGGAGGACTTTCTTTGATGCTTTTAACTGTCAGGTAATAAGCATGAAGACAAAATGCTGAGTAGCTATTTGATGATAATATCATGCTTTCAGACCAATTCTAAGATCATTTACTTTCAGATTACTTCTTAACCAGGTTGAGTGTCCCTTATCCAAAAGTGTTTGGGATTTTTTTCAGATTTTAGAATATTTGCATTAGACTTACTGGTTGAGTAACACTAATCCTAAAATCTGAAAAGCAAGATTCTTCAAAAAGCATTTCCTTGAGCAGGATGTTCGTGCTCAAAAAGTTTTGAATTTTTCTTTGAACAAAATGACAATGGAGAGACAAGTTATCAAATCCTCTGGGACACAGCTAAAGCAGTACTGAGAGGAAGGTTTATTTCCATAAATGCCTATAACCAAAAGTCAAAAAGATCACAAATAGACAATCTAATGAAACAACTCAAAGAGCTGGAAAAAGAAGAACAGACCAACCCCAAACCCAGCAGAAGAAGTAAAATCAACAAGATGAAATCAGAACTAAACGAAATTGAAAACAGGAAGCTATACAGGAGATTAATAAAACAAAAAGTTGGTTCTTTGAAAAAAATAAACAAAATTAACACGCCATTAAGTAGGCTAACAAAAAGCAAAAAAGAGAAATTTCTAATAAGCTCCGTCAGGAACAAAAAAGGAAATATCACAACTGATTCCAAGGAGATACAAGATATAATTTACGAATACTACAAAAACCTTTATGCACACAAACTGGAAAATGTGGAGGAAATGGACAAATTTCTAGAAACACACAGCCTCCCTAGGCTCAACCAGGAAGAAATAGAATTCCTGAATAGACCAATCTCAAGAGCTGAAATAGAAACAGCAATTAAAAATCTCCCTAAAAAGAAAAGTCCTGGTCCAGATGGTTTCACACCTGAATTTTACCACACTTACAAAGAAGAACTGGTGCCTATCTTGCAGAAATTATTCCACAACATCAAGAAGAATGGAAACCTCTCAGGCACCTTTTATGAGGTGACTATTACTCTGATACCAAAACCAGGAAAGGATGCAACAAAAAAAGAAAACTACAGACCAATATCCCTAATGAATAGAGATGCAAAAATTTTCAACAAAATCCTAGCTAACTGAATCCAGATGCTTATCAAAAAATAATCCATCACGACCAAGTGGGCTTCATCCCAAGGATGCAGGGATGGTTCAACATACGTAAATCTATAAATGCAATTCACCACATAAACAGAAGCAAAAAAAAAAAAAGACCACATGATTCTTTCAATAGATGCAGAAAAAACTTTTGACAAAATTCAACACCCTTTCATGATATGTACGAACACTTAATAAAATAGGCATAGAAGGGACATACCTAAAAATGATACAAGCCATATATGACAGACTCATAGCCAACATCCTACTGAATGGGGAAACATTGAAAGCATTTCCACTTAGAACTGGAGCCAGGCAAGGCTGCCCACTATCTCCACTTCTATTCGACATAATGCTGGAAGTCCTGGCTACAGCAATCAGACAGGAAAGTGGAATTAAAGGTATCCAAATAGGGGCAGAGGAGATCAAACTTTCACTGTTTGCTGATGATATATTATATTTAGAAAATGCCAAAGATTCAACCAAGAAACTCCTGGAACTGATAAATGAATTTAGTAAAGTCTCAGGATACAAAATCAATACACAGAAATCAGAGGCATTCATATATGCCAACAACAATCAAATTGAGAACCAAATCAAAGGCTCAATTCCCTTCACAATAGCAACAAAGAAATTAAAGTACCTAGGAATATACTTAACCAAGGAGGTAAAAGACCTCTACAGGGAGAACTATGAAACACTGAGGAAGGAAATAGCAGAGGATGTAAACAAATGGAAATCCATACCATGCTTGTAGGTCAGCAGACTCAACATCATTAAAATGTCTATACTACCCAAACTGATCAACAGAGTCAATGCACTACCTACTAAAATCTCATCATCATTCTTCACAGATATAGAAAAAATAATTTTACGCTTCATTTGGAACCAAAGAAGACCCTGCATATCAAAAGCAATACTAGGCAACAAAAACAAAATGGGAGGTATTAATATGCCAGATATCAAACTATACTACAAAGCTGTGGTAATTAAATCAATCTGGTATTGGCACAAAAATAGGAATATGGACCAGTGGAACAGATCTGAGAATCCTGATATAAAACCATCCTAATATAGCCATCTAATCTTTGACAAAGCAGACAAAAACATACACTGGGGAAAAGAATCCCTTTTCAATAAATGGTGCTGGGAAAACTGGATAGCCACTTGTAGAAGGCTGATGCAGAACCCACACCTTTCACCTCTCACAAAAATCAACTCATGCTGGATAACAGACTTAAACCTAAGGTATGAAACTATTAGAATTCTAGAGGAAAATGTTGGAAACACTCTCCTAGACATCGGCCTAGGCAAAGAGTTTATGAAGAAGTCCCCAAAGGCAACCACAGCTGCAACAAAAATAAGTAAATGGGACATGATCAAACTACAAAGCTTCTGCACAGCCAAAGAAATAGTCATGAAAGTAAACAGACAACCTACAGAATGGGAGAAAATTTTTGCATCCTACACATCTGATAAGGGGCTGAAAACTAGAATATTCTTAGAACTCACGAAAATCAGCAAGAAAAAAATCAAACAACCCTATCAAGAAGTGGGCAAAGGACTTGAACAGAACTGTTCTAAAGAAACAGAAGAATGGCCAACAAACATATGAAAAAATGCTCAACATCTCTAATCATCAGGGAAATGCAAATCAAAACCACAATGAGATATCATTTAACTCCAGTGAGAATGGCCTTTATCAAAAAGTCCCCAAACAATAAATGCTGGGATGGATGCGGAGAGATAGGAACATTCCTACACTGCTGGTGGGACTGCAAACTAGTTCAACCTCTTTGGAAAGCAATATGGAGATACCTTAAAGCAATACAAGTGGATCTACCATTTGATCCAGCAATCCCATTACTGGGCATCTACCCAAAAGATCCAATGACACTCTACAAAAAAGATACCTGCACTCTAATGTTTATAGCAGCACAATTCATAATTGCAAGGCTGTGGAAACAGCCCAAGTGCCCATCAATCCAAGAGTGGATTAATAAAATGTGGTATATGTATACCATGGAGTACTACTCAGCTCTAAGAAACAATGGTGATATAGCACATCTTGTATTTTCCTGGTTAGAGCTGGAACCCATACTACTAACTGAAGTATCCCAAGAATGGAAAATAAGCACCACATATACTCAGCAGCAAACTGGTATTAACTGAGCAGCACCTAAGTGGACACATAGGAACTACAGTAATAGGGCATTGGGCAGGTGGGAGGGGGCCGGGGGGGGGCAGGTGTATACATACATAATGAATGAGATGTGCACCATCTGGGGGATGGTCACACTGGAAACTTCACACTTGTGGGGGGAGGGGGGACAAGGGCATTATTTGAAACCTTAAAATTTGTACCCCCATAATATGCTGAAATAAAAAAAAAAAGTTTTGAATTTTGGAGCACTTCAGGTTTCAGACTTTGGGATTAGGAATGCGACCATAGAGCCATGTCCTTAGGGCTAAGGCACTATTGGTTGGATTTCTCTTACATGCAGCCCAAAGCATTCCTAACTGATAAAGGCTCCTTTAGAGTTACTTGTCCTATTAAGCTCTGAATACATCAACTGTTACCAGTAGAGTAGGGACATTGTATGGATTTCATTAGTAAATAGGTAAATATTTTTTTCAGATAAAATTCACATAATAGTAATTTAACCATTTTAACTATTTTAAAATGTGCAATTCCTTGGTGTTTAGTACATTCACAATGCTCTGTATCCATAACCACTGGATCCATTACCACCATCTAATTCCAGAACATTTTCCAAAAAGAAACCCAAACGTATTGAGCAGTCACTCTCCATTTCCCACTCCCCACAGCCCTTGGCAACCACGAATCTCTCTGTCTTTATGGATTTGCCTATTCTGGACATTGCACAGAAGTGGAATCATATGCTATGTGGCCTGTCGTGTCTGGCTTTTTTCACTTAGCATAATGTTTTCAAAGTTCATCCATGATATAGCATGTACAGATGGTCCCCAACTTACAATGATTTGACTTATGATTTTTTGACTTTAGAGCAGCATGAAAGTGATACACATTCGGTAGAAATCATACTTCAAGACAGGCTAGGCTAAACTATGATGCTCTATGGGTTAGGTGTATTCAATGCATTTTCAATTTATGATGGGTTTATCAGGATGTAACTCTATTGTAAGTTGAGGAGCATCTGTATCTGTACTTTATTACTTTTTATGGCTGAATAATCCATTGTATGGATATACCAGATCTGTTTTATCCATTTATCAGTTGATGGACATTTGGGTTGTTTTCACTTCGGAGCTATTATAAATAATGCTGCTATGAGCACTTGCATAAAGTTTTTGTTTGACCATATGTTTTCAATGATCTTGGGAATAAACCTAGGAATGTAATTGCTGGGTCATATGGTAATTCTCTGTTTAGCTTATTGAGGAACTGCCAAACTATTTTCCACAGTGACTGCGCCATTTTACATTCCCACCAGCAATGTATGAAGGTTCCAAGTACTCCACATCCTCATCAACACTTGCTATTTTCCTTTTTTAATTTTAGCCATCCTAGGGGGTATAAAGTGATATCTTGCTTTGGTTGGTATACCCCTAATGACTGATGATGTTGAACAATTTTTTTCATGTGCAATATGGACATTTGCTTTTCTTCCTTGGAGAAATGTCAATTCTGGTCATTTGCCCAAATTTAAATTGAGTTTCTTTTTCTTATTGAGTTTTAGTTCTTTTTATATTCCAGATACTAAACTCCTAATATACGATTTGCCAATATTTTGTCTCATTCTAGTGTTTGTCTTTTCACTTTATTAATAATGTCATTTTGTGCACCAAAGTTCTTAATTTCAATGAAGTCCAATTTTCTGATTTTTTTTCTTCTGTGACTTATACTTTTGATGTTACATTTTAAAAAATCATTGCCTAATCCAAGGTCATAAGGATTTATACCTATGATTCACCTATATTTCCTTCTAAGAGTTTTATAATTTTAACTCCTATATGTAAGTCTTTGATCCATTTTGAGTTACTTTTTTGAATATGGTATGTGGGGTATAAATTAATCCTTTCTCATGTGGATATTCAGTTGTCCTAGCACCATTTTGAAGACCGTTCTTTCCCCCATTGAATGGTCTTGGCACCCTTCCTAAGAAATCAATTGACCAGGAATGTATGGAGTTAATTCTAGACTCTCAATTCTGTCCCATTCATCTATAGGGCTGACATTATGCCAGCACTTCACTGTTTTGATTACTATAGCTCTGCAGTAAATTTTGAAATCAGAAAGCGTGAGTCCTCCAACTTTGTTCTTTTTTTCCCCCCAAGATTGTTTTGGCTATTTTCTGTCCTTTACAATTCCATGTGAATTTTAGGACCAATTTGTCCATTTCTGCAAAAAAGATCACTAGAATTTTGATAGGTGCTATGGTCTGAATATTAGGGTCCCTCTCCACACCCAAATTCATTTGCTGAAATTCTAACCTCCAAGGTTGTAGTCTTCAGAGACCTTTAAGAGATGATTAGTTCATGAGGTCAGAGCCCTCATGACTGAAATTGGTATCCTTATGAAGGATAACACACAGAGCTAGCTCTTCCCTTCCACCATTTGAAGACACAGCAAGAAGGCACTGTCTATGAGCCAGAAAGTGAGCCCTTCCCAGATGCCAAATCTGCCTTGATTTTGGATTTCCCAATCTCCATAACTGTGATAAATAAATTCTGTTGTTTATTAGTGACCCAGTTTCTATTTTCTTGTAGCAGCTCAAGCAAACTAAGACTATATGCCTTGAATTTAATCTGTAGATTAGCTTGGGTAGTGTTGCCATCTTAACAATATTGTCTTTCAACCTATGAACATGGCATGCCTTTCCATTTATTTAGAAATATTTGATTTTTTCCAACAATTTTTTGTAGTTTTAGTGTACAAGTCTGACATTTCCTTAAATTTATTTGTATTTCATTCTTTTTGATACCACTATAAACAGAATCATCTTTTTAATTTTATTTTTAGATTGTTTATTGCTAAAGTATAGAAATACAACTGAGTTTTGTATATTGATCTTATATTCTGAAACTTTGCTAAACTTGCTTATTAGCTCTAGTAGTTTATGTTGTGCATGGTTCTTTAGGGTTTTCTATATGTTAAGATCATGTCATCTTTGAATAGAGAAAGTTTGTGTCTTCTTTTACAATCTGCATGGCTTTTATTTCTTTTTCTTGCCTAATTGCTCTGGCCAGAACTTCCAATACCATGTTAAACAGAAGTGGTGAGAGTAGGCATTCTTACCTTGTTTCTGATCTTAGGTGGAAAGACTTTAATCTTTCACCATTGAATATAATGTTAGCTGTAAATTTTCATACATACCCTTAAGGTTGAAGAAGTCCCCTACTATTTCTAGTTCATTGAACTGTACATTTCTCCTTTCTATTCTGTCAGTTTTTGCTTTTATGTATTTTTGGGCTATGTTGTTAGATGTATGATATTCATAACTATTACAATTATCTTACAAGATTGACCCTTTCATAATTATATAATATTCTTCTTTGTCTCTTATAACAATTTTTGCCTTGAAGTCTATTTTGTCTGATGTGTAACTACTCCAGCTCCCTTTTGGTTACTGTTGTCTGGAATATATTTTCTAAATTCCCCTTTTCAACCTATTTGCTTCTTTGAATATAATATCAATCTCTTGTAGACAGCATATAGTTCTGCCAAACCCTGCCTTTTAAATGAAGAGTTTAACCCATTTTCTTTTAAAGTTATTGATGAGGAAAGGCTTGTTTCTTTCATTTTGCTATTTGTTCTATATGTCTTATATCTTTTTTGTTCCTCAATTCTATAGTACCATCACTGCCTTCTTTTGTGTTAAGCAGATATTTTCCAAAATACCATTTTCATTCCTTTGTTTCTTTTGTGATATAGTTTAGTTCATAGTGGTTACTCTGGATGTTGTAATTAACATCTTAATTTATAACATTCTAGTTCAAATTAATATCAATTTAGTTTCAATAGTATTTAAAATCATTGATTCTATATTACTCTGCTCCTTTTTATGTTGCTATTGTCACAAATTACATGTTTATATATTGTGTGCCCATCAACTTTGATTTATAATTATTGTTTTATGCAGTTGTGTGTCTTTTTAAATCACATAGGAAAAAAGAGGAGTTACAAATGAAAAAATAGATTAATAATAAATTTTGTATTTACCCATGAAGTTACCTCTAACAGTCTTCTTTATTTCTTTGGGTATATTTGAGTTATTGTCTAAAAGACATTTCTGCTCAAAAGAGTATTTCTTTTAGGGAAGATCTACTAGTAACTATTCTCTTAAATTTTGTTTATCTGAGAATATTTTAATGTCTCCTTTATTTTTGGAGCATAGTTTTGCCTCATATGGAATTCTTGGTTGATAGAGTTTCTTTTTTTTTCCTTCAGCATTTTGAATGTGTCATCCCACTGCCTTCTGACCTCCATGGTTTCTGATAGGAAATCAGCTGTTATTCTTATTGAAACTTAACAATTACACATGATGAGTTGCTACTCTCTTGCTGCTTTCAAGATTCTCTTGTCTTTAATTTATACCTTGATTATTACTTTCTGCTTGTGTAGCAAACTCCACGTAGGAGTAGCTTCTTGGATGTGTAGATTAATGTTTCCATCAAAATTGGGAGGTTTTCAGTTATTATTTTTAAAAATATCCCTCTATCCCTCTTTCTCTTCTCTCTTGTGACTACCATTGTGCCTATGTTAGTATGCTTGATGTTATCCCACAGGTCTTTTAGGCTTTTCATTTTTCTTCATTTTTTTACTTTCTGTACCTCAGACTGTATCATATCAATTATCCTATTTTCAAATTTGTTGATTCCTCCTTTTCTTTGCCTAGATATGCTATTGAGCACATCTAGTGGATTTTTCATCTTGGTTATTGTACTTTTCAACTCCAGAATTTCTATTGGTTCCTTTTTATAATTTCACTTTACTGATATTCTCTATTTGATAATACATCATTCTGATGTCTTTCTTTTCTTTCTTCCTTCCTTCCTTCCTTCCTTCCTTCCTTCCTTCCTTCCTTCCTTCCTTCCTTCCTTTCCTTTCTTACTTTCTTTTATGCCCATGGTTTCCTTTAGCTCTTAGGGCATATTTAGAATAGTTGATTTAAAGGTCTTGGTCTAGTAAGTCCAACATCTAGGCTTCCTCATGAACTATTGATTGCTCTTCTTCCTGGGTATGAGCCATTTGTTTTATTTTTTGTTGTTGCCAATTGGACATTTTGAATATTATAATGTGGCAACTTTGAGGTTGTATTTTTTGTCATTTGTGACTGCTGAAGCCTCTGTTCTATTAGCTTAGTAGTTAGCTAGTGATTGAACAGAGGTTTTCTTAAATATCTGAAACAAGTAAGCAAACAAAAAACAAATCTCCCAGTCTTTGAAGGTGGGCTCTGTGTGTGTATTGGAGCATACCTTCAACACTCAGTCAGGCAGTTGACAACTCTGCCTCAGCCTTTATTTTCTGCTTATGCAGCATCTGAAGGTCAGCCAGAAGTGAGGAGTCAGGATTTCCTCAGGTCTCTCCTGAGCATACAACTATCCCTGGGCATGCTTGTAGCCCAAGAAAGTGTCAGACCTTTTTAAAGCTCTAATTTCCCAAAGCACCTCATTGCCTAGCCTTTCCTCACAAGCATTTTGGTTAGTCTACTGTTTTTTCAAACTGCTGATAGAGACAATAGGTAAAAGAATAAGGCAAGGTCTTTTGCCCTAAGGAGGTCACAATACTTAGGATGAATGAAAATTCTTGATGAAATATTCTGGTTGTATACGACAGCAAAATAATGCTCCATAAAAGTAATAGTCATATATTCAGATGCACCTCCGCCTTTTCTTCTCACCCTCTCCTTTCCTTCTCTCCTTTCCTTCTCTCCTTTCCTTCTCTCCTTCCTTCCTTCCTTCCTTCCTTCCTTCCTTCCTTCCTTCCTTCCTTCCTTCCTTCCTTCCTTCCTTCCTTCCTTCTCTCCTTCCACAAATATAAGATGTGCTAGGCACTGCCTACATAATAAAAATAAAGCACTAACCAAAACAGATTTGGTTTCTACTCTCATGAGACATACACTCTGGTGGTTGAGTCAGGAATTAAAAAGACAATCACAAATGATTAATTACCATTGAATATTGATAACAACAGAGATTTGTGACCCAATCTCAAGGGTCATAAGTTGTGTCCTCAGAGAAAAGATACTTACTGTAGGATTTCAGAAAAGGAGAAATAAGAGTGATGAAAGAGAATAAGTAAGGGGGATGCTCAGGAGCAAGAACTAGGAGATATGCAAAGGCCCTGAGGCAGGAGGACATCTGAGGGTAGGGAATGGAAAGCAAGGCCAGTGTGCCCAGCACCCAGAGGGAGGGAAAGCAATGGTACCATGTGAGAGTAGAAAAGGAATGGTGCAGGGGACATGCCACCCAGGGGCTCATGGTACAGATTTGGTCCTTATCCTAAAAGCAATGGAAGCTGTAACAATCCTGATCCCTAGTGGGGGTGAGGTACTCACAGCTAATTCTAAGACCCAAATGTGTCTCCAGAATGTAACTTTTTCCCTATAACTAATGTCAACATGACCTTGCACCTCCACCACAGAGAAATAAAACACTCACATTTGACATTCTTAATATCTCAGTTGTCTCCAATTTAAAATAATTTCTTTAAGGTTAACTCTTTGTGATAAATATTTGGTCTTTTCAGAAAGTGCTCTCAGTTAATTCTAGAGTTTTCTTACCCCATCTTCAGCCCTTCTCCCTGGGGCAGTCTAGCTGTTCATTGTTGTTGTTTCTTCATTTGTTTGTTTGTTGTGGGGGTGGGGCTTCTGTCCCATCCTGGCATTGTGGAGAGGTGTGTCCAATGGGTTTCTCTTCCTTGTGCCACCCATGGGTCTTCACCAGCCTCTCCAGATATGTTTCCCATCCCTGGTCCCTGGGGGCTGGTACCCACTGAGGTGGGACTGGGCCAGGCTCCCACTAAGTCCACACACTCTGTAGCCTTCTTCCTCTCCCTTCCTTCCCTTCTATGTGGTCAGTGTACCATTTGGGAATTAAAGATGAACCCTCAAATAGTGGCCCATGCATTCTGACCCAGTCACTGGGATGGGTTACTTTGATGCACTCTGTACTCTCACCCCTGCTAGGCTAAAGGATTGTGTCTGAGTTTTAAAACTGAAAATTCCATGCTTGGGAAACCCTCTGGTCCCAGGCAAACAGAGCTGATTAGTCTCCCTTCACCCATGCCTCCTTGCAGCCAGTGGCTAGAAGTCAGGTGGCCAGGGTTAGGAGTTACACAAAGAATGGAGATTGATCCAGAGAAGGAAGGAAAGTGGTCCACACTTACATAGCCATGAGGCTTCCATGTAGGTTTCATTCCACGCTGGTGAGAAAATAAAACAATCTCCTTGCTTGCATTTTTGGCCAAGGAAGAGATATTTCTCAGCATAAATGGATTTGATTAAATAAATAAATAAATAAATAGACACATGCTTTAAAGTGTAGAGATTAAGTAGCTAAGCCTTATGCTGAAGTAAGAAGAAAAACAAGAATCTTAGGTCATGTATCTAAGTTTAAACAAACATCATCTAATTCTTATTTATTTGGATAACACTTTGGAGCAGGAGAAAAAAGTCAAATGTTACAGTTACAGCATCAAAAACATATGTAAAGAAGCTCTTACTAACCCACGCGGTTGATGGGAACTGCCCTTTTGGAAGGGGCACGGAAGAATGCCTTTGTGCTGTGGAGTTTTTCTGTTCTTGACTTACCAGATCAAGGACAGATGTGAATGTATTTTTCAACTTCATAATCAACAGGGAGTATTGCAACCTCAAGCAGCTGGGGAAGAAAGCTGTGTATAATACAACGTTCTTTCTGGAAACTGACTTTTATTTCAATGGGCAAACTGGGAGACGTCCAGGGGGTATATTTTGATTCACTGGGTGAAATATGGTTTTGGCAGGGGATGTCTCGGAGTTTCTCCTGGGGTTCGGAGAAGTCGCTTTTGCCCCCTTAGGGAAAGGCTCCCTCTTCAAATCAGTGCCTGGCTGTCTTTTCTGTCTGCGCCAAACCTGGTAGAAATGCCACCTGAGGGTAGGGGCCAGGCACGGAATTACTTACGGGGTGCCAAGGACTGTGCTGTGCTTTACATGTCAGCTCATTTGAGGGAGGCCGTGCAAGTCCTTGGGCCCTTACCCAGAAATGACTGAGGGCCAACATATTTTTAAATTGACCCTCTTTTTCTTTTTCTCTTTCATATTTTAGAAAAGGAATAATATGGGGCATACACAGTCCAGAGTTCCTCAAACTGCAGCCCACGGGCCACATGCGGCAGGCTGAGGACATTTATCCAGCCTGCCGGGTATTTTTGCCGCTGCCTGTCCTGCTTAGCAGCCGACTCGTCCCGGGCCCACAGTGCGCATGTGTGGAATGTGCGCCACACTCTCCACCGGTCTGAGGGACAGTGAACTGGCCCCCTGTTTAGAAAGTTTGAGGACCCCTGGATACATTACGTGACACCACCACCACCACCACCACCCTGGCCATAGGATCAAACACATTAGCACTTTGCATGAAAAACTATGACTATTCACATTTGGTGGGACAAATAAAAATTATAATTTGCCTTATATTAATTCAAGCCAGACTTTAGAACCAAATGAGTTTTAGTGCCAAACTTTTTGGGGGAAGAAAAGAGAAAGTCTTTCTGTTTTCAGAATTTTCTGCATTTCAGAACAAAAGGAAGGAACGTAGGAATTCTGGACCCCGATTATAATGCCTGTGTAACAGGTAAGGAAGTCGAATGTGCCCATTCGCTCACAGCTCAGTCACTTCTAATTTTCAACAACCATTTCAAGATTAACTCCATCTCTTTTGGGTCGATACTCAGTCTTTGTGGAATCTTGGCTGCCGTGGCTGAGTCTCGGTTGCTCAGCTAAGACCCCTGGCTGCACAGGCACCCGCCTCCAGCTCCCCCTACATCCCAACCGGTTCTCCCTCCTTGTCTCCTCAAGAAGGAGGGTCACTGGGCCAGCAGCAGACAATAATGCGGCTTGTTTTTACTAAAGTGAAACACCCATAGGCCTCCCTGCCTGGGACGATGCCAGTGACACTGTTCTGCTGGGTGACAGATCACTGCCGACTCCCCAATAACTCCCCAATTGCAGGCCGACAGGGGGTTGCGGGTCCTGGCTGGTGGCTCCGCAGGGTTGCAAAAAGTCAGGGAGCCACCAAATTCGCCTCTTGCCTCTTCCGGCAGCTCATGGCCGTCTTTCAAGAAGGTAAAAAGCCTTGCTGTCCAGGAGCGCTCGAGACAGAATAGCAAAGGAGCCCGACCGTGCCTGGGAAGAAAGCAAACTTCTCCCGAAGTGCAGAAGTACTGCGCTGTGTTTGGCTCCCCCGCTGACCCAGCTAATGTTCTAACTTTCAAAGAACCAGGTAGGAGTCTGACATGCTGCCTGCAAAAAGAGAGAAAAATCAAATCTTCCCCGAGAACTTTTAAAGTTACTTTCTTCTCTTCGTTTCTGAAGGGACTTGGGCCCAAGTTCTTGCCTGGAGAGAAAGTGCTCTCAGGAGCTCAGGGGGTGGGAAGAGAGCGTGTGGGCTTGGGAAGATGCCCCGGAGGCGGAGGGGAAGCTGACAGGGAAACAAGGGCTGATGCAGATAACAAAACCCCATCCTGGTCCCCTTGGATCTGAGCCGGGAGCTGTGCAGAGGGGGGACCATTATGCTATGTCATCAATTCTAAAACAAACCTCCATTGCAGGCTGTGACATCACCAAGCTTACAACTCATGGTATCTCAGCAGTGGGTCATAGTTTAAGCCACAGCATTTTTTTCTTTCTTTTTTTTTTTTTTACTTTTTTCAGTGGTACATAAAATAGTGGTGCATCTTATAACCAGCGGCAGATTAGATTTGTGCAAGTCAGGTGTTACCTCATCGTACAGATGAGGCCTGGAGAGGTTAGGACACCTGCCCAAGGCCACACGGCCACTAAGTGGACTTGAAACAAGGTCCGTCTGGTTCTCCGTCCCTGGCTGCCTGTGGGGTGGGAGCTGTGCGTCCCGTCCTGGAGCAGGGGGAGGTCCACTCTCCAGGCGAGCCTGAGGAGGGGAGGGGCCTTGCCAGACCTGGCCCAGCCTGCCAGTGCTGGGAGGGGCGCATGCGGGTGAGAGAACTAGACGGCACAGGGCTGCTCTCCATTTCCTGCACGCAGGGTTCTGTTTTTGTTGCTGCTTAGCTCTTAAGCATCGGCTGGTTTCAGAATCTGCCTCTGAGTTAGATGCACTTTAATTCAGAGTAGCCAAATTGTCAAAAATAATAATAACAGTGACTCCTTCCAGGGAGGCAGTGGGGAAATGGAAAGAGGCCAACTTGGAAGTTAGATGCATCCGATTAGAATCCTGGTTCTTGCTGCTAAAAGCAAGCTGGCAAGTTCCTTAGATTCTCCAAGCCTCAGTGCCCTCATCTGTAAAATGGAAGCAAAGAGAATGCCCACCTGGAGGTACTGCTGATTTCCTGAATGGAAAATGCCTGGGCTGTGGTAGAGCTCAGTAAATCAAAGTTACTCTTTTATCATTATTGTTATGTCATGATGATGATGATGATGATGGAGATGGACAGACACGACAGGCCCTTTTTCTCAATTGCCTCACATCTTTTGTACCCTCCCCCCCCAGGGCTCTGCCATCCGTCTCCCTTGTTGCTGGGCTGATGTCCCTCTCCTGCCCTCTCAGCCACAGGTGCACCCTGAGCGTGACCCAGGCAAACCCAACCTGCCCACTCTTGGGCTCCCCTAGAGAAGGAGCCCTCTGCAAAGAGGTGGCCAACGGGGCCATGAATGTCCCTCTGTTGTCCCCAGGGGCCACTCCCACATTCACTCCTTCTTTTGTTCACTTCAAACAGCTCAGCTCCCTGCTTCCTTGGGCTCAGGGTGGCCCCAGAGCAAATGACAGTGACAGCCTTGCTGGATAGTTTCTGGGTGCTGTGCCCACACTGGGGTCTCCCGTACTGGGGGGGCACCCAGCTTCCCCTGTGGGCTCCACGGGGGCGGTTAAGCTACAGCCCTCTGCCCAGGTGCTCCGGGCACCCGACATGCCTGGTCACTGCCCACAAGATACTCGGGGCTGCTGGCAACCCCAACTTAGGCCCTCCCTCGGGACCCGAGTTCACAGGCAGCTGCCTCTGCTACTCCTCACCACAGCCTAGGAGAAAGGGTCTGTAATTTCCATTTTCCGGATGAAGAAACAGAGGCTCAGAGAGGTTACGTGTCAAGTCCAAGTTTACGGCCGAGATACAGATAGAGCCTAGATTTGGGCTCAGGGCTGACCGTAGTGATCCTCTCCTACATCCAGCACCTTGGATCAACTGCCAGGGGGGCTGTCCTTTGCCACAGAATCAGGGCAGGGCACAAGCAAGAGAAAGGGGCGAAAGGCCACTTGGGGAGGAGAGCTCAGGGATAAAAGCAAGGCTGGAGACGTGGGCCGTGTTCCTGAGCAGAGAGCCTGGCAGGGGACCTGGAGGGCCTCTGAGCTCCTGCCAGCCTCGGTCCCTCTGGGCTTGCTACAGAGGAAGAGCCTTGATGCCTTCTCTGGGAACTCCCACAGATCTATTCTGGATGACGTTACAGAAGAACTTTCTAGAAAAGGTGGTCCCACTGCTCCCCTTCCTCCAGAGCCTATAGTTCAGCTCCCATGGATGGTTATAAACCTGACTCAAAAACACCAGGGAGAATTTTAGGAATCTCCATGCCAAGATAGCCGTCAAATTCCAGCCCAGGGCAAGCAGTACAAAGATCGGTTTCCACTCCAGTGACTTCTGTGGCTGCCGTTTCCTCTCCCCTCCATCTGGGGTTTCCGCCCTGGCCCCCTTCTCTATCTGAGGAGCTCCCAGGCCTTCTCCAAGACCCAGCTCGAATGCCACCTCCTCGGAGATGACCTCCTGACTCTTTCAGAGCCCAGAGCCTCCCCTGGTGCTTCGTACACCTGTTAGAAACCTGTACTAGAGTTGTCGGTCTGCCTGTCCATCATGCCCACTGGAGCACAGTGCTTGTGACACAGTAGCTGCTTAATAGATGCAGGTGGAATAAATACATGCACAGGTAAATGCCCGCTTTAGCTTAGTTTGTGCTGGAAATTGCAAGGAGGTCACCCATTAGATCTTTGATCAGCCTGATGAGGACTGCTCCACCTGAAGATTCTACAGCCCTGGCCGTTGTAAAAGGAGCCTTAAGTGCTGCCGAGGTCTCTGCCTGCACACGGCGCCCGTATGAAGAGGCTGGTAGGATTGGGTCCTGGTAGCCTTGTCTTTACTGCCCTCTCGTGGTCAGAAGTTGCTACTGCATCTGGAAAAGCTAGCAATTCCATTGAGGCAGCAGAGCCGGCTATTTTTGCCTCCTGGAGCAGTCTTTGTAGGATCCCTGAGTCATTTTGAGCCTTTTTGCAGGGCCTTGAAAATATGTTAAAACAATAGTAAGCAAGTAATTGATAGGGTCTGACCAACCTCAAAAAGAGCATTAGAGAGACTCCATGGACTCTGGCTTTGGGTTGTGTTAGGTGCTCGCATGTGGAAGGGGAGGACAGAACAAAGCATGTGACAGATTTCTGCCCTCAAAGACGTTGCAGTCTGTTTGTAACACCCTCACCAGAAGTGAGTGGTTCAGGATCACACTGAACACAACCACGCACTAAAGAAACGTGAACATATCTGTTAGTCTGGTGGCCAAGGTTCAGAATCAGGCAGCCCTGGGTGTTTCTCCTGGTCCCACCGCTTACTGCTGAGGTGACCTTGAACAAGTCACTTCCATCTCTCTGAACGTCGTCTCCTCATCTGCAAAATGGCCAGTGGGTGTACCTCTTCACAGAGCTGGAACAATGAATCGAGATGATACCTGGCAACACCTTGGCCCGGTGCTGGCAGAGAGGAAGTTCTCAAAAAGTTAGCTGTTATTATTATAACAAAGGTTTTTAATTTTCTGGTGCAGATAGAGAACAAAGTGAGATGTAATAAAGAGCTGGATAAATACAGTCCTAATCAGGGCCTTCTTAAGGGCAGGTCACCTTAGCTTTTTTTCCCTCTGAGAGTCCATTGCAATAAGAGTTTATTAATATGAGAGTCCGTCATGGTCAAGGTGATCCACATGGCTGCCATTGTCACAGGTGATGGAGGAGGCAGGCTGTCAGCTGGCTCTCGCCAGAGTCTACTTGCTTCAATCTCTCCTTCCTAGACCACGGCAGACATCACTAATCAATCATAGCTCTCCTTCGCGTAGATCGAGTATGTCATCTCAGAATTCTTCTCATTATAAAGCTCCAGGCAGTTACAACCATTAAGCAGAATGGGCAAATGGCATACAATCTAATTTACCTTTACAGGTCTTGGCACATGGGTAGATTACAGATGTATAGAGGATGGAGGAGGGCATTTTAGCCAGAGGCAGGGAAGTAAGCTGAATTATGAGTGAGAAGACATCCGATTGGAAAAGGAAGTAAATTAGAGAAGGGCTGTGTCACAGAGCCCGGTGACTTAAAGCAGCAGGCAACAGCAGGGAATCACCGCAGGTGTTGGGCTACTAGGCACATGGTGACAGTCCTTTGTGGGCAAGGTCTCTCAGGGGCCAGTGCCTTGTAAGTTGCACTGAGTAAATTGTAAACTGAGTCCAGAGGAGAGGTGAGGAGAGCTGGGGCTCAGGACAGGGTGTTAAGAGAGGCTGGGAAGGAAGGCTCGGTGGACTGGCTGACTCCTGGCACCTTAGGAATGAAGGAAGTGGTGCCATCCAAGTGGCTTCTCTGATCTTGAGCCCCACAGGCTGGGAGAACAATGGCACCTGCCACAGGAAGGTGGCTGGGCGCAGAGGAAAAGATGTGATTTGTGTCGGGCATGTTGAGTTGAAGCGCCCTTGGGACATCCACGGTAACTTCCATGGACAGCTGGGAGCCAGAGCTAGAGCTACAGATTTAGAGAGAGATGAGAGAAAACAGTTCAAGCTTTCCGGGTCCAGCCTCGCTGTTACTCAAAGCAGTTTGGGTAGCAAAAGAAAGAGCGACATATTCAGGAGAAAGATGACCTGGGTGAAGGTCATGGCTTAATTAAGAGGCATTTGCTACAATCTGGTTATTCCAAAAGACACTGCTTATCTGGGTCAAGTATCCTTTTCACAATATCACCTGAGATGAGTAGGAAAAAAAAATTTTTTTTTTTTTTGGTAATAGGGAATAGTAAGTTTCATGTACAGGACCCCTAATGTCCCAATTGCTAAGAAAGAAAGTATATATTTAACTGAAATACCCAAGCAATCAGAAGAGAGGTCAGAGGGACAATTCCTTTAATAGAAGACTCTATTTCCTAACGGGTAATAAAGTCAGTTGGACTCTAAGGTCAGACAGACCTAGATTTGAACCTCAGTTCCACCACTTCCTAGCTGTGTGACCTTGGACAAGATACTTAACCTCTCTGAACCTTGGTTCCCTCTTCCATAAAGTGGAGATAATAGAGTACCCAGTTCATAGGGCTGGCTGTGGTGGTGATCAAATGAAATAATGCATATAAAGGTTTAGTCCAGTACTTGCCACATAGTAACCATTGAGTGTATGAGAATTGTCTTTTTATCTAATACTGAACTTCTTTAGGAAGAGATTTTAAACAGCCAGTGCATCTTTTCATCGCGGACATGATTTCTGGGAAGTTCTCTGAGGGACACAGAGAAGCTCTACACTGATATGAAGCAACAAGGCGAATTTCCTTTGTCTAAGTCCACTGCATCACCCGGTAAGAGACGAAGTTGGAGAGGCTTTGGGAATTCTGCAGGAGTTAGAGGAAATGGAATTCCCAATTTCCACCAAAGTTCACAGACACAGGAGCTCCTGAGGGGTAACGTGGACTGTGCCACGGTCCCCTGACCTGTGGGTGGGGACACCCTACCAAACCAAAGGAGACGTCCCTGAGCCGCAGGCAGTGAGCAGGGAAACGGTCCCTTCTTGACCCTGGGCCTGGCCTTGAGGAGATCTTTGGGCAAGTTTTACCACTGATGACCAGCTGCAGACTAAAAATCTAGAAAGTTCTGGAAGTTTCCAGTTTAGAGTAGAAAGAAGATTTGTTGCGAAAGGGTTAAGTGTGCAATGCAATAGCAACACCTAACATTAACTGAGCAATTACTGTGTACCAGGAACCATTCTAGGTATGTACCGACTCACTCCATCCTCACCATGACCTGCGTGGGAATAACCATTCCACAGAGGGGCCCAGACATGTTAAGTACCTTGCCCTGGGTTCTCACAGTTACTAAGTAGCAGAAGAGAGACTCGAACCCAGGAAGTCTGATGTCGGAGCTCATGCCCTTAACTACTGTGCCTACAGCCCTGCCCACAGGCTGGGCCAGACCTGAGCCAGGAAGGGCTGGCATGAGACCTGCTGACCTTCTGAGGAAGGGCTCCACAGGTAAAAGGAAAGCTGTCCCAGGGCCTGGCCACGCTGCGGTGGCATGCTCTGCCCTGTGCCAGGCTTTCAGGTAAAGAGCTGTCCTATCAGATGAGTCACCCTCAGGAAGCTGCTGACACTTCTCAGGGACCTTGTTCTTTCATCTCCTTGTTCCTTTCCTGGGAAAAAATAGGACACTGAAAGAATTTCTCTAAGTCCTATATTTGCTCAGATATGCTTCTTACCCCCAAACATTTTTTAATAGGAAAGGTAAAAACATCCCTGTTGCATCATTTTCTTCTGAACTCGTGAGGGAACTGGGAGATGGCCCAGGGGTGGAGTTGAATGGCTCTCTTTGTTGAAAGTGTGACCGAGTGACGTGCCCATTCGTCCCTGCCTCCCCCCTGCTTGGAAGTGGCTGCAAGACTGAGCAACAGGAAGGGGCTGCTGCCCCCAGGCTCCCTGCTCAGGAGTAGGAGCTGAAGGGCTCGTGCGGCTCAGGGACACTGTATGTGCACACGAGTGTCTTGAAGCCATTGGCAGGAAGGTACCACGATGGGCCTTAGAACTCAGGACAAAGCTCAGGTAGGAACAGTAAAAGCAGGACCATGACAAGGTGTCTCGGCCACATAGGCCTTTGGAGACAAGGTGCACAGACGCCTCCAGATGCTATTCTGTCCCTGCGTCCTCTCTGAGCCCAAGTCAGGGGCAGGAAAGTTATGAAACAAAAGATTGCCATGCACTCACTCTCAGACTCACTTGTTCATTCCACAAACATTCGCCGAGTGCTTTCTCCGTGCCCAGAACCCTGCCATGAGCTTGGATGCAAAGCCAGGATGGACACGGTCCCCAAGGAGCCTGCAGTCTGGGAAAGAGCAGACTCTAGACACCCAGCCGGAGGCTCCCACATCCCCACATTGCTGTTTGGAAGCTCAGAGACCCAAGGAACCCTTCCTTTCTGCCCCCACTGGGAAGATGCATTGGCAAGGTGAGCTCACTAAGGGCAAGGAGGAGGCAAGTGGCAGCAGGCACCACCTGGGGTCCCCCAGGGAGTGGGCTGCTCACTGACCCTGGATCCATGCTCAGCTGACACCCCCCTCTCACCTCATCCTCGGGGAGCTCTGGGGTTGGCGGGGCTTGGCCAAGTGGAAGGTGTAAAGACACTCCTTCTTCTGTCCTCTGTTCCAACAGCACTGGCTCATGGGAAGAAGGCAACATGGGTCTCTGCAGGCTTCTGTCTAAGGGGCAGGCAGAATCTCGCAGAGCTTAGACAGAGATTTGGGGCCAGATCCATCTCTATTCCAATCCCAGCTGTGCCCCCTTGGGCCAGTGTCAACCTCTCTGAACTTCAGCTTCCCTGATTGCAAAACATTGCCAACAAGAGTCCCTCCCTCATGGGACCATGGCGACAACTAAATGAAACGATGGCTTCAGGGCTCTCAACACAGCACCTGGCACACTGGAGTCTGCAACAAATGGCAACTATTCTTGTGATAGCATTAAGTGTATGCTTACCATGCTCACATTCTTTGAAAAGTGAAGTGAACTTGGAATCAGAAGACCTGGCTCAAAATCTGGGTCCCAGTCCTTCCTCTGTGGCATTGGGGATTTCCAGCTAATTCTATCTTGTTGCCTCTCTCCGTCTCCTGTGACACTCTCAAGTCCCCCGTGGTTCAGCCCTACATCTCACACCTCTTCGCATGTAACCAGGAGTCGCCAGGCATTGCACACCGAGTGTGCTAAGCATTTTGTAAGCACCATCTCATGCTCTCCTCCCAACGACCCTGCAAAAAAAGGGCCATCATTACGCCCATTTGCTAGATGTAGAAACTGAGACTTAGAGGAGTTAAGCGGCTTGCCAAAGGCCTGCCAGCCAGGGCACGACTTTTTCACCAGGACCCACAGCAGGGATTGGAACCCAGGTCAGGCAGACCCCAGGCCAATCTCCTGGCCCCATTCAGAGTCGGGCCCAGGTGGGCACCAGCACATGCACTTTGCTTGGTTACTTCTAATGTCCATTTTATTCCCACCTCACACCCCAAAGAGTGAACTCTGTGCAAGAGTTCATAAATGATAACTACCGTGTTTCCCCAAAAATAAGACCCATAAAATAAGCCTAGCAGGATTTTGAAGCATTTGCACAATATAAGCCCTACCCTGAAAATGAGACCTAGTGGTGGGCGTAGCTACGCAGCGTGTCTGCACAACCCGTGCATTTCATCGAGGAGCGGTAAAGAAGATGAGCAGCCCTTCTCATCTGCCCCATGAGCGCTCTATTGCTCCACATGAGAGATTGGGGCCAATGGTTCTAAAGGAAATAGAGTCGCAAGAAATTCAGGATGGAATTCGAGGTTAGAGAGTTATGATGATGTTCCAGAAGACGACGACTTAACTATATTTGAATAAATGTAGATTGTTGTACCGTACTTAAAAAAAATAACACATCCCCTGAAAATAAGCCCTAGGGTGTCTTCTTCAGGAAAAATAAATATAAGGCCCTGTCTTATTTTCGGGGAAACACAGTACATGCCAGGCAAGGCAGAGAGCACACGTTGGTGGAGGATGGGGACACGACCCCTGTCTTAATTCCATCAACACATTTCTCAGCACGTGTGACGGCCAGGCCCTGTTTGAGGAGTTCGTAGTATGTATTCATTGTGTTTTTTATTTTCTGTATCTTATGAAGTTTTGACATTTCGGGGGGCCTTACAGACACGTGCGGAAGTCAAACAGAGAAACAAAACCATCTTTGTCCTTCCTGGTATAGACCAGCGATTCTCAACCGGGGATGATTTTGACCCACTCCCCATCCTAAAGACATTAATCATATCTGGTGACACTTTGGGTTGTCACAAGTGTGTGTGGGGGTTGCTACCAGCATCTCGTGGGTAGAGACCAGGGACAATGCTAAATATCCTAAATTGCACAATGAAGAGTTGTCTGGACTAAAGTGACAACAGTGCCCAGGGCGAGAACCCTGGTGTAGACGCAAGGACGGGCACCGTGCGCTCAGGAAGGTGGCAGCAGTTGGTAGATGCAGTGGCCCAGTCCCTGGGGCCCCTGAACCCCACCGCCCACCCCAAGGCAAATGTTCCCTGCATCACTGTTGGCATTTCCTTCCCTGCTCCAAAAACTACTCCACTGGGACACAGTCCAGGCCACTTCCTGCCGCTTGGCGCCCGCTGTGTGTCCCAGCTGAGGATGATGGATTTTCTGTGCTCGGGGCCGTCCGTGTGTGTACACAGCCCTGACGTCGTGTGTGTGTCCTGCATCCTGCAGTGTGATTTATTAGGTCTAATCCCTGTCTGCGGGGACGGCAAGTCTTCCCCGTAGAAATGCCGTGGAGGGGGATATGCCCCATTATTATTTCATTAGGACACCACCGGGCATTCCCGGAGTCCCTGAGTAGATATCACATGTTCCTGGGATGATTTAGAGGAGACAGCCCGGGGCCTCATTCCTCCCAAAACTCAGGAAAAACGTCCACGGATTTCCATAAATATGGCCCAGCCTCTCTTCTGATTACTAAATTCCTTCTTTTCACTGCATGCCAATTTGTCTTCCCACGTCAGTAGAATATACAAACATGTTAAAAGAAAGCATCGAGCACTAACTGCTTTCTCAACAATGCAAGTAATCGTCTCAAAAGCAAATGTCAGCAGGGAAGATTTCTCACCTCGGAACTTGTGTTTCCGGTTTCTCTCTGAAGTCAGCACCGACCCAGGCTTGGAGGCCAGTTCGCATTTCATAAGTTCCCTGTCCTGTCCTCCTTCTCCCCAGCCATGCAAACATGCGGAGTGAGGGGAAGGGCGTGGAATTATCAAGAGACTCCCAGCCTCTGTCACCCATGGGAAGAGCCAGCACTCTCTCAGTCACCAGCCTTGCCACCCACACACACACTGCCACCCTCCCCCCGCCCACGTGCAAGGTCAGCTCTAACACACCCAAGG
This sequence comes from Microcebus murinus, assembly GCF_040939455.1. Lineage (NCBI taxonomy): Eukaryota > Metazoa > Chordata > Mammalia > Primates > Cheirogaleidae > Microcebus > Microcebus murinus. Next base: position 15,482,019 of record NC_134117.1, on the reverse strand, counting down.
TGGTTTTAATGTCCCCGGATTCTGACTGCCCAACTCACTAGGGTAAATGCTCTTTGCCTGAGCATTTCAGTTCAGAGACACCTTCTGGCTCCTTTTCTCTCCCACCCTGTTGTGGCGTCCGCGACCGATGCAATTTGGGAATGATTCCTGGATGCTGCTTACCTCGATGGTGCGAAGTGCTCACACCTGTCCACGGTTGCCCACCGTTACCCCACCTGCCTCCTTGCAGCTTCACCCATCACCACGGAAGCAGCTGGGCCAGGAATGAGCCCCAGGTGGGCTGTCGAGTGAGATCCTTGAGTTCAAATCCTAACCCTGCACCTGAGTAACTAGATCCCACGCGTAAGTCATTTCCCCTCTCCCAGCCTCAGTCTCCTCACCTGGAGAATGGGAATCACTGTGCTTGCCTTCCTGGGTTGTGGTGGGCAGCACAGGAAATGATGCATGAGAAAGCAGGTTTCAAACCGCAAGGTGCAACGTGGATGTTATGATCCTAGTCCAATATGTCATTTTGCTGTGAATTGGTGGAAACAGTAGGCTCGTGTGAAAGGAAGCGTCTCCTCCTCTCAGGGTAAGTTCAGAGTGCCCACGGCTTGGGCTGTGCAGGGGTCAAGCCAGCGGGCTGACCATCTTATCAGCTGAGTGGGTGGAGGGAGGGGGCCAGCCCTGCACCCCTGCCTCAAAGGCAGATTCAAGGTTCCATATTTGAACATCCCGAGGGTCAGCTTTTCCCCAGGAAGAAAACATCCGACAGTGTAAGACAACAGAAGGATTCGTTCCTTCCCCTTCCACTTGACATACAGCAATGCGGTCAGGGAGGAAAGTTCGCACGCTAAGTTTCGAAGTCATTTCTGTTTAGCTCATCAATAATTGCCTTATAAGAACCATTCCGTGCCTAAGAAGCATTTTAAGCCTTTTTAAGCTCCAAAGATTAGGGTGCAACAGGGAGGGGGTGGGGGAAGGACAGATAAACAACAGACCAGAGTGCATTCTCCATGCAGAGAAGTAGATTCTGTACTTGGGTTAGATTAATCCCCAAATTGAAACGGGCCCTGAGCATCATTCTGAGAAAGAAGAGCAGAGAGATAAGAAGGCCCTCAGCAAAGCCCGGCATTGAAATGCCGGCTGCGCCCTTTCCCTGCCGCCCAAGGACAGAAAGGCAGGCCCGAGGAGGACAAATAGAGGGTGAGAGTTTGCTTAAGGACAGTCGGGGAAGCAGCAGAGGGAAGAGAAGAAGGGGCAGCAGCCTAACACCCCACGAGCAAGCTGGCCCCTTCCTTGTGGCATGCCTGGTTGCCAACCCCAGCACGGGGCCTCCTCGGGGGAGGCAGGCTGTGCCTCCCGATGACTCAGGTCTGTGCGCGAAGGCTGAAGACTGTCATCCGGGGAGCTACCGGACGTGGGAGCTGAAGGTGGGTCCCAGCAGGATTCGCTGGACTGGAATTCCTGCGTCTTCCAAGAGGCCCAATCTAAGGGCACAGCACTCATTTGGAGGTGTCGGTGACTTAAAGTAACAGTCACATTATTTGATAGTCCCACCTGTAGAGACTGAACCGCAACGTCTGCAGACATGGCCCTGCAAGGCCCCGCAGTCAGGAGTGGGATGTGGCGGAATCCAGTGCCCAGGAGGGGCCCCACAGGCCAGGGCGAGGCTGGTGGGGAAGCCGAGCTCCAAGGGCAAACATGGAGCGACAATGTGGGAACAGAGGACAGGAGCAAGAGGGGAGAGGGAGGCAGCGCCTGGCTAGAGCAGACACTGTCGTTCTTCCTTTTCCCCTTATGTCTGAGGCTTTGAGAAAGGCCAAGCAGGGACACAGGGAGATGGGAGCCATGTTTGCAGGTCTTGACAGGTCTCCAGGAGGGTGACAACCAGGTGGCTATGTAGGGAGGGTGACCCAAGACGACGCTGAGCTCCCCATCCTCACCAGGGCTCTGCAGCACAAGGAAGGACAGACGCCCACTGCAAGGATTTGGACCCTTGGGGACCTTTCGATTTCCACGTACTGCTTGCTGACTCAGCTCAGGGCCACGTGGGCGTCTCTGTAATTAATTTTCTCTGCCCACAGTGACTTGGTGAAGAAAGGTGTTGGGGCTGCATGCCTGTCCAGGACCTGAGATACTCCCAGGAGCGCAGGGCTGGGGCGAGACCAGAGCAAACTTGCCAAAAAAGCGACAGTCCATGCAAGTAGTCTGGGCAACCTGGGAGAGGTACACCCAGGGCGAGTTACACAGTCTTAGCTTGTTTTCCAGATTTTTAAGTGGCATCTGGCACATTCCTTCTAACCTAGTCTCTTCTTCCTGCTGCAATGCCATCTGTCTTTGTCTTTTGAGGAGGAAAAATTATGTATTCATGTTATAGAAAATATAATATTAACATATTTTAAACATTGTATCAAAACCACTGATTGCACACTTAAAAATAAAAGATTTTTAAATATTGTATCAAAGTTATATGTACGTATAGTTAAAAAACAAGTAGCACTGGCTTATAATAATAATTTCTTAAAAACCCTCCCCTCTCAATTTCTTTTTAATTTTTAAAATTGTTTCTGTTTTTTATTTCTGCTGGTGATCACCTCCATATCTCCAAATAATCTGCTTTTACCCTTACTTCTTGCTTTATTCACTGTTCACTTGACCTTCTGCCTGGATAAATGAGGACTTGGCTCACTCGAAAATTCACCCACCTCTCCTCCCTCCTTCCCAAAACAGCTAAATCACAGTTCTTAGTTCCACTATTGGTTACCTGTGTCCAAATAATGCATGCACATGTATTATTTAAAAATACATACCATTTACATGCATGTATGTGTCTGTATGTCCATGCTGCTATGTCTTTCTTTTCTGTGTTTGATCATGTTTCTTACCAAGGCTTCATCTACATCTGTGGTCCCCAATCCCTGGGCCACAGACTGGTACTGGTCCATGGCCTGTTAGGAACCTGGCCACACAGCAGGAGGTGAGCCACGGGCCAGCAAGTGAAGCTTCATGTGTATTTACAGCTGCTCCCCATCCCTCACCATCCCCCCAACTCGGTCCTCGGAAAACTTGCCTTCAAGGAAACTGGCCCCTAGTGCCAAAAAGGTTGGGGACTGCTGATCTACATCATCTCAGAGTAGTTGAAAACATGTGTTGGGATGGGGGAATAACCACACACAGCCTTATTGCTGTCACATAGATGCAAAAAGAAGGAAAGAGTGAGATGCACAAGGAGCTGGGGTTCCCAGCCCTGGAAATTGACCCAAATAAAACAAAGGTGGCAAAGCTCATATGCACCCATGCTTACCACACACAGGGTTTGCCAGTGGAGGGTGAGACGCCTATAGAAAGGTGGGGCACTCCCGGAAACACGTCAGCAGAGGCCCTTCCCCCCCCCACCTTCTTTGCCAGACAACTCCTAGTTGGTAACTCTGTGTCCTCAGCCCCCGCGGACCAGTCACCTCCAGCAGGTCCCACTGTTCTTGCAGCAGCGTCCAGCTCTGCTTCCTGTTTTAGCCAGTCACTGATTCCACAGATATCCACTGAGCACCCACCCTGTGCTTAGACGCTGAGGACACCGGCTTGTGCAAGACACAGAAGGTCCCTGAATCCAGGGAGGGGGCGCTTAAGAGGCCAGGGAAAGGGACAGGCAATAAATAAGTTCATGACACATAGTGGGAATGCCATGAAGGATATTGAGAGAGAAAAGAATAGACCTGTCCCTGAAGAGCAATGCCTGCCCCCAGGCATGGAAGCTGAAGCCAGAGAATGCAAAGGAGCCAGGCTTGCAAAGAGCAGCCTGAAGGGAGGCACGAGAAGAGGAAAGTGAATGTGCAAAGGGCCTGTGGCAGTGATGGGCAGCAGGGTGTGTCCAAGGAGCTGAGAGGAGGCTGTTTAGCTACAGTGCAGCAGGCAAAGGGGAGACTGGTCCAAAGTGAGGTTGCCAGAGGCAAGGGCCAGATAGCAGGGCCTGGGTGACCGAGTAAGGAGTTTGAATTTTTGTCTAAGCACAATAGGAAGGCATCAAAGGATTTCAGCAGGGAGTGACCTGACCCGGTTTTTGTGCTCTAAAATGTTCGTCTGGAAGAATAGGCTGGAGGCAACCAGGGGGTCCCTCTGTCCTAACCAGAGGCACGGACACCTCGTTTTTGCAGGGAGAGGGGTCCGTCTCCTCCCCAGATGTTCCCATCTGTGGCCAGCAGATGGTTCAGGGGTCTGGAAGAAGGAGGGAGCTAAACAGGAGAGTGTTCAAACCAAGACGCCCGCCTGGCCATGTTTAACACGGCGACTCTCACATCACAAACCAACAAAAGGTGCACCTGGCTTTGAGCGTCCCCGCGGGGTGAGCGGGGTCTACCTGGGCAGGAGGCTGCCGCAGCCCGCTGCGTCCTTTCCCGGGGTTTCCAACTGGGAATTGGAAGACTGGAATTACAGACAGATGCATTACAGTCCTCTATTAACATCTTTTTTTTTTTTCTTCTTTATCACCTGAACTCCTTTCCGGCCTCCCCGGCTCCGCAGCAGGGGTCCGCATGTGATTTCTGCCGGGATCCACCCCCACTTTCAGGGAGCGGGGTTTGAGGTGCTGCCCTCCACTTTTCAAAGCCCTTCCCCTGGTCATCAGAGAGCGTCTCCTCAGGGCTGGGCTCTGTGAAACAGGGGACTTCCTCTCCCCGCCCCCCTCCCCGCCTCTCCCCTCCCTCCACCTTTTCTTTATATCGAGTTGAGTTACCTGTTCAAAGCAAAGCCATCTCTCTCCTGGAACTGCCTGGATGGGATCCTGTCTCCCATCAAAGCTGCAGAGTCTCTCTCGGGCCCAGCCAGTTGTGTCTGTCAAAACTGGGACTGCTGCCGCCTTTGGGGGCAGCACTGCCCGGTGGTTAGGGTCGTGGCTTGCTAATTAGAGCGAGGCTTGCGCCCCCCACACACAGACCTTCTGTGTAAGGCACACACCCTGCAGGGTAAGGTGAGCCAGGACCCCGAGCCAGGCTGCCTTGTTTCCCAATCTGGCTGCGCCATTGGGGACAGCAGTGGGCAAGTGAACCTCTCTGAGACTCAGTGTCCTCATCTGTAAAATGGGGCTGATGACTGCAGTGCCCTCTTCATAGGATTGTTAAGAGGATTAAATAAGATTAAGACCTATGGAAGGCACTTAGCCCGTGGAAGTATTCGAGGAAGTTCCCCATCATAGTAACCAGAATAATTCCAGATTCAGAGGGTGCTGAGATGATGGAGGAGACATGGAAGTTTCCAGAGATGCCACCAGAAGCAAAGGGAAGGGGAGGGACACCCTGGCTTTGCGATCCTTTGGTCCACCAAGCTCTCACCAGCGCCCCCCAGTGGCCAAACCCACCTGGAAGCCAGATGGCCAGAGAGGCTAATCAGTGTGGCTGCCTCCATGCCAAGTGAAGCCTGGGAGAAACAAGGAGCGGACCCAAGGATGAGCTGGCATCACGCACAGGGTGTGTGTTTTTGCTTTGAGCACACGAGAGCTGTCCAGAAAGTATCCAGCCATCGTCAATACAATTTTTCATAGCACATGGCTGGATACTTTCCGGACAGCGCTCCTATACAGTCTAGCTTGCATGTTCATAAATATAACACATCAGGAAATGACAGCAAAGCACTTTGCACAATCGACCCTATTTAATCGTCACAAAAACCCTATAAGGAAAGGAAAGTGGGGCTCAGGGGAATTGCTTTGCCCAAAGTCACACGAGCCTTAAGCGTGGGTCAGGAGTAGCAGCCCAGCCAGCTTTCCCCGGAGTCTGCACTCCCGACTGCACTGGTTGGCCCGGAAAGTTAGCTGGAGAGAGGCTTTTGGTCAAAGCTACAGACTGCAGGTGACCACACCCGCGCTGCTACAGGAAGGCAAACCCCGCCAAGGCAAACATTCCAGGGCCATCGCTCCTGCTTATATTTTTCTTGTATATGCGCTTACCATTTAGCATTGCTTCTTCAGCAACATTCAATCTAGCAATACAAAAAAGTAAGAAGAATCAATGACCATAGACAGAAGATTTGGGGAAGAAAAATATTCAATTCTGTTCAGATAAATGCAGCATAATTCATTTCTTTTTTTCTTTTCTTTTCTTTTCTTTTTTTTTTTTTTTTTTTTTTGAGACAGAGTCTCACTCTGTTGCCTGGGCAAGAGTGCCGTGGCATCAGCCTAGCTCACAGCAGCCTCAAACTCCTGGGCTCAAGCGATCCTGCTGCCTCAGCCTCCCGAGTAGCTGGGACTACAGGCATGCACCACCATGCCTGGCTATTTTTTTCTATATATTTTTAGTTGTCCAAGTAATTTCTTTCTATTTTTAGTAGAGACAGGGTCTTGCTCTTGCTCAGGCTAGTTTCGAACTCCTGACCTTGAGCGATCCTCCCGCCTCGGCCTCCCAGAGTGCTAGGATTACAGGCATGAGCCACCATCATAATTAGTTTCTGGTAAGAAATCCAAACACCTTCCACCACTCCCTTCTCTCACCCCTCCCAAAGACTGCAGGGAAGTCTGGGCAGGACATAGGGAAAAGGGGTGCACAGAGAGGAGTGTGCATGGTGGCTGCCCACCCCCTGCCCTCCTGTCCCCCCAGTAGCAAGCAGGGACTGGGCTGTTCTTCCTCAGCACCGAGGCCAGGGGCCAGGGAAGTCAGCAGACAGGCCAGCAAATGTGTTCTTTCTTCGGGGGGGAGAGGGAGGGTATAGGGTTGAAAAGAGGAGGGATGATGTCACCCTTATTTTTATAATTAATCACTTGGGCCGAGCCAGCAGGAAGCCCAGACTCTGCCCCCTCGGCAGCCTCCCACCACCGAGTTGTGTCATCTCCCAGGGGCCTGCCCAGTCCAGCGGGAGAATCCGCGCAGGATCCAAACACTGGGAGGAGAGAGAGCTGGGAGCAGAGCCCAAAGCTGGCCCTCAGATGTGCTCTAGGCGACGCCTACAATGTCAGCCCACGCAGGTTACAAATCAATGCATTCACTATCGACTTTTAGACGTGAGGAGATGTTAGGATTTCAGGCTTCTCTGGGAAGAGCTAACTCTCTGGCTACACTAGGCCCACATTCCTACAGGGCAACCACAAAATGAGCTTAGCTTCCAGAAAATACATGGTTTCTTCACAAGAAAATGATCCAGGGGTATAACGGTTGCGACAGCGATTTTTTCAGGGGCACACAAGGAGGAACCAAATGGAGAATGTCAGCGTCATGAAAGAATCACTCGGATGTCACACGAAGTACATTAATGATTTTCTCCTGCAATACACACGATTCCTACATTGTGGTGGTTGCATGTCTTGCTTTTAGACGGCCCACAAAAAGCACAGCTGCATTTATTGAGTGCTTGCTACTTGCAAGGTACTGCGAAAGACCTTCGCATGTGCTGTTTAATTCACTTGGTCTTAATAGTCCCAACTGTGGAATAACCAATCCCTAGAACACGGGGGCGGCAAGATCCAGCCGTCAAGATGGGCTTGCAGCAAAGATCTGCTCGGAGACAGTGGGAACCTCCAGTGGAGCCAGCACCTGCAGGAAGTGACAGACTGGGGACTCTCTGTTTCTGCAGGAATCAGTTCCTAGGGGCCCATTGACAAAGGCTCCTGCTCCTTTTATTTATTTGCTGTTGTTGACTTAGTCCCAAGTGTAGAGGTTGAGGATAAAAATCAGAACAGACTCAGACTGGATTTAGGGACCTGTCATGTCCAGAGGGCACTACAGCCGGTTGCTAAGCCTGCCTTCCTCCTTCCCTCTTTCTCCTCTCTTTGACCCCCTGTAAATGCCCCTCTGAGATCCCCGTCACATCACACACCCTTAAGGTGACATATGCACAGCTATGTCATTCAGCAATTATTGAACACCTACTGTGCGCCATGTGCTAGAGATCCAAAGATGAGAGAATCACAGTCTCAGCCCCAAAGTGTCCCCAGGAGTGGCACACCAGGGCCTTGGGGCCGTAAATGCACAAGATGCCAAGGAGTCCTCAGGGTCGAGAGCTGACTCCCACTTCCAGGGGAAGAAAGCTTCACACAGGAGATCCCAGAGCTGTGTTTTTAAGGAGAAAAGAATGGAATTCTCTACAGACCAGAGGTGGGAGAAGGCTCTCCCGACAGGGAAGCCATGGGTGTGAATAAACGAAGGCATCAGACAGGGTGGGAGCTCAGGAGGTGTCAGGGGAGTGGGGATGGGGAGGGTCAAAGCTGGGGGTGGGGAAGGGGAAGAGGAGAAAGTGGAAGTCCCAGGGGCCAGATCAGCCCGGCTTCCCACACCAGCTAATCAGTCCAGACTTTGTCCAGTAGACAGTGAGGCACGTGGAGGAGTTTTAGGCAGATGAGTGAGACAACTGGATTTGTATTGCAGAAGATCACTCCCCCAAGGCTGGGCTTGAGGGCAGGGCTGAGAAATCAGCGGCTACTGCCAAGGTCCAGGCAGGGTCTTGAGGGTGAGAGTCACATTCGCAGCAGTGAGGTGGGGGCTGAGGGGACAGACAGACAGAAACACCCAAACCTCAAGATCCCGCCTCCCTTTGAGGTTTTCTGTTATAACCTGAGTATTTGGTGGGTGCCCAAACAGATGCCCCACTCACATGTGTCCTCCGCAAAGTCCCCTGCCTGGGGTGGGCCAGGCCCACAGGCTGGAAGGTCCACATTCCGCAGAGCCCAGCCGGTTGGAGGAGAAAATGAACCCTGGAGGAAGAGGTGCATTCAAGTCTCGGGGCCAACTGATAAACAACGACTGCACAAGCAATTGTAGAAATGCCAGCTAGGGGCAAAGCTCGGTGACGGCACGCAAATCAATAACCAACGGTTCCGGGAAGGGGGAAATGGCGAGGCCAACAGAATACCCAACCCTCACGTTTGGGGAGGGCACTGCGTTTATGAAGCATGCCAGCACCTAATAACGACGTTGGCCAAACTGGTGAGATGAACTACATTTTACAGTTGAGGAAACTGAGCGTGCAGGGACGCTGCTGATTTACCCAGGGGTCAAAGCTGGTATGAGAGGGAGCTAGGACTACACCCCGAGCCCTGGAGGCCGAGTTTCGCTCTTCCTGACTGCCTCTTCTCCAATCCTGGGGCCCGTGTGTTCTGTTCCAGGTGATCTAACTCTTGCCCCTTCTCTAATTACGTCGTTAGGGTAGCGACACTGAACGCCGGGGGTCCGTGCTATGTGGCAGGAACTGTTCTAAACACTTTCTGTGTTGTGAACTGACCTAAGCCAATTTGTCCATTCAACGGCTGTCAGGCTCTTTTGGAAATAATAGGGGTCTCTGGTAATGAGAGGGAGATGGGACCTACACATCCTCCCCTCTCAACCTTGCTACTGGTGGCTTTACAATGAAAGTAGTGCTGCCACACGTACAAAGAGGCATAAAATCACCCACATGTGGGTCCGTGTCAGTCCCACTTTGCCTCTTCAGGCTCTCTGACATGCACTTTGCAGGAAAGTGTCATTTTGCAATAGTAGCTCAATGGCAGGGTCAGTGGCCCTCTGGCTGGACCAGGAGTCAGAAGCAAGAACAAATGGAAGCCTAGACCTGGAAGTCTTCTCTTCTAGGTGTCAGGCAGCCCGTTTTACCAGATTCTTTTATTTTGTTTATGCCAGGGTAAAGGTACCTAGCCAATCTTTCCAGCCAGCCCTATAGCTTGAGTATTGCTTATTGCATCAATGAAATGTATTTTTAACATCTTTTATGCTAATGAACTGGGGCGAGGATGCAAGGGCAGTTAGCAATATTTGGAGCTCCGCATAGACACTGCGGAGGGTAGGCCATTTAACAAATGTTCTCAGAGCACTCACTAGGAGTTGGCATGGTTCCAAGCACTTTGAACTTTACACATCCTAACCCATCATAACAACCCCATAAGGTATATACTGATATTTATCCTGATGTCACAGATGGGGAAACTGAGGCATGAATGTGACCGTGGCTGTGGTCTGTTCTCCCATCTCTATCCACAGACCCAAACCCTGGGCACACAATTAATACATGTTAGTAATAAATAGTAATCCCCCAAATGACCATTGGTCCTACTGAAAGGCTGGAGATTGGTTGGGAGTGGGTGTCTGCTGAGAGCTACCCAGTTGTATAACGGAACCCATTTGCATCTATGGTTTTTCTCATGTGCTTCTCTCCAATTCTCATGCATCATGTGGGGCTCAGAGTTGGCCTTGGCAATGACCTTCATTGATATCTGTAGAGTTGCCTGCTTAGGCTTCCCTCAACAGGGACAGAAGTCTCTTCTGCATCTTAGGATGCCATAGTACCCAGCACCCAAAACATTCACCTAAAATGAGTGAATGAATATGTGATTCAGGTAGAAGAATCACACAGCTCTGTGTGTATGTTGTTGTTTTATTCTATGATTGTCTAACTTTTTTTGAAATAAAAACTTGCTTCCTTGATTATCATGCCAATTTGGAGGAAGACTTAACAGTTTCCATAAAAAATTTAATAGAAATAATTTAAGCAATGGAATAGGAAAAGAAAGAAAGATAAATGAACACAAATCCAGCATTTTCACACATATCTTCTCATTTAATCCACGCAAAACTTATTCAAGACAGGCTCAGAGAGGTTGAGCAACTTGCCCAAGATCACACGGTAAGTAAATGGCTTTTCTGCTGGCTCTGTCTGATGCCATCCCAAGCTCTTGCCAGCACACTGCAGAGCTAGCATGCAAATGTGCTTAGGGAAGATGGCAACGCCAGGCGGTGTCTGGAAGAAGTACATTGTAAAGAGGTGTTCAGAGGTCTGCCTTCCCCAAAAGTGAGAAGGCCTTTGAAAACAGCACAGCACGCTCTGTTCAGAAGGCGGACAAGTCTAGACAGAAAGGGACCCCCAAATCTCAAGATCCCTCTTCTCTTTCAGGTTTTCTATTACATCGAAGCGGGGGGGGGGGGTGTGGGACTTTCCAACATGAAAAACGTATGCAGAATTTTATTCAAAAATGTTTATTAAATCAAAGATGCACTTAGAACAAGAAGCATCACACAGCCCAGGTGATGGGTCTTTGAGAGGCTGGAGGTCCGAGGAGGCCGGCTGGTGTTTCTGTCGCACTGATTGACGGGGTGGGAGGGATGGGGGGGATTGGAAGGTGGGGAATACACTCTCTGCCATGGACAGCCACCAAACAGAGGAAATTTATAATGCAAGAGGGAAGACTGAGGCCCCACTGAAAGATTAAAGAAAGGAAAGAAGTACAAATAGGCAGGTCAACTACCGTGTGAAGATCCTGAGTTGTTTAACTCGTATTGGGCTGGGCTGCACTTGGAGGCTACAAGTCGCACTGCATCCGTGGTTCTTACATCTTTCCAAACCTCGTACATCACAGGAGCCAGAACCACCCATGACTCAAAGCTGGGGTTCAGTATGGCAAGAGGGAGGCCTCTCTGAATTTGGAGTCCATGGCTTGGCCATGAGCCATTGCCAAGAGAAGCTATCATCTGTTTTCTGATCAGACGTGGCTGCCCACGGGACCTCTGTCCATCCATCCATCCCATAAGTGTTTATGAATGCTAACTCATGCCAGGTCCTGAGCTAGGGGATGAGCATAGGGCCATGAACACGACAGACACAGTCCCTGACCTTCTGGAGAACAGCGACATGGGTGATTAGGGCACAAAATGAGGCTAGAGAGGTAGAGAGAGTTCAGATCAAGCAGGGTTGGGGTAAGAATTGGGGACTTAATGCAAAGTGCAAAGGGAAGACATTGAAGAGTTTTAAGCAGGGTTGTGGCATAGTCTGATTATAAGATAAATGCAACTGGGTGGTGGAGAATGGATTTAACAGGAGGCAGGCATGGAAACAGGCAGAGAGGAGGAGGCCAGGTTGCAAGAAGTGAGGCAGGGGGTGGCGTGGGCTGGGCTAGGGTGGGGCAGCAGACGTGGAAGGTGCTGGAAGGATTTGAGATGCATTCTGGAGGTATTATAGAAACATGACAATGATTTGGGTTTGGGGAGGGGAGGGAAAGGAGGAAATCAGTGATGAGTTCCAGATTTCCCACTTGAAAAGCCCTGTGTGTACTAGCGCCATTTCTAAGACAGAGAACAGTGGAGCAGGCTATGCATTCCTCCCGTCCTCCAGGCGGCCCTACTGTGTGCTGGGATGCATACCTGCTCCTCAGAAAAAGAAGAGAATCGGTATCCCAGGTTCACCCAGACTCCCGCTCAGCCAGATAGATGCACACCCTTCATCTGGCCACGCTGAGGGGCCACAAGGAACCCAGGACTGTCACTGTGTCAGGGGACTTCTCATCCTGTTTAATCGACTCCAGCCTGCACTCACCTGCTCATGAGGTTTTTAAAAAAATCAAAATTGAACTGGAATTAGCCACTGGGGAGAAAATCCTTTACTTTTCCTGTAAAATCAACTTGCATCTGATGTAAATCATGCCAAATGATCTGATTTTTCTTTTTCCTTTGGCCAAAAAGCAGCTTAGCTATAAATTTGTAGTTCAGATTAATAACTGTTTAGCGTTGATGGTTTCCATAATGGCATTCTGCTTTTCTCCTTGCTATTGATAAATCCAACTAAACATCTGTCACTGTCTGCCCCATGGAGCAGCCTGGCGATGGCCGCGGCCCCCTGCCATCTCCACTTACACCAGGCATGGGCTGGGGACCTTCATCCCAAACCTGCCCCAGCCATTCGGGTCTCCTGAGTTGGGTACCTGAGCTCAGGGCTGTGAACTGGATTTCCGGCTCACGGTGGGAGTGGGGGTGCGCTGTGCCCACAGGTGCCGATTTACACATGAAGCACCCCACCTTTGTGCTGCCAGGTGTTGGCTGCTGAGGGCTCTGAGCTGGGAATTACCATTAACCAAACTATTAATATAATTTGGCTATATGTTATACTCATGATTTGTCCATATTATTCTCTGAGAATTACCCTTAACCAAAGAGAGCTGCTCAAAGTCACGCCCCTTCCATGGGGGCAGCTCAGATCCAGTGATGGGACCATCCCAGTACAAAGGCCCAGCCCTGTCGGCTCACGGCAGGAAGGCGCTAAGGGCCCTTCCGGCTCCAGAACTTTCTACGGAGGGGCCTCTGTTGCGACCGCATTGCAATTCTTCCCCTCTGCCCAGCCCTGCCTCCCGCCCTCCCCCATGCGAGCTGATTCTAAGAGCATCACAGTCCCTGCACGCAGACCCCAGCGTCCCTGTCTACTTCCCAGGAAGCCCAGCCTGAGACAACAGCAGCTGCTGTTGCTGGAAGGACATGATTTCTTTCCTAAACACCGGCCACCGCACCCCCAATAAGTAACGATAAGGACGAGGAGAGAATGAAAACTGGTCGGGCAGTGGGAAGTCTCTGCTTTTGGATGTGTGGTTTTCTTCGATAAGAGCTCCGGTGGCACCACCCCAAGACGCTAGCATCCGTGCAAGGGGGCACTTGGCTTGAAGTCAGAAGACTTGACATTCTGGCGTGTTTCAAGCTATGTGACCTTGGGCAATTTATTTCACCTCTCTGAGCCTCACTTTCTTTAACTACAAAATGGGCTGAATCGATTTGCCTGGTAGTTATAAAGACTTGCATGAGCTCAGGTTCATAAAAGCACCTGAAACACAGAAGCTGCTTGACAAATACTGGTTTCCTTTCACACACTCCGGGGCGTCCTAGTGTGCGCCAGGGCAGAGAAGGGGCTGTGCAGTCACAGCGAGTTTCCGGTGGATGTGAACATACCGAACTGTGCGGGGGCCTGGGGCAGAGCGGGAAGGTAGCTGGCCCCGTGCCAGGTTAGCCAGGCCTTCCCCCGGCTCCCTCCTCCCGCGAGGGGGTGGCCCCTGCAGTGAATGGACCAGGATATGACACAAGGGGAAAGAGCGGTGACACCTCCAGGAGGATGTCTTCTCTAATCAGGGACGACTTTAGGAATGTACCTGAAGACTCGCCACTCGACTCTGAGTGAGGGGCGTCGTGAGAATGTGACTCCATGAGGCTGGAACCTGGTCTGTCTTCTTTGAGTCCCTGGAGCAGTGGTCCCCAACCTTCTTGGCACCAGGGACCGGTTTCGTGGAAGACAATTTTTCCACGGAGAGGGGTTGGGAGGAGGCGGAGCTCAGGCGGTGATGAGAGTGATGGGGAGCAGCTATAAATACAGATGAGCCTTCATGCTACTCGCCTGCCACTCACCTCCTGCTGTGCACTCCCCGCCCCTTCCCAGGTTCCACAGAAGACAATTTTTCCACGGGATGGGTGGGAGGGGGAGGTGCGGAGCTATGCGGCCCTGTCCCTAACAGGCTGCAGATGTACCCGTCTGAGGCCAGAGCTTGGGGGCCACAGCCCTAGAGCACTGGTTGGCACATAATAGGTGCTCAGTAAACAATCGTGGAAGGAATGACTAAATGATCTTTAGTCCTCCACCCAGCAAAGAAGGGTGCTGATTTCCAGGTGTGTGTGCCAAATTTCTGCGTAACTCCTCTGAGGGCAGCAATGTGTCACCAGTCCAGGGCCCCTCCCATGTTTTCCAGTGAGCCTCCCTTGTCCTCTGGTGTCCCCTTCAGCCGTGGGACGCTTTGGCTGCTTCTGCACTGCTTTGTCCTAGAGCAGTGGTCTGCAAACCACCGCCTCCCTCTGTAAACACAGTTTTATTGCAACATAACAAAGCCCGTTTGCATAAGTATTGCCTGGGGCTGCTTTTGTTTTACCACGGCAGGATTGAGTAGTGACAACAGGCACTGCATGGCTAGAAAAAACCTAAAATATTTACTCTCTGGCCCTTTCAGAAAAAGTTTGCTGACCCCTGTCCTAGAGAGATGAAATTAGAGAAGAGTTCCTCCCAAGAAGGTGGTCGTTCTGTCCCTGGCTTGGAGACTAGACTTATCCAGCACCAGGCCCTGTCATCTGGGAGGGGACTGAGCAGATGCCATCCCATAGAGAACTGACCAGTACCAAAGACAGGGTGTTCTGCGACATTCTGCTCTATGCCAGCTGCTGCTCTCACGTGCACCTCTCAGCAACGCCACAGAGTAGGAACTGTATTATCCCTAGTTCACAGATGAGGAAACCGAGGCCCAGAGAGGGTGAGCGACTGGCCCAAAGTCCCACAGTGGGGCTTCGGCAGAGCTGGGACTCACCCCCAGGCCTGTTCTGAGTCCAAGCTGCTGCTCTTAGGCCTTGCTCTAGGCCGCCTTTCCTTACTGAGGCTTGGCAGGAAGAAGGAAAAAGCAGGTTGCTTGAGGAAAACAAACAAATGACGCAGGTTTGTTCGGGCTCAACAGGTGATTGCTGTGTAAAAACAATTCTGCACCCAGTACATCAAAGAGAGGGTCTCACAGCGCAAGGGCGTTGTGAGGAAGCCTTTCCTGTGGGTAGCAGAGTCTGCTATGGAGGACCAGACTCCCAAGGCCTCCTGAGGCAGGACCGGGGCTCTCCCCAAGGGCTCTCCCAGCGGCACCTGTAACCCAACATGTGAGAAAAGGCCCCTAAGCGCAGAGAGACTAGATTAACCTGATAACATCTGACACCCCCACTGGGGTGTCACACTAAGGGCTCTTGTGTTTGGATTTGAAAAACAGAAACTTCAGGTGGGTTCATTCCAACTGCCCCGATAAACACATATTCCATAATAAGCCAGTGTCTTTTGTCCTTCTAAATTCTTCTGAGAGAATTCTCTCCTTAAGAATTAAATGTAGAAATGTATTCCATCTCACATTGTCATGATACCAAAACTTCAGGGAAATAGGAACAATCTATGAAAGGTCTATAGTTATTATAAAAAGAGCAAGATTGTTCCCTTTTTGTTTGAAATAAAGGGAAGATTACATGGGAGAGAAATTAATCCGGATTACAAAGGCGAACAGCAAACTTACCCGGGTCACTTCCTGTTGACACAGGAAGAACAGCTTCTGGCTTGTTTCCTGGGAAATCTCTCCGTGAAGTCAGAAGGTCACTGGCGCACGCAAGGCAGGGGAGGGGAAAAGGGACGCCTGAGTCACATGAGTGCTTGAGGATTTGGCCTGCCTGAACGTTTCCATTCGCGCTTTTTTCACTGTCCGTGCGGATGCTATGAGGACTCCAGCTTTGAATGTGGAAAACAGCAAACTCTGACGTGCGCTGCCTCTTCGGCCCTTGCTCTGGGATCAGATAACCGCCAACGGTATCCTCAGCTCCGCCCCACTGTCCTGCTTGGCCACCGCCGCCGCCATCGCTGCCCCCAGTCTCCAGAAACCTCCCGCCCACGAGGATTTCGGTTTCATTGTTTTTTGTGCAGATCACCCACTAAAATTCACTGTTTGCTTTTCCACCATCTGCCCGTCTCCTCAGCCAGTTTCGTCTGCCTCCTTCAACGCCTGGCTCACGGTAGACCCTCAGTGAATATTTGATGAGTATTAATGGACTGTTCTAGAATAAATTGAAGTGTGCTTAAAATTTCACAAACGCGGTTGGGTTTTCACATCTAGTTTTTCTTTTCACATTGAGTTGGCTGTGCTACCTAAGGCACCCTAGTTATAATATATCCAACTGTCACTTTAATAAAGTGGTCTTTCATTTGTTCATCCCATCCAACATAATTTATTGAGCACCTATCTAGTGTTGGGCATCTATGGCAAGAATTCGATGGTGATCAAAACAGAGTGCCTGCCCTCATGGGCTTCCAGTCTAATGGGGGAAGTGAGGGAACAAATATTAATGAAGTAGCAATACAGATATGGTATTATGACTTTGATAAATGCTGTGAAGGAAAAACACATGCTGGGCTTCTGAGGAAGTAATGTTTGGGCTAAGATCTGAAAGATGCATTAACTAGGTGAGTTAACTAAATTTACTTGCTCAAGAGTGATTAGGGTTATCATCAGGGAAATGCAAATCAAAACCACAATGAGATATCACTTAACTGCAGTGAGAATGGCTTTTATCACAAAGTCCCAAAACAACAAATGCTGGCATGGATGTGGAGAGATAGGAACACTCCTACACTGCTGGTGAGACTGCAAACTAGTTCAACCTCTGTGGAAAGTAATATGGAGATACCTCAAAGAATTAAAAATAGAGCCACCATTTGATCCCACAATCCTTAGGGTATCTACCCTAAGGAAAAAAAGACATTCTATAAGAAAGACACCTGCACTCAAATGTTTATAGCAACACGATTCACGATTGCAAAGATGTGGAAACAACCCAAGTGCCCATCAATACGTGAGTAGATTAATAAAATGTGGTGAATGTATACCATGGAGCACTACTCAGTCACAAAAAACAATGGTGAACTAGCACACTTTGTATTATCCTGGATGGAGCTGGAGCCCATTCTACTAAGTGAAGTATCATAAGAATGGAAAAACAAGCACCTCATGTACTCACCATCAAATTGGTACTAACTGATCAACACTTATACGAGCACACGTGGAAGTAATATTCAGCAGGTGCCGGGCAGGTGGGAGGGGGTGGTGGGAATGGGTAAATTCACAACTAATGGGTGTGGAGCACACTGTCTAGGGGATGGGCAGCCTTGTAGCTCTGGCTTGGGTGGTGCAAAGGCAACATATGTAACCAAAATATTTGTACCCCCCTAATATTCTTAAATTTAAAAATTAAAAAAAAGAGAGTGATTAGGGCTAGAGTTTAGACCAGAATTAGGGTCAGAGTAAGGATCAGGGGAAGGACAGGGTAAGGTTAGAGAATTTTCTAGCAAAAGGGACTAGCGTGTCCAAATGTCATAGGGATCAAGTGGATGTTGACCAGTGGGGAACTGATGTCTGCCTAAAATAGCAGGGACACAAAATAAGTGGAGAAAAGAGAAAAAAGATTGGCATTATTTAGGAAGTAAAATGACAGGACTTGGTTAGTCCTCCAAGGTTCGTGTGGTGACCGAGGCAGGGGCTTGGGGCCTTCTCCTGGGCTGGCAGCTGTGGGCCTTCCGTGGCTGCCAACCTGGCTTCCAGAGATGGAAGCAGGCACTGAGCACTCTGACTGCATGTGCAGACAGGGATGCAGATGGGGGATGGGGTGTGCAGCGGGCACAGGTGAGCTCGAGCCTCAGTTGGCAGCCACGTTTCAGAACCTCAATTTAGGACTCAGGTCTGGAGGATTCCTGGAGCCCGAGCATAGATTACTGTGGGCAGTCAGGTGTTTACAGGAGCTTAAGATCATGTCTATTAAAGAGATCAATTGTGTCCACGAGGGGTTGGGTTCCACGCTTAATAGGTAATTGCTGATTTATAGAGCCCTGCCTGTGACCAGTGTAGCCAAACAAGAAACATAGGAAACAATTGTCCTGATATATGAACACGATGGCTTTTTTCCCTCCCCTTGATCAAAGAAAGACTCCAATGAAAGGGGAAAAAAATAATTAAAAAGTAAAAGCCTTACGTAATGAGATTTAAAAGAAAACTTTTGAAGCCAATAAGCAACTGTGGGCAATACTTCAAAGGGCCCAGAATCAATGTTTGTCAATAGCAGTTTTGCATCCTTTAATTTATCTTTCATGAATATAAAGTGTGATGTTATTAGGAGCCCATCCATGCCTTCATCTTGTTTGAGATTTGATGAATCAGAAGTCTATTAACATTCTGTCCAAATGAGCAATGGCAGAGGCCTGTGGCACAGGCCTACCCGGTCCTTTGTCTTGAGGTTGGGATACTAGTTACCCGGTCAGGCCTTCTGCCCTGAACACTCACCAGCTCCCGTGTGCACTCAGGAGCCGGGGGCTTGTTATGTTGGCCATTGTCTTTGGAGACTTTCCTCCCAGATGAGGAGCCACCTCATGACTCAGCCCAGCCCCAAAGTGACCATTTGTTTAATCAAGATAGTTGGTTTGCAAAACATTAAACATTAAACAGTATTTGATGCCTAGTTAATAATTTGCATCCTCTTCATTTGTTCCTGAATCCTTGGAGACTGACAATTTCCCCCCCCTAAAGGCATAGACAACAAAAGAAATTGTATTGAAAGCAAACTGCGTTCTTCACCCTGCAAAGATGTTTGCCGGAATGTCTGGTCTCCACGTTCTGCTGTTAATGGTTCTGGTAGGAAAGCCAGCCTTTGGGGTAAGTGTTCTTTTCAAATATCTATAGTCAAGGCACTCTGAGGTTATTAGGAGGACCCAACCAGCTGGGCCGGGAGCGCCAGGAAACTTTAGTGTGAAAGGCTGGAGTTGCCAAGTTGAATGTGTCCTGATTACAAGAACTAACGCAGGCCTGTG
Source organism: Microcebus murinus (assembly GCF_040939455.1). Lineage (NCBI taxonomy): Eukaryota > Metazoa > Chordata > Mammalia > Primates > Cheirogaleidae > Microcebus > Microcebus murinus. The sequence goes on along the minus strand of NC_134117.1, from coordinate 15,462,906 downwards.
GCTCTGGGTGCTGTCGGACAGCCAGCCCCGTGGTCACATGCATCTGACTTGAGCCCTCTTAGAGCAGAGCGTCCGTGAATGCATTGCAGCAAGGAGTCTGCGGCAAGAGAATCTGCTAGGGCATGGGCTGTAGACTGCCATGGATCTCAGACACCCCTTTGAGAAGCCTTTGAAAGCTACAAACTCTCTCCCCAGAAAAATACCAGTGCTCACACACACACACACCGAGTTATCCAGCCATTTGGGGCAGACACTGGGGTAAGAACCCAAGTGCTTTGGTGTGGAGGGGAATATTGCTGACTGTGAATCATCCTGGCAATGGGCTTGCTTAGATGGATTTGATTTGGAGTGTAGCCTTGTGGTTGGTACTTTTTCTCCTTTTTCCCCTGACCGCAGTGGATGGAGCATAGAGGGTGAGCGGGGGTCAGGGAAGGTTGTGGTGAGCAGGGAAGGGAAGTGCCATCGGAGGGTCTTGAATGGGGGACTCAAGACCTTTGGGGGCAGACGAGTTGTTGAGATGTTGGCTCCTGCTGTATGCCGTTGTGGTCTAAGGGTGTTAGCGGGATCTCTGTGGGCATGGGAAAGAGACAGAAATGCAGTCCCCGGGAGCTCCATACTGGATGTGGCCTGGCGTGAGTGTGGGCTTTGTAGCCAGGGTTTGAATCTCAGCTTTGCTGCATTCTAGCTGTGGAATGTTGGGCAAGTAACATAATCTCTCCAGGCCTCAGTGTTCTCTTCTGCAAACCAAGTGCTAATCTCTCACAGATTTGGGGAGGGTCATGATGAAACGAGGTCATGCATGTGGCTTGCAATAAATGTTAGCTCTTTCCCCTTAAAATTTCTAGAACGGACACAACTTCTCTATAAAAACCAGAGCACGCTCCCCTTTTGTGGGGAGGGGGTGGTATAAAGTGGACTGAGGGCAAGAACTGAAATAACAGTCAGGAGCTCTTTATCTTTGTAAGAACCTTTGCATTTTCGACCTCCTTTCGCTCCATAGAGCATTTCCTGAAGGAAGCAGATTAAGTTGCAGCTTTTCTAATTAGCGTGTTTTTAAAACAACAGCTTCTCCACCCCTTTTGGTAAACGGTACTCAGACACCTCCATGTTAAGCTGCCAAGTGACTAACTTCTGAAAGGATTTTTCTTTTCAAACTATGACTTGTGTATGCGTGGTGGCTGAATTACAGATGGTTATCGAGCTCCTACATCTTTGATTGCCTGCTGGATGTCTGAGGCCGAGACGCGCAGAAACACCAGAGGTCTAGAGAAAGGCAGTGGAAACCATCACAGGCTCACAAGGGGCCCAGAGAAAGTACCAGTCGGAAAGAATTAGATCCTAAAGTTTGCAGGCAAGGAGAAGCGTTGACTCAGTCTGTTTGAAGTTCACAAAAGGATAATGGTCCCGAAAAATCCCTTTTTTGCAAACCCCAGTGAATTTTTAGGGTTGGCGATGAAATTATGAGTCAATAATGGATAAAAGAGAAAATATGAGAGTTAGCCTTCAGGCAATGAGCTTAGTCAATTCCAAAGAGAGGATTCGGGGCTTTGGAATGTTTTCTTACCCCAGATGTGTGCCAGACAGGTGGTCGGGAAGGCGGCTTGTGTTGCGCAGGCCGGCACACACACAGCAGGGGGAAAGGGGTCGAGTCGCTCAGATGCTTTGGAGAGTTTCGGGCATCTTGGGGGGCAAGGGAGCCACATGGCCAGACGGGCTGGGTGGCCTCTCCAGCCCCGCAGAGCTATAAACAATAACCAACTGCTAGCATGAAATGAGGAGTCCTGAGTGCTAGGCCAGGAGCTTTCCATGAATTGGTTCATCTCTGGAAGGACTCTAAGCAGTAAGTACTGTTACTGTTCCCATTTTACAGATACAGACCTGAATAACTCATCTCCAAGTCACATAGCTGGGACGTGGCCCAGCTGAGCTCTAGACCACAGGCTGGTGTCTGTTTAGACAAGGTCTCCCGCCTGGGGCCCTGGCTGAGGTTGGGATTTCTTTGGGTCATCACGTAGCTGCAGGGGCATGGTCCCTCCTGCAGGGAGAGGAGGCTCTTAGGGGCTCTGCTGGCTGTGCGAGCACAGTGGACTCCACGTGCCTCTGCAACTGTAAAGAAAGGACCTGTGATCGCTACCCGGGGACTCTCCCACGATTTCAGATCACATAGCAAGTAAAGACTTCTCTTTGAGATCATCTTCCGTGTAGATTTTATTCAGATATCCACTATCACAAGAGATGTGGCTCAAATATCATTGCCCTGAACTCCAGGGCATCCTTCATACTCATGCATAGTGCCTTCCTGTCCTGGCCTAGACAGGCCTTACCTGTCAGTTCTGAGCGCCTGTCCAGCACAGCCTGTATCATCATCCCTGTTTTACGGATGAGAAACAGGCCCAGAGATGTTACACCAGCTTTCCAGCCAGGTCAGTCCGACTCTTTGCCCGTCCAGGAGGCCTGCTCAAAGGTAACGGACTCAGAATCTCCTCTTGCTGGGTGTGGTTCTAAGGGTGATTTGGGGTGGGGCAGGGTTTGGCCATGATGGAATTTCACCTCTTCCAAGGCCAGAAGCTGGAGGACAATTCCTACAGGCCAGCCTGCTTATCACAGCCCGTCCCCAGAGAGACAACGGCCTGTCCTCTCTCCCATGAAGGGAACTGCAGATTGAATTGCTGTTTGCTCACATCTCTGGGCTTTCTAAGCCCTAGAACTCTAGAATCTCCCCAAACGTAGAGCTGCAAAAAGGTTTGCATAGACCAGAAGTTGCAAAGTATCAGCTTGGAATCTCTTCTGCTCACAGCTTGAGTTTTATTTGGCGGGTAGAAGATCAGCCTGAGGAATATTCTAGTTTTCTTTTAATTGCTTGGCAACATTTGAAAATCAGAATGTTTCACGTGAAGGTAGAGATCTCTAGCTTCTCTGGAAAGTCAGACATTCAGGGCTTCCGTTCTTGCCCGGCACGTGGGGAGGAGTGGCAACCGCCCTCCTTAGGAGAAGCAGCTTGGGTCTCCCAGACCCAGCAGTGCCCACCACTTTCTAGAACCCTTCCCTCTTGGCTTATGCGCATTATTAGCCTGGTTCTGCCTGAGAGAGAGAGAGAGAAACATCGAGGTCTCAGAGCCAGTGTGAGATGGGCAAGTGATCTGGTTCCGCATCTGATTCATTCAAGCATGCAAAGCTGCGTGGCCAGACCCAGCAAGACCTTTGGCAGGAAGGCACGAGCCACCCTCTTCAGAGTCTCCTTCTGGCCTAGGAGGGCCTGGAGGGACGTCCTTCCCTCTTGCCCTCTCCACATCGTCCTAAGGAAAAGGGAGGGACTGAATTTCACTGCAACTTCTCACAGATTTTGTTTTTTTTCTTTTTAAAATTGATCCTAAGACGAGTCGAACTTATTAGCTTTGGCAGCGTACACTGGTATTTAAAGAAATCAGGTCGCAGGAAATCGCCTGTGTGTATAGGCACAGATATATTTATATTTTAAATCCATTAGGGTTTCCTAAATGCAAAAGCAGTTCTGCTGTCACGGAGAAACAGCATGGCAGAATATTCGGCAGCCGGGATTTTAAATAAAACATGCTTTTTCTTCATAATTAATATAACAAGGTTTCCTGGCTTAGGACTTGGCAAGGATCCCAGGAAAAAGGGCGGGAGGGGGAGGAGGTTGGCGTGACGTGCCTGTGACCTGACAAACAAGTTCCAGGAAAAGTTTGTGCTGAGCCAGCTCTCCTCAGTGAACCCGCCCCTGGGGGTGTGCTCAGTGATTTGCAAAACAAAACAGAACAAACTCAGGGACCACGGAGGCTAATAATAGTCCTAATAATAATAGTCCTAATAATAATAGCAGTAACCATTGATGAAGTCTTTAGATATGCCAGATACTGTGTGCTTTATGTTTATTATGTCACTTAAGCTTCCCAACAACCCTATGAGGCAGGGACCAGTGTCATTCCTATTTTACAAATAAGAAACTAAGCTGTGGAGAAGTTAAGCAATCTGCCCAAGAGGCACCCCGGGGAGTAACAGGGCTGGGATTCAAACCCAGGTCTGCTGGATGATGCCAAAATCGATGCTCGTAACCACTGTGGTCTAGATTATCACGCCCGGCGCTGCCCACAGACAGACAAGCCCGTTCAGTGTGGTAGCAAAGGTGTCAGGCACCAAAGGTGTCAGGCGGGGCAGGAGCCTCAGACTCCAGCTCCCAGCAGGCGGGGAAGTGACTCCCACCTGGAGGCTCCCCCGGCAGCCCCGGAAGCTTTATTTACCTTCTGACACCAGAAGGATCCTGTCTTGCCAGACAGCTAACCAATCAGTTCAGTGTGCTCGAAACTTCAGTGGCGAATGAATCCCTCTGCAGGAATTTTGCCAAAGCTCAAATTAGTTTCTTAATATGTTTCTTAAACAGAGTCACCTTTTCCTCTACTGAAATTGACTTATTTTTAAAGGAAATTGCCGCTACTATAAAGCGAGCAAAGAGGTGTCATGGAATTCTAGCTGCTGCTGTCGTTGGAGAGCCCCAGAGGGCAGCCAGCTTTCTCCTGGAAGGGGAGACCAGCAGAGGTAGGGGATGGTGACACACCAGCAGCCAGCTGAGTCCTTCCTCGCGGTGGCCTTGAGAGGGTTGACAGGAAGCCGAGAAGGGAATGGCTTTGTCACACTGCACTGCACTCTCACATGCCCCGGCCAGGCACCACCTAAATCAACTCAGGTGCCACCAGTGGTTCACGTCCCACACCGTGGAAAGCACAGACGTGAGGGCGGCCGCAGTGGCGGCGCTGGTTCCCAGCAGCGGGTGGTTACCTTCCCCAAGCCCTGGGCTGTTCGCTGGGGTGACTGGCCAAGAAGGTTAACGTGGAGTCTTGTGCCATGCGCGGGGGCCTCACACTCAGCCACTGTTCGGTTTGGTCTGCCCATCCGCCTTTTCAAAGGGCTTCCAAGTGCATTATCACAGGCCGAGATGAGTGTTCTCATCCGGTCTCCTTGTCCTGGATGGCCTCAGTCCCTAACCCTCAACCCCCTACCCCCAAGTCTCTGGGATGATATGTACAGTTGTTTCCCACCAAGTGCTCACCTGGAGAGGAATCATTGCAAATACTGTACTCCCCCTGAGCTGCCAGATTCCCTTGGATAAAACATCGGCTTGGGTAAGGGAATTCTTCCTTTTATAATTGGGGAAACTGAGGCACAGAGAGATTAAACAACTTGCCCAGGAGCAAAGATAGGCCTTGAGTCTCTTTGGCCAGGGGCTTCCTGCCTAAGAGATCTAGGTGTGGCCAAGGGCAGAGTCGCCTGGGCACTGGCTGCAAATGCACGTCCTGGGCCCACCCCAGGCCATGGAAGCACAACCCCTGAAGGTGGGCCCCGAGAGCTGTGTTTTTATTAGCTTTCCAGAAGGTCCTTCTGAATACTGAAGTTTGGGAGCCAGTGCCTTCACAGTGGAAACTCCCCAGCTGTAAACTGGGGCTCGTCTTCTTCTGCCGCTTGCCCCTGTCCTGTCTCTGCCTGCCACTGCCACGTGAAGCTGCAGCCCAGCCCTTAGGTGACTGGGCAGGGTCTGAGAGGCCCAGCTCTGGGCCTTCAAGCAGGGCAGCTGCAGAGTCCCTATGAGCCAGGGACAGGTGATCAGTGTCAGGGCCAGGAGATCTGGGCCTCATCTTTCTCCTGTGTAGATGAAGAGTTGAGGCCAGTTCCTCTCGATGATGCCTCCTGCCTTGTCACTGTGGTCCTGTGAACGGCTTCACCCAGGCTCCCAGGAAGGAAGCCACCCACAGGCACCTCTGGCCAGTGCCTTCTCCTTTGGTCTCCAGATTTCCCCATGAGAGCCCCCCCCCCCACTTGCCATTAGCTTCAGATTAAAGCAAAGCCACAGGGAACCTGCCCATCCTGAGACAGCACTGAGCGACTTGTGTGTTAAAGCAGGAACAGCAAGAATCCTCGTGCCTACAAAGAGAGTGGCACCTCCTCACACCTATTAACATGGGTATCATTTTTAAACATGGAAAATAACAAGTGTTAGTGAGAACACAGAGAAATTGGAACGCTCCGGCATGGCTAAGGAGATGTAAAATGGTTGGGTTGCCATATGGCAGTTCCTGGAAAAGTTGAACATAGAACTACCATATGACCCAGCAATTCCCACCTGGTTATGTATCTATAAAAGAATGGAATGTAGAGACTTGAACAGATTTCTGTATACCAATGTTCATAGCAGCATCACTCACAATAGCTAACAGGTGCAAATAACCCGTGTCCGTGGACAGATGAATGTGTAAACAACATACGGCAGAGAGATACACAGAGATAGATGCACAATGGAATACTATTCAGCTGTAAAAAGGGAGGAAATTTTGATCTATGCTACAACATGTATGGACCTTGAAAACATCATGCACAGTGAAATAAAGCCAGTCATAAAAGGACAAATATTATAGGATTTCACTTATATGAGATATGCAGGATAGGTAAATTCACAGGGACAGGAAGTAGAATTGAGTTTACGCGGGGCTGGAGGAGGAAAGAGAGGCGAAGCTATTGTTTAATGGGCATAGTTTATGTTGGGCATGATGAAAAAGCTCGGGGTGTAGATAGTGGTGATGGTTATACAACATTGGGAATGTAATTAGTGCCGCTGATTGGTGTACTTAGCAATGGTTAAAAGGATAAATATTAAATAAATATGTATATTTTAGCACAATTTTCAAATAAAAGACTGCCTGGCTTGGCACAACTGCTCGTCTTCCAGGATAAGGTGACCTGTGTCTGTCAGTCCTACTGACTTCCAGTGTCATCTCCTTGGGGATGGGACACATGGGTCCAATCTGTTTTGTCCTATCTTGAATCAGTGAGTATTTCAATCCAGGTGACATGACAGCTTATGTAGCAGCAGGAGCCAGAGCAGGAGGGTGGGATTAGGCAGCACTTTTGACCTGGACACTGAAAACCCCTGTCCTCTGCCACCTCCACCACTTGCTTGGCCTTGAGCTCTCCGTCCAGCAGTGGGGACTGGCCCTGCTGAACTGTGCACACTTGTCCCTGTCCACCTCCCGGCCCAGCAGCGGCAGCCTCACTTGGCCATGGTGCAGAGTTCTCTGCTGCCCAGCTATCTTGGAGTAATTCAGTCCTTCCCTGGTAGACCGAGGCATCTGGTCTACCACCAGGACATGGTAGAACAACCAAGCAGGAAGGGCTGGCTGTGATCAGAGTCCCAGCCTTTTACCTACCAGGTGAAAAATTTCTGTTTTGGGTTCATTCTGAGCTAAGCCTTTGTCCCCCAAAGACAGAACAAGCCCTACCTCCCCACTCCACTGCTTTCCAATCCTCTGGAAACATTTTCTATCAACTAATTCCTGGAACATATCAACTCAAATTTTTAGCTTTTTTTTTTCCTCCTGGAAGGTTTGGATTTCTGATCTGTAAGGTTTCTGGAATTCTGCATGGTTTTTGGAATTCTGAAACGCAGAGAAAGAACCTGCATTGAAATAAAGTACTGGATTAAAGATAGGACAAAATAGATTAGATCTTCCCTCCACCCCTGATGAGATTATACTGTAAATCAGTAGGACACTGAGACACAGGATCCCTCTCTCTGCCCCTCCCTGTCCTCCTCCCTAACCAAGCCTATCCTAGAAGACACCGGACTTTGAGACAAGCTTGCTTGTGGCTTGTGCCAAGAGCCTGCTCCTAATCTCAGGAATGTCAGTGTGCTGAGCCATGATCCACTGCGAAATCCCAAGTGTGGAGCAGAAGGAAGAGCAGTTGAATCTAGAATGGCCTCTCTAAACCTATCGCAAAGCCCCTACCTTTCCATGTGCGAGAACGGCAGTGTCCAGCCCTCTAAGAGGAGCTGGCCCGGCTGGGACCACGTGATGTTTCAGCCCTGCTGAAACGAAGACCGGGTGTGGTGGGCGCGCTGGGCAGGGGTGCGAATGCCTTGCGAGCTGGGGGGAGATGTCAGTTAAGACGTTAGCCACGGCCGAGTGGGTGAGGCTCAGTCGGACTTTTGTACTTTCCCCAGTTGTCACTGGGGCCCAGTGGCCTTCTCTGTGGCCTGCCAGGCCTGCGCCAGTCTGGACAGTGCCTTTTATAAAGCTTTCCAGGAACAAGGCCCCTGATACTTTAACCTAGCTCAAGACCCTGCCTCCCTTAAGGTTACGAGCTCTTCTGTTTCCTTGTCTTCCGTCTCTGCGTTACGATTTACGCTGGCTGTGGCTCCCTCGTCCCCACTGCCATGGCGATGCACAGCACGCACGCTGACGTCACCCAACTCTGTCATATCCTGGCTCCAGCATTTACTAGCTGAGTTATTTTGGGGGGCTTATCTCACCTCTAAAATGGACATAATTATAGTACCCTCATTATCAAGTATTGTGTGCAATGAACCAGACAAAATGCATGTAAAACATTTAGCGCAGCTTTGGGACATTGTCAGCTCTTAATAAATGTGAACTGAGGTCATAGTTCTCTCCTTCTTCTTCCTTATCTCCTCCTCCTCCTCCTTTTGCGTTGATCTTCCTCTTTGGATGCAAGTCCCAGGAGTGTGCGTTCCTACATACTTTCCCTGTCTCTGTGGAAAGAGTGAATGCAAGAATGGGACGAAAGGGGGCAACCGTTGTGTCCACCCTGCCCACCGGCCAGCATCCAGGTTGGTTTCAGGGACCCAGATGTGGGGCTTCCTTAGCCAGCTGTTAGCCTGGCTTTTCCCATATGGTCCCCAGATACCCAGCCTGGTGTTTGGGCTGCCAGTTTGCCGACTGCACGCACCATGGCCTCTGTGGGTGGACACAGTGAGTCACAAAAGGAGCGACTTGCTTCGGATCCCTGTGACACCTTGACATGCGGCCCACGCTGCCTGACTGGGCGGCAGCAGCCCCAGACTCCTGAGAGCCCAGCGGGAAGTGTGGCTGGCTTCATTGTTTGGTTTCCAGCCGAGCACCTGCTCCTAGGAAGGGCATGTCTGCCACCTGCTGGCTGTGGGCAGCACAGCACCTGGCTGTCCCTCGGGCTCCAGCTAGAGCCAAGATTGGGGCTCTGGCCCAGGCGCAGGTCGTGGGGGCCCTTCTCTGCCAGGACCTGAGGAAGGATGCTCCCCAAAGTCCTTTCTTCTGTCCTTCCCACTTCTCAGGGCCTGGCCCACCCTATTCAGCTCAAAGAGAAGAATCCGTAGAGAATCTGGGTGGAGACAGGTAGAGAAATGGAAGGGCCCTGGGCTGAGGACAAGCTCCGCAGAGAGTGATCGAAGCAGGGCACAAGGACCAGGGCCAAGGCACCACTGCCTGGCTTTGATTACGGTGAGATTGAAGGAGGGGTAACCTTTGTCCTCAGTGTCCCCTCATGCCCTGTCTTGTTGTACTTCTCTCACACTCCCAGAGATGTCAGTTTCAGATGCCGCCTATTCTAGCACCCCAGGCCCAGGGGCACCCCTAAGGCCTCAACTGCCCTTCCCCTGGCACACCTGTCCACCACCAGCCCCCACCTTCACGGAGCGCCCGCCTGTCCTTGTCTCACGCCTGCAGAAACAGGGCTGGGGCCGGGAAGTCATTAGACAGCGGCATGGTCCCAGGACTAATGCAATGAATATTCTTCACCCAGACAGGTGCCACAAATGTTAACATTTTGCCACATTTGTGTTGCCTCTCATTCTTGAGGAGGGTGTGTGTGTGTGTGTGTGTGTCTGTGTGTGTGTGTTTACTGAGTGATTTGCAGGTAAATTGCAGACATCACCCTAAATACTTCAGCATGTATTTCTTAAGAATATTTTCCCATACAACCACAATGCCATTATTTACTTTCAAGAAAGTCGACATTAATACAATTATACTATTAACATAAATCTATATTCAAATTTCCCAATTGTCTCAATGTCTTAGTCCATGTCAGGTGTCCTTAAACTACAGTCTGTGGGCCACATGCACCCGCTTGTTTTTTTTACTTCAAAATAAGATACGTGCAGTGTGCATAGGAATTTGTTCATAGTTTTTTTTTTTAACTATACTCCGGCCCTCCAACGGTCTGCAGGACGGTGAACTGGCCTCCTGTTTAAAAAGTTCGAGGACCCCTGGCCCATGTAGTGTTGCTATAAAGGCATACCTGAGGCTGGGTAATTTGCAAAGAGGTTTATTTGGCTCACAATTCTGATGGCTGGAAAGTCCAGGAGTGGGCAGCTGCGCCTGGTGAGGGCCTCAGGCTGCTTCCACTCATGGTGGAAGACAAAGGCAGGGCAGGCATGTGCAGAGATCACACGGTGAGAGAAGAAGCAAAACAGGAGAGGAGGTGCCAGGCTCTAACTGACAACCTGCTGTCCCAGGAACTAACAGAGTGAGAACTCATTCACCCCGAGGGAGGACATTAATCTGCTCATGAGGGAGCAACCCCTGTGACCCAAATACCACGCATGACGCCCCACCTCCAACAATCGGGGATCAAATTTCAACATGAGGTTTGGAGGGGACAAATATCCAAACCATCACACTCAGTAGTGTCCTTCATACCATTTTTTTTTCAATCCAGGATCCAATCAAGGATTACACACTACATTTAGTTGTCATGCCCTTTAATAAAAAACAGTTCCTCCATCTTTTTTTGTCTTTTATGTGTTGACATTTTTGGGGAATGTAAGGCTGGTTATTTTGTAGAATGCCCCACAATTTGGATCGCACAATTTGGATCTGTCATGTTCCTTATGAATAGATTCAGGATAAGCATTTCTGCCAAGAATACTATTGATGCTGTGCCCTCAGTACATAGTCTCAGGATGGGTTCTTTCTTTTCATCTTTCTTTCCTAATTTATTATCTGCCTACTTCCCAAAATCATTTAAGGAAGCCTACAGTAAACCAGAAAATTAAAAATTCTGCTGAGGTAGAGGAAGCAAATACACCAAAGTGTCCTGCTTGACGTGGGTATGGGAAGATGCATCGCATTGATCTCAGCTTTCTGGCAGCCAAGACCCAAAGGGAAATCTGTGGAGTGATAGAACCCTCATTGTTAAAATCAAGGGTCAGCAAACTTTGTAAAGTGCTAGATGGTAAATATTTTGGGTTATACTTTCCCTGTCACAACTATTCTGCTATTGTAGCACAAGAGCAGCCATAAATCATACGTAAACAATGAGCATGGCTGTTTCCCAATAAAACTTTATTTGTAAGAACACAACTTCTGGGCTTGACCCAAGGGCCTTAGTTTGCTGACCCCTGATTTAAATGAAAGGATATATTCCAGTTATTAAATGGGTAAAACTTTCTTTTTCTGGTTAAGTACTACATATTAAAATAACTTTATATCATTATTTAGTTATTCTACAAAAACTTTTTTTTCCTTTCTATTTGTACAAATTTCTGGGCTACATGTGCAATTTTGTTGCATTATTCAGCAAAAAGTTTTGAGGAGTGGCATGTGCCAAGCACCGTGCTAGGTATTGGGTAATAACACATCAATGACAAAACAGGCATGATCCCTGCCTTTTTGACAGAGTCTATGGTGAGAGACAGATGGCATGCAAGTGAACAAATATAAAACCACATCCTGTAATAAGGACAGTGGAGGGAAAGAATGGGTAAAAATAATGGGGCTGGGGATGTCATACTGATAGGGTATTTGGGGAAGGCCTCCTTGAGAAGGTGACATTTAAACTGAGACTTAGTAAAGATCATGAGAGAGGATTTCCAGGCAGAAGGGATGGCACATGCAAAGGCCCTGAGGTGGAAGGAACTTGGTTTGTGCCATTTTGAAGGCAGGTGTGGCTGGAAATTATTCAGGGGCAATGGTAGGGAGGGATATGGGAGGAGGTTTGTAGGTTGTGGCAGGTGTTTGCAATTTATTCCAAGAACAATGGAAGCCACTGGAGAGTTTTAAGCACCTGTCCATCCCCAGTCCCCAGGAGCTATCTTCTGAGGAAAGCACCAATAGCTGAGCACGAATCCTAACCCTCCCCTGTGTGACCTCTGAGTCCAGATAGTCTCATCTGTAAACAAGGCCACTAAATCCTCCTCATAGGGTTGTTATAAGAAGGAAATGCAGCAATGCACAGTCAGGCAGGAGTGGGTGGAAATCACCATAACCGACAAGCACTCGGTACCTGGCAGCCGTGTCCCAGCACAAGGACCGGCGCATACAAGTGGCAGGCGTCCCTGCGGTGCACGAAGGGCAATGCTGGCGTGCTCAGGGAGCGCAGGCAGTGGGGCGACCTTAAACAGACCCACGCTCAGGAGGGCGCCCGGCTGGCCCGGCCGAGCCCGGTCTCAACCTCGCTCTGCCGTGTTGTTTTGTTTTTCAGAGCTTCCTGACATCTATATTTGAACACCTGAGCACAGGTGAGTATGCGGGTTCCCTGAGGCTTTCCACCAACCCCAGGATGGTTCTGGAATGGAGAAGGGGTCTAAGCATGGGAAAGTTGACGGGATCCCAGAGCTCCACTGGTTCAGGGGTGTCACAGACCCCCGTGACAACTTGCCCAGAGTGTGATGCTTCACACAATTTCAAGGTGCCCGTGGACATCCCTGCTGCCCAGTTTCAGGACCCCAAGGGAAAAGCTGCTGATGTAGTTGAACTCTTTGATTTTACAGAGAATGAAACTGAGGCCCAGAGAGGGGAAGCAACTTGCTCCTGGTCACACAGTGCCTTAGTGGCTGAGATGAGGTGAAAGGCCCAGGCAAAGTGAGAGTGAGATGAAACAATGACAGGCCCCAAGCACCCAGTTCACTCCAGGGTGACCCAAGGCTGGCACCCCGCTGGTGACAGCCTTTGCCAGCACCTCCACCGGGTCTCCTCTGCCCAGTTTGTTTGTGTCCTCAGGCTCAACACGTCTGCCACCCCGTGGGGCCTGCTCTCTCACATGAGCTTTCAGACCCACAGACTCACTCTCTGCCCGGCGCCCACAGCCGGGCCCTGCTGAGGATCTCGCCTTCCTGCCACGTCATCCACTCTTGGTCCCTGACTCTGGGCCCCAGCCTCCCTTTGCTGCTCTGAGCCCTGGGGGGAGAAGACTCCTCTCACTGCTTGGTCTGGCCAGAGGCCAACATTCCCGACTGGCGGGGGCCTGGGCTGGGCACCCACATGGGACCAGAGCCAGCAGGCAGCTCCGGGAGACGGCAGTCGGGCTTGTTTGCAGCCAAGATGGCCGTACCTGGGCCAAATTCCGTCTGACAGTCAGTATCTCCAGCAGCGAAGCCCGGGGTGGGCGGAGTGACTCACGCCTGCTCACAGCAAGCAAGGCCAGGTCTTGGTGCCACCCCACGTGCTCAGAGAATAGCTGTGGCATTGAATAGGAGTACGTATGTGTGGGGTGTGTGAGTTTCCGAGGGCATCTGTGTCTTTTCGCAAAGCAGAGGAGAATATTCAACGACAGATTGTTCACTTCCTCAGAGGACCCTCTTTCAGAGGGAGCCCCTTGCTGCTGGCCAAGCCACCATCCACACTGGGGGCCAGGAGGGGCAGAAGCCAAGGAGCTAGGCGAGCGGCCTCCTCCCCAGCTGTGAGCACAAATTGCTCAGGCCCCATTAAAGGGGCCCCTTTTGCGCCTGGGTGTCAGAGAGAGCTGCAGATGGAAGAAACGGGCGTAGAAGACTCAAGGGGCCTCACTGCTTCACGTATCCGAAGAGCAACACCCCCGCCCCAGTCTATGAGGCAACTTTGTGGGAATTAACAAGTGTCTTTACCTCAAGACTTCGAGCTGCCCAAAAATTGTAGAAGATATCTGAAATGAGGTTATGACACCTTGGAATTGTACAGTGCACAGCTTGAACAACTGCAAGCGGTGGCCCTACTGAACAGAAATCACGGAAAAGGGAGCAGATTCAGTCTATGTGTCCATAGGTTTATAGCTTTAATTCAATACGTTGGGAGCTACAGGGTTAGATTTGATCTGCAAAGAGCAAGAACTTTCTGAACACTAGAGTTGTCTGAAAATCTGAATGGGCTGTTGGGGTCTTAGGAAGTAATGAGCTCCCCATCACAGGAAGTATTTAAGCCCAAGCTGAAAACCCACTAATAGGGAGTGAGGAGTATTGGATTTAACATCCCAAGAACCTGGGCTCTATGAGAACTCTGCCAAGCGCTTCTGACAGTTTGGGGAGTAACTGAAGGGACCTCGAAGCAGGCCGCCCCTGGGCTGCGGGCTCCTTCTCCGTGTCTTCCGTCTGCCTCTGGCTGTGGAGTGAGATGAGATGTAGTGGTTGGGCCTTTCTGCAAAGAGTAGATTAGGTTTAAAAACATCCCTGTTAGGTGTCTGATTTAATTTCACACCGGGGTTGTGCTTTGATGGAATTTGTCAGATCCCTGCTGGCTCCAGACAACAGTGCAGTCAAGGAGGCGCCGCGCTCCTGCCTACAGGCAAGCCGCGTCTCTGGTGGGTCCTGCCGGAGACCGTGCACGGCAAGGACTTCTGGGGCAGAAGGCGCCCAGCCACGGTCCCCGTGCGTGGCGGAGGAGGTAGCCCTCAAACATAGCAGACTCTGCCCATCTCCCCAATGCAGGTGACTCGGTAGCCAGCAGGCGCGTGGAATGCCTCTTCTGAGCTGGCGTGGCCCTGCCTGGCAACACGGGCTGAGCCCATCCATCAGCTGTCCCGCCGCCTGCCAGCCAGGGTCTCTGCTGGGCTCGCCCCGCCAGCCAGCTTGGACGCGTCAAATGCAGCTTGACAGGGTTGGGGTTTGCGGGAGGGCCCTCGGAGGAGCCGTTTGTGCCACAGTGATGGATGACGCCAACAGGGACGACATTCCGGGGATTTTTATTCCGTTCCACACATCTGGCAAGCTCCTTAACCAGAGCAGCTGCAAAGCCCCCGTCGCAGGAACTCCGAGCTCTTCTGAGAGACCCTGAACATGGACCATGTTAATGCCGGTCAAGGGACCCGGAGCATGTGCTTAAGATGATTTCCCGATGCGTGTCACTTCCTGAAAGCTAAAACCCATGGAGTTTCGTGACACCCAAACCCACGAGAGGTTCCAGGATTGTAAAAAGGCAAACAAGCGGTGCAGTTAGGTAGACCTGGGTTGTGATGCCCTCCCCTTTGGCCTGAGTTTTCCCTCGTCTGTAGAATAGGAATAATAGTACCTATGCCACAGGGTTGTTTTAAGGTTAAATAAGATTGTGTGCAACCACAGTGATTTAATTTAGTGTCTGATATATAGAAAATACTCAGTACATTGTAACCTATTATTAGGATGATTTGTGTTAACTCAAGATACTCTTACCATTCTTCCTGATAATTTCTAGAGACAGGCTCTGATAAATTGAAAATCCACAAGGCTTTCTTTTTATGTCTGATATAAAATGCTTCTCATAGCTGCCCCTTTCTTCCTGAAAGTTCTCCCTGTTTCTATAGCCTCTAGAAAGTCTCAAATAATCTGTGTTTAAACCTGGAACCCAATTTTATATCAGGCTGTGATCCCTCTTTACCCAGGAAAGCATTTGAGAAAGTTTCTAGATTTCTACAGAGCTCATCAGGCATTTTCTTTACTAAATACCTCTGACCCAAATCTCACATAGTTTTACCTAAATCCCCCATTTGCTCTGCTTCAAGCAGACATTTTTTTTTCTAGCAGAGCTATGTGTGAGACAGAAAACTTGGCCATAAAGGGAAAAATCAACTGTCAAACACATACATTAACTACATGTAGGGCACTTGCCGGGCACTGTAGGGTAGAGAGAAGAAAGAATAGAAATAGACCTTGCTCTATCTAGTTGGAGGAAACAAATCAGATAGACCAAGTACCAAGAGAGAGGTCCCATCTGAGATCCAGCCATCAAACCTAAAACTCTCCAGCCAACTGGGCCACTAAGGGATGCTCTTGTATCTAAAATTCTTATCCCAAGAACAACCTAGTATCCATCATGCCCTGCCTGTCAGTTTGTTATTACTGCATAATACGCTAACCCAAACTTAGTGGCTTAAACCACTGACCATGTATTGAGATCATAATTCTTAGGGTTGGGAGTTTAGGCTGGGTTCAGCTGGGCAGTTCTTCTGGCCTGCATCAGGCTCAGCTGATCTTGACTGGGCTTGCTCACGTGCGCCTGCAGTCAGCTGGTGGATTGCCTGGGGTCTCATTTTGCTAATCTTGGCTGGGATTTCTCGCATGTCTGAGGCCTAAGCTGGGACCACTGGGCCTGCTGCTTTCCACATTCTCTTATGCTCTTGCAGAACCAAGAGAAGAACCAACAGTTGCAGACCAAACTGTTCACATGGCAGACATAGGGGGCCAGGAGAGAGACAGAGAAAGAGAGAGGGAGAGTGCATGTGAAACAGCCCCAGAACAACTTCTAGAGGCCCAGGCTTTGAGCTGGCACACTGTCCTTCCACCACACATGTGTTGGCCAAAGCAAGTCCCAAGGCCGGCCCAGACCAAGGGGCAGAGAAACTGACTCTATCTCGTGGTGGGAGGAGCTGCAAAGTCGCATTGCAAAGAGTGTGGACGCAGGGATGGGGGGACAATGGAGGCTACTTTTCTCATCAGACTGGCTCATACCAAAGCAGAGTTCCACTGTGGAACTTGAGGCCACCAGGCCTAGACGTGGTCACATTTGGCTCCCTCACCTCTTCACTACCCTTTGATCTCCTTCCTTGGCTGACTTTCTTTCCTCACCCAACCTTGACTGGAGGCTCCTTTGAGGACAAGGACACATTCCTCTCTTATTTGTATAACTCTTCACTGTCCCCAATGCCATCCTGCTCCTGGCATAATACCTGATCCTTTGTAGGTGCACAATGCAAGCTTCTTACATCGACAATAGGATTAAGTGCCAACAAATGGAAAAGACAAAAGAAGCTTTAAGTTTGAAGGTAGAGAAACCCTCCAGGTGAGGCCCCTATAAAGCATCTTCAAAACACATTACAGCCCCCTCCAAATGGAAAGGATTTGGGCGTTTTCCCTTGCACAGCCCCCAACTGGATGGCTTCTTCTAGCCTGGTGATCTGGGGCCACCGAGCTCTACTGGTTCTATCCCCCTCAACCAAGGACCCTGGGCTCCAGAGAATAGGAGCACTTATTGCCTTGCTTAGCAGGAACATGATTCGAAGGCTACATATTTTATTTCCCCTTTAGCTTCACGGAGAGATGAGCAGACCTTATTAGTAGGATGGATTCAAGTCAAAATCCTCTAACAGACATTTCATCCATCCCCCATCACCTGGAAAAGTCACACCATCCCATCTACATAAGAATCTTCCCCATTTCCAAATATCTGCAAAGGGAGTAATTCTTAATGACCTGGCCAAGATTACCCTGTCTGACCCCCAACCTATGGGAGAAATGGGAGAAACTACAGGAGCAAACTGAAGTGCACTTATCTATAAACTCCTGTTGGAAAAACAAAAATAACTTCTCCAAAGAAAAAGAAATAAATAAGCGATGCAATCATCTCATTACCAAACCGCATTGTCTCTCCCAAATGTCAGTCTGAAATCTTTCATGTCAAACTCAGAAAAACATTTTTTCCCCCTCACTTCCTCAATCTCTCTGCTTTATCATGCCAGATGGAAGGAAACTTGATTTGCTCCAGGAAGACAATAGCCTTATCTTCAACCTAGATCCTCGTCCCTGCAAAGGTGGCCTCCCCCAGGAGCATCTTCAGAGTGGGGAAAAGCAGCTCCGGAGAAATAATGAGCAAGCAAAGGGAGTCTTGACTTGACACTGTGATAAATGAGGCAAAACTTTGGCAAGGAACCAGAGTTGGCTTATTCAAAAAAGAAATAAAAAGATAGTTCCATTTTAATGGGAAATATAAAACAGCCATTGTGCAAAAGTCGATTTTTCAAAAGCCAAAGAGATAAAGACTATAACGGAATGACTGAGAGACGAGTAAGATAATGTGGTTGATAATCAGGCCATCCCCCAAGCCACCGCTGGCCCCGCAGGAGTGCCTTTTCAAGTCGGCTGTCTGCATGCGCTCCTGCCTCATTGTCATATGCATCTCCGGACAGCTTCCTCCCAGCTTCAACTTGCCCACTTGCCATACTCCCACCAGCTGGAGAGAGCCAAGTCAACCCAACTTTCTTCAAATCCCAAACTTCCCCAAAACTACCAGCCGCAGAGCTACCCGCATCTCCCGGGGCCCCAGAGAGCAAAGCACTGCAGTCCAGCCTCACCCACACCTGCTTGTCCCAGCGACTGGCCCAGCACGAGGTTCACAGCTGTGGGCAACTCCACACGCTGTCTTCTCTTTCAGTGGGCAAGACCCAGGAACTTTCTTGAGGTTGTCCTTGGGCGAGTCCTAATTAGCAGGCTGGATATTCCACAGGGATGGTGGGACACATTTTCCTGAGGGTGGGTGTGGATGTATCCAAGGCAATGGAAGGTGCCAGTCGAAGCAGTTGAGTATTGCAGTGGAGCTAGTGGAATTTAGTGGTTTTATGGAGACAAACCGCCTTAGTTCACATCCTGCCATTTATTAGCTATGTGACCTTGGCCAAGTTACTCAACCTCATTCAGCCTCACGTTTCTCAACTTAAAATACAGTGACTAATGCAACTTCTAGATTTTTATCAGGGTGAAATAAAATGGTGCATGTAAAGTGCTTGGCACAAGGCCTGACATGCTAAAACCTCAATAAATAGTATCTGTTAAAATGACTCCAGAGATACAGCTTGGGAGCAGTTTTATGCCAAGACCAAAAGGAAAGTAAAGAGTTTCTTTGATATCATTAAGCTAAGATGACTAATGAAGTCCCATCAAGAAATGTCATTCACAGAACCACCCAACCAGGCACTCAAGTGTCACGTGATGTGACCCTGGCCAGACACCATATATAAAACCCTGGAGTCCTGCTAGCGCCCATCCTCTCTGCCTGCTGTTCAGAGATGAGAAAACCAGGGGGCCAAGAATACAAATGGCTTACCCAAGGTTGCAGTGAGCAGAAAGCCAGGACTCGACTTCTTCTCCCCATTTCCAATCAGGTGCTCTTGACTCTGCCAAATGCCACCACTACCTTGCTGGGTCATAACCTCCCCCACATGAAAATGCACAAAGTCTAAACCCCTCTGACCCACCACTATTGGTGTGAGGAGCTGGATAGACACAGGATTCCTCCCTGAGGACTTTGAACTCTTTAGGGAAAGGTGTTTGACTACTTAAAATGCTGACCTGTTTGAGCCTGGTGACTGGACTCTCTCTGTCCTGTTCCCACCCCTGCAGATTGGGCTGGTGGCAGCCACGATGTGCACAGCTATGAATACTACGATGAGGAAGAGCACCTCAGTACCCAACCTACCCACCCCGACAATCCTGACTGGTACTACGAAGAGGACGGTAGGTCCCCAATCTGTCTCAAGGGCCCTCCAGGGAGGGGGGCAGCATGTCCTCAGGGGAGGTGTACGTGTGACCATTTGCAAGGGTCCCTCTCTCTTCCCTTCTCTGACCAGCATCATAAAATAAGTATCAAAGAAATTACTGAGACTGGCTTCTTTTTCAGTTAGAGTCATGCACTGTGAGAACTGGGGAGGTTCTTAGACACCATCTCCCCTACCCTCAAGTGACGGATGAATGAAGTAGGGCCAAGAGAGGAGCTGATTTGGCCAAGGAGTGGGTTAGTGCAGCGTCATCTTGGTTTCCTGACACTGAGGAGCCGTCATGGTCAAAATCACTCCCATTGCTGAGGTCACGGGTCAGGTCCTAAGTATGCTGAGGAGTCTGCTTTGGTGTCGAGCATCGGACTGCAGCGTTTAGAAGTTTGGCTTCAGGACTTTCCTTCCCTTCTGCCTTTGCTGTGTTTTTCTTTCACTTGTCACTCTTTAGACGCTTTCCACAGCTGTTAGGGGCTATGTGTGTGTGCATGTGTATATATGTGTGTGTGTGTGTGTACTCACACACGCGTGCTTTTTGTTTTTGTGGCTTCTTTACCCAAGAAATGGGCCAGAAAGGAAAAGAAGAAGCTGGGTCCAAGCAAGGCCATGTGACTAAACCAGGAGAAGGAACGCGAAGCACTTAGCAGCTGGAATAAAAGCTGTGTAACTGTGCGAAGTGGCCTGGAAGGCAGGGCCAAGATACAGGGCATCGGGGAACATCAGAAAGAACCATCAAAACAAGAGCTGGGCCCAGGGATCCTAGTTCCTGAACCAAAGAGCAATGTGTGTGAACAGAAGGATAAAGAATTCCCCAAGGGAAGATCCATTCAGACAACCATGAAAAGCCAAAGGCACAGATGAAATATGACAAAATCTAACTGAACAAGTAGTTGAAGAAAGATGAAGGCCACTGGGTCATTTCCTCCTCGCCGCCGATTCTTCTGTCACCCTCTTGCCTTTGGTCTTCTCTCCTGATGTTCAGAAAGCTCGTGTTTCATTAGGGGTGGGTTTTCTTTCCCCAATCCTGACCTCCACCCCTGGGCACTGGAAGTAGGGGAGGTCTTCAGGCTTGTGAAATGCCTTCAGCATCAGAGACAGACCCTGTGGCACTCCCAGCAAGACTGGGAGGAGAGAGACACAGATGAGGGAAAAGGGGAGTTTCTCAGTGAGAAAGGTCCCATCCGAAGCCAGGCCGAGGGGAGACAGCCACGGTTCCTTCTCGCCCCTCCTCTTACTAACCTGAATCCCTCTCTCTGGTCTGGTGACTGCAGTTTTTCTTGCGGTTTGAGGACAATATGTGTTTTCCTCCTTTCCCCAGTCACTGGCTGTAGAGTTCCTCTCTCATTTGGGGCAGGAGACTGAAACTAGATGAACAAGTGGGGGCTTCTCACCCGCGCGCTGTCCCTTACCAACACTGACTTCCACCCATGTGTCCCAGATGCGTGCCAGCCCAACCCCTGTAAACACGGCGGGGACTGCCTCACCGACGGGGGGACCTTCACGTGCAGCTGCCTGGACCCTTTCTCTGGGAGCAGGTGTCAGAACGGTGAGTGCATCTTCACTAGTTTCACTCTCCCCTCTGAGTGAAACAAGAGGCAGTTCCTCCTCCAACTCTGGGGGTAAGGAAGAGCGGAGTGATTCCCAGGGAAACCATCAGAACTGCAGGAATTGTATCCTGCACAAGGGATTCCTCTGCAGGGTCCCAGGCAGCATCTCACCGAGTCCTCTCCCCTGCACTGAGAGAAAGAACTAGTATGTATGTCCATCGTACAGATGAGAAGATTGAGGCCAAGAGGGGATAAGAGCTGGACTCTAATCAACACATGTTCCAAACTCAGGACTTTGTGTTTAGAGTGTTTGATTAATTATAACAGAAAAATGGTGTCCTCAAATGGGAGAGCAAGAAGGATCTCAAGGCACATTAGGCCCAACCCAATTAGAGAAAAGGAGACCAGAGATTGCAGGTGACTTGCCCATGGTCACGCAGCTATTATAGTTAGGTGGAGAGCAGAAATTAGAGCCCTGGTGCCTGACTCCCAGCCCGTGCTCTTTCATCCTGCCATCCTCACTGTGTCTGCCTTTAGGGAGCTTTTGTGGGCATAACATGAGGCTATGGGATAAAATATCAGGAGTAAAACTTGTATGGGCTAAGTGTACCCCTAGAGAGAGACTGGATTCTTTCCAGACTGGTAACCATCTAAGTAGGGGTAGGGGGCAGAGAGGGTCTTATGTATATGTAGGGCTTTGTGGTTGACATCTTTCCACTGTACCCTTCTCACTTATTCCTTCCATTTTCTCCTTTCTTCCTTCCTTCCCTTCCTTCCTTCCTTCCTTCCTTCCTTCCTTCCTTCCTTCCTTCCTTCCTTCCTTCCTTCCTTCCTTCTTTTGACAAAATCTTGCTCTGTTGCCTTGGCTACAGTGCCATAGCAACCTGAAACTCCTGGGCTCAAGCAATTCTCCTGCCTCAGCCTCCCAAGTACCTGGGATTATACCACTATATCCAGATAATTTTTTTGTTTCTATTTTCAGTTTCCCAGCTAATTTTTTTTCTATTTTTGGTAGAGACAGGGGTTTCAGTTGCCCAGCTAATTTTGTTTTTCTATTTTTAGTAGAGACAGGGGTTTCACTCTTTTTCAGGCTGGTCTCAAACTCCTGACCTCAAGCGATCCTCCCGCCTCAGCCTCCTAAAGTGCCAGGATCCTTCCATTTCCAATCCTTCAATCCCTTCAGTGAATGTTGCAGAATGGTAGGGGACATTGGGTATAAACATAATATCTGGGCTCATCCCTCAACTTCTCAGAAGAAAGACAAAACTGTGAATAGAATATGAAAATGGAGAGAATAAATTGAGACTCTGTTGGCTGAGGTGTAAAAATTATCAATGCTTTTATTAAGATAGAAACATTAGGATTATAAGCACTGGAAGGAAATGGGAGGGGATCACCCATGACTAGAGAATAAGAAAGAAGGAGAGAAGCCTTGTCCTGGAGCAGCCTGGCATTTCAGCACCACGGACAAGGCCACACGTGCTCTGACAGCCACCCCACCCCCAAAAGTACTGCGCAGGTAATCCTCTGCATAAAACGGGCCCCAAATAATGTCCTGTGCTTTGTCCCTGTGTCTCAATGGATCTCTTACAGTGCAAAACAATTGCAAGAACAACCCGTGTGGCCGGGGCCATTGTCTCATTACCCAAAGTCCTCCCTACTACCGCTGTGCCTGCAAACACCCTTACACGGGTTCACGCTGTTCTATAGGTAAGTGGTGGAGGCCCCTTCTGTGCTCGGCTTTCTCTGCCTCGGTCATGCCTGGGGTCCCTTCATCCTATTGTGTGGAAGTCCAGATGCATCTGGTGTTTTTGTGGCATCCAAGATGGCCCTTTTCACTACGATTTCTAAAGATTCAGCATCCCTGGAGAGCCCAGTGGGAATTGACTGATTTGTGTCCCTTCCCTTCTAAAAAGAATCATCCTAAAACCCGCTTCCTCCAGGAAGTAGGTCCTGCTGTATTCCTGAGAGGGGCCACACAGGGGAATCAATACATATTGATTCACGATTGCGAGTCAGACTCAGTCCCAGGAGATTTATATTCTCTCTGGCATTTCCCCAAAAACACAGCAAGGAAGAATTTTAACAACAAAGGAACTGAAACTTAGAGAGGTCCACTGACGTGCTCGTGGTCACCTGGCTATCACAGGGCAGGGCCAAGGTTCAACCCAAGGCTCATCTGTACAGGTACTAGAGTGTCAGTGGGTCTGTCTTTCCCCTTGGGCGACCTGTCCCTTGTGAGAGGATGGACACCAGAGGACAGCCACCAATACCTCCCCGTCCTCTCAGACGGAGGCTGCAACTCCTTCTGAGGAGCCTTCCCGGCCCCTTCCTGTGTCCACAGTGACTCCCGTGTGCAGGCCGAACCCCTGCCGGAACGGCGGCACCTGCTCGCGGAACAAGCGCAGATCCAGGTTCTCCTGCTCCTGCCCTGCCCACTTCAGGGGCAGACTCTGCGAAATAGGTACGAGTCTCTGCCACCACTTCGTCAGGAACTCGGGCCCACAAGTGAGGCCTCTGGAATCCCTTTCTGTTGGGGTTGTGTTGCCAGAATGCGGTTCAAGTTAAGTTTCCCAAACTCTTCCACTGCCTCAGCCTTCCACCCTAGGGCCATGGGGTGTGTCTTTCTCTGTGTAAAGAAAGTAACAAACCGAGATATAGAGTAGGCAAAGCAACCACTGGGGTGTCCCTGGGCCTCACCCCACCCTTCGCCAGTGCTTGTGTGAGCCGGAATTGAGGGACTAAGCTCCCACCTGCCACAACCACTGTATTTCATGTTTTGAAGCAGGGTTCAATGTGGAACACTCAAGCACCTTTTGTCTAGAACTTTGTGCTGAAATCGCAGGGGGAGAAATATGGAGGCCCAAGCCCAACACCCCGTGACACACCCACCCGCCAAGCCCGTGTTGGGAGCAGCATGCCCACCGCTGTCAGCTCCCACGTCCCCGCCTTCTCTCTCCGAGGTCCCGATGACTGCTACGTTGGCGACGGCTCCTCCTACCGAGGGCAAGTGAGCAGGACAGTCACCCAGCGCACGTGCCTTCACTGGAACTCCCCCCTCCTCTTGCAGGAGAATTACAACGTGTTTATGGAGAATGCTGAGGCCCAGGGCATTGGGGAGCACAACTTCTGCAGGTAAAAATCACCTTCTTCCCTGTGCTCAGTCCTGGTCGCTTGGTTTTCAAGCAGATCATTGACAGTCATCAGCCTTCTTCCTAGGAATACTCTCCTACACAGGATAGGCGAGGTGATGCTGCTATAACAACCAATCCCCAAATCTCAGTGGCTCAAATACATCAAAGTTTCTTTCTTACTGATGCTCCCTGTGTCATGTGGGTTCGTGGTGGTGATGGTTGGGGATTCAGTTCCACAGATTCAGAAGGACAAGAAGAGACTGGAAAGCAGACCATCACTTTTTTTACTTCCTCAAATTAGAAGTGAGACATCAACTCCCCACACATATTTCATTGGTCAGAAATAGTCGTGGGGCCTCACGTAACTTCAAGGCAGAAATGTAGAGGAACAAATGGAATGTCTGTTGGGCATGACAGTCTCTGCCCCAAGATGTTCAAGTTTTCTCATGTAAGGACAATGCCATCACCCTCCCTGGTGATGACTTTAGCTACCTCCTTTCCCTTCTGTGGCCTGCAGACCCCTCTGCTGTTTTTCTCCTATTGTGGTTTGTCTAACCAAGGCCAATGACTTAGAAGAGTCGCATGTCAGGGGCAGGGGTACTTTGCAATGGCTTTAAACTGGCTCCATAAACAAGAGGATTTTCCTTGCACAAAACACTAGTCCACCTTCCACTTGCACTCACCGTGAGCTCTTCCCTTCGAGGAGCTGTATTCAGGAAGCCTCTGGCAACCTCCCTCAGGGGTTCCCATTCCTTTCTCAGAGGAACCCTGTGCTCACCATGTTTCTGTGGCTACTTTACTTCCCTGACAAAGAAGGGTCTTCAACAAGGATCTCATTTCTTTTCCCACAAACAATTTGATACATTCCATGGATCTGGCACAAGGCTTGCGAACTATTCCCTGGTCCTTTGGATTCTTCTCTGGAAGTTAAGATTTGGCCAAGAAACTATGACCACCCCTCTATGCCAAGTTTGCTAACCTGTTGGAGGATTCAAAAGGAATGTGGTCCCAGAAGGGGCACAAGAGACTGGCACCCTGTTACACACAGGTCCTTTAATGAGATGCAGTTGGTTCACTGAGCCTTGGTCCTGAGTTACTATGTTTTATATTTTAGAAACCCAGATGGAGACCAAAAGCCCTGGTGCTATATTAAAGTTAACAGTGAAAAGGTGGAGTGGGAGTACTGCGAAGTCTTTGCCTGCTCAGCCCAAGGTGAGGCTGTGGCTGTCTGAGGCCCCGGGGCTGGGGAGGTTGCAGATGCACAGAGTGACATACCTGGCACCCCCTCCCCCCCACCCCTCCTTCCCCCACACCTGCATTACCAATTCCCATCCCAGCACCAACCCAACTCCCAGCCCTCTGCTCCCCTCAGGATGCTACACAGCCTGGATTCCCCTGTAAGCTTGGGCCAGGTGGGTCAGCTGTAAACTCATGCACCGACTCCAAGTCGGTGCACCCAGCAGATACTTATCCATCACTTGTGGTGTGCCAGATGCTATGCAAGGCCCTGGGCATACAGTGGTGCTCAAACATTGCCTGGGCCCCCATGGCCTCTCAGGATGCAACATATCCAAATCCATCCTCACAGTCTTCCTGCCAGTCTGCCCTGGCCCCCTCCGTCCCCACATCTAGAACAATGCTCCCTCCCACCCTGACCAATGGGATTCCCTCCCTGAACAGTTTCACATCTGAGTCTTTGCTCTCATGGTCACCTCTGTCTATAATAATCCATCCCATATCTCCTCTTGTCCATATCCAACCATTCTTGGAGAACCAACTCAAGTATCCCCTCCTCCAGGAAGTCCTCCTTGATCTCTCAAGTGAAGTGCTGTCTCTTCCTCACAAACCCCAAGGAATGAATCAAGGCACTGCCCTCAAAACACTTATTGCTCTCTCCTTTGTACCATAGTCATCTGTGCCAATGTCTTATTTAACCTATTCTACTTCATCTGGATATCCAACCATCTACACTCTACTGGATATCCAACCATCTACACTCTACTGGATATCCAACCATCTACACTCTACTGGATATCCAACCATCTACACTCTACTGGATATCCAACCGTCTACACTCTACTGGATATCCAACCGTCTACACTCTACTGGATATCCAACCGTCTACACTCTACTGGATATCCAACCATCTACACTGAACCCCTAGCTCAGTACATACCCAGCGATGGATTTATATACTTACATTCATATCGATGTGTGTGTGTATACATCTCAATCCTAGGGATAACACACTTGGAAATAAGAAAAAAAATCTTCCCTGTTAATTCCCTAGACTGGCTTTGCCTTAATCAATATATTCAACAAATACCATTTGTGCCCCCACTCACTCCGTGCCCACCCCGTGCGCACCAGTGCCGTCTTCTCCGCTCCAGCGCCTTGCTCATGGCTGGACTCCGAGTCGCACCTCTGCCTGGGTCCTTCTGAGGGGCCAGCGGGAGGCTGAGTAGAGTGATTTGTCTTTCTTGTGTCCCGCAAACATCGCCTGCCCAGAGGAAAGCCCGACTGAGCCCTTGGCCAGGCCTCTGATGTTCGAGTCCTGCGGGAGGACCGAGACAGCGGAGCGTCACATCAAGAGGATCTACGGAGGCTTCAAGAGCACGGCGGGCAAGCACCCGTGGCAGGTGTCGGTCCAGACCGCCTCCAGGACCCGGGGCCACTTCTGCGGGGGGTCGCTGATACACCCCTGCTGGGTGCTCACTGCCGCCCACTGCACTGAGTAGGTGGCCCCTGGGGGTGGGGCCAGGGTGACTGGAGAGTACAGCGGTCCCCTCTCCTTCCCCGCTGAGCAGCATTTGGTAGCTCTGGCAGGATCGAGGGTCAACCTCAGTCCGAGGGCAAAGACATGGCCCCTTAAAGCCAGACGGAAAACAGCTACTGTGTCTGGATGCTTCCCACGGGCATTGCATGCGTCATAGGACGTTTAATCCTCAACTGTCTACCGGAAGACAAGCTAAGGGAGGGCTGGGGGTTTTATCTGTTTTATTATTATAAATTGTGGCATCTCCAGTGCCTCGAGCAGGTCTCTTTGTACATGGCAAGGGTACAGTAAATACTTGTGGAGAGAAAGAGTGTACTATTACTCCCTTTTCATAAGTAAGTGCGCTGAGTCTTGGGAGGGTTGAGCAGCTTGCCTGAAGTCACGTGGAAGGGAAGCGGGCAAATGTAAATCCCGGTCCATCTGCTTCCTTAACCTCCTTAATCCTGCCCCACTGTCTGCTGCCATCACTCACGAGCCTTCTGGGGCAGGTGTCTTCAGTCAGGTCTCCTGTGTGCTACAGAGAAGCCAGTACCTTCTGGGGAGCTAAAGAGTCATGACCCCCTCCAAGTTCCCTGTGCTCCTGGTCAGGGCTGGTCCCAGGAAGCCCGGGTTTCAGAGGTGGCCCTGAAGATCTCCCAGTCCATCTTGTTTTGAAATGATTTCTTCTAGGATTCTATAGAGGCACTGCCACGAGAGACCTAGCCAGCAAATATGAGCACCTACCATGGGATTTTGGAAGATTTGTCCAAGAAGGCAATGGCTGTTCTTTTGCAAGGCCCAGGGAGAATGGGAGGTCTCCCAAAAACTGGGTTAAATGTTATATTTGGAGCTTGCTTCCATTAATAAAGCAGCTCCCTCATCTTATCTGGACCCTGCAGCAGGTTATGAGTGAGACAAAGGTCACAGATGAGGATGCCAAGGCCACAGAAGGTCGGGGGCTTTGCCAAAGGTCACACAGCCCATTAGGAGCAGGGCTGGGGGGATTTGGCTTTAGTCTCTTACATCCCATGGCTATTTTCTGTCTTATTTTCTTATCTTGTAGAGAAAAAGCTAGATATCTAACAGTGGTCCTGGGAAAGCAGGACCTGAAGAAGACAGAATTCCACGAGCAGAGCTTCGGGGTAGAGAAGATATTCAAGCACTACAACTACCATGAAACAGATGAGATTCCCCACAACGATATTGGCAAGTCTCCTCTCTCATGGATCTCCTGTGGGTCTGGAACCTGAGGTTTGGTTCTAGAAGGTGTTCTTGATCACTGTGGCCCCTTGTAGATCCCATAAGGGAGAGAAGGTAGTCCTGGGCTTTTGAGTGCTTGAGAGTGTGTGTCGTCGATGTTGTGGGTAGATGGGCACATACTTTTAAACGGAGAGGAAGAGATGCTGGGAGCACTGTGCCATGGAAAGAGCTTGGCTGTGAATCCCAGCTCCCCCGACTTTATAGCCAGGAGCTGGTCTCCTCCCTGACCCTCTGTTTTCTCTTCTATAAAATGGGGACACTGATGCGCAACTCTGAGCTTCCGCGTGTTCAGTGACAGGATGTGTGTGCAGACACGCCTGGCACCCAGTGAGCGCTCAGGTGCAGAGATGATGATGCTCTTAAGCTACTGGCCACCCCGTTCCATACTCCACTGCCCCCTTCCCGGGACCCCTCCCTCTCTCTCCTTCCTCAATAGCTCTTCTTTTTTTACTTAGGGTCTGTTTTTTAACCAATGGATTAGAAATTATTTCAAGCTCACTTATTATTTCTTGATATTACTCCCAGCCTGAAGTGTTACTCCTCCCCAAGTGGAAGTTCAAAAAATGCAATGAGTGAGGAAGAAGATTTTCAGGCAGGGGGCTGGGGGGGGTGCGCTTTGTTGTGCCCACCTTCCAAAGCAAGTGGAAGCTGATGCTTCTCCAACAAAGAAGCAATGTCACTCACATTCCCTCTGTCTCTCCCCGCCCAGCTTTGCTCAAGTTAAAGCCAGTGGATGGTCACTGTGCTCTGGAATCCAAATACGTGAAGACCGTTTGTCTGCCGGATGGTCCCTTTCCCTCTGGGACTGAGTGCCACATCTCGGGCTGGGGCGTGACAGAAACAGGTGCGTCCAGCCATGCACTCCCCCATGACTTAGGTGAGCTCCATCAACCAGAGAACTCGACGTGCTACTCATCTGAACTTGACATGTTATACTCAAAATGCATTATCAAAAGAAAGTCTCTGCCTCATCGTTCAAGCTCTAATTAAATCTCTTCACCTGCCTGCCCTAATCTCTATATCTGTCCCTGGCCCCTACCCCTAGATGCCTGAAGTTTATCAAGCACTGACCCTGAACCCATGGAGACCTCACTCCTTGCCTAGGCAGATTGGAAAGAGGATATCCTGGAAGGAACATAAATTTTGGAGTCAGATAAACTTGCATTAGATTCTCGGCTTTGTTGCTTGAACAATTGATTTTTAGTTTCCCAATAGTCACCTCCTAGATTTGGAATCATGATCACGGGAAATGACAGACGGAGATATTCGTTGAGTGAGCCCTGGGGGGGGGACAGGGGGGGCGGATCTCATCTCTGTCTCTCCCATAGCACATTGGTCAGGGATTTCCACATAGATGTTCTATAAAATATTGTTAAATTGGGCTATTGATTTGTCTTTAGGATTTAGTCTTATCTAAAACAGTAACCAAAGGGTTCCTTTCATCATAGTGCTGCCAAGATTATATTTTCTACTGGAAAAAAATTCAGAAGGGTATTTGAAGTCTTTCCCAAATACTCAAAATATATTTCTCTTCCTTCCCAAATCTTTAAGAATGGACAGCAAGAATCACTCTAAATAGGTCTACATTCATGAAGAAAGTAAAATGTAATTTACAAATTTGTCAGAGGCTTTTGGGCAAGGAGATTTCTGGCTAATTTGATTTAGGGTCAGCCAGAAAGCTCTCTGTGGCCATCTTCCTTGTGGTCCATGGGAACCTTTCCACCTCCGCTCTGCTCAGTGTGGTCTGGCCAGTACGCTGATGTCTCAGATGGGAATCTTACGGGCCCTCAGGTTAGAATTATTTTGTTTTCCATGAATAGGCCTCTAAGACTTTATGTTCAAAGTCAATGATGTGTTTTGACTGATTTCATTATCGTTAGAGGGCGGAATGTCTGCTCTGGGAAGCAGATAATCGAGTGCACCAGGGCACTCATCCATCCATCCATTCACTCACTAAGAGTCTGCTCTGTGCCAGCCTTTGGTTAGTCATAGGAAATTAAAAAATGGTTTTGACACCCTCCCAAACCTCACAGTCTAGTTGGGGTGACAGAGAAGGGGATAAATGATCCTGGTCCATCATGGCTGGGGCAGCATTGCAGGTCTGCACGAGCACGGTGAAGGCTGGTGTTGAGGTGTTTCTCCCTGTCTCCTGGGAAATCTTTTGTCCTGAGCTGAGAGCTGGTGGCCTGCTCCTCACTACTGATAGTTTCTGATGAAGTCAGTGCCACCTTGGTCCCCACAGTGATGAGTCTTTTCTCTGCCCCGCAGGGGAAGAGTCCCGCCAACTCCTGGATGCCAAAGTCAAGCTGATCACCAACGGTCTGTGCAACTCCCGCCGACTCTACAACCACCTGATTGACGACAGCATGATTTGTGCCGGAAACCTCCAGAAACCTGGGCGAGACACCTGCCAGGTCAGAGACTCCAAATGGCGCTTAGGGGAGGAGAGGCTTATAGGACGTTCCACTGGGC
Source organism: Microcebus murinus (assembly GCF_040939455.1). Lineage (NCBI taxonomy): Eukaryota > Metazoa > Chordata > Mammalia > Primates > Cheirogaleidae > Microcebus > Microcebus murinus. The sequence goes on along the minus strand of NC_134117.1, from coordinate 15,432,469 downwards.
ACAGAGGCCCCTGACAGCCCTGGGCTGGGCGCTAGTTTCAGAGTCCACCTGCTGTACAGCTAAGGCACAGGCAGGGCGTGTCTGTCCCTGACACATCCTGGACTGACTCGGCAGGATGACCGTAGGGGCCACTTTGCCTACGTTATCTAATTTAACTCTCTCCACACTCTGGTAGAGGGGACGTCTTTATCACTGTGGTACACATGCTTACAGAAGTTCTGTTGGCCTAGAGCAACTGGATGGTGAGTGGCAAGGCTAGAATTTGAACGAGGGCTGTGGTCTGCCACGTTGCTCCACCATGCTCAAATACGAAGAAGGTGCTTCTTGGCTTCCATATTGGGCAACATGTCTGAAAATCACAGTAAACAGGGAACTGTCCAAAAAGCCAGTGGTTAGAAGGAAAATGATATAAGGCCTAGATATTTCACAATAATATTAACTAATCACTAGGACTTGTATGTGTATGGGGGTTGGGGAGAGAGTGATCTAGCCCTAGCAAACTAAGGAGCCCTGTGGCCTGGGGCCTGCCTAACGTTCCCCTGGTCTAGGACTTTGGGAAAAGCAAGCTGCTGAGGCCTCTGGCCACTCAGAGACACTGCTGGAGGAGAAGGTGGTGGCTTCACCAACTGGTGCCTAAAGTGACCTCAGGCCCCTGCCCCAAGTCAAAATCCACTTCCCGTCACCCCTGTCTCTGCAGGGGTCACACCACACAGGGTGAATCTTTCCCAGACTCAGAATTTTCTGCCTATTGTCCTCATAAACCATCCAACTGGCCGGGAAAAACCCAACATGTCCACATTCACATCCTGGCTCCCTGATGGAACCTCCCTAAAGAGGGACCCAGCAATGATTTGCTGGCCTTGGGCCCACTTGGGGATGGGAAATCAAGGGCTGTCTCTCCAGGGTTTGTGGCTCTCCTGGGACCCCCATCCCTTCCCACGGGGCCATGGAAATTCACATGCTCAGAGGAGGGACATGGCCAGATACATGCAATTTTCCCTGAGCTTCCGGAAGATGAGTAATAAGAGAGATCACTCCATTCCCTAGACAATTCAAGGGTTTCACTTACAGGGTTTGGGAACAGTTGTGGGTCTGAAACCTGGCCCTGTCTCTTACCGTGTCACCTTTATCAATCACCAAAGTAATTCTCTAACCTCAGATGCCTAATCTATAAAATGGAACATATCCATAAGATCGTAAGGTTATGGGTAAGATTAAAAAAAGAGAATTCATTTTTAAAAAACCCGCTAGTTGTGGTGGGTAAGTAGAAGTGTCTGAGAGCTATCCTCCTCACCATCATCATCCTCCCACTCAGCCAAGGGCTCAGCGGCACTATTCTAGTCTATGTTCTTTACTAAGAATCTGCACAAGAGCCCTGGTGGAAGGGACATCTGATACTATCCACAGTTTACAATGTGAGACACTGAGCCCCAAGGGTCTGGTTTGGAGCCCAGAAGGTCCCTATAGACTGTGCTGAACACCTAAGTCATGCTGCCCCTGGGTCTCCATCCCCCTCACCTGTGTGTGCCCTGCTGGTCCTAGAAGGGCTTCCTCCAGCAGGTACCACCCCGTGGTCGGCCACCTGAAGGAGCAAGTCAAGGGCCCCTGAGGACTCACAGTAAATATCGGTAGGACCAAGAGTCGGGAAGTGCAGCCCAGTGGCCTCTGTGCCGAGCCCTCGCAGGCTCAGGGACAGAGGACAGCATTAGCTTCTCTCCCTCCAGAGTCTTGTATCATGTGACAGATGGGGAGGACCTTGCCACGGCTTTCCAGAGAAGCCCCCCATGGGGAGAGGTGGAGACATCTCCAAGTATATTCTGGATCACAAGGCTGACCTTGTGCCCGTTTCCCTTAGGGTGACTCCGGAGGCCCTCTGACCTGTGAAAAGGACGGCACCTACTTCGTCTATGGCATCGTGAGCTGGGGGCTGGGATGTGGGGAGAAGCCAGGGGTGTACACCCAAGTCACCAAGTTCCTGGATTGGATCAAAGCCACCATCCAAAAGGAGACTGGCTTCTAAGGTCCTGTCTTCTGATCCTCAGAGCCCATCCTCCTCACACCCAGATGAGGGGAGGCCCCCTGGGCAGCCACAGACACCCCTGGGAGTGTCCAGGACACAGTGGAGCGTCCATGCACTAGGCAGAGACCACCCAGCCTGCGCATTCCTGGACCAACACCTGCCTTCCCGGGTAACCCAAGGAACGATAGAATCCACACAAATACATTATGTCTGCTTCCCCTGAAACAACTGTACCTTCTAGAAAATCAGTGTTCACAGAGACTGCCTCCACCTGGGACATTTGCAAACTCGGACTACAGATTTCCCGGCACCAGTGGGAGTCACCTTCGCACCTGTATTCCCCACCCCGGACACTCGAGGTACCAAACAGAACCAGCCAACCACGTCTCGGATCCGAGAGAGCAACAAAAACACAACATTCTCCATTTGCTTTCAGAGTTGTTACTTTAATAAAGGCAGGTCTGGGTGGGCTCGTGAGCCCTTTTCACAGCTCGCCCAGACCGAAGCCATCTATGGCACGTCTCTGGCGAGCAGACGTCCTCTCTGCTGGCTCCTCTCTCGAAGAATCAGGCTGGACGCTGTTCACTCACAGAGGCAGAGCCCTCTTCCTTTTGACATGCAGAATCTCCATGGCGTCCGGGTTCACCTCCCCCATCTGCTGATCTCCAGCCTGCACTGCCTCCGGGCCCCCCTGCAGGAATCAAACAGCCCCCCTGAGTTCAAATGAAGCTCCATCCTGCTCCCACGGGACATGCTAAGACGCCCCGAGAGCATCGCACACGCTCGCACTCCCCCTCCCGCTCCCCTCCGCCGCCCTCCCCAGGAGAAAGGATCCTCAAGGCAGGAATGAGGAAGAAACAAAGCCAGTCCCTCATTTAGACGAGGCATCTTTCTCCTGAACAAAGTCGGGTTCAAAATGCAGACGGTGATAGCCAGCGAGTCCCTGACCCTTTCCGAGAATGTAACGAGCAAGCAGTCAGCACAGCCTGGGCTGCCCCGGCCCGGGATTGATGTCGCCCCGGTAGGTTTGCCTCTGCAGAACTAATAGCTGTGACTTCAGAGAAAACCCTGCAGGAAGTTTAACCCGCGTGTCATCTGCCCGGTCATCTCAGACCCATGAAATTAGGCGCCTTGCTTGAGCTGCATTTCACACTTCTTTAGAGCTAGCTGACCTTTGGCCAAAAATAAACTTTGAAAAGAAACAATGAGTTTGTCTTTCCCCCACAGCCTTGCGAGCCAGGGTGGGTTGGCAGCGTGCTACTCACGTAAGCCCCCCGGAGAGCCAGGCCCCTCGCGTTGGCCAGTTCTGCCGCCCGCCGAGCCATCTCCACTCTGTAGGAGCCAGGAGGGGTCCAGCCGACACCTCTGGTCAGGTTCAAGTCTGATTTGTACTTGACCTTGGGGAAAAGAGGCAAGAGGATCATGTTAGCAGGGTCTGGGGTGGCTTGACCACGGAGTAGACAGGACCAAAAAGGCAGCCACAAGATGGGGAATATGCTGTCGTCAGTAAAGCCCGAGCGAGGGGAGCAAACCCACTTCCAGCAGGAGCGCCCACGTGCTACGGGCTGGGCCAGCACACTGCTGTTCCTTGCACTCGTCCCATTCAAGGGATGGGAGCTGCAGTGGGGCGGGTAGGGGACACCTGCTCCTACTGAACTCACTTTGTGGCCTTGGGGAAGTCACTTCCCTTCCCTGGGCTTTAGTTTCTTCCCAGGGAAAGGGCGAGGGCTGGGTTAGGTAACTAGTGAGATCCCTTGGAAGCAGTGCAGCAGAGCCGGCAAGAGCCTGGGTGGGCTCTTGCATCAAATCAAATAGGGTTCATGTCTCAGGCCTGCCTGTATTTGCTGTGTGATCTTGAGTAAGTCACTTAACCTCTCTGAGCCGTAGATTCCTCTTCTGTAAAATGGGACAGTACTGGGGTTGTTGTGTTACGTGGCACAATGCTTAGAAAGCATTTGTCACAGAGCCTGGCCCATGGTACAGATGCAAGAAATGGTAGTTATTGTTATTATTCCTCTGGCACCAAAGTGTTAGGGGGCTTGGATTCTATCTCAGCCCGGCTCCCCCCAGAAGGGAACATGGCACGCGGGACTGTGGAAGAGACACCAGGGGAAGGCGGCTCACATCACTCTGCAGCTGGTGAGCCTTCTGCGCGTGCTTCAGGCCCAGCTGCTCCGGGTCGCAGCTGGGCTGGGGCAGGGGCTGCCTATAGTGCACGTCGCTGGCCAGCTGCTGGCTCCTCTTGGCGTGAAGGAAGCCGGGCTGGTCTGTGCGGCTGTGGAACTGGGACCGATTCTTGGCAAAGTCCTTTTTGTACTCATTGTCACTCTGGAGTCTGCTGACGTTGAAGAAATGCCTCATCCGTGGGTCGTCGTGGATGCTGCGGTACCCAATCTGCAGGCCCCGGTCCCGCAGGAAAGCCTCTTTGTACCGGAACTGCAAGGACGAGCAGCAAAGGTGCATCACAGGTGCATGACAGGTGCGTCACAGGTGTGTCACAGGTGCCCACCTCCCCCTGGGCCAGCCTCACTGATGGGGCCAGCCCACAGGATTCTCAGCAGGAGGCTCGAGAGTAGGTTATGGGCACAAGCTCTGGGTTTAAGCAGACCTAGCTGTGTAGCTTTGGGCCAGTTACTGAGTCTCTCTCTGAGCCTCAGTTTCCCCATCTGATAAAATGAGAAAACGATCTATTGCCTCCTTCTCGGGGGGTGTTGAGACGATTCAACCAGACAGAGGCTGAGCTTCAGGTCTGGCGCCAGCTCGTGCCCACTGCGTGGTGGCTGCTGGAGTCTCTGCTGCTGCAATTAACACTCCAACAGCAGAGAAGCGTGCCAGTTCTCACACAGCCCCTCTGCCTTCGCTTCCTTCTAGCTTTCAGAGACCTAGCCCAGGGCTCCTCAGACCATCTACAGTGAAGGACCACTTTCATTTTGTTTTGCTTTTTAACTTTACAATGCACTAAAGACCAATATGTGGTCCTACTGCATGTAACTAGGATGTAGTAGTACCATGTGCATTGATAACACCCGAACTGGCCTTCACCCCGTTCGGTGAGATGAGCCCACTGGTCACTACTTGGATGCTGCAACATCTAATTGCTAAAAACATTTAAAAAAATGCTTGCTCTGATTTCTGTACTTATCACATTGTGAACCAGCAAGAAACCATTCCCAGGTGAGCCTGTGTCTAGTGCTGTGGGACATTGTCTCGTCCATGACGCCCTGTTTTCTGATGATAGTTGCCGTGTTTTGAACACTGGTTATGTGCCAGACACTATCTACCATTGTGTCTTCATTCCCATATCAATCCTAGCAGACAAGATCCCTATTTCACAGATGTAGAAATTTGAGTTCAGAGAATTTAAGCAACTTGCCCAAGACAGACAGCCAAATTCCTAAGTGACTGAGCCAGAATTGGAACTCATGTCAGTCTAAGGCAAGAGCCCAGTCTCTTTCTACTCTTATCATACTATACTCCAGCTAAAAGGAGTCCCTCTCTTGCAAATCAACAAACCAATCACAAGTTCATTGATTTCTACTCATTGACTTTTAAGAGTGCCTCTCTTAAAAGAGAGGGAGCGAAAATACAACCTTCCACGATCTTAAATTTCTGGCTAAGATCCTAGAAAATAGGACCCATTTTTTGTTTTGTTTTGTTTTCATTTAAAATACAGTTTATGAACAGTTTTGGTGCAGGGGGAGAGAGGGAGAGAGAGAGAGAGAGAGAGAGAGAGAGAGAGAGAGAGAGAGAGAGAGAGAGAGAGAGAGAGAGAGAGAGAGAGAGAGAATCTTAATGGGTCCTGGTGGTTTGCCTTTCAGCAGAACTGGGAAAACCAGAGTAAACCCTATCAGTGATGAAGAGAGAGCGTGCGGCCTTACATCACTGGCGATCTCCCTGGATGCCCGGGCAGTCTGGAACGGGATGGCATCCAGCCTGAAGTCGTAACTGCCAGCCCGGGTCTGCTCCCAAGAGTTCCTGTAGACTTTCTAGATTGGGAAAACAAAAACACGAGTAAGCAGGGAGTCACGCCACTGTCTTGCGTGCTGCTGGTTCTCAGCATGGTGGGTGCTAAGCCTGGCATGGTGGGTGCTAAGCCTGGGCACCCTTTGCTTTGTTGGTTCCCAGGATGGCAGAGCCTGTCCTGGGGACTCCCCAGCTCTGGGATTGGCAGGCTGGCCACAAAGGGCTTCAGCTCTGAGCCCCCAACCCGACTCTGAGGCCCTGCTCCTGTGGGGCTGGAGGTCAGTGGGTCTGGCTCATTTGCTACTCCCCTGCCCACTCCTTCCTGTCTCTGCATCCACTTTCAGTGCCTCTGACTGGCAGCTTCTAGATGCCAGAACTCAAACTTCCAGAATCCAGTTTCTTCCCACACGCTGCAAGTGCTGTTCCTTGGGTCTCGGCACCCATGTGTTTGTTAGCTCCACTGACTTCCGGGGGGTGCCCCCAGCCTGGCTTTGATGTCGCGTCCCACACCGTCACTCCGAGGCATGCTGCATCTCACACACACCCCTGGCGCCTGCACGAAGGGAAGAGCCTTCACCTGAATTAAATTTATTGTCAAGAACCTGACCGAGTACCTGACCCATGTGTTTCATATCTTCCTCTTTCATTTTTTTCCCTTTTCAAGTTGTTCTCACACGCCCTCTGGGAGTCTGTAATCATATCCTCTTAGTCCTCAGGTAGACCCACATCACCGATAGAGGCATCAAAATCTTCTGTGCCTTCATGTAGCTAATATTTTTTTCAAGATAAGGGAATGGCTCCATAAAAGGAGTCATCTGGAGCTCCCAGTGGAGGGCCAGGCTTTATTCCGCTGCAGAGAAGGGCGACAGCGGGAGAGGCACATCACCAACAGACGACAAAGTGACAGCCCCAGACCGTGTCGGTCGCTCACGCGTTCCGCGAGCTACAGCAGGTCAGGGGGCCCTTAAGAACCTTACTTTTGTCTCCTGGAAATGGAGGTCAAGGCTGGCGCTCTGTTCTGCAGGGGCCTGGGGGCGCTGAGCAAAGGAGGAGTGGCAGATGAAAGGCCAAGTGCTCCACCCCATCCCGCAACGTGGCCTGGAACCAGGGAGGACCGCGGAGTGCGTGGGCCAAGCATGGCGGACCTCATCCTTCCCATGCACTGCGGTCACTGTCGCCTCCATCACTGCCTCCAGCCCCAGCACCCAGCACCACAAACCAGGAGCCAACGCCTCTGGGTTCTCCCGGAAATGCAGAACCGTGCATCTCTGGGGGGATCACCTAATTGGCACATCACAAACAAGAGCCAAGATGCTTAGATTGACTGGGTCACTGTTGAGTCCAGCAGCTAGGACGGAAAGACATGTAGGGGACGGGAATGCTCAGATAATGACAACAATCCCCCTGGTGTGCGGGCCCCACAAGTATCAGAGTAGCAGATGGAGTCCAATCCCTTCTCACTCTCTCCAAGGGGGATTCAGGTCCTTTCTCATAGGAGGCTCCACACCAGATCTGGGCTAGGTATTGACACCAAACTTTGCCCGACATCAAACTCCAGCGTCACCCTGCTTAGGTGTCCAACACCCCCCAGCTTCTGCGTCTCTGTAACTCAGGGTCAACTAGAAAGCGTGGCCCAAATCGGGGGTCTCCCGATGCGCCCGCTTCCTTCTCCTGGCAACTTGTCCCTGTATACTGTTTGCTGGATTGTGGTCTCTTCCTCCCCGAGTTTTTTTTTTTATTCTGTTGAGGTTTTTGCCTTGCCACTGGGAGTCTTTAGATTCCGTAGGCTCTTTGATTTGGAACCCTGGGCGTTCCACTTCTTTATCACAGTGGGCACAGTTTTGTCCTCGTCCTCACACATTAGAGTCATTTGATTTTTAGTTATTTCGGCTGCCTTACACATCTCAATGGCTTTCTTTGCCCAGGAAGGTCACTTTCCCTCCACATCTTCCTCGCAGAGCACTTGATCCAATTGTGCATGTTCTACACGCCCCCGAAAAAGTGCTCTTTCAAAAGAGGTCCATGAGTTCTCCATATCCGCATACCCTGGCGGCTAATTTCAGCGCCAGGACTCTGCGGATGGGCGTCCCTTGTGAGAGAGAAGATGCTTCTGTCACCAACCTGGGGTGGCTGTCCTCCTTACATTGGGCCCCAGGCCGACTGGCAGTTTTATTCTAGTTTCCACAGCTATGGGCCTCCAATAGCTCCTCAAATGGAGGCCTGGCCTCCCCCCTCCTGGAAGCATTAATGAGACGGATGTTCTGTGCAAGCTCTGCCGAGGGGAGGCCCTGCTTCCCCAGATGAAGGTCAGCCCACCGGAGCTGCTGTTCTAAAATTATCCCTTGCACGTCCCTCAAAAGCATCAAATGGTCATAATAACTCATATTTACAAAGCACCATCGCATTCACTGCATGGGATCCCACAGGGCTTTACAAATGCAACAAACTAATACACACGCTAACTAGAAGGCGCCTCTCGCCAACCCCTGTGAGGCAGCCACCTCCGGGGTGAACGGCAGCAGCTGTTGATCTGCGCGGAGCCCCAGGACACAATGGCCAGGCCAGGGAGGGAAGAATGGCTGGACTCTGGGAGGCCCCACACTGCCCCAGGCCGACACACTCGGCCTGTGTTATTCTGATCTGACAGTGTCTTTTGATTCTGCCGCCTCTCTACCTGTTATCCGAGGATCACAGCTTCGCCGGCGGAGCGGCCGCCTATTCTATTACAACCGGGGCCTCCAACCCCTGCTAACAACAAGCCTGGGTTTAGGAAGCAGCGTCTTGGTTATGCACGCAAAGGGCACACGTCCGAGGGAAACTAAAGTGTTGAAGGCCACAGTCCCATGCACAAAGGAGCGCACGGCATTTGGACAGGCTGGACTCCAATCGCAGCCTCTTTCCAAACTATGACAGCACCACTCCGTCTCTACAGTTATGCTACTCAGAATGGCCGAAGAGAGGGGTCCGGGAAACAAATAGAGCAGGTGTCTACGCCCGCCAGGCCAGGGGACCACCCCCATGACTGCTACTCAGCACATAACAGAGGTCTTTGGAGCCACGGCCAGAATCACAATTTTACAACTTTAGAAGGAATTTCGGTTTAGCTCAGCCTCCTTCCCATTTTACAGGTGAAAAAACAGAGTCCCAGCGAGGAAAGCGACTGCAAGTCACACACACAGTTTGTCTTACTCTCAGTCCAGTGTTCTTTCCTAGGACTTTTAAGCAAACAAAATCCATGTTGGGCACAGATAATTTGACAAAAATAGGCACCCACCATACGAACCACTGGTTCACTTACATCACTCAGATGCAGCGCGTTGAGGCGGGCTCGGGCGAAATCAGGGTGGTCGGGGATCACGGTGTACCTGTGCAGGGATTCGGCATCCCCCGACCTGTACAGGCGCTGTGAACAAGACAAGCTCGTGGTAAGTGCAGAACTGCACTTGCTGAAACTACATGGGGAAAAGCGGATTCCTTCTTGCCCCTCCCATCCAAGTGCCCCCTGGATGGGGCAGACCCCAGTCCTGCCCATGGAGAATATCGCTCCAGAACCCACTGTTCAATGGAGGGTGCCTTTGTAGCCAGGGTCAGATGGGGGCTGGTTTTAAATAGACCCTATTAAGAATATTCATCAAGATCTGCTCCAAATGAGCCACAAACCGACACTGTAGTTGGCCATACCTGTGTGTTTTACACAGTATAAGAGATGTAGATATTTCAGAGAATCTTTGCAACTGAGCATTGGACATGCTTTTTATTAATAACAAGATATAGCCTCAATGCCTTTGTTGTTTAGCATTAATAGTAATAATATTAATATTAATGGTGACAACTAATACACATAGCTAATAAGTCCTTTTTATTATAAAATGCCTTAATATGTGTTCAAGAAATTAAAATTTTCATAGTCTACCTTGGTCCTAGGAAGACACAATTTTAAAACTCAAATTTTATCTTGACTGCTATTTTAAGAGCAACAATTTAAGAATTGCAAACAATTTTAGGAAATGTTTGCATCTTATCTATTTTTAGAGATGAAACTAGAATATTTCGATCCATTCCCAAATTTAATTCGGGCTTTGCAAACGTGAACTGGTCAGTATGGCATTCAGGCTTTCTGTGAGGATGGAATAGTTTTGTCACTGTGCATGCAGAACTGAATCCCTTGACAATTTCAGGGGAAAAAATATTTAACTTCCTATTCCTTGAAATAGATACAGGCGAGAGGAAATGGGGCTAAATTACACAAAGAGGAAAAGCAGACAGAAGCTTTGAGTATAGCTGGGTTTCTTTCCAACTGGGTTATACTAAGCTTTCAATCCCATTGCTATCTATCAGCAAGTAAGATGCATCTGATCTAGCGTTTGGTAAAGGTTCATCAATAATACTTGGTATTATTATCATTGTGATTATGAGTCAAACCATCATAAGGACCATTTATTGAGGACTTACTATATGTTCCAGGTACTTGACAAAGGATTTATGTGCTTTTATTTGTTTAATCCTCATTTAATTCCTTTAATCTTATGAAATGATTGCTGTCATTATCTACTTCCCACCACGGCCTTCAAATAAAGGAACCAAGGTTATAAGGGATTAGGTAACGGGCCCAAGATCACCCAGGCAGTAGACAGAAGGTTTGCACCCACATCTGTCCAGAGCCCGTGTCCTCGGGCACTGACCACTGAGCAGCAGTGCACTCCTGAGGTCAATGACGAGAAAGGACCCACCTCATTGCAGTGCATGTAGCTGTTCTTGGCATGAACCAGGTCTGGGGAGTCAACCACCGTGGTGAACTTGATACTGTCTGGTTTTCTACGGTATTTGGTCTGTAAGAGAAAGACAAAGATTCCCACAAAACACAGTTAAACATCATGCATTTTTCTGGGTGCCGCTTCACCCTGCCTCCTCCGTACCAAAGGTGCCATTGACGTTGCCAGAAAACAAGTCTTCCTTCTTGCTGGGCTCCTAACAATCGAGAGTATGGAAAAGATACAAGCTGCCTCTGTGACAAGGAACATTTTATAGGTATTTACTCTCTTGAAAAAAAAGGCTACAAAATGCCACGGCCCCTTACGGTAAAGGAATTCAGTAAAGGACAGGATTTGGCACCCATGTGGCTCTGCTCTGACCCTGTCCAAATGTGTTCTGTTATTAAGACACTGAAGAAGGCAGTGTCAGCTTCAAGCAGAGGCCAGGGCAGTGATTCCCAGGCCGTCAGTCCGGTGGACAGTTCAGTTAAGGTAACTTAACTTCAGTTAAGGTACCCCTGTGTACCTTCTGACTCCTGAAATCAGGTAACTCCTGGACGTTGGACACTGTCAGTAAATTCAGTGGGTGTGTGGTCAATTCCTCCCCCTCTCAAGGAAAATAACGGGCCAGTTTAGATCATAACTGTACATAACGTATTTGTGAAGAACTTTACGAATACAGCATGCGTTTAGTTCCCCGGCAGTGAATTCATTTGGATGGAAATTTCATTCTCTCTTGAGATATGGTTGCAACTGGCCCCCCCAAACACTGGGAGTCCAGTGGCCATGGGGCCCCCTCTTGGCATCTTTACCACCTAAACTGGTTCCCTCTCTAAAAGGACATGCTAGGTTGCCCTTGTGAGTCCTGGTGGGGACAGGTTGACGGTACCTCGCTGATGAGTTCTCCAGCCTTCTTTGCACTCTCTATCTGTGGGGATCTCAGAGCCAGCCACCCTATGCCCTTCATGCCGATCAGGTCTGACTTGTAGCGCAACTGCGGGAAGAACGTCATGGGCTTTTATCAGAGAGTGCCTACGATACGAGGGCATTTCAAGAAGACCCTTGATTTGTAACAGCATTTGTAATAAGGCCCCATCACGACATTTCACCATCTCCATTGGAAGCCCACTCTGCATGTCTTTAAGTCAAACGGTTTGAATTTGTATGTTCCACCAGGAATTAAATAATGGATCACGCACAAGATACAAGAAGGCTCCACCAGTGAATTGGCAGGATTTGGAGCAGAAAGTAAGGACCTGTGCAAACCATCACTTAAAGAGAGAGCTGAGATACGTGCTCACATCCAAGCATCAGCTGGGATTGTTTTGTTTCATTCTGCCAGTGAGACAATTGACCGCCTGCCTAAATAGAAACATTCTACACACTATTCAGCTGATAAACGGCTTTGAGCTCTGGATCCAACCTGCCATGGTTCTGAGCAAACCACTTTACCAAAAATGGGATTCAGTTTCTCTCTGTGTTACTTGAAGGTCATAACAACCCCTCTGTTCTCATGAAAACACCTAAGTGCTCAGGGAGAGACAAAAGCCACCCTTTAAGTTAGATTTTTGCTCTTGTGGCAGTGGAAGCAGAGGGGTCAGTGACAACAGGACTTAGCTAACAGTGAGTAAGCCATTTTCATCTTTTCATGCCTCAGTTTACCTTTTCCTCCCCGTAATCACTGTGATGATTTGCTTATGTTGCAAAAAACGGGCTAAGCCTTGTTGTCTTTCCCCATTTTAAGGGCTCAAAAGATTAGGCTACAGCATCATTCCTGGGAGACAACAATAAATGGCGCTTTAAGACACGATCAGGAGCCTCCGTAAACGTTCAACGTGATTACCATTCCCTGCTCTGCCCACCATTACCTGCAATGAGACAGTCGCCTGAATGCTTTGCTTCTCCTCTTTATGGAAATTAGGCATTTTTAAAGGTGGAAAAAAGCCTCTCTAAGGAAATCTAAGATTTGGATCTAAATGAAGTTGATGGCATTTCTCTAATTTAGATATAAGCTGTGCTGTAACGCAAAATATCACTCCAGAAATCAGCCTCTCGGCCTTTTTAGTTTCCTTTCATTTCAGGATTCACAGCATTCCTCACAGCTGGCCTCAAAGAGGGTCCGTTTCTGATCTACTGTCTGCTTGTTAATGCCCCTGTGCAAATTCGACTCTGCTTTCCAACTGGCGAAGGGAGACATCACTCAGGCTTGGGAGCAGGTTTCAAAACCCCATGTCAGTAAGATTGCTTTTTATACCGCGATCTTTCAGTCTACACTGGCAAAGCTTTTGCCTTGCACTCTGATAAAGAACAGAGAAAATTGGATAAATTTCTAAGTTGGAGAGAATAATCCTACAGGGCCTCTTCACAGCCGGGCCTTGCTCCTTTCATACGCGAGATGAAGTGGGGAGCGTGCTTTCAACTTGCCTTTTGTTGAGCTGAACAGTACGATCCCAGGTAAGTCAGAAAGCAAGATGCAGGTTCCCCAAAGATCTGACTGTGCCTCAGACTCTCTTATAAATGGATCATCTATTGATATCTCAGCTCCCAGCCCAGCTTTGACTATTCACGCAGACCCTAAAAACAACACACCTGCCCCAGACTCCACGATAAAAGAGGGGGAGAGGGGAGAAGAGTCGAGAAGAATCTGCTACCCTAAGGTGATTTCGAAGAAGAATTCTAAGATAATGAGAGACCGTCCCCAGCTGCCCGACTGAATCTGACTTCTCCAAATGGCAGCCTTGTTCTTTTCCTTCACGAGTCCTAAGGTCTGGAAGCCACCATCTGATTCCCACGGGAAGTTTCCTGGCACCCCCAGTTTGGAGCACTGTGTTGCAAATGCAAGAGCTGCAGCCTTCACTGCCTGAGCTCTAATGCAGCAGGAAGATGCAAACAATTGTGCCCAGGAGGTGCCTGGGGGAAAGAATGTCTTTCTCTTATCAATAAGAAACACCATAATCACTACCTTGTACAGGGTGGGGTTTGCTTTGGACCTACTGTTTCATTCAGTCCTCACATCATCCTGCAAAGGAGAGGTTATTCTCACCCCCAGAACAATTTCAAATGATTATTTAGGCTCTTGGAAGAGCCATCAGCTGTGGGTGAAGCCACACTTGGAGTGGTTAAGAGGCAGGAGCCAGAGTAGCTGGGTTCATAATCCAGCCACCTGGAGAGGCCAAAGAGACTGACCCAAGAGTCAGGAGATAAAAGCTGGAAGCCCCACTTTGCCTCTTACTAAACTGCATGGTCTGGAGCATGACATTTCCCCACAGCTTGTGGCCTTGGGCAAGCTATCTGTAAAAACAGGAGTAATACTAGTACCTACCTAAATATTAAGTGAGATAGTTTGCACAAAATATTTTTTTTTTTTTTTACCTCCCCGCCCCCCACCCCCAGCGCGTCGCCGCCGCGGCCGCCGCCGCCGCCGCTGCCGCCAATCTGCACAAAATATTTACTTTACACTAATGCCTGGCCTGGGGTTAGCATCCGTAATTTTAGCTACTGTTATTGTTGTTGCTATTATTTCTGATGGGGAAATTGAAGCCCAGAGAGCTTAAGGAGTCTCTGCCTAATGTTGTACATGGTTGTAAACTGTCCCTATGACAGTTCCTGCATGTATGTGCCTTTGAGGACTCCCTGCAGCCCCAGTGTGAGACCGTGGAGGGAGAATGGGGTAGCAGACTTGGAAAGCACCTAGAACTAGCACCTGGCCCGAGGACTCACAGTCTCGAGAAGAGCTCAGCCCCAGGTGAGCAACTCTTGGCAGGTGGAGCAGCTGAAGGCCGGGGCCACTCAGTTGAAGTCCTGCAAGCATCTGTTTTCTTTTCTACATAATATATCCTGGTGAAATTGGGTTTTTGACAATGGCTACAATAAAGCTGAGGTCTCAGAATCAGCTGAACATTTGGGGGTCTACTGTTCGTGGTCTCTTGGAATCCAGACTCCCAAATTAATCTGTTCGTTTTTTAAAAACAATGTATACAGCATAATACGGTAACTTAAAATTTAAGCAATAACTTCTTACCGTTCAAAAATGTAAGACCTATCCTGCTTTTAAAATGTCAATAGATCTCCAACTCCTGTTTATTGGAAAGGGCTCTCCTTTTTACATTATGTTCTCTCTACTTTTTTTAGTGTTAAAATCTCCTTTCTTTTCAGAAATAACAGTGACATAAATGGTGGCTTGAGGTGGTGGTTAGTTTTTTCTTCTTTTTCTTCACTTAGTAAAATAAAATCTGACATATGTTGATCCCACCATTTTTAAAAAGAAAACATTTTCCCGTGAATTTCAGCAGTCTGAGATCAGGGATCAAATTGAACCTCTTTGCTTTTCCGACTGAGAGATGGAGGCCCAGAAAGTGAAGTGATCACTCAAGGCAGTAAGGGACAAAGCTGAGCCTCCTACACACATGTCCTGACTCCCACCTCTGCCTCCCTGACCTCTCCCAGGTGGCCTCTGTATCTTCCTCAGGGCCCTATCCTACTGTCCTATCCCAGAAGGTCTCTCTTCTCCCAAGAAATAGACCATTGACAAGAGGGTCCCTAGTTGGGCACCAGAGCGTCATGCTGTCAGCTGTTCCTGGCCTCAGAATCACCATCCAGCAAGTGGCAGGACTTCGTAGGTGGAACTTGGGCTGGCACTTCAGCAACTAAACCCCTAATGGGATCCCCGACGAACTCACCCTACTCCACCCTCTACTTGATGTGATATTGTAGTTCTAACAAATCGTGGTTAATAATTAAATGATAATTAAATTATTAAATACTAAAATCTTGTAATGATAATTAACAATCAATGATGGGTTTGTAATACTTCCCTTATCACCATATATAATTAAACTAAAAGTAGTCATTGCCCCGAGGGCAACCAGAATTGGGAGGGTTGGTGCAGGGAACATATTCCAACAGCTAATACTTATTCTAGAGTTTCTACAGATAAGCCATCATGCTAAGTGCTTCATATTAATCAGTTCTCAACTGAGAACTGATTCTCAGCCAGGGGTAATTTTGTCCCCCAGGGACATTTGGCAATATCTGGAGGTATTTTTGGTTGTCACACTGGGGGGTGCTATGGGCATCTAGAGGATAGAGACAGGGATGTGGCTATGTATCTTGCAATGTACAGGATGGGCTCTTACAACAAAGAAATGTCCAGGGTGCAGAAGTGGGGCAACTCTGACACAGATGCTAGGTTATGTTCTAAAATGAGAGCACCTTCCTCCTGGGGTTGCTGCGGGGCCTATAGAAACCACGTGAGACACGGTGCCTGCTACACCATGCGTCCTGCCTCACTGTGCACCACAATCCCATGGTCTTCATCATGTCCCATGTTCCACGTCATCGTTACCATGTCTGAGGCTTGGGAAGGGCATGGACTAGTCCAAGTTCACCCAGCCAGTGGAAAAGCTGGGATTCAAACCCCAGGAGTCTGGCTCCAGAACCTCCCCCATGGTGTGGGAGGGGCAGGACCTCTCCTTTGCGGGCCTCAGGGTCTACGCCTGCACTTTGAGGGGTGCCTCCCCTTCTCTGAGCCCCTCCAGGACAGCAGGGTGGGTAAGAGTGTGGGTTCTGGAGCCAGCCCACTGCACCTCCCATGTGACCTCGTCCCTAAAATAGGAGTAACTGCTGTCCCCACCTTGGAGCGCTACAACGAGGATACAAGCAAAGATGAGTGTCAGTCCCAGTTACTTATCACCTCCATCCTTACTGTGCTCAGCCCAGACCCTCTTCTCTCTCTGACCACGTCTCCTGTGACACCCCCCAACACACTCACTCACTTGCTTCAGTCTGGCCTCAAACATGCCTGGCTGCTCCTGCTAAGGGACTTGGCCTTTGAACTTGCTATTCTACTTGCCTGGGCTGCTCTATCCACTTCTCTTGTCTCCTTTAGGGTTTTGCTCAAATGTCACCTTTTCAATGCGAACTCCCCATGCACCCTATGTTAAATGGTACATGTATCTGTAAATATACACACACATGCACACACACATACACCCTTCTACCTCACTTCCCTGCTCTATTTGTCTCCATAGCATGTACCCCCATCTGTCATACTATATATTTTACTTATTTATCATGGTTTATCTCCCTCCAGTATAACGGAAGTTTCATGAGTACAGGAGTTTTTGGCTCTTTTGTTGACTACTGTATTCCCAGGGCCTAGAATGGTGCCTGACACATAGTAGGTGCTCAGTAAATATCTGCTGAAAAATAGGATGAATGATTTCAGCCTAGACGACATAAACTGCTGAAGTCATCATTTGGGGGGTGGGCAGGGAAGGAAGGCTCCAAAAGGCTAAGGAAGAAGCAGAGATTTATGCCCAGGCTTGGTGGGAAGAGGAAGGTCAGGGCTGGTTTGCCTTCCACGACGGCCCCTACCTCACTCTGCAGGGCATGGGCTTTCTTGGCCCAGGCCATCTTCAGGTCCTCGGGCAGTGCTGTGAACTCGTGGCACTGTGTCCTGTAGTCGTAGTCACTGGCGAGGGCCTGGGCCTTCCTGGCGTGGACCAGGTGCACCATGTCCATGGGTAGGTGGCACTGGGCTTGGCTGCTGGCCGCCTCCCTCTTGTACTGATGCTCGCTTTGCAGCTGGCCCATCCGCCGGCAGTGCTGGAGCCGGGGGTCGTCACTGACACTCTGGACCCCAATGAGCTTCCCTCGCTCCTTCACAAAGTCATGTCTGTAGAGAAACTGGAAGGGAAGACCCGCCAGTGAAATTCCATCTGTGCATTTTCATTGCGGACCCTAGAAAAATCACCTGTTCTTACGCTAGGAGGTGATGATTATAAGAAAAACCACAGAGGGGTTGGCCTTCCTCCCTGGGGGATGAACAATTAAAACATCGCTCCATTTTTCCCATCTAATTAAAATCAGATCCTCAGAACCAAAGCATAGGCCCCACTCCCCTTGCGTGTCCTATGGCCAAAAGGAATTTATCAAAAAGGGTCAAAGAGAAACTTGTGCTTTATCCATTAGCACTTGGCAAAACATTAAACCCAGAAGACAGGATCCATTTATTTGAAGTCCACATTCTCTGTGATTTGTTTGTGGCAAAGAAAAAGTCACCTTCATGTCCCAAAGCTACAGACGTTATGAACAGAGTGGCTGAAACACAGCTGGCAAATCCTGACACCAACGTGTGAAACTACAGAGAGCCAAGAGGGAGGTGGCTCCAGCTGCATCGCGATTTTTCTATCGACAGTTCTCCTTCTGACTCTGGGTGCGGTTGGAAAACAGGCAGTTCATGCATTACAGGGGAACCGTTGCCTAGATGTTGCAATTAGAAATAAATTGCAATCGCAATCTTCCTGCTGGAGACCTTTGCCTGAATTTAGCTTCTGATTAACGGAGCCTTTCTTTCCCAACCCCTGTCTAAGAATCTCATTCAGAACTAATATATTCTGCAGGTGACATCCTGTCTCACATGGTTACAGATTTGCTTTAATTCGGGAAAACCAGCCATAGACATTGTTTTACATGAAGTTAACAGAAATTAGGCAAGATGGAAGGTCACAGCATTCAACTCACATCACTGGCTATATCTCCAGAGGCCCGGGCAGCCTGGAAGGGGAGAGCTTCTATTGTCAGCTTATAGCCTTGAGCACGAAGATTATGCCAAGATTCCTTGTATTTTGCCTAAAGTGGGAACACATGTAAATTTCCTTTTAAAAAAATTATCTGGATCAACGAACAAAGGCTACCCCTTTCATTTGTAGTGCAGTGTTCCAGAACTGATTTCTATTTGGTGGAGAAAATCTCATTCGCACACCCCCTGTAGTAGGCTCTGAGTACACATATATACTCACCGTTGTGAGAAGGTATATTTAACATGGGCATCTAAAAAATACACGGTTTTAAAAGTTTCTCTGAAGGCCAGAAAGATCACTGTTAGATCACTTCACAGATACAGAGAGACATGGCTTTGGAGCATGCTTGAACTTAAGCAAAAACAAAGGCTTACGTCACTCAGATTGGCTGCGTTTATTTTTGCTCGGATGAACTCAGGCAGACCCAGAGTCATTGTGTATTGGTGTCTTGCGTCCTCTCCAGCTGCTTTATAGAGGCGCTGGGGAAAAAAAAAATATATATATACACACACACACACACACACACACACACACACACACACACACACACGGCAAGAACATGAGTGCTGTGCATTTCTGCAGAGCTGGAAGTCCCTCACTTGCAACTGGGGAAATATGATAGTAAAAGGCTGTTCGCTGTGTCGTGGATAAACGTTCAGTCTTAGGGAAGATGTTTCTTTCAATAAAGACAGTCTTTCATGAGTCAAATTAAGTGACATAAAAGGAATATGTGAGGAATTGCAATGTGCTTTGCTGAATAATAGGCCAAGGAATGAAAAACAAATTTGAGAATACTACTGAGGTTCTTTACATTGTAGACTTTTTCCTTGAGGACACAGCACAGAGATAACACTAAGACCTGGGAAATTTAGGAGAAGCTCTGATCTGCATCCTTTACTAAAGCCCTGCGGTCCTTTCCACTGGAAAACTCACGCCAGTGCTGCCCAGGATGGCCCCATCAGGCACAAACATGTCCATTCTCACGATCAGAAATGAGTCTGTGGTTGCTGAATTTTCCAAGGTCAGAGGTCATCATAAAAGACATTGTTACCCCACAGTACCCGGTTCCCAAAGTAGTCAAGAAAGGTTAAAGAGGAATTTAAAATTGCTACTGTCACTATACAATAGCATGAATTCTATCCCTTTGGACTTTCATAACCCAAGCTGTCATTTCTTACTTTTTGACTTGGGGCGAGTGAAAACTAATAGCATAAATAGCCAAATCTCAACTTCTTCTAAAAGTTAGAGTCAAGTGGAAAATTTTAAAAACTAATGATGATTCAAGATTTAATTCTCTGCCAAGCTCACTTATTTCAAACCTGTAAGAGAGGCACTAAGAAGATGTAAAACTCCTATGATCATCAGAATGGCAATATAAAATTGGTTAGCCAGAATTTGCATAGATAGCACAAATGCATTATAGACCAGTACTCCTCAGACTTTAATGTGAAAAATACTCACCTGCAGATCTTGTTACATGACCATTGGGATTCAGTAGATCTGAGGTTGGGCACTGCCAATCTGCTCCCAGGAGATGCTAACATAGCTGGTTCATGGCTGCACTCAGGAGCAAGACTACAGACTAAACCAGATTTCTAACTGGGACTTCTTTCCCTCTGGAAAATGTGTAGGCTCTGTACAATGATTTTCTTGTCTTTCTAAACCTCCATGCAAATACCCAAGCTCTTTCCCCACCCTCACTCCACACACATATTTTTTTAACAATCTTGCAGTTTTTTAAAAGACCCATTCCAATACCCTATTACTGTAGTACCTATGTGTCCACTTAGGTGCTGCTCAGTTAATAGCAGTTTGCTGGTGAGTATATGTGGTGCTTATTTTTCCATTCTTGGGATACTTCACTTAGTAGTATGGGTTCCAGCTCTAACCAGGAAAATATAAGATGTGCTATATCACCGTTGTTTCTTAGAGCTGAATAGTACTCCATTGGGCAGGTGGGAGGGGGGAGGGGCGGGTATATACATACATAATGAGTAAGATGTGCACCATCTGGGGGATGGTCATGCTGGAAACTCAAATTTGTGCGGGGAGGGGGAAAAGGGCATTTATTGAAACCTTAAAATCTGTACCCCCATAATATGCCAAAATAAAAAAATAATAAAAGACCCATTCCAAAGCTATCAGATTTTAGATTTTACCTCGTTAGTAATCTGGTTGCTGAATTTTGCATGAAGGAGGTTGGGAGTGTCTGTCACAGCTGTGTACTTGAATGAATGAGGATGCTGCCGATATTTACTCTGAATACACATACAAGAAGGGAAGAAGAAGACCCAGTAAGGTAAAAAACCAGAAGAACAAGTTCTGTAAGTATTATCTGTAAAGTCTCATTTTGCAAAGGCCACTAGTCTGTCACTCTGGAATCCAGTTTGTCACCTGCTTTGTGACCCCAGAATTCACAGGGATGGGGAGGCAGAGAGGAGGACAGAGTGGAATCAATCAGATACTTCTCAACAGGAGATCTAATCCTTTGCCATGAACTTGAACATGAACATGGCCATTTAAATTCGTGATTTGCTCCTGATCTTTGCTCACCGGAGATCCGATACTCCTCAGCCTTGATGGTGCACCACAAACAACTATGCAGCTTAAAAAACATATACATGCTGGCACCCACCCTGGGAGACTGGGATTCAGTAAACAGTCAGTTGAGCTCAGTCTTCTGTATTTTTTTAAAGCTCCAAAAGGGGTTCTGATGTACCATGAAGTTTAGAAAGCCACTTGCTTTAGAGATTTCATTGGAAAAGCAAAGCACAAAGTTAAATCTAAACTCCCACCATAAGCAAACCATAAGCCCATCTGAGCACTCAGTTCAGCTGCCGAACACCTTTTACTTCCAGTGCTTTCCATTATGCCCTCCTATCCTTGCATCTACCATGAATGAAAGTCCCATCACCCTCTCAGGAGTGAGTAAGGTTCCCCAGGAATTCAGAAAGCTCAGAATTCTAAGCCTTCTATATTTCCACCAAGAAATTATCATCAAGCTTATAGTAACCTTTTCATATACAGCTGCCAGGAAAGCACAGTGCTTGGATTAGCGCTAATCCTCGCAAAAACTAAACATGAGAGGTATGAGTATACCCATTTGATTAATTACGAAGCTGAGGCTCAGAGAGGGCAGGTCACTGGCTTGAGGTCACACAGCACATGAGTGATGGCCTAGAAATCTCAATCTCTATCTGCTGGTCTTTACAGCCTGACTTATTTGCATTGTACCACAGGGTCACTCTTCAAAGGGATTCAGGGAAAGTACATCTCATGGACAAGTGAATAATTCTTATGTGCTAATAGAAGAACTGACTCAAAGCTATCTTCAATGGCATCCAGTCTGAATGTAGAACCCAGCAAGAAAAGAGGCCAGCCCAGGGGTTAGGCAGTAAGTTCCCGCTGCCAACAGTGTAACTGCCTGCAGGCTTGAGCAGTAAGAACAAACTGATTGCTGTGGGACAACCTCTGCCATGGACATGTCCTGGACACCTGTCACCAGAATCTCTGGTTACCTCGCTGATGAGTTCAGATGCTTTCTTCCTCCCTTCGATCTCCAAAGTGCCTGGAATGACGCAGGCGACGCCTCGCATAAAGTTCAGGTCTGACCGGTACAAATTCTACAAGGAACAACACAAAGAATCAGAAAAGCCAAACTCTCCGAAAAAAGAAGCAAAGACTAACCAGAGGTCTCACGACATATCATTTGATAGTGTCATAATTAGAACTCAAGGCTAAACCTCTCCCTCCAGATATATCACTCTCAGTCAATGCTCACATGCTTCTTAGTAAATGCTCACCAGGGGGAAAGCAATGTAGGTCAAAAGAAAATAATTCCGCTGTCACTTGTCTCTGAGTTGCTGTTACAGGGATGCTAGACAGATATTTATTTTAATGTGGGCTATCAAAAAATAAACGCTGGAGCGGATTGTGGTTAGAAAGTCAGTTGTCTTGGGGCAAATGTGGAAACGGGTCTAACGGGTCTTCTGAAACAAAACCCAGCAGCAGCGGGTGGCATCAATTAATCATGGGGTAAAAAAGGACTAATAAATGAATCCAAAATAATCTGGCAAAGGCCTGTCTGAGTCTGGGCGGGTGGGGATGAGCGTGTGCACCTGAGTGACGGGGGCTGACAGTTTAAAGAGTTCCCAAATTCACTCCCCTTCAGCCAGCACGGCGCCCCCCGGGTGTGTTGCCTTCCAGTTGCCATCACAACTAGAGACAGGGCAAGCCAGGGCTCTGCTCAAGTGACAAACAGGCCCCCGAGATGAGCATGGCAGCTCCCTCGTTCCTGCAGCTGCTCTCAGGTTCCTGACAGTTTGTGTCATTCAGTAAACGCTGTACACAGGCGTGAAATCCACCCAGACGACAGATACCCAGATCTGAGCGGCGCTCAGCTCGCAGGCACTGCCAAACCGGGAGAGAGGGTCTGTGCAGCGTTTTATTTTCCTACGCAGGCCCATTACCTGCAAATCTCACAGCAGGGAAACCTAGCAAGCTGGGAAATGAGGTGAGTACCAAACAGGATGCCACTGCCTGTTGGGAAGAACATCCCGTATCTCCTTGGGAAGGAGAAACTCCTCCAATCCTCCTTCCTAGCCTCCTGAGCCTGCCTGCTTCAGAAAACAGGCGTCGTGAGTTAGAAATGCACGTCAGAGGAGCACGAAGCCTCCGGAAAGGACTCGGGAAGGGTCTCCAGGGGCCTGATTTCCCACTCATCTTCTCAGCACCCTTCTCTCCCTGAAGTGGGTCTGTTCCGACAGGCTCTGAGCAGCCTCTCCCAGCAGACCTCAGCCCCCCTCCGCAGATGGGCAGGTAGCACAGGGATGTAGGAAGCGCCAAGAGGAATCCTCTTGTCCAACTGGAGGCCAGAGGCGATGCCATCGGCAAATCTTGAACATGCAAAGCCATGAACCTTGAGGGCATTTTGTGATTTGAACCTTAAGTTCAAATCCCGGCACATCCATCTCTCATGCATAGTTGTGTGACCTTGGGAAAGCTATTTAACTTCTTTGTGACTCCCTAAAATTTCTCTGTACAACGGGGATAAAGACTATCCATACAGGGTTATTGTGAGGATTAAATGAGATCATGCATAAACACAAAGCATAGAGTTCAGCAAAAATACTCAATGCATGGTGGCTACGGTTAGATGTGTGCAATTGCACAGAAGGGCTGAGCAGGAGCTCACGGGCTGTGTTCCCAAACAAGACCCAGGTGTAGGATTCCTCATCTCCAGAGGCGTCCCTGAGTCAGCAGGAGCTTGCAGGTCATTACTTCGTGGTCAAACCGGAGAGGAGAAGGGTCCCGAGAGAGGCCGAGTCTCCTTACCTCACTCTGCAGTTTGTGAGCTTTCTTGGCACAGCTCAGCCTCAGGTCCTCTGCCAAGGAAGTGTACTGGGGCAGAGGGTGTTTGTAGTCCTGGTCGCTGGCCAGGGTCTGAGCCTTCTTGGCATGCACGAGGGTGACCATGTCCAACGGCAGATGGAACTGCGCCTTTGTGTGTTCAAAGCCTTTCTTGTAATTCACCTAGAGGGGCAGACAGATCAGCAGCGGCTATTTCAAAGCCACCATTTGCAACAGGACCACCAGGGAGAGCAACTGCAGTGCAGTTGTCCCAGGTAAGCCGGGGGATGATGTCAGCAGGGCCAGCCTCCTTTCTTGTGGGGGCGGCCCAATATGCAGGGCTCGTCTCCAGGTCCGGACACTCACCATCCCCAGCTCCTGGAGGTCACTGATCTGGACAAAGAAGACCCACAGTTCCCCCATTTGGGGAAAAGACAGAAGTTCGAGGAACAGATACAATGTCAGTGATTCCCTTGCTCACATCTTTAGATCTTCCCGTTTCTCAGAGGCAGGAAGATGCATGGCTCACCTGCTCCCTGCCCACAGCATTTTCCCCATCACCCACTCAAGCTCAGGAACCAAGGATTCTCCTCTCGCACTAGCTCAGGTTGGGCTTCTTCAAAGCACTATATGACTGTCTGGTCCACCCGGGAGCCAGGAACAGTGGGAGGATGCTTGGAAAGCCAATCCCAAAAGGCCAACACACAAGCTGAGAGAGGCGCAGGGAGACCTGTTCCAGACCACCAGCTTCACTGCAGTCCTAGAGGAGCCGTGTTTAAAGGTCTGGGAAATTCACTCAGGGCCGTCTTGGGAATCAGATGCATAAACGCCACCACTGCCTCCTCATCCTCAGTCCTCCCATTGCCTCCCCACTGCTCGGCCACCCTTCCCTCACCTCCCACTCCCATCCTGCCCTCACCCCTAGCATAAGGCCAAAGACTATCATATCCAGCTCTACACTCTTAGGTCAGCAACCCAGGACAGAAAGGGCAGAAAAAAGTTAGAAATGGGGAAACCGAGGCAGAAAACATGTGAAGCTGTGGAAAGAGCGTGAGAGGCAGAGCTGGCTCCCTGGCCCAGCTCTGCCCCTATCTAGCTGACCTTAGGCCAAGGGACTGAACCATTCAGAGTCTCGGTTTCCTTACCAGAAAATGAGGATGAATAACAAGACCTGAGTTCCTAGAGGTAGTTTGACAGTTAAATGAGATGTCACATGTAAGTGTTTAGTCCCCTGTAATGTAGTGGACACAGACTTCATCACCGACGTTCACTAACTCACATACGTGCAAGGAGGCAGAGTTTACCCACATGCGCCAGCATCCAGAGGGTCACAATCAACAATGAGAGGGTCTTTCTGAATCCAGTGCCTACAGGGCCAGGCAGGTGGCATAAATAAATAAATCAAGAAGTGGGGAAGAGGGTGGCTGCGTGGCCGGGAGAGCACAGCTCCTTCCAAATGAAGCTGTCACAACCCACCCTGACCAACCGGGGCCTCGAGAAATGCGGGTCCTGCTTCCAGCCATAAGCCTAAAACTTTTATGTTGAATCTTCTGCTTTTAAAGGTTTGCAATTAATTCATTCGGCAGACCAAACGAAACACCTCTGGAGGCCAAATCCAGCCCACAGGCCCCCATTTGTGGCCACCTGTCAAAATCGTAGACTGCCCCACTCAGAAGGAACCATAGGGGTCAGCTAGTCCAACGCCTCATTTTTACAGGGGAAGAAGCTGAAGCCCAGAGGGGACAAGTGATTTAACAATGCCAGGTAGCAAGTTAGCAACAGAACAAACGCCCACGCGCAGAAGGACAAACGGCACGCGTCCGCTGCGCCGTCAGCATCCGCAGGTGGGAGGCCCACTGTCCCGGCTGCCTCTTCCCCACTTACATCACTCTGCAGTGAGGTCGCGTGCACTGAATGTGCAAGGCTGATATCATCTTCCAAGCTCCGGGAGCCAAGCATCTGTCCTTTCATTTTCTCAAATGCCTCTTTGTATTTGTACTAAAGGGAAAGAGAGCGGGAGAGAGTAACAGCTCGGGGACAAGGGACACGGAATGGAAGAGGTGGGTATTGGGTGAAAATGTTTTGTTCTTTTGACAGTAACTGGGCGAGTTGAAAGAAAGCGCGCGGGAGTCGTCAAAAGGTCTATTCTTTCATATGCAAGACTCCCAATGACTAAAGGGCTCGGGTATGAAATGGCAGGACGCGTTAGCACGTGGGCGGCCTGCGCTGGAGGAAGGTGGGTGCATTGTTAACTGTCTCTTCACGTGGACTTGCTTTATGAACGCTCTTGGTGGAGGGTGCATTTCATCTGCCCAGGGTCTGTGTTTACAGTCCAGCATTTGGCTTTGTAGCCCAGGCTAGGGAATTTTTTGTTGTAAGATACATTCTTTCTCACTGGTCATTATCTGATTGCCCTAACACAGTCAGTTCAGAGAGCAGAGGATATTATCCACAGGCAAAAGAAGGCAGGGGTTGGGGGCAAGAGGAGTGAAAACCGGTTAGCATGAAACATTGTCCCAGTAATGGAGGTGAACACTCACATCACTTATGATTTCACCCGAAGCCTTTGCCGCTTGGAATGGAATGGCATCCAACCTCAGCTTATATCCACTGTCACGCAGTTTGCTCCAGGACTCCTTATAACGTGTCTGTTGGGAAGATGAGCACCAATAAAGACCTTCATGTGACCTGGTGCGTTCTTAGCCTCTGGCTTACCAAAGTGGGAATCTGGTGTGCTGTGGCTCCCCCACCCTAGCTGGGGTTAGAGATTATTGTGGTTTAACAAAACCCACCAGAGTTGGATCCTGCCTCACACCCACCCTTGGAGGCAGGGTGGGGTAGAGGATTAGAAGGGAAAGGTTAAAAGTAAGGACTTTGGAGTCTAGACACCCAGATTATTTTGAGCAGCAAGTTGATTGGAAGAAGGAAGCATGAGGTTACATTTGCAAGGTGCTTTATGTAAGATAAAGAAAAGTCAAATCTCTCTATCAAAGGACAGGAATGGTGGGAGAGGGTGCTGATAGAGATTATGGAGGAGTGGAGTTAAGCCCTCAAGTCTCTCCTGGGCACAGCCACCAGATATACTAAATGGATATATATCACTGGATATATTCCAATGTTCCCACTTTTCAGCTCCTGGGTACCAATGCTTTTTATACCAGACAGACAGCTTTTCCAGTCTCATTCTTTCAAATAAGTTGGACTGTTCTGCAAGACCAACTACATAATTTGCAGGGCCCAGTGCAAATGAAAATGTGGGCCCCTTGTTCAAAAATATCGCCTATTTCAAGATGGTGACAGGAGAGCATCAAACCACTGCGGGGCCCTTCCGAATGCAGGGCATCCTGTGCACGCCTGACCTCCCATCATAAAAACCAGTGCGCTCTTCGTGAGCCTCACCTCGCTGATGTTCATGGCATTCAGCTTGGCCAGCAGGACTTCAGGGAGGTCTGCAGTCTGGGTGTAATGATGCTTTACGTTTTCTCCTTGTTCCCTGTACAACCTCTGTGGATGGAGAAAGATTTTGTATGAAACTAAGAACCCCGCCCCCCATGCAGCCATCAGCCAAGTCACACTCCAAGAGACCAAGGTGCTGCAGCTGCCACCTCCTTGTAGAGACACGATTGCGGGTGCCCTGCCTCCACCCGGATTTCACGGCTAGTGAGGTGACATGCACATCATTCTCTCCACTTCCTAGCTTAGAACGTGACAAGCCGACACTTTCCCACTCGTAGTGTGCTGCTGAGCGGGCTGCCAAATGAGAAAACGAGGTCTAGTTAACATTGAGTAATTTGGTTATTAACTATAAGCCACGAGAGAACATCCAGATGCAGAAGGCATGAGAGAAGACAGCTCTTCCGCACGTGATGTTTTCACCCTCCCCACCTCAATCCTCAGCTCAAGGATTCTTGTCCTATCAAATGTCTCCCGGGTGGGTCTGGGGCCCTGTTCACCCATGACTCTGATTTGGGCTTATGCTATCCCAGTAGTTAGCAATGACACATGCAGTTGGCATCAGTCACCAGGGAAAGTTTCTGAACCAGGCTTTTCCATCCCAAGTCTGATCAGCTGTGTCCAAGTTTCTACGCATCACAGCAGTGCCCCCTAGAGTTGGTTAGGGGAAGGAAGAAACAGGTATTGTTTTTCTTCACACAAAAGTTCTTGTTTGACCATCTGTTTCTCAGAATTCAGTTTGATTCTGACCGACTGATTATCAAGAAATTACAAATTCCTAAATGCATAAGCTTGTAAATGATTCCATCACATGTTCTGACAGGCATTCAGGCCACTTGAGAATGTCTGTGGAATAAAGCACCACCAGAATAATTTGCTCCATCTTGAAGCCAGGGAGAGAATTTTGAAATTCACCCCACCTACACACGCAGTTTGTAAATTTTCCTCGTGGCAAGTTGAATGGTTTGAAGACATTCAAAACCCTCGTCTGCCCTATGCAAGGATCCATGGGCTTCTCCCAGTAGAATCAGCCAAATAGGGTTAGTCCATGTCCTAAAGTGAATTTCTACGAGACCTCCTTGTTCACTTTCGTCCCCAGCAAATGCTGCACTGGGAGAGCTGAGGGTCCAATCTTGGTTTCGCATGGTAAAGCGAGTGTGGGAGACAGTTGGCAAGTTTGTCTAATGTATATAAATCAGACCCAAATCATATTCAAAGTCTGTGGGAAATTCAGGGAGCAACAATTCCTGCTCTGGGGTACTAAAGAGCCCTAAGCATGGCTTCAGTATTCCCAGTTCTGAAAACACTTTCAGACAAAAGGAGAGGGGGAAAAAAGGCCTCTGCACTGACAAATCTTCGAGACATGCAAATGGGAAGGAAGGAGAGCGTCTGTGGGGCAGTGGGGTGGTGGAGCCCCACTTGGCATCCTAAGTGCAGTAACACCCCATTTACATCCTAATGAGGAGGCACCCCCGCTAAGGGGAGCCTCAGCAAAGGACAAGGAGCTCCTTCATCCTTAGGACAACACAAGGAGCCAGCCCAAGAACCCCTCCGCTTCAATCGCCGTGTTGAAAGAGGAGCCCACTCTTAGAGTCATAATGTATATACATTATCACTTACATCCACTGCTTGGGTATAACTAATTCTGGCCTGGACCATCTCCGGAGTGTCTTTAATACTGGTAAACTTCAAAGCATCTGGATGCTGACGGTACTTCTTCTGTTGAGCAGAAAAAGATCAAAGCTGTGAATTTTGTGCTGCTCTTTCATGCCATTTGAAAGAGAAAATCATAGGTTGCTTGAGATTAGAGTGAATTTGTGAACATAATTATTATTCTGCTTCCTCCATCTTTCTATCCTAGGTGCCTTCAGGTTAATATTTGTTTCAATTTAAGAATAACCTCATGTCAATTAACATTAAAGTATTTCTACCCGGTGCAAAGAAAACATCTCAAAATTAGGTTATACCAGTAAAATACTGTAGGATACACACTTAGGAAAGGATTCTTTTTATAGGCTTCAAATACTTTGTCGCTGTTGTTTACATATCTTAGTTTGGGTCTTCTAAGCAAGAAAGACATTCATAGTTACGTTTATCCATTTAAGCTTTCTATTTTCCTTCCACAAAAAACTTGGCAGATATTATCACAGTCAAAATGCTTGCTTTTAACAGTGAGTGAGTGTACACTATCTGATCACTTTAGAGCCTGGTTCAGCTAATATATGTACTAATTCTTTAAAATATTACAAAAACAAGAAAAGAGGTGCTATTGTTGAAAGGAGTTATCATACAGTTTGAAAGATGCTGAAACAAACAAAAAAAATCACAAAAAGCTTAAATGCTGGCAAAGGCCTAGATACCCAATTTTGAAGTATTCTGTATATCATGCTTAATTTCTTTTTTTTTTTTTAAATCAAAGTACATTTCTAAGGGGCTGAAACAATTACTATTTTAATGGGACCATGGAGTTTATGTTTTCCCAAATCAAATACTTATTTTGTAAACACCCCGCTCATTTATCTGGTTGGATTTTTGTATACTAGGTTGTCTTAAGAAAACACAGTTCAATATCCCATCCAATCTGGCTGGCCACCTGTTTTTGTAAATAAAGTTTTATTGGAACACAGCCATGCTCATTTGTTTTTGTATTATCTATGGCCATTTTCCAGCTAGTTGTAACAGAGACCATGAGACCAACAAAGCCAAAAATATTTCCCATCTGGTTCTTTGCAGAAAAGGTTGCTGACTCCTGCTTTAGATGACAGGTGTGTGTGTGTGCATCTGTGGCTCTTTCAAGCAGTGCCTGCATTCGCTCTGGAATTTGAGAGGGTATCCCAATTTGACACTTACCCGGAAACATACCAGTGTGAAGTGAGATGGTTGGGAAAATTGCAGAAAGATGTCTTTTCTTACTGAAGTTTGAGGCCTGGTATGAGGCCAGGCCATCAAGGAAGATAAACACATTTGTTGAGAAAGTTTGCAAAATGAAGTGGCAAAAATTAGGAATGTGGTGGGCTAAATGGTTCCCAAAAGATCCCTTGGCTACCAGACTCAGAAAAATGAAGGAAATTGCCTTGAAGTTTAAATTATACATATATGACCATTATTCTTTGTTTCCTTTTATGAGTGGGCCCAATGGTGAGAGTCTGGGTCATAAATCCTCAAACCTAAATGTCTGTCCCTGTAAGTTTTTCCTGTTCATCCTCCCAACAGGGCCTCTCCTTAACTACACTGGGTAGTTAACTACATGAGTTAGGGCAGGGCCATCCCCACTGAGTTCCCAGGGTCTTCTGAGCCCTGAGTGTTCACCAAGGTCTCTAAAAATTAGGCCAAACAGAGGTGAGGCCACCTTTGAAATCAACTCTGTGAGGGTCAGGGAACTAGAATGCACTCCCATGGGAAAATATCAATGTTGGACAGATGTGTTCCAAAAATCAGCACAGGTATCTCTCTGTTTTAACTATTCATTCAGGAAGAAAGTCTCCTAAAAAAAGGTCCCTGCAGGCTTGTTGCCAAAGCTAAAGTCCCCTGGGGCTATGGCCATTATGGTCCCCTCCCCACCCAGAAAAGTCCAGCAAGAGCAGGCTGCTCTGAAGGCAAGGAAGGAAATACTCACTTGCGTTCTGAGCAAGCCCCTCCCCAAGCAGTCATGCAGGGAGGCGGATGTGAGTTGTTTGATGGTGTCCAGCCTCCGTGTGAGCCTAGGCCGGCAGCTTTCCACCAGGGACAATTCTGCCCCCTAGGGGAGGTTTGGCGATGTCTGGAGATGATTTTAGTTGTCACAACTGGGCAGAGGGTACAATTGGCATCTAGTGGGCAGAGGCCAGGGAAGTGCTAAACATCCTACAAGGCACAGGACAACCCCAGACGACAAAGGACTATCAGAATATCAGCATTGCCGAGGCTGAGAAACTGATCTGGTCTTTCAAACGGCTGCTCTGTGATACTGTCCTAAAATGTGAGGACACAGTTCTTTGGACGAGCAGGAATGCCTTAAGGTCCAGCTGGGGTGGCTAGAAGTAGGCAGGAGTCAGTAGAAGGGAGACCCCCTCCCCAAGAAAGACCCATGTCACGTGTTGGACACCATGTGAATATTCAAAAACTGTTTACATTGTGGCACAGAGAGGAAGAATATGTGCATAAAGTCACCAATGGGCTTTCTGGGTGTAATAAATGTATCTTTCCATCCTCTCCTGTGTTGCTTCATTAAAAAGGTAAGTTGGTGGGTAGCAATTGAGCTCTGTTTGATTATCATTATTATTCATAATATCATTTGTCACCCACTTTGTTTTTGCCAGGGCTCTATGGGCCCCCACTGGTGTGTGTTTGGTATGTGGTTTCTCTCTAATTACCAGCCCTAGTCTGGGTTTTGAGGCCTTTCATGTGGCTTTGCCTTTTTCTTTGCCTTTTGAGTGGAAATTATTTTAATTTTATACAGAAACGCTGCACGCCTAATGTAGCCAGGCCTGTTACAGGCTGTCAGGAAATCTCACCTCGCTAATGAGTTCTCCTGCCTTCTTCGCCTGCTCCACATTTAATGACCCGGTGGCGACCCAGCCCGTGCCTTTCATCCACTTCACATCTGCCCTGTATTGGTTCTGACAAAGGAGAAAGGGGGGGGAAAAAAGGCAGGCCATTGTTGGTGCACAGACATTTAAAGGGCTATTAACAGCTCCTGGCGCAGCCTTGGTGCCAGCTGAGTCAAATTAGATGCCACTGTTGTCTTATCCGTTTCTGCACAGTCACAGGTAGGGCTCCAAAATGTAAATTAATTTTCCCCTTAATTGGAGCCGTCCCTTGGGATGGTGGCGTGAGGCCCCACCCAACACTACTGGAGGAGGCTGGGGGGCTGAGGGCCCATCCACCTTGCCCCTCATTACAGACTCGTGTCTACCTCGGAAAGAAGCGCGTCCTCATTGTCTGCATTCCCAATTTTCTTGTTTAAAATGACATGCAGGGGAGAAGAAAATGAGAATTCACAACAGAACCCAGGTGGGAACTATTCGAGGGAATTTCACAAGACATCCGAGGCCTCCCACGGTGCCAATTCCTTCCTATGCACCTCGGTGGGGGACAAGGGGTATTTCTTCTCATTTCTTTACTTGCCATTGAATGAGGAGTTTTAATGGGAAGCCATTTAAATGGACACTTCTCTCAAACTAGTACATCATCTGTCTATCATGAAACAGCTCTACCAGGAAGGGTGTGTCTACACACACACACACACACACCGTGTGTAATGGTCTGGCTACAGCTCAACTGCCTTTCAGCTCACCCACATTCTTGTGCAAGAGTCAACTGAAGACAGAAAGCAAACAGAACCAGGTGGGCGATGTAAAGAGAAAGGGGAAGGGGTTATTGAAGATTAGTGAGCTGCTCATTCCAAAAATGGGAGCCACAAAAGTTGGAATGAGTTATCAGTGATGTTCTTCCGCAGCAGGGCCACATCTAAGTATGTCACAGATACCTTTTCCTTCTGGCAATAAAAAGAAACCTGGAAAACATATACGGATCAGAATGCCAAGAAGAAAAATGTAACTCTATGATTCTTCTGTTTGTTAGTATAGAATCTAAAATGGGCATAGTTTGAATAAAAGCTAAACTACTAGGAAGCTAAAGTGTTTCCACTTAGGGATCCTGAAACAGGCATTCCATAAGCATAAACTGTTGTCCTACAGGGTTTGGGGCAATACCTGCAATGGCACGAGTGCACACACACACACACACACACACACACACTCGGTGCAGGCACATACATCACTCTGTAAGCCGTAAGCCTTCTTCGCCCATTCCACCTTCATGTCAGTGGGCAAAGCCGTGAAGTGATGTGATGCTGTCTTGTAGCCTATGTCTGTGGCTAAATGCTGAGCCTTGCGGGCATGTACGAGGTGGATCATGTCCAGGGAGACGTGGCACTGAGATTTGGTGTCCTCGAACCCCTTCTTATACTCCAGTTCACTCTGCAGCTTGGACATGTGCAGTGAGTGGCTCATTTGTGAATCGCCCTGTGCACCCTGCGCCCCAATGAGCTTCCCTCTGGACCGTTCATAGTCCTCCTTGTATTTCACCTAAGGAAGAGGAATAGAGCAGGGATACATTAGAACCTCCTAAAGGAATTGTTAGGCGTCAAACCACAGGCATGAGAGTTCAAACAGAGCCATCTGACAGAACCCTATCAGAATTAGAGTCATAAAGAAAGTTTCCCTCCTTTGAACAACTGATATGCTTCCTTTCATCAAACAGTGACATAAAATATTACTACCCATTAGTTCCCTTTTCACCTTGGCTGCCGGAAAGCTCAGAGCTAAACCAAATGCTCTGCTATGGTTTTCTACCAATTTTCTAGTGAAATTCCATCTTTTCTCTAAATATTTCAGATCACTCTTTCTGGATTTATTTTTAAGTGGCCTGTTGTTTTCCATGAAAGCCACCTTAAAATATTTTTTGATAATAGTGAAAATGTTATAAATATAAATAGCCTTGAAATGAAAAAGATAAAGAATAGCCAAATTACAATTGCTGTTTACAAAAGGAGCTCAAATGAAAGGACAACTAGGGTATATATAAATAAATATATAGGAATATGGGGAGCAAAAGGTAACACGTTGTTAGAAAAAAAAATAAATACTAGACCAACAGTAATGAGGACCAGAAGAAAGAATGAATATGAAAACATTTGAAAACTGTAGCAAGATACCAGCGTGTGGCATCGTTTTCAACGTTATCATTATTACGGCCATCAGGAGACTCAGGCTCGACTCTCATCTCTGCCAACAACATCAGCACCAATATCTGCCACCATTTATTGAACACTTACTCTGAGCCAAATATGGGATACAACTACACAAATCCAAGCGCATCCACAGACCAGGGCTGGTTTAAAATGTTACCAGCTGACAAGATAAGGTGCTTATGTCAGAATGTAAATGAACCAGATCACTAAGCCACCATTTGGTTCAGCTGACTTTTTTTTTTTTTTTTGAAGCAAGACTTTCTCATTGAGGGAAGAAGGGTTTGAGTTACATTCTGGCCTCAGTTCCTTATCTGACATCAGACTCAAGAGATTGCATTAGATGATAACACATTTAATATGCATCGATTCATTTCATTTCCTCATCACTATTTTGCAATTGCCAATTTACCAACATGTTAACTGAGATTTTTAAAGGTTAAACAACCTGCCTGAAGTAACGATGCTAGTAGATGATAAGGCTGGGATTTTATCCTACCTGACACCAGAGCTGGTATTCTTAACCATTAACAGGCCATGTCTTTAGAAATTCCTGGGATGGGCCAGGCATGATGGCTCATGCCCGTGTAATCCTAGCACTCTAGGAGGCCAAGGTGGAAGGATTGCTTAAGCTCAGGAGTTTGAGACCAGCCTGGGCAAGAGCAAGACCCTGTCTCTACAAAAAACAGAAAAAATTAGCCAGGGGTATTGGCACACGTCTGTAGTCCCAGCTACTTGGGAAGCTGAGGCAGGAGGATCGCTTGAGCCCAGGAGTTTAAGGTTACGAGGAGCTATGATCATGCCACTGCACTCTAGCCTGTGTGACAGAACGAGACCTAGTCTAAGAAAAAAAAAAGTCATAGGCTGTCTCTGGGCATCAGTTAATCTGTAAAGTGAGGAATCTGGATTATTACTCTTGCTATCACTACCAATAAGTTACCACTTAGCAAAAATCAATGTGCGACAAGCAGTTCAACTGACGCTGACATGATTATGTCATTGCAAGGTGACTGTTGCAATGAGGTTGAGAGAGATTAAGAACCTGCCTGGATGCTTCGAGACCCTCCTGAGTGTAAAGTGACAGGATTCTGTGATCTCTCGGGTGGGCTGGGGACTGACTCACCTCACTAGCCAGGTCCCTCTTGGCTTTGGCTGCCAGGAAGGGCAAGGAGTCAAGACGTAGTTCAAAGCCTTTTGCCTTCTGGTTCTCCCAGCTGCTCTTATACAGTTTCTAAGGGGATTTGGAAGAGAAGGGGAGAGGGTTTCACATGAGAGGGCTTCTTTAGGCTCCATCACAACCATTCTAAGAAAGCAACACCCATCACATTCTTCCATAGAAACTCTGACAGCCACAGAAATCGTGCACTCTGAACACAGCCAGGCCTCCGTATTACTGCCTTAATTCCTGCCTTCGTATTCCTGTGAATTCCTCCGTATTCACATAGGATCGAAGCCCTATGTGAAGACACATAGGGCTTCAATCCAAAGAAGCAGAAATGAAACTCCAGAAGCCGTGAGAACTACTAGGAGTCTTCACAGAGGTCTCAAAGCCAAGCCAAAGGTGGAAAACATTGCAGACACAGCAACATTTCTGCAGTCTGTTCTCCACCTCTGCCCGAAGTACCAATGCTAGCAGATAACAGAGCTGGAATCTACCCAGCTGCACCCCACCCCCTTTCTCTTCCCACTCCTCCAGCCTCTCGTCCACCTGGGTGTTTTCCTTGCCCCTCCCATTCCCTCTCCTGCCCCTCCCTGTAGATTTCAAGATCTTTCTTCTGGAAGGCTCCCCTCCCTTTCCGGGTATGAGCCAATTTATTCTGTCTCTCCGTCCAGCTCTCCCCACTACCTATGACTCAGGTCAGGAACCAGAGACCTGGAAGCTGAGCAGGGCGACCCAAGGAAGGCCCCTTCTTGGAAGACACAGACAGGGAGGCGGTTGGGACTAGGGGTACTTTCACGTCTAAGGGCTACGATTGCGCTCACTTTTCCGACTGCTTTGTGTGTGAGCTCAACGAAGCCTCGTGGCAAACCCAGTGGGGAGAGGATGGGTATTAGGCTCATTTTACCAATGGGACAACTGAGAGTAAAGAATTTGGCCAAGGTCACTCACCTAGTAAGTGGCAAAACCAAGGATCAAATCCAGGCAGTTTGGAGCTAACATTTGAGCTCTTCACTCCTTTCTACCGAGACTGTTTCAACTCTGGTCCCTGAAACAACCACTGCCTCCTACCCCAGCACATATTTGGTGGCTCCACCAGCTCACCCCAGTGAAAGTTCATCTCCCACTCCCCCTAAGACTGATCTGGAGCCAGATCTGCTGGGTGAGCTGTTTTTAGAATGACCAGACTGTGTGACCTCAGCAGACATGGACACCACCGATGCAGCTCGTGGGCTTGGTTGGCCAGGCAGCTATACGCAGGGCCCACAGCTGCCCACTGCCAGCTGCCCACTGCCTCCCTCCTGCTGTACCTCACTGAGATTTGCAGCGTTGGCTCGGGCCTGTAAGAAGAGAGGCTCATCTTTGCTGATGCTGTACTGGTGGACAGACTGCTCGTTCCCCGCCCTGTAGGCCACCTGTTGGAGAGACTCTGAATCAGGAGCAGGCAGCAGAGGCAGGAGTAGACGGGGTGGCATTGCTCATGGTGTCTTTATTTCTGCTTGGCACTTCTCTGACTTGCACAGAAAGTCCCTTACAAAACCCACCAGACCAGACTCTGGGGGCAGAACACAGCAAACGAAGTTAAGGCAGGAGAGGAGATGGCAGGAGAAGCAGCAGGGAGGAGCCAGGAGAAAAACATGGCTGGAGGACCAACCTGAAAACCCCTCTAGGGTTTCTGTGTTTACACCTGTCCCTTGAGATGGTGTCAACTTCCCCAAGCTATTGCCATCTACATTGTCCACGGCCAAAAAAATACTCCCCACAGGGTTGAGATGAGCACAGACTCCCCAGGTGGGAAAAATAAGAGGCCCATGCTGTCTCCTGCACCCACATAATTAATCTTAATGCCTTCACAGCTACTGACACCGAGAAAGTGAGCACGCACAGACATCTCATGGAAAATTCATCACTCTTCTCTTTCTCTCTCCCCTTCCACTCTAACCCCAACTTCAAGTTTCCGAACACTGGCTTCTGCCAACTCTGAGTTATGTTGACAGTTCCTTCCTGGCAGGTGTACCAGGTGTTTAGGAAGGGAAGCTAGGAAGGTGCTAGCCAGACTGTGGCCACACCTGCTCGATGCTGAACACTAATCTGTAGATAACGTATGTGGTGCCTCATCGTTATGGCCCCGTATTTGAGCTCAAGTGGGCATGAGCTGCCAACATCCCAAAAGCAAATGTTGTTCTCCTCCAAGATAATTCTACACTGGTTCCAGAATTATAGAGTCTTTGGTACAGAGATAGAAAACGAAGAAGAAGAAGAAGGAAGAAAAAAGGAACTAGGGCATATTGAGAGCTGAACAGAAATACTGTAGGTCCTGTGTCATCCCTAAAAACCCAGGGAGAAGTATGGTGGGTGAAGCAGGGGTGTGGGGAGCCTGCTGCCCAGTTCCAGAAGCAGCCTGGAGGCCTACGGAAAGCCAGCCAGCCTATTTAAAGGGAAGGCTCTTTGGTTCTTGGATCGTGCCTGGGCAACACCTGCTGTTGTCCCCAGAGGTTCCCAGGCCCATGACACAGCACTTGGTGGGGAAAGGGCAGCCCAGGACTCACCCCACTCTGCAGCCCCTGGCTCTTCTTGGCATGCTCCATCTGGGCACTGTCTGCCACGCTGGTGAACTTCAGCTCGTCTGCCCTCTGTCGGTAGCTTTTCTGTTTCAAAATAAGAAGGACCCCATAGCATTAGGTTTGGGCTGCCCCTGCCACCCTACACACACACACACACACACTTTCTGTGGCCCAAGTGTGTCCTTGGGGGAACATTCCAGTTGGTCCTGCAGCTTAAGCAGAACCACACAGCCCTGAGACAGCCACTCTGGGGAACACATGTTTTAGTTGCTATTACTGATGGAAAATTTTTGTTCCCTCTGGCAAATCCTGTATTTCCCGTGTGCTCTGGGATGTATGCATTTTATAAATCTAAACTTGACACAGGACGGTGAGGGGGAGGGATCATAGACTTCAAAACCATGAAGACTGAGCTTCAAATCTTACTGCCCCCTCTTTCCAGCTTCGTGACACTGGGCACATCACTCAATCGACCTGAGCCACCCTTGCTTTGCTTGTACAACGGTGACAGCAGCAGAAGCTGCCTTGTCCTGGGGTGGAGCGGAGGCTTCAGTGCTTTACGTGTGAGTCAAATCCTCTGCACAGTGTTTAGGACCATCAACCATGGTGTTGTCATGATTATCCATCATGTCACCATCAACCATGGTGTTGTCATGATTATCGAGGACGCAATCAGTTCTAAGGAAGGGGAGACAGCAGCAGGCACCGACAGATGGCCGGTGCTCGGGGTTCATCTGTATAGCTTCTTATGCCCCAGATCGCTGTGGTCTTGTCCTCACAGTGTTCCCATCCCACAGCCACGAATTAAGTGGCAAGTTTTCAAACATGCTAATTCTGTCCCCCCGCAGGGACTTCTTGTCTTTCCTAAAGATTAGCTCCTTTGGCTTTTCCATTGGAGTTGCCAAAGTCACTGGGAAAGGTGGCCACCGAGGACGGCCGTGGGAGCAAAGGCTTCCCACGGTGCGGCGAGCAGAGATGAGCTCAGTCTGGTTCCGGGGCCATCCACAAGAGGGTTATAGCTACCAGCTGACCCCAAAAGAGTGATTGGGACATTGGAAACTCCAAATTTTCTCGTTTTAGGAAAAAAAAAATCTAGAGAAAAACATTCCAAAGAGACTTCTTATTTTCCTTCTGAGTGCCACTGTGTTGAACAGGAAAACTTCTTCACCACATAATTGAAGGAAGCCACGTTGCC
Source organism: Microcebus murinus (assembly GCF_040939455.1). Taxonomy (NCBI): domain Eukaryota; kingdom Metazoa; phylum Chordata; class Mammalia; order Primates; family Cheirogaleidae; genus Microcebus; species Microcebus murinus. The sequence goes on along the minus strand of NC_134117.1, from coordinate 15,393,702 downwards.
CTCCCATTGTTGGAATTTCTGGTCCTCCTGCATTAGCCAAATCGTTAAGTCTTTACTGAGGAGCCAAGAATCCACTTTTTTCGGAGCACAATAGGGGTGCAAAAGTGGTGAAGTAGATGACAGCCACTTTAAGGAGCTTAAAACTGAGTAGGCGGTGCAGGAAGTGAGATAGAAACTGACCTTCCTAAGGCTAAAGGACCACCTGACTGGGCCCTCTTCTACCCCACCGTACCCTTGCCCAAGACAGATGAATGCCAAACTGCCTGTGGTTAAGAGCTGGGGCGTTGGATCAAACACACTGTACAGATCCCAGCTCTGCTACTTGCTTAAAGTCTAACATAAGTCTCACTTATCCTATACTAATAGGATAACCATGGTATCCACTCACATAGGGCTACGGTGACCTGCAAATGGCAATATGTATATAACACAGTGGTCAATAAATGACACCATTGATTAAGTAATTATTATCAGTCCATAAGTGGCAGCTATTGCAATCACTGTTATTTTCATTTGCAACACAGATGCCGACTCAGCCTTCCTGGCCCTGAAGCAAGAATCCCCTTTGCAGATCCCAAACAAAGTTCCTGAAATAGTCACACTTCCAAATGAAATGTCCTTCAAAAGTCCTCCTCTGCCTGCTGCCAAAGCCAGCTCTCCCTGGCATGAAAAGAAGCACAGGCTTAGAGACTCAGGGACCTTGGAGAGTATCCATCTAACCTCAATTTTACATGAGGGACCAAGAAGGTTGAGTGACTTGCCCAAAGTCTGCAGTGAGTTTAAGGCATGTGGATAATGAGAACACTGGCCTCCAAATACCAGACTGATTTGGAAGGAATCACATGCTCCTCACACAAGAAATACATTTTTCTCATTTACATTACAACCTCTCTAAACAAAATTCTTCTCTGGATGCAACTGCTACTTAAAGTAAAATGGTATGCTTCTTTAAAATATTATGGGTATGAAAAGTTAGTTTTGCGTGTGCTACATGTGCAAAATGAAGAAGTAATCCCTTTTGAATCACATCCACAATAAGCTTAGGGGGTGCCGAGGGGGAATCAGAGAAAAAGGTCACTCTCAGGACTCCAGGGCTGAGCACTGCTAGAGGCCAGGGGCCAGCGTGCAGGTTACCTCGCTGACCAGCTGTCCAGCCTTCTTGGCCTGTTCCAGGTTGAGACTCCCCTCGGTCAGCCACCCAACTCCCTTCATCCACGCCAGGTCAGCCCTGTACTGCAGCTGCAAGAGAAAAACCCCAAAGCTCTCATCAGACACACGGATGCAGATAGGACAAAGGTGATGGGAGAGTTAGATAGATCTTGATCCTGCACTTGTCTTCCTAGAAGAACTGCTCCTGGCTCTGTAATAGTCAGGCAGATCTCTAGCTGGGAAGTGAAGCCACTGGGCTCAACTTGTAACGAGAATAGCACGTTCTACCTCAGTGCTGAGACACCACCACCTTAGCAAAAACAGCATTTCTCATATTTTTTGACCAAGGACCATTTTTGCCAGCCTGCAAAAAATCTTTTCCAAGATTTTCTTACCATTTTCAACATTTGCTTCCCTTCCCTTCCCTCATCCGCATTACCAACACCTCTTGACTTTCACAGTAGCTCTGAACCCCAATCCTCTGCCTGTTGTCTAGATTATCTCTCCACCTCCCCGCTTGCCCTCCCTGGGCCTATCCCATCTCTAGCAGTTCTTCCTAGTGCTCTGAGTTTTGTAACAGACTCATGCACAGGTCCGATATCATTCTGAAGGTGTATCTGATTGCAAGATATGCATGGGGAGCATGGGCAGTGAGTGAGGGCTCACCTCACTCTGGAGCCCATAGGCTTTCTTGGCCCACTGAGTCTTCATGTCTTCAGGCAGCACAGTGTATTCATGCAGTTTCTTCCTGTAGTCCAGGTCGCTGGCGAGAGCTTGGGCCTTCTTAGCATGCCTGATGTTCACCATATCCATGGGAAGGTGAAACTGGGTCTTGCTCTCTTCAAAGCCTTTCTTGTATTCAACCTTGGATGCACCAAAATAAGGCCCATTTAGTTAGTCAAAGCCTGTACTTTTGGGAGTGATACGAAAATGCAGGAAAGATTCTCAGGCTTTCAGAAGGCATTGGCACCATGGCCAAGGCCACCCTTCTGTCAGAAAGGTGTGACTCAATTCCTGGCTCTGTGAGGCATTGTCAGAGGGAAGATGAGGCTCCACATGACTTTCTTTCCAAGGGTACTGTCTCTCGGCAATCCTACGTCTTTTACCTGGCTGCTCTAGAACACTCTATACATGGTTTCCATAGAAGCTTTAAGAGATAGAGTTTGGGCTACAAAGCCAGACAAGCCTGAGTTCAAACCTGATCAGCCCCTTACCAGCTGGATGAAAGTTACATCGCCTCCCTAAGGGCTCATTTTCCTCTGGGAGACTGCTGTGATAAGTGAATGAAGTAGTAGCTGAAATGTGCTTAGTACAGGGACTGTCACCTAGAAAACACTTGGTAAATGTTAGTAATAAGGATGACAATGACAATGGTGGTATAGTGGTGATGATGATGGTGGCGGTAATGATGGTGGTGAAGGTGGTAATGATGATGGTGGTGGTGGTGATGATGGTGATGATGGTGGTGATGGTGGTGGTGGTAATGGTGGTGATGATGATGGTGATGGTGATGATGATGATGGTGATAGTGTTGATGATGATGGTGGTGATGATGGTGATGATGATGGTGATGGTAGTGATGGTGGTGGTGGTGATGATGGTGGTGATAGTGGTGGTGGTAATGGTGGTAATGATGATGGTGATGATGGTGATGGTGTTGATGATGATGGTGGCAGTAATGATGGTGGTGATGATGGTGATGATGATGGTGATGGTGGTGATGGTGGTGGTGATGGTGGTGGTGGTGATGATGGTGGTGATGGTGATGGTGGTAATGGTGGTGATGGTGATGGTGATGGTGATGATTGATGATGGTGATGGTGGTGATGATGACGCTGGTGCTGATGATGGTGATGATAGTGGTGATGGTAATGATGGTGATATTGGTGCTGATGACGGTGATAATGGTGGTGATCGTGGTGACAATGATGGTGATGACAATGGTGGTGGGAAGAGGTAGTATGCCATAATAGAAGGAGTGTGGTGCCAGGCAATTAGAGTCCTATAGTCTAATTCTCTGTCACTCTACCACTATCACTGACTACCCAATGACTTTGGGCAAGACAATCTTTTTGGCCCCCAGTTGCTCCAGTGGCAAATATAAAATACCAATTTGTTCTCCATGTAAAATGAAGCCAAATTCTCAATGCCTCCCTATGCTTCATGACTATGCACTTCATACGACTCATACTATAGACACATCCAAAACAGCTGTTGACCCAGATGCCAACTCTCTTATTCTACTTAAGCCATGGCACCTTAATGATTCTTCGGATAATTATATCCAACTATACCATCGAAGCAGCAAAAGCTGACCTCACAGCTTGCAGCAGGCAGTCATAAAGCAGAAACTCCATGCTCATATGTCTTTTTTTGCCTGTTCAGCATTGGCAGGGAAGACTTGATTAGAAACTAGGTCTGTCCCTTCTAGCAGAACTCTCCTTCACCAAAGGCTTTTGGTAAGTGACATTTACCAAGGTTAATCTCCAGCCATTACAGTTATTTACAAAGAGTGTCATTCTGATTGGTTGGAGTCTGGGATACCCCATTTGTTTGCTAAATATTTTGAATACAGTGTGTGTCTGTGACCACAGAATTTGTCCAGGGCAATACCATAATAAACTGAATACTTCTGCCTAACTCCACCAGCAGAGTTAAGCTCTGAGGGAGGAACTTATGTGCCGTCTGTTCGTATCTCCCCAGGGTCTCAGGCAGTGTCTTGCCCATAGAGGTCCCTTGGTAAACATCTATAAGATGCATAAATGCAGCTGTACCTTGATCAGTAGAAATTGTCACCCTAGGGCCACACTCCTCATCTACTGTAAAAGAACAGTATGCTTTGACAAAATAAAGAAACCGAACAAACTTCTTTTGCAAGCCAGGAAAGAAAGAGTTGCAAGGGAAGTCAATAGAAAGGTAACAGTCCCAGGTGAAGTAGACCCAGAAAAACTTTTAAAGTAACACAACTCTAAATGAGGGGTTGGGGGGTTGAAAAAAGAGTTTACCTCGCTGCTCATCTTGGCAACCTGCAGGGAGTGCAGAAGCCTAGAGTCGGCAGTTTCTGTGGCTTTGCCTTTTGTTTTTTCATAATCTTCTTTGTATTTAATCTTGAGAGAAAGAAGAAAGTCTACTGTGAGTGAGAGAGAAACTTTGCCATCTAAGGGGCCCTGGTTTTAACAAGTGCAAGGGGAACAATTCTGAAAAAACACCTCCTAGTCTTTCGAGAATCCAGAAGAAGATTAAAGTATTGTGATGTTTACAATGTTAGCAATCATTATTTTTTTCTGCAGGACCACTGACATTTTATTGGAACCATTTCTTATGCATTTCTGAGTTAATGAGAGAAAACCTACATTGCTAGCAAGCTCCCCAGAGGCTTTGGCGGCCAGCAGAGACATGGCATCCAGCTTCATCTCAAAGCCTTTCCCCTTTGTCTTCTCCCAGCCTTCTTTGTACTTAACCTGACAAACAAAAACACAGGTGAATAGGAGTTGCTATTCATATTCCTGCCAAAATGAAAGAGGATTTTTTTTTTTACAGCAAAGTTTGTTTCTTCATCTATTTACAAACCAGAGTCTTGGCTGTTATTATCAAACTGATAATAGTAATTATGAACACAGTTATCGATTCCTTAGCCATAGGGCTATGCAGGGTGGTGGTAATGGGACAGGACAAAGAGAAGACCCCTATGCTACCCTCACTCTGCTGTCCCTAATCATATGAACTTGGGAAGCTACCTCTTTGGGCCTCAGTCTACCATTTGCAAAAATAATATCATATTATCTTTCTCAGGATTGCTGTGAGAATAAATTTGATATGGTATATGAAAAGATATTCTAAACTGGTGAAATGTAACACTGATGTAAGGTGTTCATATTGCTGTGGTAATAACAGCCACTGATTATTGGCTCTTTCCTAAATGCTTTCTACTCATGCACTGCAAATCTTCACATTAGGCCTGGGAGGCTCAGAGAAATTAAATAGCTCACCTAGCCAGGGACACATAACTAAAGAATGACAGTGCCAATATCCAAACCAAACATCTGATACCAAAGCCCATGCCACTAGCTGTGCCCCTACAACACCTCCTAGAGATTATCCTAATTCCATACATATAGTGCCTACCCCAGTATAGAGAAGACGTTCAAAAAATGTTGGCTCCTTTTTTTTCTTCTCCTGCCCTACAAATCCCCTCTAGAGTGAGAAGCCTAATCACAGCCTATTTGCGACTCCAAAAAGAATCTGATGATTAAGATTTGTCTTCTTAAAACTTGAATTCCCTACACACAGCAAATCACCAGGCCATCAGGATGTTGGTGAGGAATGCGTGTGTTCACAGGCACACTGTAACACGTGTTCACATAATGAGAATGAAATTGTTATGACCAATTTAGCCCTAGTGAACTACCATGCTCCATGAGACAGCAAATTTCAACATTATCACATGATGGATGACTTTGATGAGCCTCTCTCGGGAACAGAACACCCCTTACTTGTTGGACCACCCTGGTATCTTTGTTCTCACACCCACATACAACCCCAACTTTCTCGCCTGGTGGCTTGCTTACCTCACTAAAGAGTTCGGCATTGGTTTTGGCCTTCACCAGCTGAGGCACGTCCTGTGGCAATGTGTAATTCAACTTATTTTTCTCATAGTCAGCCCGGTAATTCACCTGTTGGATTTAAAATAAATCTGCAGGGTTTTTATGTGGGTAGAAGGAGAACTTTGGGGATAATATCTTTCCCACTTTCCCCTTAGATCTATAACTGAGAAAGAGTTTCTAGAAAAGGCATTTTACCAGGCAGCCTGTAATTTTGTGAATGTTTGAAATTAATAGATGGAAGATACCAAATGAAAAGTATTCTCTCTACTTTTAAACCTATTTGAAACTTTCCATAATAAAAAGTTTAAAAGAAGGAGGGTCATTTCATGGCTGTATGTGTCACTATTAATGAAAGTAAAATCCTTGAGGGTCAGATGCCCAGAAACCTCAAAGATATTGCAAGATCCCCAAGTCCAGCCAGGCGAGGGCAGGTCACTTACATGACTCAGTTGCTGGGCATTGATTTTGGCTTGAACAATCTGTGGAGTGTTGGTCACAGAGCTGTACTTCAACTTATCGATGCTTTGCCTATAGTTGACCTGTTAAAAATAAGCCCAAGAAGATGTCACTTGCTCTTTTCTCTAATATTTGCTTAGCTCCCTTCCTCTAAGCCTAGATTTTCCAATTATTCCAAAGAAATCAGAAATTTATATTATTATGCAAAATTTTATAATTTTTAAATGTTGGAAAATAGTTCAATATTTTTAAAGTCCAGTGACCCAAGTGAAATGGACCTAAGGGCCACTTTGGGCCCACTAGGTGTTAGCCTGCATACTCCATGCCATCTCTGGATCTTGTAATCAATTCATTCTTGCCTGTCCCAATGCCAGCTAATAATAATTACAACTAGCACATGACACTTACTTTGTGCATGGCACTATTCCAAGTGCTTCACACATATGAACTCATTGAATCCTTCCAACCTTAATAATAAGACATTATTATTATCCCTACCTTACAATGTAGAAACTGAGGCACAGAGACCTAAGTGACTTGCTTGAGGTTGCCCAACTGATAAGTGTCAGAGCTAGGATTCAAATCCCAGAAGTCTGCCACCTAAGGTGGTCTTAATCTATACGCTATAATCCTGGTTTGCCAAAACTAGTGTGCTTGGAACTATAGCTTGTTATTTTACAGAGGCACAAAGGGTTCCCCATAGCCAGAGCTAGCATTGTTTAGACAGGGAAATATATTCCAGGCACAAATAAATGACTTACAAATTAACCTCTAGAACAGGACCTAGAAAAAAACAGAGTGCTTCAGACACTGGGCCAACAGAGTGTCTTGTTAGATTTGGAAACACAGGACAACATTGCTTTGTGCTTTTTAGTTAATGATTCAAGGAGAAAATTTTTTACATGTTCTGAGTTTGGGATATGGAGTTATGTAAGGAAAACTAGGAAATATAAAGTCATTTCAATGTCAATTATTAATGAGATTAGTGTACAGTGGCTTCCTAATGCATTAATTCAGAGGGGAAAATTATCATCTCATAATAGAGTCTATTAGAATTCAGAATTATGCACGACGAAATGTCACAAAAACTATATTTTTTAAATGGCATATTCCTTTCCGATAATTCTGCATTAAGTATGTTGCAGAGCACAATTACTTTTCTCTGCAGGACATAATTAACAGTTTCCATGATTAATCACATCTTTGCAATATCACAAATGCTTGGCCATTGCTTCAATCTGCATTTTGAAGGGTTTTTGTGCTAAAGACAGAGTCTCATTTTAATTCTACTAGTGTTTATAAAATCTGTCTAAAGGGAATGTTCTCAAATTAAGGACCCATGCGTGTTTATTTAATTTCACAGTTATTTTACCACCTTTAAGGCTACCAGACAGAGAGACCACAGTATTCTTGTAAATGGATTCCCCAAGCACCCTGAATACTGATGTCCTTATATCAGGGGTGATAAACTCAAATGCACACCAGAACCAGGAAGGTAAGGTGAAGTAAGGTGAGACAATAGGGAACAGCCACCCCTCAGTTCCAGCCAGTTGCTGCCACATAGGAAGTAGGGCCAAATTTCCCAGAGTTTTAAGAAAAGGTAAAAATATTCGTTTTTATGTGAACTCACAACTTCTACATGTTGGTTCAATTTTTTTTTTTAAATGCTGTGTGGCCAAACAAAATGTTTCTGCAGCCTTGACGTGGCTTATGGGCTGCCAGTTTAGAACCCACCTCTACTAAACTCAATTGATATTTCTAATCCAATCTAATTTAATTCTTTTATCAGACTTCCCCAGGTGGACTAGTTATATTCTAGGTGCATAGTTTGATCCGGAGTTTTTATTTTTATTTTTATTTTTTATTTATTTATTTATTTTTTTTTTTTGAGAAAGAGTCTCACTCCCTTGCCTGGGCTAGAGTGCCATGGCATCAGCCTAGCTCACAGCAACCTCAAACTCCTGGACTCAAGCAATCCTCCTGCCTCAGCCTCCCAGGTAGCTGGGACTATAGGCACGCACCACTATACCCGGCTAATTTTTTCTATTTTTAGTTGTTTGGCTAATTTCTTTCTATTTATAGTAGAGACGGGGTCTCACTCTTGCTCAGGCTGGTCTCCAACTCCTGAGCTCAAGCAATCCTCCTGCCTCAGCCTCCCAGCGTGCTAGGATTGATCCAGAGTTTTATATAGACAAATGTAATAATAGCAAGTCATGTTATAATGGGAACACGGAGTTGTGGGAACCTATCCTGTTTTGTTTGTGCTACTTATTAGGCATGATTTCTAGAATTCTACTGCAAATGCACTCACAACTTTTAATGAGGTACATTTAATGTGTGTGGCCAGAAAAAAAAAAAAAAAGCAAGCTTTGGCAATGGTCAAGTTTAACTTTGGGTTTTATTGCAGTAAAATGAGTAAGTTGACCCTACCAAACTTTCTGAGAAAAGGTAAAGCAAAGTTTAGACCCTTTATAATCCCACCCCCTGCTTTATTACAAACTTGAAAAGCTCCTTTCATCCAATAGACTATCGTCTGCCAGTGCTTGCCCTTCAATGTCCTGGACACTGTGTTAGACCCTGAAGATACCAAGCTAAATCCTACTACTCCTACTTTGAGCAAAAGAGAGAGAGAGAGCTGTGAAAACTTATCTACCAATAGCAACACCCAAGTCAATTACTAGGGTTGTGCTAATCCCAAAGGAATGGGAAGGAAAGTAGCACTGAGCATTCATAAATAGATGTTGACTTATTTGTTAAGTTTTTGGTTCATTGAAAATAACCTTCATTGACAAAGGCCCATGACACAACTCACTTCTGAACCATGTTAAGTACTTTTTAGGATAGTAGATGACTTTTTTCTTTGCGTTTGTCTGTATTGTCTTAATTTTCTATAATAAATATGTAGTCAAATTCTTATAATCAGAAAAGAATAAATTTAAGTAGCTGTACATATTTTACATAAATAAATAAAGTCACTGCTGCAAAACTTAAGGGAAAACTTATATATATATATATACTTTCCCATGTGCTCCTGAGAAAAAATTAAGTCAACATTACCACTTCCTCTCAACTTATTTTCATTTTATTTTACTTCCTTCAGTCCTTCACACACCATACTCCAAAGCTTTTTTAAAAAGAGAAAAAAGACATCACCATTGTTAAGGAACAGCTATTTGAAATGTGCCCAGCAGACACAGCCTACCAAATTCTAAGAGGAGAAACTTAACCTCGGGTCATTTTGAAGGTAAAACCAGAGTTGTCGCCACTTTACATTGAAAAGACAGGAGTTTGCAACCATTTATAAATGGACTTCCTAGTGCAATGAAAGAGCTTCCCCTTCTCAATTCCTGCACCATCCTATGAACTGTTGTAATCATGTTTCTTTCCATCTTGCTGCCTACAAATCACTGCACAGGAATGAGTGTCACGTAATGAAGCAGAAGGAGTTACTGGAGTTGGACTTACGTCTTTCAAGGGCAGCAGTTTCATTGTTGTTTGATAGGAAGGAGTGAGAGTGGCAGGGTAGTTATAGTCGACAACATCGTTTTTATAATCAGCCTTGTAGGCAATCTGAAAACACAAAGAAAAGAATAAGAAAAGAGAACTCTCTCTCCACTTTCTTTTGACCTTATTTGAATGCCATCAGAAATATTTTTTAAATATCTAGAAACAAAATTAATTCAGTTTTATCACCTCCAAGGAAAATTAAATTATATTCACACTTTTGCCTTTAATTTGAATTCCTAATGAATCCAAAATTAGTTAACTTTCATCTGTAGCACATTTATTTTATCTTTCTTATTAATTATGGAACTTCTTGTCATTTTCGTTAAAAAAGAACTGTTTGTACACGGGTATACAATGAAAGAGCTTCTTAACTAACCCCAAGAAAACAGATGAAAAGTTAAACATCTTCAGAGTATTTAAATTTGTTTTAAAGGTCAAATTTGATATTCTCATGCAGAGAAAATCTGACATTGTATATCTTAATAACAAAATCAGCTTCCTTTACCCCCAAGATTTACAACCTGGCATTTGCCAACATATAAACTGGATGGGCAAAGCCAAAGAGAGATTAATAGATTCCATGCTACAGGGGAAGACAGGGACATGATCTATTTTGTTATCTCATTACCTTCAATGAATGCAGTGATTGAATAAAGGAATAAATGAACAAACCAGCTAACCAACCAACCAACTCCAAGTGGATCGCAAAAGCTTTGGAAACCTGGGCAATTTCAAGTAAGAATCATGCTCATTCATTTCTCTTTACCTCACAGAAATTGAAAGTTTTTACCATATTACATCAATTATAACAGATCTAAGTACTCTTCAAACCAGAGACAGCTAAGATAGATAAACTGGAGCCTTGAAAAATTTTCAGGGATTTTACCTAGCTTTGGTTGTACTGGTTTACATTTGGATATTCTTATGTGTCAGTTTTTTATGCAATAAAACATAACTTAAAAAAAAAAAGATTGAAAAAGAATTGGCTGAATTCCTCCTCTCCCAGCCCCTCCATTCCTATAGGCTCTTGCACAAAAGAACTCACATTGCTTGCCAGATTGCCAACTTTCATAGCATGGAGAGTGCGTCTGTCCATACCAACTCCTTCATAGTGGCCTTTCATGTGGTTCTGGTAATCTTCTTTATATTTATTCTATGTGGAAAGACAAAGTTTTCAAGAAAAGTATTCTCTAGTTAAAGACAAACCTCTCATCTTAATGCATTAAATCCCTAACATAAATGATTAAATATAACCTATTTAAATAATCAGTGTATCATTGAATAAAAAATAAGACCAACTTTTTAAAAAATAACTTAAATTTCAAGCAAGCATAAGAAATTGGAGGAAGAAATTACAGACAAGGAAACGTGGAATCTGATGAGCCTAGACATGCAAAACAAGCTTGATTTTTTTGTTCGTTTTTATGTTTTCAGTTTTAAACTTAGATTTTTCCAATGTGAAAACTTTCCCCAAGAGTGTGGAGCTTTCTAAGGGACAAGCACTGATTGTTCATGCACTGCATGCAAAGCCCCATGCTGGGACTGGTGCAAATCACTGCATGCTATTATCTTCATTTCTAAATTTATGAACAATCAAAACTAAACTTGGCCAAATTCTGTGATGTAAAAATTGGTCAATACTGCAACCATGTGGAAAAAGTCACGTTACATTCCAAATGCTGCTTATCAAATAAAGAAAAGACCAAAACAGGATGATGAGAAGGCCTAAGGAGGATATTTGGGGTAGTTTCTAATGAAGCTACATTAAGAACACCTACCCTGGGATACCACTGAGTTTCTAGGCATTGTGAGTATTCAAACAGAATACTATTTATTACCATACATCAGATATGATCCTATTTATCTCAGTTAATCTTCAGAAGCACTCCATGAGGAGGAAGGAATTATTATTGTCCCCATTATCCATATGGGCAGAGTGGCTCAGAGGGCTTACACAACTGCCCCCAAGTCTGCCGCTTGGCTAACCATGGAAACAGATAAAGTTGGCTCCAAAGCTGGTGCTCTTAACCACTATATTTATGCAAAATAAATTCCTCACTGAGCCTTACAAAGTCCCTTGTGATTTTAAATTTTACTATGATATGCAGCTAAACAGAAATGAAGTTGTAAAATCTAGTATAGGTCCTTGATGTCCTCAAGAATGCATCTTCAGACCTTCTCTGAGAATTTCCAAATTTGCATATGCCACTCTAGCATATCTGCTCATCTGTAAAATAGGGAAATAGTGTCTGGCTTCCCAGGTGACTATAATGGTTAAATGAGATTGCGTCTTAACTCAGAAGCACAAAGTCATATTGAGAGGGGACATCACATGCTCTGCCAGGCTCTCTTGCCAGCATCCCTCAGTAGGAGCCAGACACTGTGCTGCACACAAGGGATGCAAGAGGATGGAGAGGACAGATCCTGCCCTGAGGACTCAAGGTCAAGGTGGAGTGGGGGGGGTTACCAGGTGATGTGACAGAACTTAACACTACATGGCCACCAGCCTCAGCAGGAGCAAGACCCCATCTCTACTAAAAATAGAAAGAAATTAATTGGCTGACTAAAAATATATAGAGAAAAAAAGTAGCCGGGCATGGTGGTCCATGCCTGTAGTCCCAGCTACTCGGGAGGCTGAGGCAGGAGGATCGCTTGAACCCAGGAGTTTGAGATTGCTATGAGCTAGGCTGACACCATGGCACTTTAGCCTGGACAACAAAGTGAGACTCTGTCTCAAAACAAAATAAAATAAAACAAAACAAAAACCACTACGTGGACCAATCCTGGCAGGCAATCTTAATAAAAACTCATAGGATTTGTGCCTAAAAGGCCATGCTTCTCCAAGACACACAGATGCATTCACATAGATTGTCTCTTAGGAGACATGCAAATTAAGCTCACAAAAAGTGCCCAAACAAATGCTTAGAATTAACAACTCACATCGCTGGTAAATTTTGAGATCTTGCTCACATTCCTGAATTGAGGTGTTTCACAGTAGTTGATACTGTGACCTTTACTACTTTCCAGATCCTTCTTATACTCCACCTTGGAAATCAAAACACCAGACGTACAATAGAACCAAACCCCAAGTCACTCTTGAATGTCTCTAGGACTTGACTAGGATATTTTTAGAAAACTTTCAACCCAAGATTTTAAAATACCGGGCATAGGATACTGTAAGTTAGCAGTATGTGTTTTCCTTTGTTAAAACAAATCATAAATAAGTAAAAAAAAATCAGTTTCGTTCTGAAAATTAAACATATCTAGTCCCCTTCAAGAACAAATGTTGTAAGATTTAATATAGCTCAAAAAATGGCAAAACTGGTTTTAGAAATCATGTGGCTATTCTGGGGTGGGGGGAATGTCTTAGGGGGATTATGAGGAGGTGTTCAGACTTCTGGTCATGTTCCAGTTCTTGATCTGAGTGATAGTGGCATAGAAGTGTCCACTTTTGGAAATCCTTCTCTCTGTACATGTAAGTTATGTACACATCTTTGTATGTATACCTCAATAAAATTCAACAAAAAGCTACTTTATAAAGGAATATAATAAATGAGACCACTCAGATACAGAGTATCTTCTAATTTAAAATTTGTTGGCTATTTGAGCTCTGCTAGGTGGCTAGATGTAAGATGTGAGGCTATAGTTATTAAATAGATTCCAGGTGGTCCCAGGGAATTGCAAAAGGCACCTAAGACCAATTACTATTAATAGAGGTATGGCTGGTTTGTCTTACTGGCTAAACACAGGGGCAAAAAGAAATCGAAGGTTCACTTGTGACCTCCTAACAAAGGAAATGCAACTTAATTTGTTATCTTATGACACTATATGGTGGAATATGCCTTTTAAAGTATGCAAGATGCATTACAATGCTCACAATATGATACAAAGTTTTAAAAAGTATACAAAACTATATATACAGCTGAATTCTAATTCTATAAGTGTATGTTTTTCAATTCATCTATTGTGTTCTAGTATATTCACAGAGAAAAAAGCCAAAATATTAACAGTGTTATTCCTAGGTGGTAGAACTGTACTATCAGTGGTCTGGTTCCAGTTCTGTCCCTAAAAGTCTTTATGAAACAGAAAGGCCTTTTCCAGGCCTATAACAACGTGATGGCCTAAAAATGGCAAAGGTCCCATCTAGATCTAATGTTCAGTGAATGAGAGCAGGGGTGGCAAACTTTTTCTATAAATAACCAGATAGTAAATATTTTAGGCTTTTGAGTCACATGTTAACTACTCAACTGTGCCCTTGTAGCTCCAAAGCAGCCATAAACAATATGTAAACAAACGTGATGTAGCTGTGTTCCAATAAAACTTTATTTACAAACACAGACTGTGGGCCAGATTTGGCACTCAAGTTGTAATTTATTGACCTCTGGTCTAGAGCATCAGAATCATATGGAACATGTGTTTAAAATGCATATTTTAAGGCTTCAGCACTCATCTACTACTTCAGAGTATCTGAGGGTCCTGATGACTCTCAGGAAATGTCACCCCTGGTGATTCTGAGCCATCCAAAGTTAGAGGACCATAGGTTACCCTTCTGGATAAAGGACTGGCTTTTAGAGGTTAGGGAAAAAAAATAATTTTGGCTATTTGCATATCTGTTTCTGAGTTGCAGAGAACTTGTTATGTGAGTACTTTTCATAGTCATAACTGTTCTTATTGCCAGAGGTTGCCAGCTCAAGTGCAGAGCCCAGATAAGAAATGCAAATGAGAGAAGATGCCAGGAAGAGACGCTAAGAGATGAGAAGGGTATGTGGGATCAGAGGGGACATTTTCTTGCCAAACAATCCTCACAAGACTTAAAAAGACTTAAACGTGGGTAAGCCAAACAACACACATGCCTCTGGCTGCCACTTCAGCCTGCAAGGTAAGGGGAAGTCACACATACACAGCTTCTCAGAACTCTGACTACAATAATGAGAGGTTGAGAGAGCTTCCATGGTAAAATACTCTTTCTGATCTTTGATTTCCACTCTAGGATAACAATATATTATATTAAAGGCTGGATCATCCAGTATTCTTTCTGCCAACTAGAAATCTGTCGCCTGGAACTTATGAATATCTATAGCCCTATGAGGATTTGGGAAGAAACTATTAAACTACCAGAGAAAGATTTAATTGGTTTGGTTCTAGGCTCTCTCATAAATTGTATTTTTGTTTTTTGGAAACTGGTGACGGATGGGTAGTATATGTGGTGTCACAGTCTTAACCGAGGCTTTTTATCATAGGGTCACCCCATTTACCTGCTGCTGTAGGAGATGAAGAAGGTGGCGTGTGACTGTCCCTGCATACCTACCTCACTCACAAGCTTGTTTACACTCTGAGCCCGTTTGAGAACCAAGTTGTCTTGGGCTGGAAGAGAATGATAATGGGCCGCGCCTTTCATCTTATTGAAGTCCTGCCTGTATTTTATCTGAAAGAAACACACAAAGTCTGGACTTGTTTCCATGCTCTGTGAGAGAAATCACTCCAAAGTTACCCCAGATTTAATGTCAACATTTACTTAAGAGAATTTTCTGAAGGAAAAAAGTTCATGTGGGCTTTTTTCCCATTAAATCTACAAACTACTCAGTTTTGTTTTTTTTTTAATTTTACTGGCACTTTTCACACTTTTACACTTTACAGTCTAATTCTGCATGGAAAAAAAAACAATCTTAAAATGATCATGGCAAAAGTTGTAATTCAAAACCCATTCTGCCCTTGGTTTCAATATCTTGTTTCAGCCAGCCTGCTAAGGAGGGGCAGAGTAATGTCTTTTGATTTCCTTCCTCGGGGCAAAGGTTAAGTGCCGGGTAAGTGGGTAATAACCAAATAGTTATTCGATAAGGGAAAGGAAAGAGAGAAAAAGAAAGAAAAAGGAAAGAGAAAGGAAGGAAAATGGCAAAGGGAGTGAAATGAATGCTAGGTTCTGATTAGAGACCAAGATCAAGTTGGCACATTAAGATCTGCAGCGAGCATGTCACTTTACCAAGTTTAATTATAGCCTATCTTTCAAGGACTGCCAGCTGGCTAGCATTCTGCAAATAAAAACCATTTCATCACCAGCTTACACCCAGTTTGATCATCATGAGACTTGTTTTAAACCACTTGTCCCCTAAAATGCTTAATCTCTACATGGGCCCTCTGGTGAAGACGCTCCTAGTCCCAGTTTATGGGTCTAGACCAGCACCTGTACTTGCTTCTAATGGCCTCAAGTGAGTTATGCTGTTTGTGCACATGCATCTCCTTGGAAGCAGAGAAATGTGAGCAAAGCAGACATCAGAAATTTGGGTGGGAATTGAGGGCCGGGCTAACATTCCACTTGGGCTCAGCTCTCACGAATGTATCTGTGCAGGTCCCAGCAACCACAGCCTTCAGAGACTCCCTTCTCCTCTGCCCCGTGGCTCCGCAGGTCATGCCTACATGGTACTTACATCGCTAACGAGTTCGTTGGCCTTCTTGGCGTTCTGATAAGCTGGAGTGATCATGGCCGGGAAGCTGCCCTTTCCCCGGTGTTGGTGTTCCTCATACTCCTCCGAGTAACCCTGCTGGGTCAGTTGAAAACTTCAATCAGTAAAGCTCCCCTCCCCGAATGGGTGGGGATCCATGATGAGCGCTCACAGAGCCTGTTCCCCCAGAGGCCCATCCACACTGGACATTTCTGCAATGCCCACGTGGTGGTCAGGAAGGCAGACCCTGCAGTCAGCGCTAAATGATAACTGTCCTCATGATCATCATCATTATGTGCACTGGATAAATCAAGATACCTATCACTCTTCTGGGCCTGTGAGGTTTGGGATGTTCATTTCCTAGCTGACACCAGGGAAGTCCTTTGTCTTCCCGTGGTCTCCGGCACTCCCTTACCCAGGCCGGGTGGCAGATCTATGTGGAGGGATGCTCTGACATCTCAAATGCTGTCTCCCAGGTGACATGTGTCACATAACCAGAAAAGAAGCATTATAAAATTTTTGTAATTTGGGAGGATAAATCTCAACTTGGTATTAAGATTATCTGAAGTGGGACAAAATGAGTATTGTAGGCTAAGGATTATAATTTTAGTCCTACATATTTTTTTCCTCTTCCCCATACCACCAACCTACTCCCATCAAGGAAAACCTTCTCTTTCATGAACCTGTCATCACATGACTGGGATAACCCTTCCTGGGCCAACAGATGTACTTCAAGACCCCACTTAGATGTGACCTTCTCCCTGTGGAGGTCCCCAAGATCTCCCTCACCCCAGGACCCATCCCAGGCAGAATCAGCTGCTTTGTCATCTGTGTTCTTGCTGCATTTTGCCCACAAGTCTTCGCCACAAATCTGTGTCTCTTGGGCTCATGACTCCATCTCCCCATGGCCTCCTCCAAGGCAGGGCCTGCCTGTCTCCAGCACCAGGTTTGGACTCCGCACACATGTGGGTCAGATTAGAACAACCAAGCTTCCTTTGATGCCTTAATGAAAACTATTTAGCCTGGGTGTTCCTCCTTGCTTGATTGCCAGAATGGTCTGCTCTCAAATTCTTTGGTAATCTACTCTATGGTTTTGTCCATTCTGCTCTATAGTTTTATATTCATAGTTTTATTTTAAACCCCCCCCCACTATATCTATATGTATGTATGTGTGTTGTATGTGTGAATCTTTTTGTAAGACACCTAAACCTATTGATTACATGCTATAGCGTTTTTAATGACTCCAGTTACTCATTAAAAAGAAGAATGAATTGCTTGGCATTTAAGGCACTGTGGATATTTATAGTTTATCTGCCTGCCTGCTTCTCCCTCACTCCTCCTCCTCACGCCCTGGCAAGTCACACTAAATCACACAGTGAAATGCCACACTAGACTGTGTGCTCTCAGCAGCTGCTAACAGGGCTTCCGAACAACACCCACTTCGATTCTTGTATCTGCTATTATCAGGAATGAAAACTTCAACCAAAATGTCCTGAGTATCAAGAACCAACCATGATACCATGACGTTACATTTCATCTGTGTGTACAGACATGTCTAGGTGCACATGTGAAATGATACGCACATATTACGACTCGTGGCAGATCAGACTATCCAAATACAGAACAAACTATTTTCTGCCAAATATATAAGCTGGATTTTTTTTTAATAAAACTGATTTTTAAAAGTTGTCCTGAGCCTTCTAAACAATATATTTAAAATATGAAACCAGTAAAAACATATTTTCATTGACCTTAAAGCACTATGAAACTATTTAATCAACTTAGAGAATTTAATAAAATGGCCTTTTTCATCCAAAACCAAGCATTTTTACTCAGGCAGACATTGGCAAAGAGGTCACAACCCACCTTTACACACAGCCTAAGACTCAGATGGATATTTGGCCAAGTATGACAACTTGTTTTTCTAAAGAAGAGAAATAAATTCTACATGGTTGCTTTTATAAGTCATGTGTGTTATAGACAATCTACTCACTGCCAAATAATTCAAACAACTGTCTCATTAAGAAAAAAAATCACTTAAACTCAGCAAATGTACTCTTCCAGTGTATATACTTGTCCTTCCAACATTCTTTACTTGCAACTGTGAAAAAGTAATGCTTGCTTTCTCCCCTATAATCCCTACCTAGTACCAGAAAATAATAGGGATGTGCCAATAAAAATTAGCTTGTAAGTGTAATCTCAACCTTTTCACTCCCTGGTAAGATAGAGTTCACTGGAGAAGTGAAACTGGGAAAGAGGTTTGCATTCTCTGGGATCCTGCTTTATCTAGCAAGCTACACAAGAAATTCACTTTCTAAGAAAATGAGTCCCAATTACTCAGTGAAATGCTCAATACTTTTCAAGATGCGCATTTTGATCCCTCCCATGCTTATGCCATGACCAGTTCAACACAGCCAGTCTTAGTCCTTGAGATGGTTCTTCAATGAATAGATGAGAATGCTTTATACTTCACCAAGCGACCACATTGGTATAGGTCCTTCGTTTAAAAAACAAAAAAAGTGCTTCAATCTGTTTTCCTAAGTGGGTGCAGTTGAGCCCTGTGTTATTGTTTGTCCACTACTTTCTAGCTTAGAAAATCCACTTTTCATAAATAAGGCAAAGATAAACCACAGCCCCACCTCTGATTAAATGGTCATAGTTGAGTCATAGCCTGGAGGGGGTCAAACTGAGAACTGGCCATGGAAAAGGGCAGTCTCCCTCTCCCAGGAAGGCATTTTACCACATACCTGGCCGTACTGGTCTACACATTCCCTTGTCAACATGCCCTCAGCTCCAGTGGCTGGACCAGCCATTCCCTTCATCTCTCTTTGATATTGTTGGTGGTACCTCACCTGTTTGAAGAGAAAGGATGAACCCAGTGAATTTAGCCTCCCAGACACAGGGGCCGGAGGAGTAACAGTGAATGTCTTATGGAATGTTCTTTTTCTGTTTGGGTCTAAGGAGAGTGTCTTAGCTGTTAAAGTGCCAGATTACTGTCATGGTAAAAACTCATCAAAAACTATGAAGGAAAGTTATGTCCTGGCTCCAGGGTCAATGCAAAGGTAGACAGGAAGTTGGACTCCCCAGGCCCAGGTTAATGTCCCTCTTCCTCCCTAACATGACAACACTGCTGGGGACACTTACATCACTCGCCAGCTCATTGGCTCTCTTAGCTATCTGATAAGCAGGTGTGATCATAGCAGGAAAACTTCCTTTCCCCCTCTGTTGCTCATAGTCCTCTGTGTATCTCACCTGGAAGATGAAAAAAAAAAAAGGTTGAATCACATTCCCCCAATCCCACTATCTACTAGGCAATTTTAGAGAGATGCCCTGCTAAGGGCTCCCATGACATCCTGTGCATCCCCGGAAGTAGGACATTTAAATTCTCTAAGTTAATTAAATGGTAGGGCAGCTCGTATAGCTTGTCATTGGCTGATAACTTGATGGACCATGTGCACCTTGTATAGCTTTTTATTCCCAATACCCAGAACAGGGCCTGGCACATGGAGACACTCAATGTGGCACTCAACACAAACTTGTTAAGCACCTGGTGTGGGCCAGGTGGTGGGCATGGGCAGAGGAATAAATCTCCTCTTATCCTCAAAGAGCTACCAGTCAAGGTTGGGAAACAAAAGAAGCTTCTCAACGCCAGAGCTAGGCCAAGTCAAGTGGAAACCACTTACTAAGGCGAAGCTGGATTTGTGCTTCAACCTTCCATTCACAATGGTAAGCTCTTGGTCTTATTATACTATGGAACATTTGGACTCTGAAAGGGCAAATGTTAAAAATTCTTTAGAAATGATGTTCTCTAATTTGTGGTGGCAAGAGAGATTTCTTTCAGATTAATCAGATACATCCCATTTGGTACTAATCTGATCTAAAGTATTCTCTCTAAAGAAGTGTTTTCACAAGGTCTGTGCTGGCTGACTTATTGGACCTTAGAAAGTTCTTCCTGGCACCGACACAGGACTGGGATGCCTCCTACATGCTCCCTCTGCCTGCAGGTAAGGAAAGAATGAGGGATCTTGAATGAAAACCACTGATTCATCTCTTACATCACTCTGAAGCTGTCCCCCTGCCCTGGCCCGGAGCAGTTCAGGGGTATCCGCCACTGTGGTGAACCTGGAGACGCGCTCATCGTGCCCTCTCTTGTACTCCACCTGAGGGGGAGACAGCACAGAGTCAAGTGCACCCACTTCTACGTGTCCTTCCTGGCAGCTCTCCGGAAGCTGCGCCATCAGGCTGCGCTCAACACAAACCTTGCCAAGTCCGCTATGGCTGGCTTCATGGGCTCCTCCTCAAAAAACAGCTATGCTAATGTGCTAGGTCCAAGAGAGTGCCAGGCACTGCCACACTTCAACAAATATTAACTCCCTTAATCTCCAATACAGTCACATTTGGTAGGACTAATGTTTTTCCCACTTTACCAGTGAGAAGCCAAGAAAGAGAGAAGTTAAGGAATGTGCCCATGGTCACACAGCTACTAAGTGATAGAGCCAGGACTCAAATCTCAGCACTCTCACTCCAAACTCTGAGCTTGTAACCAACAAGCTATGCTACTCTTCAGGAGGATCTGACATCCAGTTACAAATCAGTATCCTCAAAGCTAAATCAACCTCGAGAAATCATTTGGTCCAGCATGTGGGCGAGCCACCTGGCCTTCTCTCCATTTTACAGATGTGGCCCAATCAAGGCACCGAGGATAATTGATCAGGAAAAGGTATGAACAACAGTTTTCTCCACAATACGATACTAATGCTACCTCCTGCCCTAAAGCAATCTCTTCCTGTTTTTTTCTGGAATCACGGGGTTCATTAATAACCAAAATTAGTCTAATCAATAGTGACCCTCACCTGGCTGGCCAGCTGGTTGGCTTCCTTGGCTCTTTGATAGGCAGGTGTGATCATGGCTGGAAAGCTCCCTTTGCCCCTCTGTTGCTCATAGTCTTCTGTGTACTCCTGCTGGTCAGAACCAACGTCAGCATGAGAACTAACACGATACTGAATGAGAACTAATTAAAACTGCAATCAAACCAAAGAAACTGGATTCATAGGGTCCTTGGGAAATATTTTAATCACCTGGAATAAATTTGAAAATGGCATTCAGCTGGTGATTGGAATAACACCATCAACACTGAAGAACTCATATTTCCCAGGTCAAATGGGTTCCCTTCCAATGCTTATATCAAAACACATGGACCTGGCACAACACAAGGGCTGTCCTTTGACTCAAAGGTCTGTACAATAACACAGCCATTAATACGAAGGAGACTTTTCTGTAATTCATCTACTGGAGATAGTCCTACGGCATTGGGAGTAAAATGTCTCTCTGATGATTAATTATGACATGATATTATCTGGTGATAATGAGACATATCATCTTAGCACTTGTGTTTCTAGTGTTTTCTTTCCATTTTCTAAAGGAAATGTCATGAAGACTAACAATATTTTCCAAAGTGGATTCTTCAGAGGGTAGGCATGTGGAGAGATCTTGAGGGCAATGTGTGCAAATGGTTGAGGATTTCCACAATCTGAGCTAAAGTGCCTTTCCTACATGAAAGCCTACTGAGGTCTCTCTTACAATTCTTGAGGTCATTACTTTGAAATGGGCCACCCAGTCTGGTTCCTTCTGGACGTTCTAAAGGATTATCTATTTCTTTGCCTTTTCCAGCTTCCAGAGGCCCCACATTCTTTTACGTGGCTTGTACCATCTGTTTCTGTCCCCACCTTTGCTCTGACTCTGGCCGCCCTGGTTCCAAGGATCAGGACATGAGAATCTTTGGGGAAGTGGGTATTATTCTATCTTCCACTATCTTAAAAATAAAGGAACATTCAAACTAATTGCTGATTAATCACTGAATTCATTTTTAGGGCCCTTACCTCACCAAGAGACTTTCGAGCCTCAACCATCCTTACGATTTCAGGGTCCGGCAGAGCTCCCGGGCACCAGGCATTCCCTTCCCCATATCCGGTCCAATAGCCTCTCTACAGAAGAAGCACATAAATGCATATAAACACATGCCTCACGTGTTTGGTTGGCAAGATAACCCTACCTACCCCAGAATCACAGCAACATTCACATACATTGTCAAAATAAGATATCCTCTAAAAACTATAAATAGGAATTGGTAAATGGTGGGTCTCAGCTAACTAGAATGCTCATTTCTTTGAGGCTACAAAATGACCTAATATCCTAAATAATTGAACCTTCTGAGATTTTCTTATGTCATAGAAATATTCTGAATGTAATCTAATATTTCTTTGCTCATCATTGCATCAGGATTGAGCAGTGGGGAGTCACCAGGCAATCTGAGATAAAGTAGCATTATTCAGACAAGCTTTATAAACCTACTACCTATTATATGTCTGAAAATTGACAATGAAAAAAAAAGGAAAACAAAGTTCCTCTTGTAATGACCTTGCTCATGACCTACCTTGTGAAATAAAACTAATATACAAAACAGAAAGCAATTAGAAACATTTGTATATGTAAATGTAATATACAGGTGATGACTACAGCTGGAGTTTTTAAAAAGCAGTCTGTGTGAGATGGGCCCCATTTTTGGCAGAAAGACGGAATCTGAGCTGGACCTCTAGGGCTGAGGTCAGTTAACAGAGGCCAAGGGAGAAAGAGAACAGCATCTGCTCTAGGAGGTCAGTTCCATGAAGGCAGGGATTTTCATGTTTTGCTCATTAATGTACCCCCAAAGCCTGGAACAGTGCCTAGAACATAAAAGACATGATGACTATTTGTTGAATAAATTCCAGGAGCTTGGGATGCCTTGAATAAATGCATGAAGGCAGTGATGGGCTTGGCTGAAGGACCATGAGGAGCTGAGTTTGATTGGACTTGAGGGAAAGAGATGGGGAGACAGGTGGGCTGGAAGGGAGCAACCTTGACAGGATGGGTAGAGCCGGCCTTTGGAAATCTGGAAAGACAGATAACTCATATGCGAAAATATGCTCAATCACACTAGCAATCAGGGAAATCTAAATTAAAACAACAAGATGCAGATCATCAAAATATTTTTCTGGTAATACCAAGTGCTGGTGAGAGTGTGGGGGAACAGGTATTCTCAGAGTCTTCCTTTGAAAGTATAAAATGCACAGCTATTTTAGAAAGCAATTTGATAGTCTCCATTAAAATTAAAAAGGCACATGCCCTTTGACCTAGCAACCTCATTTTTCATTATTTTTTCTAGAGAAACACTCATTTGTGTCCAAACAATATATTGAACAAGGGTGTTCACTGCAACTTTATAAAAAGAAAAAAATAGAAATAACCCTATTAATAGGGATGGCATGGTACTGTACATCCCTTCTTAATGG
Organism: Microcebus murinus; assembly: GCF_040939455.1. Classification (NCBI taxonomy): domain Eukaryota; kingdom Metazoa; phylum Chordata; class Mammalia; order Primates; family Cheirogaleidae; genus Microcebus; species Microcebus murinus. The sequence continues at coordinate 15,370,218 of NC_134117.1, read as the reverse complement.
TGCATCCATGATACATCCATCCATAATAGCTTAAAAGGGCGCTGATGTGGAAATATCTCCAAGATACAGTAGTTGGAAGGGAGAAGACAATGAATTTGGGCTAGAACAGATAGAGCTGAGGTGATGCTAGAAAACATGGATGGAGTCTTCTATAGACAGCCAAAATTACAAACTGGATTATAGAAGACCTAATTGATTTTCTCTAGAAGTAATAACAATAACAACACATTTCATTTGCATAGTAGATTGTTTCTCTTTCATTTTCCAAACCCATCTATCTTCTCTCACCTCATTCACCAGCGGTTGCCTGTTGGGTGCACCTGTCCCATCCTTGGATTTCATGTCCCATTGAAAAACCGATTTAAACTGTTCACCGTCTTTTTGGTCATGGATCTGCCCAATAAAGACATTGTCGGTAATGTTTCCATCAGAAAAGAGAAAGAAAATAAACAAATAACACCTAGCTAAAAACTGTGGGATTTTCCTAAATCTCAACTGCAAAACATCTGAACTGCACTATGATACATGCTGCGCTGTCGGTCTCACTGTGGTTTTATCTGCACTGCCAGCCAGGTGGCACATATAGAGCACCTGCTGTGTGCAAAGCTCCATTGAGCAGTACAATTAAAGAGACTGAAATAAAGTCTCTATTAGCTTACCACATGGCACAAAGTATTCAGGTTAGAGTAACCTCAGACAACACTGGACATTAGAGTAGCGGTTCCTAACTTTAGTCTGTGTATCCATCACCCAGAGAGCTTGTTAAAATTCTGGCTTCCAATTTCATGGAGGTATTGTCCTGCGCTTTATAATTTTACCTTTAATATCTTGATTTATAATATACCTTGAGTTAATTTTTGTGTATAGATGTGAGGTAGGGGTCAAGGTTCACTTTCTTCTATATAAATACCCAGTCACTCCAGGACCATTTATTGAAACACCATTCTTGCTACGTTGAATTGCCGTGGTGCCTTTGTCCTAATTCAAGTGACCATGTATGTGCAGCTCTATTTCTGGACCGTTACTGTAGTCTCCTGGTCTGTTTATCTATTCTTGTGCCAATCCTATGCTGAGTTAATTGTCACTGCTTTTGTAAGTCCTGAAATCTGGTAACCTAAGTCTTTCGATTTTGTTCTTCAAGATTTCTTGGCTATTCTAGAACCTTTTTGTTTTCCTATCTATTTTAGAATCAGTCTGTCAATTTCTATAAAAAAATAAAAACACCAGGATTTTGATTGGGACTGCATTGAATGTATAGATCAACTTGGGGAAAACTGACATTTCAACATCTTCATGACCTTGGTATAGGCAAAGATTTCTTAAATAGAACAGAAAAAGGATTAATCATAAAGGAAAAAAGGTCTCGGGCCCAAATCAAGATATCACTATTTTTAGGTCTTAGATGAGGCCTAGAAATCTGAAATTTTTACAAGTTGAAGTTTAAATCCTTAATTTTACAGATAATGAGCAAACAAGGTCAGAGAAAAGTTTAAACCCAAGGAATTCTAGTTCCCTAACAAAGGCACTTTCTGACATTGACTTTCTGGGCTTGCTGCTGCTTAATGCTGCTTAACACAGCTCCAATGTGTATATTTTTAAATACATAAATTGAGAGATCTCTATATGCTTTTCCCCTTTTATTTTAAGAAACTATCATGAACATTGCACAGACTTAAGGCAGGGATTCTTGCCTACAAATAGCAACACTAATATTTTGAGCCAGTTAATGATTTGTTGTGGGGGCCTGCCTTGAGCTTTGCAAGATGTTTAACAGCATTCCTGGTCTCTACCCACCAGCTGGAACAGTACATCCTCCACCCCAGTGTGACAATCAATATGTCAGCAGACATCGCCAAATGTCTTCTGAGGGGTGACACTACCCTCCTTGAGAACCCTGTACTTAAGGAATCAGAAACAGATGGCCAAAATAGATATTCCATCTCACTTCTAAAAGGCTGTAGTTGCGGCCCTCCTCCCCCAGTACAAATCCAGCACTGTGGAGGGTTGGTCTTCCCCAGAGACCTTTCACGAGATTCATAATCACACAAGGAAACAGGCAGAGGAGAAAAAGTCACAAATACTGCTAGTGAAGTAAGGAAGCATTAGGGGCTTAAGTTCATTCTCTGAATAGAAGAGAACCTAGATGCTTTATTCTACCAAAAACTCCATTCATACCTACCAAACAGGAAATTCTGTCTTTGTAAATATTTGTTTATTTTTCAAAGAGTGACTTTTAGGAAACAAAAAACTGGAGATGTGCTCCAAATGCCAATTCAAAATCTTTACCCTACTTTTCTCCTTCCTCACCATCACTGAAAAATCCCTTTCTTTCTTTTTTTATTTTAGCACATCCACAATGAATTTGTATTTTATTTAATTGGGAAAGTCTCTCAGAGATGCCAGGGGGTACAGAGGTAATTCATCATATACCCTAGGGTAGTTGTGAGACCTGGGGGCTGGGAAGGACCTGGTTATTCATTTCAATTTTTCCCTTGTAGTAAAGGAGAAAGTGATCTCAGGAGTTAATTTTTTGATACATACACACATACCAGATATACACATATACACACGTATACATACACCAGATATACATATACATGCACACATATACACACCATATACAGATATACACATACCATATATACACATACAGATACCACATGCATACACATATACATACATATGCATACACATACCACACACACTATACACACGAACATGTACATGCATATACACATGCACACATATCACATGCATACACATGTATGCATGTGTGCACATACTCATACCTATATACACACGTACATACACTCCCCATATGCACACATATGTACATATACACATATATACATAGTCACATAGATGCAAACAAATACACACACACAGTCCTCCTGGGAAGCTCACATCACTGTCTCTGGCTGGAAATAGAACCAGTGACGATCCTGGCCTTGCTCCAGGTTGGGTCTGTCATACATAATTAAAAGAAAGTGAGTCCATGATGACCTCAAAGACAGGTAAGTACTGTGTGACCTGTTGCATGATGGTAAGGTAGAGGCATGCCAACTGTGGCTTAGGTTAGAGTAGGAAAGTACAGACATCGTGGATCTTTCTGTAGAGCATGTGACACATGCAAACAGCATTCTGATGTATAAGTACATCTCCTTGTGTTTCATCTGTCAAATTCTGGCTATACAACTACAAAAACATCTGGGTATCTGAAAACATGAATAAGTGTTCTTTTCTTCTGGAGAATTTGCCACTCTCTAGGTATATATGAAAGTGAGCCAATAAGGTGGATTCTAAAGTCAGACAGATCTAGATTTGTACCCAACTAGCTGGGTGAAACTGGGCAGGGTACTTACCCTCTCTGAGCCTCAGCTTAGCTTCCTCAACCCTAATATAATAGTACAGAGGTTCTCATGAAGAACACATGAGATCACATAAAGAACTTAGGGGAGTGTTTGGCACTTTGGGTAAGAACTAAATCCAGCATTTATTGTAATTTCATGTAGCTGGCTTCAGACATCAAAAGATGAAAACAACGTCCTAAAAGAATGAGCCTTCTCAGTAATGTACAATTAACAATTGCTTTTGAATTCTTAAGGCTTGTGAATCCTTAGGAATCGATGCATGAGCAACTCTCTGAGCCTTAGTTTCTTCACCGGTAAAATGGAATAATAATAGTATCTACTTCATGTGTATTAAATGAATTAGGCACTTCCACAGTAAATGCTACATAAGCTTGTGAAATAAAAATAATAATAACCTCACAATTAGCGCAAAGCACTTAGTGAAATAAGGTATCTTGGCAGTCTGTCGAAAACCACCCGGCCAGTATCCAATACATACTTCCTTGAGGAGGAGGGAGGTCAGGACAGGCAAGAGAGTGGGTATGAGGCCGGGAAACATTAGGAAGGGAATCATGGGCGAGGAGAGATTACTAGAGAGACCTTCACTTCATGAGCAATTTTCTAATTTTAGAAAGCCACTAAACTTCATCCCACAAAGCAACTTCTTGTGGGCATGGGTGAGAGCAGCTCAATGATTCATCATTTTAGTGGGCGCAAGAGTTGCATCAATAGCTGGTTATTTGACAAAACACTGTTGATCTTTCAAGAGGTTAGGTTTACCCATGTGGACTCTTTGTCCACCTTCTCTTCCCAACCCCCACCTCCCAAACCACACTTCATTTCCGAATCAAAATATCTTTGACCTGTCCCCACCCCAAGGGGAAAGAAGAAAGAGAGGCTGCCAATAATCTTAAGCAACTACTGAATTCAGAGAGATTTAAGAGTGTGAAACTACAGGTTTTTAATTTTATGTACCACAGCATCACAAGGGAAAGAAAAACTAGCAATGTTTTCCAACTATGTAAACTATATATTTTATGTATCAAATACCTAGTACATTTAGGGCCCACTCTATAAACTGTCATCAATGTGTCCAGAACTTGCCAGACCTAAAGATTATACTATAATCAAAGATTTCAAATATTCAATCTAGATTATCCTATATATTGACCCATAATATTATGGGAGGACAAATAGCAATATTTGTTACTTAAATGCACTTTGCATGTGTATGTGGCAGAAATGGGCAGGTTCACATATAGACAGAGAAACTTAAAAACCTAACAGGTGCCTAAACAAAGGGATTTTCTTTTTTAAAAAAATAGATACATAATATTTGTACATATTTATGGGTATGTACATGCACAGAATGTATAATGATCAAGTCAGGGTTTTTTAGGGTATCCATCATCTCGAACATTTATCATTTCTATATGTTGGGTACATTTCAAGTCCTCTCTTGTAGCTATTTTGAAATATACATTATTGTTAACTATAGTCACCTTACTCTGCAGTCAAACATTAGAACTTGTTCCTTCTAACTATGTGTTTGTACCCCTTAACCAACCACTCTTCATCCCCCACCGACCCCCATATGCAAAATTAAGTAACTTACCTCACTAATGGCCTCTGGAGACTGCCTCATATTTAGATTTAATGGTGTATAATAGACACTCGTGAAAGTGTTATTCTTCGGGTTATGGCTACAAGAAGTGGATATAAATCGCAATTAGAAATACACTTTATCCAACATGACTGAGTGACTGTTCTTAAAGGTACAGTCATTTTTAAAAATAAATAAAAATCAATAAATATAAAACTTAATAATTAAGTTAATGATTTTCCAGGTGATGAGTCTTACAGAAAAAAAAAGCAAACCAAATAAATTCAAGATAATATAACTTAAAGCCCAAATTTAACTGGAAATGATCATTTGAAAACTTTCTGATAAAAATAGCAAAGGATTCTGAAATTATTTAAAAGACTTTAAAGCTCTATATGTATATCCATGGCAATTGTGATGTTCTGCACAACATTTGATAATTTGACATGAGGTTATAGTGTATAAATTTGATCTTTTACTTAGAATAAATTTGAAATTTTCTGTCCATTGCATAAAATGCCACCTTAGGTCTCTGCAATGACTGGATATAAGGGAACCCTTTCGGGAAGACATTTCTTGGATTTAACCCTGGAGTATCTGTTGTGAACCTTTAGTTGGCTACTTTTTGAAAACAAATACAACTCAAAGAGGTGGCAGGGAGGAGCATCAAACACTTACGCATGACAATACGGCTTTTTCTGGTGACTCACAAAGTTATTAACAGATAGCATCATCTTGCAAACTTCACAGTGAAAACATGCTTTATGCCATATCTAGAAATCATATAGAAAAGATTTAGCAATGATTTTTTTTCTAGACTCAAGATTCTTATATATTTTAGGGTAAAATATTGAGCTTTAGGGATAAAATGGTGATCAAATTAAAAATCACACACATAGCTAGAATAAACACACAGTTAAATAAATGGATCTTTTCTTTTTCAAGACAGCATAGAAGAAATAGAAATGTGTAAAACTAAATAAAGGTAGGAAAATTTCTTATGGTTCATAAAAACCCCACATGTCCATACTTGAGAAGATAAATTTCCCATTGTTGTTATTATTCCCATAGGCCAAGAAATGTCTACTGACCTGATCTATGCAGCTGATCTTCTCAGCAGGGTAAACCCCATACCCACACCTAGAGCAAGCCTGCACATTCATCCTGAAGTCTGGAGAGAAGAGACAAAGATAGGCAACAGGAAAGAAATCCAAGGAGAGCCCCGAGTCTAGTCGTTCAAGTCTCCCAAATCCAACAACTATTAAATTCCTGCGGGCACCTGGATCATTCAGAATCCAACTTCCACTTTCTTTTGCTGACCTTCTAGTTCGATGTCAGCAGTTGGATGGTTTTTAAAGCTGCCACTTACTCAAGGGGCTATTTTGGCTACTCACTCAGCACGCATGCGTCTGGGAAATAAGGTGGAGGTATTTCTAGCTGACATGCTTCTCTAAATAGAAAAGTGAACTCACAACAGCATCATGTTTATGTGGATAACCAAATCCTGGTGTATGATCAGGCAGCATGGAGTGGTTTAACACTAGCTGTGATCAGAACCCAAGAAAAGAACTTAAATGAAGACGCTACCCCGTCATCCGACGATCAAATTAGAAAAGCTTGCTCTACGCGTCCTATGACTCAAGCAGAAAGGCCAGCTCCCAAAAATATAGGAAATAAAATGGGATTGATTCACTCCCCTGGAAGCATAAATACTATATTTGAAATTTTAGCACTATCTGCTAAAAATGTTCACAACAGTAAAACTAAAAACTTAATATTCATTTGTGTTTAGCTTCTACTGGAACGCAAAAATAAACACAAATGAGAACTTGGTGTGTTAGCCTCTGTATTTTATGTTGGAATGTTCTAAGACATCTTCTTGATTGTTCCTTTGCCTCACAGGCTTTAATGGGGTGGCTTGAAGACAGAAATCCAAAAATCTCTGTTTCTGGTTCGGTGAAGCCTCTCACTGCCTTTGGTTGCTGGTGAAATGTCATCTTGTCACCTTATAGAAGTACTTTATGCAAAATGGCACCTGACTCGTCCCCACCCCTAGCTCGTTGCCTTCTATTACCCTTAGCCTGTTTGGTGGCCTTCATGGCAGTTATTACCACCTGATACAGTAAATAGAATGTATCTGTTTTTTAAAATCACGTCCCCCCCATCAAAATATAAGTTCTATCAAAACAGGATCCCTGGCCCTTGTTGTCACTTCCATTTTCCTAGTGGCTCGAACAAGGCCTGACACTTAAAAGTGCTCAATAAGAATTTACTGAATTAATGAAATACATTCAATACTCACACCAAAATGCCTACGGAGGCCAGGTGTGAAGCCCTATGTCAGGCATCCTTAAACTACAGCCCACGGGCCACATACGGGTGTTTTTGCCCGTTTGTTTTTTTACTTCAAAATAAGATATGTGCAATGTGCATAGGAATTTATGCATAGTTTTTTTAAACTATAGTCTGGCCCTCCAATGGTCTGAGGGACAGTGAACTGGGCCCCTATTTAAAAAGTTTGAGGACCCCTGCCCTGCGTGATGGCAGGAACCAAGGTGTGAACACACATGCCATCTGAGGCAACCAACTGCTCCCCAGTCCCTGCCAACCGTTATTATGAAAGAATCAGTGTCCAGTACTGCCGAATATTCTGTTTTTTCCAAAGAAGCCAGAAATCTGCATTTACACATGAAATTTCCAATTTTGTATATATAAAAACAAAAAAACAGGGCTATGGGCAGTATTTGGCTGGCAGGCCACCAGTTTGTGACCTCTGACCTAAGTGTTCTGAGATTAGGCTAGTGTCTTCAGGTAGGGTGGAGAAAGGCCAGTACTATTTTTGTGTTGAGTTAAAATAGCGAGGGGGAGGAGGAAGCTCTCACGTAAATGAAAAGTGGCGTTCATGCTCACATGAGACTAAGGGGAGGGTGGAGTCTGAGGTTTTCCCACTTGGGGCACGGAGCAGCTCTCTCAGCACCTGGAGGGACTCAGAGCAGGCACTCCCAGCTCAGCAAAGACTCCCACGCTGAAATGTGATCAGGGCAGCAGGGCTGCCACCAGCCTGAGCAAATGGGAACAGCAACTGGCACAGGACAAAGACCCAAAGGGTCCCCAGATGTTTTGCTCTGTACAAGACTTCTCGAGCCTTTCCTGGGGAGTGGAGGGAAGCCCCAATAATCACCAAGAATGAACTTTTCCCCTCCAGATGGCTGAGGAATCAGAGTAAGTTTCATTTCAAGGAAAAGCTGTGTGACATTTCTTCCCTGCCAGAGGTTGTGATTACAACCTGTAGCTGCTACAAAATTCTTGGTCACATTTATGAAAACAAGGATTACCAAAATGGAAGATGCTACATTGGACTTGTACCATCACTTCTGCTTGATTAGATATCAGAAATTATGAGGAGGAACAACCCACAGAACTGGAAATGGGACAGTTTAAGCAACAGGAAGTAAATGCCCATTGTCAGGGCAAGGCAGACACAGCCTTCCCCTACTTGGTAGACCCTGGGTGGGTCCACACCACCACTCTCATGCTGTGTGGCCCCTCCCCCTCCTTGTCCTAGGCCCCTCCCTCTTCGCAATGATCACACTAGGCGGTCCAGGCCTAGGCTGGTAAGCACACCAGGTTTCTCTGGCCTTCGGAATTGGATCAGACAACGTCAGTCCTAGCCTGGGTTTTCCAGAAAACAGAACCTGAGACAAAGGCTCATGTGCGAGAAATTTATTTTGAAGTGTAATTCCAGGAGGAGTTAGAAGGCAGGAAACGAGGGAGGGGAGGGCAGTCAGTATAAGATTGTTTCTCACCGTGGCCGCCACCTGGTATAACGTGCATTGGACCGCTTGATCTCCATCTTCCAAGAGGACATATAAACAACTGCTACTCAGGATATCTGAGAAGTGGGGAGAATTTATCTGTTGGCCCCTGTCTCCCACAGGTGAAAGGTATTAACTCCCCCATGCCTCTATGCTATGTATGCGCCCAGGGAGACCTGCAGCATTTCTTGCCTCAATATCAACAGGAAGACACCAAGGGCACCAGAAGGCCGAAGACACTGTTGGTTGTGCCCATGAGAAGATGGCCAGAATCCACACACTGAGCTAGTTGCCACTACCAAAGCTGGGCTGGCACACATAGGCAAAGGCCTATGACAGGTGAGGCCGAGGTATCTGATACACTATCCAATCAGCAGAGCACCCAGGACCTGGGCGTGGAGGTGGTCAGCTGGAGCCAGACCCTGCAGGGCCTCATGCATCCTTCATCTGGATGCTTCTGTCAGCACCACCCCATGTTGCTGCGGCTTTTTCTTAAAACCTTGACTCACAGGGAGCTTCTGATGAATGAAAAACCCCACAGCCTTTTGTTTCATGTTAATGACTTTTACGTTGTTCAGCATGTGTACAATTGGTTTCCTTTTTTGAAGTTAAATGTAGCACTCCTTATTTATCTCTTTTAAGTTTCATCCAGTTGATGGTGGCCTCCCTACCTCAGTGGTCAAGGTCATTTTGTGCCTTGATTGAGCCTTCCAGGATATGCGGCAATTCTGCCCAGCTCTGCATCATTTCCCAGCCCTCCGGGCCTGTGCCTGTGAACTGGTTTTGAAATTACAGAGAGATGACAAATGTGAAGGGAGAGGACAGCTACTGACCCTTCACTCTCAGCGTTGCTCAGGTTAGACTGGAGTTGTTCGTCCTGTGCTGGGGGGGTTGTGCATGCTTTAATCTAGGTTCTCCCGAAAGCAAGGGCTTGGGTGCAGGTAGGTTATTTGGGAGGTGGTCCCATGAGGCAGAGGTGAAGGTTTAGGGAGAATGAGTCAGGGAAGGGAGAACAGTCAATAAAGGGTATATTCTGAGCTAGTTACCACTGTGGGCATCTGGGGCTCAATTTTGCTGGGGACCCTCTGAGAAACTGTACAATGTGCCTCAGAATTGTTCCATAGAAGGATGGTCACTTATGCACTCAACTCTTATCCCCCATTGGTCGAGGGTTACTGTCAGTGGCATTAACTCCCCTAAACCTTTAGGGGACACTTGTCTGCATGAGTTGAAGGGACCTCAGCAGCTTTGGGGAAAGCTCAGAGGCCCAGCCGAGGGACAATGCTGCCAGAGTTAAGGAGTGGTGACATGTATGGAGCTAACACTGGTGAGCAGAAGGGATGTGGCACAGGGTACCCCAAGAGTTGGTCACTTGGGGGAAATGGCTGCAGGCAGGGTATTTATGTGAGATGCACCATGAACTCCCACTGTCCTGCTCTTCTTGGCTGATGGCATCGACTTTCTTCCATCCTTCCATACCTCCGCACCGTACTACGCTGTGTCCACACACTTGGGGTGGAGAATTCAGGAAGCAGGGCCTTGTCTTGAACTCTCACACTTTGCGAGGTCAGACCTTCCCCTCTGCCTCCCCATCCCTGGGCCTTACAGGTGCCCAGGGGGAAAGTTACCGTGGGTGTTCAGATGGAGTTAGATAGGGGCAAAGTTCCACAGGCCTCGGCTGATGGGGGTCAGTGACTTCAGAGAGAAGTAAGTTCCTCTGTGCGGTTGTAAGACCTGAGCACTAGATGGTGGTGACCGTAGTTAGGCAAGTAGCTCTTATCACCATGGGGAAACCTGATCATTGGTGAGGTTACCTAATGCCCAGGCTTCACCCTGAGATACTGAGCAAATGATCTGTTGGTTTATAGAAACTGCACTGTGTGCGGGAACATGAGAGAAATATTTTGCCTCCCCTAAAACCTAAATCTGGTTTGAGACCACTCTTGAGTTGAAAGTTACTGTTTGCTTTGGAGGTGGGATTTTGTCTTTTGGTGTAAAATAGGAGTCCACAAACTTTTCTCCAAAAATGCAGATTGTAAATATTTCAGGTTTTACAGGTCACATATGATTAATTTCTATTGCAACTTCTTTTTCTTCTTCTTCTTCTTTGTACAACCCACTAAAAATGTAAAAAGCATTCTTAGCTTGTTTGTTGTACAAAAATAGTCCATAGGTAGCCCATAGGCTATAGTTTGTCAATCCTGGTCTGAAAGGTCCCTCACAGGACATCAGGAACAACCAGATCTAATATTCTCTCTTCTCCAGGAGAGGGAGGGAGGAGGCAGGCAGAGGAAAGGATTAAGAATTGATTCAGCTTCTGCTGGCTGGGCTTTGACTGTCTGCATTGGAATATTATTCACGTGTGAATAATAATACCCAACTGCTGGGGTTAGTGGTTGGGGTGGAGGTTTCCCTCTGAGTCAAGAAATGCATATTCCCACTGCTGAAGGCCACAGAATCAGAAATGAGGCAGCCGTTGCATTGGGCTGCCTCAGATATTTCAAATATCTGAAAAGTTGATCATACAAATTGGGTCATTCTTGTCATACTCAACTAAAACAAAGGTGATTGGCCAGGAGAAAAAGGCACTCAGGGCACATAACATTGCTCCAAGAACATAATTCTCTTCAAGCCTGGCTGCTGAAACTGTCTGTGGAGGCCTGAAACCAGTTTTATCTAATAGCTGCTGAAAAACCTGCTGTGCCTCTAAGGATACTTTTAGCCACTGCTGTCACTCACCCATCAAAATTTGCCAGCTTCCCAAACCCTTACTAGTGACAATAAACTTTCTTGAACAGCAATACATAACATTTTTCCTTTTTATAAAACCTCTAACCTTCACTTTGTTCTTCAGATGTACCAAAGACCACCGGTCTCCTCTCTGTGTGTATCTGTGTCCTAATCTCCTTTTCTTACAAAGAAACCAGTCATACTGGATTACGGCTCACGTTAACAACCTCATTTCACCTCTTTATTTATTTATTTATTTTTGACAAGAGTCTCGCTTTGTTGCCCAGGCTAGAGTGAGTGCCATGGCATCAGCCTAGCTCACAGCAACCTCAAACTCCTGGGCTCAAGCAATCCTGCTGCTTCAGCCTCCCGAGTAGCTGTGACTATAGGCATGTGCCACCATGCCTGGCTAATTTTTTCTATATATGTTAGTTGGCCAATTAATTTCTTTCTATTTATAGTAGAGATGGGGTCTCGCTCTTGCTCAGGCTGGTTTTGAACTCCTGACCTGGAGCAATCCGCCCACCTCAGCCTCCCAGAGTGCTAGGATTAGAGGCGTGAGCCACCGAGCCCCGCCTTGTTTCACCTCTTTAAAAACCATATCTCCTAATACAGTCATATTCTGAGGTCCTGGGGGTTAGCACCTCAACATGTGAATTTGGGAGAAACACAATTCAGCCGAAAATAACATAATATAACATAGCTAGCCACTACCCTGAGAGCTGAGATAGGGGACCCCAAGGAAGATCCCCTTACCTCGCCCTATCCCCCAGGCTAAGATCCAGACCTTGTTGGAAAGAGTATAACCTTGGCTCACTAGGTGACAGAGAAGTCACTATGGTGCCACACCAGTGGAACTTGCTAGAAATTTGTCCTCTAGAACTTTCTGGAAATCAATCATTTAAGTGCCAGAGAGAGCTGTTGACGGGAAAGTGTCTCTGTGGAGGCACTCTGCTCTGAAACCACCTGAAGGAAGTTTCAGGGGAAGTGGCTAACTGCTGGGTGCTCTGTCACTAGGCAGGTGACAGAGGCTGGTGCTGAGAAGCCACCTCCTCTGCAGGAGCGTGACTCTGCAGAAGCCCCCCAGACACACCAGAACCAGGAAGCAAAACTCTTTCAATCCTGTAATGTCTGACAAACCTTCACATCAGGCCACTGACAAAGGAGCCCAATTAAAGAGTCACTTAAAAATCTCAGTTCAATTTTCACAGAATAGACAAAAAGGGTGAATTTTAAGTTGGAAGGCAATCAATTGGTAACAAGTACAACATGAATTCCTCCTTGTAGGGAAGAAAGGGATTCTACCTGGACCTGAGGAGAAGCCTGCTGGAGCCTCGGCAGGGGCCAGAGTTTGGGTTTGGACTTGTGGGTGTTGGGAGTAGCATTTCTGTTAATCTTGGGATAGCCTTGGTGGAGTCCTGTATCAATCACAGCCTGGCCTGAGCTGTCCTGTGGTGAATTGGAGAAGCAATGGCTGGTGGCAGCCCTCATGGGTGCTATGCCCAGCAGGCTGGGGATGGGGAGTTACCAGCAGCCTGGTGACCAGAGGAGAGGGCTGGAGGGAAGATCCAGGGGAACTGGCCCAGGAGCACCCATGAGGTCAGCCCTTTGGACACCATCCAAATAAGGGAGGTCAGGAGATTTTTCTGGAATGAGGGGGAAGGTTCGCACTGTAATTATGTGAATATAAAAAGGAAGTATAAAAAATTACATGGACCACAACTGGAGAGACACAGGAAGGAGACACATTTAGGAGAGAATATCATTTGGATCCAAAGTGTCAGTACAATGATTAGAGGGGAAAATTTCAAAACAGTTTCTTCTGTGACAAACCGGCCTCAGAACAATAACTTTGGAATTTCTCACACTAGCCTACAATAAAGAATAAAAAGAAGTTTCCCTGCAAACCACCTCTCATCTGAGCCAGCTATGAATTCTTATTTGCCAACCCATTGTAATATTCGCTTGATTTATGGTAGAGCCTTTCTTGTGGATGGAAAATTCATTATTTTCCTAGGCAATCTAGTCCTGGTTCTGCCACTCCAAAGTCTGTGATTTGGGCAACTGTTCTGAGCCTCCGATTCTTTATCGAGAAAATGAGCAGAGATTAGTAGAGAAGGCTCTAACATTTCACTATGTTCCAGGAATAACCTGCAAAATCCTATATTGACAGATTAGATAAATCAGAGAGTAACTTATTTGCTTTGCTAATAGGAGTCTTCATTTCTCAAATGATTCACAACTGAATTTCTTTACAAACTAAATTATCTCAGTGGCTCAAATGGCTTCGTTTACCTCAACATTTCAGGCCGTGAGCACTGAGTAGAGTAGCGCGCCCATATTAGCTGCCGCGTTATTGCCTGCGGAAAACACTCAGGAGTTCAGGATTTTCACAGGAATTAATCAACTGTAATTATTTCCTTACACTGGAGGGGGTGGGGGGGAGGGGGCAGTCCTTTTTCAGGCCAAGCAAGTGTCCTCACCTGGTGAGCATTTAGAGACAATACCTAAGTCTCAGGCCCAAGCGAACAGAAGCAAACAAAAAGATAAGATGTGGTTCTTACCTAATGTCACACCGCTAAGCTTGCACTCCTTTCGCTCAAGGCTTTGGTAGCTCTTAAAAGCAAATAGTGTGTCTGTGGAAGGAAGAAAACTACAATTTCTTCTCACATATTTACACTTTTAGTGTGAGTTAATTGGTGGCTTCCTTGAGGAGTCTTGTGGAGAAAGGCATTGGAGGTCTTTCATTGGTAAAGAAAGGTGTGTGGGGAAGGGGTGTGTGGGGAGGGCGTGTGTGTGGAGGGTTGTGAGGTGCGGGCAGGGTCGGGGAGCTGGGATGGCGGACGCGCTGTCTCGCACGCTCACAGCCCGGCACCCTGTGCCCGACACGTGGGGGCGCGCAACAGATATTTCCTGGATGGCTCTGGCGCCTCTCCGCCGCGACCTGGCGGGGTTGGGTAGTCGCTCGAAGAGCGCAGTTAGCGTCCTCCGCCCGCGCGAAGGGGGCGCCCAGCAAAGCGCGGTCGCGGAGGCCGGAAGACCACAGCGATCGCACCGCCGGCCCCTCGGGCCGGGCCTCGGGCGAGGTGATGCGGGCACATGCTGGCGCAGAGCCCCAGGGGGCGCGACAGTACCGGCTGGGGTCGCGGGTCTGGCGGGGGGAGAGCCCGCCGGCTATGGGACCTGGATCCCCGTCTTGGTGCGGAGGCCTAGTCGAGGTCTAGACCCAGGGCGGGGGAAGTGGAGGTGACATGACAGGCGCCCCATCACTGGGCGCCGCCGCCAAATCTGCGCTCTTCGGGTCCCTCCGAGCGGGTGCGGCCCGCTTTGCAGGGGGTGCCCTCCGGGCCGCGCGCGCCGGCGGGATCCCCCGCATCGCCGCGAACTTCGCCTAGCGCGCCCCCCGTGCGCGCGGCCAACTTGCAGACGCGCGTGGCGGCCCGGGCCACTTTGTGTGCGGGCCCGCTTTGCAGAGGGCGCCCTTGGGTGACTTTGCATGAGGCCCCCTCTGCGGAGCGCACTGTCCCTGAGGCCCGGGGCGGCGCAAGCGGCCCCGCCTGGCCTAGCTCCCGCCCCGGGGGGCCCCTCCCTCCGCAGCGCTGGGGCTTTTACTTTCGCTTTCCCGGCTGCTGCCCCAGACCCTCGCTGCGGAACGACTGAGACCGCACCGGCTTCGCGACCTGGGAACGGTAACTCCGGTCCCCGCCTCCGCCCGCGCTTCCTCCCCCCCACCTTCCTGCCCCGCTTCCTGCTCTCCCGCGGGAGTCGGGTTGAGTCGGGACAGTAGTCCCGACAGCTGGCGCCGAAACTTTAGGGAGAGGGCTCTTTCTGCCCCCGCCATCGCTTGCCTTGCTCAGCTCGCCCTCCCTTCCCTCTGGCCGAGGGCTGGGAACAGCCTGCACCCTGGGATCTGGAAGAGAAGCAGGAGTGGATTTAGAAGGGATGGAGGAGGTTTGTTATCTGGCACAGCGGGTAGCAGCGAGGGCTCCCTTGCCAGACAGGCCTGGCTTCCAGTCCCCATGCCACTGCCTGCCACCTGTGGGACCTTGGCCCAGTCTGTGCGTCGTCTGTTATAAATGAGAATCGGGGCGATCCCGGGCTGACTTGCACCAGGGATGGGAGGGGGGATTATGGTGCACAGCAGTGCCTCGGTCAAGGCTGAGTGCGCTGGAACTGCTATCATCATTGTTGGCGGGAGTATATCCTCCTGCTGTGCTCTTGGAGGTACCTAAGGGGTAGAAGGAAGGTGACACCTAGTCGTGTGGACTCTCCGGAAACCGTTTTGCAACTCATGGGGCAGTAAAATTACTGGCTACTTCCTCCTTCTGGGTCCTGGCCACTTAACCTTTATCCTCCCTACTGTACTGCTTGCTGTCACCTATGTTCACAGTCCACCTTCTGCCACCTGTAATCTGTGTGATTTTAGAGAGGTTACTTAATCTCTCTGAAGAAACTGAAGCTTCTACAAGACGGGGGTAAAGGCTCCAGTGTCTTAGCAGTGCCGTGAGCCTCAGGTGACACGGTGGAGCACGGCCCAGACCCCTCACCCCGTACCAGGTGCTAGAGGTGGGAGGTGGAGGTCTCAAAGCTGCTTCTCTTTGAGGCCTTTATGAAGATTATCTTTATTTGGACAAGAACTGGGGCACAAATTGTATGATGTCACTTCTTACAGTAAGTAGCTGCAGTCAGTCCATTTCTCATCTCTTGAAAATAACAAGTTTAGAAAATAGCTGGGAAGTGATTTCTTACCCAGCTATGCACCAGTTGCCCCATCATGTGGCACCTATTAACCATGTTTAGAAATAATCACTACAGGAATTTTTTTTTCAGTCTCCACAAAAGCTTTTTAAAATACGGATGTGGTTTTATAATATTGGGAAAGATTGGCAGTTGAATGTTTTCTTAGTCTTGCCAACACTGGGGGTAATAGGGAATATTAATATTTATTGACTATTTTGAATGTGCCACACTGTGCCTAGCATTTTACATGTATTATTTCATTCATTCATTCTCAAAGCCACCTGTGACTTAAGCGCCATTGTTTTCCCATTTTACAGATGAGGAAACTGAGGCTCCAGGAGGTTGAGTACTTTTTCCAAGGTCCCATGTCTAACAACTTGGAGGAACTGATTCAATCTCAGATCTCTGGGCTCTCAAACACCTCCTGGGTCCCTTTGGTTCTGTTGTTTGGTCAGCAGTTTATTCAGGTCAATGAAGGATTTCAAAATACATTTTAGTTACATTTATAGAGAAATATTTATCAGGTACCTGCCATGTACCTGATGCTTTTCCATGACTGAAAAAAAAAAAGGATGATTAAGATTAAGATAAGGTCTAAATCTGCAAACAGTTACAGTCCCAGTAGATAATAGTAATAATTATAATAGCAATAACTAACCAAGACTTACCATATGCCCGGCATTGTTAGTGCTTCAAGCGCATCATGTATTAATTCATTTAAAGAGAAGTTAGACAAATTTAACAGTGGGATAAGCAATATCTCTAGAAAGACTGCTCTTTGCAACCCAGGCCTTAAGAAGGGGACGTATATAAGAAAATAATGCCAGATGTGCCCGCTCCAGGAAGCTGGGCAGAACCGAGCTAAGCCTGGATTTTCTTGGTGGACTGTGAGGATGAAAGGAAATAAGGAGTAAAACCAAGTCTTGGCCTGACTGCGATGACGTGACTGAGGTTAGGCATCTCTACTTGGTCACCACCCTGAGCCATGATTGCTCTTTGGATGTTTCCAGAAACCAAGCCCAGAATCATAGGAATAAGAAGGTAACCGAATGGTTAGCCTTACAGATTTAATAGGGTCAAGACCCACTCTGGCTGACTTAGAATGTTAGAAAGGACATTTCCTACTGCCGTAGCCACTACTCAGCATTAACCCAGAAGGTTGCTGTAGGTTTCAGAGAGAAGACCTAATGGCCTAGTGTTTGGAGGGAAAGCTGTAGAAAGCATCCCACCATGGAGCCATAGAAATCAGCCTGAACTTTACATCTCTGTGGCTAATTCTAAGGCTCTCTCCTAATGGCTGGGAAGGATGCAGAGGTGAAGCGCCTTCCTTTAAGATGTTTAATGAGTGCACAGTTCCCTTTGCCTGCATTGCCCCAGCCTACCCTCTCGGCTGCCCCTGTTCAGATCTCAGGTCAGACATTTCCTCCCCTTAGAACTTTCCCTAGTCCCTCTGAGGCTCATTGATGTCCCTGGTATAAGCACAAATTGTTTACCATCATGGCCCACACCTCAGTTGCAGTTTGACATCGATGCCTGCTTTTATCAACATCTGTTTCCCTGCATGGCAGGACCAGGTCAGTTTGCTCACAGGTGTGTCCCTGATTCCTAGCTCAGGGCCTGGTCTTCCAGTAAATATTCATGGAACTTCCAGTAAATATTCATTGAATGAGTGAAGAGGAGTCTCCAAAACTCTTCTCAATATGTTTGGCTTTCTTAGGAGCCATTTTGCTTCGAGTCGTTTCTTCTTCTTCTTTTTTTTTTTTATTTTTTGAAGAAGCAGAGTCTTGCTCTGTCGCCCAGGCTGGAGTGCAGTGATGTTATCATAGCTCACTGCAGCCTTGAACTTCTGGGCTTGAGTGATCCTCCTGCCTTAGCCCAAGTAGCTAGGACTACAGTGGTGGGTACCACCCCACCTGGCTAATTTTTTAATTTTGCTTTCTGTAGAGACAGGGTCTTGCTATGTTGCTGAGGCTGGTCTATAACTCCTGGCCTCAAGAGAGTCTCCCACCTCAGCCTTCCAAAGTGCTGGATTACTGGCATGAGCCACTGCACCCAGCCTCTTCCCTTTTTTAGCACATTAACTGCCATGAGAGTTGTATTTCACTCACTCCAGTTTTGACCCCAGGAGCCGTGTGAAGCATATGTAAAATCTTACTTGTTGATGTTTTTATTGACAATTTAATTCTAAAAATGTGGATTAAATGAATAGAAGTCAATATATTTCTTTTTCTATTTATATTTATCTTTAAATTACACTCAAAGTTTTTATTCTATTTTCATAATAAAATCCTGTGGCCCCAAGGAAAAGTTTCTGATTTTTTTTGTGTGTGGCAGTCAATGTGTTAAAAAACTCACATTATTGCCGGGCGCGGTGGCTCACGCCTGTAATCCTAGCACTTTGGGAGGCTGAGGCGGGCGGATCGCTCAAGGTCAGGAGTTCGAAACCAGCCTGAGCGAGACCCCGTCTCTACCAAAAATAGAAAGAAATTAATTGACCAACTAAAATATATATATATACAAAACATTAGCCGGGCATGGTGGCGCATGCCTGTAGTCCCAGCTACTCGGGAGGCTGAGGCAGTAGGATCGCTGAGCCCAGGAGATTGAGGTTGCTGTGAGCCAGGCTGACGCCACGGCACTCACTCTAGCCTGGGCAACAAAGTGAGACTCTGTCTCAAAAAAAAAAAAAAAAAAAAAAAAACTCACATTATTGAGGTATAATTGACATAAAAAAGCTGTACATATTTAATGCATATATCTTAAGTTTGGGTATAAGTATATACCCATAAAATCATCACCACCAACAACATATCTGTCACCTCCTAAAGTTTATACCTGTGTCCTTTACTATTATTATTTTGTGTATATGGTAAGAGCACTTACTGTAAGATACCATATTAAGTGTGCAATGTAGTGTTGTTAGCCATAGGCACTGTGCTGTATTGTAGATCTCCAGAACTTATTCATCTTGTATAACTGAGGCTTCGTACGCTTTGACTATCTCTTCTCATTTCCTCCTCCCCACTACTTCTGGAAAACACTGTTCTGTTCTCTGCTTCTATGTGTTTGAGTCTTTTAGATTCCACATATAACTGAGATCACACAGTAATTGTCTTTCTGTGTCGGGCTTATCTCCCGTAGCATAATGCCCTCCAGGTCCATCTATCTTGTCACAAATAGCAGGATTCTCTTCTTTTTTTATGGCAAGATAATGTTCCATTGTGTGTGTATGTGTATTTGTATATACACATACGCACACATATACACCATGTTTTCTTTATTCATCCATTGATGGTCATTTAGATTGTTTCCATATCTTGGATGCTGTGAATAATGTTAACAGTGAAGAAGGGGGTGCAGATACCTCTTTGAGATCCTGATTTCAATTCCTTTGGATATATACCGTGAAGTCAGATTGCTGGATAATACAGTATTTCTATTTTTAATTTTTTGAGGAACCTCCATACTATTTTCCATAAAGGGTGTACCAATTTACATTCCTACCAACAGTATATAAGGGTTCTTTTATCTCCACATCCTTACCAACACTTGTTATCTTCTTATTGTCCTTTTGATTTGCATTTCCATGATGATTAGTGACAAGTACCTTGTTGGGCATTTGTATGTCTTTAGGGAAATGTCTATTCAGGTTCTTTGCCCATTTTTTAATTGGGTTATTTGTTTTCTGCTATTACATTCTGTGAGTTTTTTGCATATTTTGGATATTAACCCCTTATCAGATATATCAGATATATGGTTTGTAAATATTTTCTCTCATCCTGTAGGTTGATTTTTTATTTTGTCGATTGTTTCCTTTGCTGTGTAGAGCTTTTTAGTTTGGTGTAATCCCATTCATTTATTTTTGTTTTTGTTGCCTGTGCATTTAGTGTCATGTCCAAAAACTCATTGTCAAGACCAATGTCAAGGAACTGTTTCCCTATGTTTTCTTTTAGGAATTTTAAGATTTCAGGTCTTATGTTTAAGCCTTTAATTCATTTTGAGTTGATTTTTGTGTGTTGTGTAAGATGAGTCCAATTTCATTCTTTTGCATGTGGATATCCAGTTTTCTCAACAGCATTTATTGAAGAGACTAGCCTTTTCCTATTTTGATATCCTTGTCAAAAATTAGTTACCTGTATAGTGTGGTTTTACTTCTAGGCTTTCTATTCTGTTCCATTGGTCTATGTGTCTGTTTTTATGCCAATATTGTACTGTTTTGATTACTATAGCTCTGTAATATAATTTGAAGTCAGGCAGTATAATTCCTCCAGCATTATTTTTGCTCAAGGTTGGTTATTTGAGGTCTTTTGTGGTTACACAGGAATTTTAGGACTGGATTTTTTTCCTATTTCTGTGAAAAATGCCATTGGAATTTAGATAGGGATTGCATTGACTATGTAGATCACTTTGGGTAGTGTGGACATTTTAACAATATTAATTCTTGCAATCCATTAACATGGACTATCTATCCATTTGTTTGTATCTACTTAAATATCTTTCATCAGTGTTTTTTAGCTTTTAGTATACAGATCTTTCACTTCCTTGGTTAAATTTATACTCAAACATTTTATTATTTTTGATGTTATTGTAAATGGGATTTTTAAAAATTTCTTTTTCAGATAGTTTGTTGTTGGTGTATAGAAATGCAGCTGATGTTTTTGTTGATTTTGTATCCTGCAACTTTACTGAATTGTCTATTAGCTCTAAAGGTTTTTTGGTGGATTCTTAGAGTTTTCTATATATAAGAACATGTCATCTGCAAACAGATAATTTTATTCCCTTATGATTTGGATGCCCTTTATTTCTTTGTCTTGCCTAATTTCTCTGCCTAGGATTTCCAGTACTATATTGAATAGAAGTGATGATGGATGGCATCCTTATATTGTTCCTGATTTTTGAGGAAAAGTTTTCAGCTTTTCACCATTGAATACATTAGCTGTGGGCTAATATATGGCCTATATTATATTGAGGTACATTTCTTGTATATCTAATTTGTTGAAAGTTTTTATCTGAAAGGATGTTGAATTTTATTAAATGTGTTTTCTGACTCTATTGAGATGATATGATATTTATCCTTCATTCTATAAATGTGTTGTATCTCATTTATTGATTTGCGTATATTTGCATCTTCTCCCTTCTCTGCTCCTTCTGGGATACCAGTACTGCATATATTGGTTTGCTTGTTGGTGTCCCATAAGTCCCATAGACTTTCTCCACTTCTTTTTATTCTTTTCTCTTTTATTCCTCTGGCTGAGTTCTTTCAAGTGATCAGTCTTTGAGTTCACTGATCCTTATTTTTTTCCCTGAGACAGAGTCTCACTCTGTTGCCCAGGCTAGAGTGCCATGGCATCAGCCTAGTTCACAGCAGCCTCAAACTCCTGGGCTCAAGCAATCCTTCTGTCTCAGCTTCCTTAGCAGCTGGGACTACAGGTATGTGCCACCAGGCCTGGCTAATTTTGTCTATATATTTTTAGCTGCCCAGCTAATTTCTTTCTATTTTTAGTAGAAATGAGGTCTTGCTCTTGCACTTGCTCAGGTTGGTCTTGAACTTCTGAGCTGAAACGATCCTCCCACCTTGGCCTTCCAGAGTGCTAGGATTACAGGCGTGAGCCAGTGGGCCCAGCTGAATTCACTGATTCTTCTGCTTGATCCAGTGTGCTCTTGAAGCTCTTCATTAAATTTTTCAGTTCAGGCCATTGTATTCTTCAGCTCCAGAATTTCTGTTTGGCTCTTTTTTATGGTTTATTTCTCTTTGTTGAACTTCTCATTTTGTTTATGTATGGTTTTCCTGACTTCATTTTGTTGTCTGTCCTCTTATTACCCACTGAGCTTCTTGAAGACAATTGTTTTTAATTCTTTGTTAGGTAATTCATAGATCTCCATTTCTTTGGGATTATCCACTGGAGCTTTATTTTATTCTTTTGGTAGTGTCATATTTCCTTGATTGTTGCATTCCTTGAAGACTTGCATTGTGTCTTTACATTTGAAGCAGCAGACACCTCTTCTAGTCTTTATTGACTGGCTTTGGGAGAGAAAGGCCTTCTCCAGTGAATCCAGCTAGAGATTCTGGGAATCTTTCAGACCTCTTCTGTGGGTGCACCTGCTCCACACCTCTTATTCCCTCTTGAGGGATAGGAGGTCTTAAGGATTGTGTCCCTTCTATCAATCCTGCAAAGCCAGGCCTGGTGCCAAGAGCCTCCTGTTTATTTTACCTAGGGCATTGCCCTGAAGTGTCCAAGGCTATGTGTCTTAGTCCATCAGAGTTGAGTTGGCTGCTAAGATCCACACCTGCTGTTCAGATCCAAGCACCATCTGTAGGTGTGTGCAGGTTGTCATGCATTGAGGTGCACTTTGGCTGGTTGGAGGGGTCCACGGGCCAGTTGTCCTGCATGGTTCATTAGGAAGATCTCCTGGTAGAGTCCATGAGCCAGATAGCAGGGTCTCCAGATGGTTTTTGAGAACTCACACTGGTTGCTGTACAGTCTTGGAGCTCTTTCTCTCTGCTCCTACCTACCTCAGATGATTCAGTCATGCTGGACTAGTGTTCTCAGTGTTCTGGGTAGGTAGAGACAGAAGTGGGTCTCCTAGGCAGCTTCCTGTCAGGCTGAGCACTTGCTTCACTCTCACTTTCCTCCCATGGGAGAATTGTGAGCTGTGGGGGTTGAGCTGCGCTGCCTTGGGGGAGGGGCTATGTGGGTAAAGTGCAACTGTTCTTATACTGTTCACTGCTTCCACACTCCTACGCTCCCGCAAAGATATTCTTGTCCATGGGTCATTGTCAGAATCAGTATTTCTGTGAAAGGATGAAGGCTAGAACTTCCTATTCTGCTGTCATGCTGGTATCTCTTCTTTCTTTTTTTAATAGTGGATATACTGTTTCATCATTATATATCCTACATTCAAGGTTAACTTTAGCAAAAGAGTTAAGGCTTAATACCACATGCAGAGTAAATGTGTCTTTTTCTGTAAAACTTTTCTCTTGTTAATTTTGAAAATATTTAAATGAGTGTTATGCCAATACAATATATATTGAAAGGCAACTAAGTCTATATATAAAGGAAATAAAATTAAAACTCTTGATTGTTTTCAGCATGCCTAACCTTGTAGATAGAAAACCACCAAGGACAATATGTAAATGAACAGGCATGGCTATGTCCAAATAAAACTCTATTTTCAAAAACAAATGATGGGCCATGTGTACTGACTTCTAGACAAGATCAGGAAGGGCCTTAAAAGCTAAAAGAGATGGGTTTAGATTAGAACTTTTAGTTAATGGGGGATCTCTTGAACATTTTTTTTAAAGACAGAGTCACACACTGTTGCACTGGGTAGAATGCAGTGGTGTCATCATAGCTCACTGCAACCTCAGACTCCTGGGCTCAAGCAACCTTCTTGCCTCAGCCTCCTGAGTAGCTGGGACTACAGGGTCTCGCTCTTGCTCAGGCTGGTCTCAAACTCCTGAGCTCAAGCAATCCTCCTGCTTCTGCCTCCCAGAGTGGTAGGATTACAGGTGTGAACCACCACACCCCGCCTATCTCTTGAACATTCTTGAATGAAGCATAAGTTGATGGAAATCTATCTTGGGTAGAACCATGTAAAATCACCTGAAACAGAAAGAGAGTCAGGTTGTTGCTTTTTTTGAACTGTGTATGCGCCCCTTGTGACCTGCCAAGAATTTAGGGGAAGTTTCTTGTTACAAACCTTGACAGACCTTCCACCATTTCTCGTGCACGGTGGACGTTTAACAAGCTTGTGGGTGCTGGTTTAGATACTCCCTGAGGGCAGAGACTTCGTTTCCTTCGCTGCTGTGTGCCCAGTCTCTGGAATGATGCCTAGAATATAGTTGGCATTCATGAATTTGAAGGTATTGATGGTATAGTAACCTTGGAGCTTAAATATGCAAGACTGCTCACTCACCCCTGGGCTTAATTAAAAACTGTGTCACTTAGTGAGTATCATTTAAATATAGCACAGAAAATTGAATACCAACTTTCTGGCGTTTTTTTTCTTCTCCCAGATGGCAGACGATCAGGGCCACGTTGGGGAGCAGGGAGCTGGGGATTTGCCAAATAACGACTCAGTGGACGCCAAGCCAGACCGCTCCTCATTTGTGCCATCACTCTTCAGGTAAGTTTCCTCCCTTGCTGGGTCGATCAGTGACCCTAGGCCACTTTGGCCTGACACACCTCTGCCACCTCCACCCACCTGTGGGAGAGGACATTGAGGGAAGGAGGTTCATGCTGTGCACAGGAGGTTTGCACAGGATCTTGCTGGCTGTATGTGACAACACTAGGGTCCCCATGTGTAGCTTCTTATCTCTGGGGCAAACCCAGGAATGGGGGAAACCAAGCTGCAGGGGTCTCCTGCTCAGCGAGGTGTGTCTGGTGGCAGTTCCCAGTATTGAGGGGCTGCAGAGGGGATTCCCAGGCACCTTCAGAGCAGAACCAGGGCTGCTGCCGCCAGTGGGACCCAGCTTGACTAAAACACAGAATCCAGGAGCCAAGGGACGGGAAGTGTTAGGGTGACTCACTCCCACCTTGTGCCTTGAGAGGCACTCCATTTGCAACGTGGGGGGGGGGTACATCCTGTTTACTGGTTTGTACCTTTTCCTGTCTTGAGTTCACTTTTAAAATTCTAAGTTTTACATTTAATAATAATGTGAATAGCTTCATTGATTAAACTCTTATATGCCTGCACGGTATTATTAAATTTAGTCCACGCAATCCCAGAAGATGGTTCTGTTGTTATTACCATTTAACACTTAGGGAAACTGAGGCTCTAAGGAGTGTAGTAGCTTGCCTTTCTGCTGACAATTAGTGAATGGTAGAGTTGAGATGAGAACCCAGATGGTACTGGCGCCAGTCAGCTGAATGGATGAGCAGTGAGTGGAGCTCCCTGACAAGAGGCAGGAGCCGTGCACGGGTCACAAGCATCACGCTGCCTTGTTTCCAAGTGCCACCTGGGAGGGACGGCAAGGGGTCAAAGGCTGAGGTTGGGGAGTGCCCCCAGGCAGCGCTCAGGAGGGGACGAGCTGGTGGTGAGGGGTAGCCTGGCTCCTTGCAACACCCCAGAGAGAGCTTCAGATTCTGTCATCCCAGACAGGACTCAGAAAAGTGGGAGGGCCCCAACCTTGTGGACCCAAATTCTGTTGTTTGCCAGGGTCAAGGATATCCAGTGAAGTGACCAGAAAATACATCATCAACTCTTGGAAGCATTCCAAAGCTATGATAAATTGGTTCAGGCTAAACCTCTAAGGCTATATCTCAAAGGAAGGCCTCTTAGAACAATTGTCTTCAAATGATTTTGCTCACATATCCCCAAAATAATGTACTTATATATTTCAAGGTGACATGCAAATTTTTTGTCAAGATAATTGCAAAGGATGTATTAATATTTCATTTTTCCCAACCATTTTTGAGTATTTGGGTTACGCAAGTTGCCTCTAAGTGAAAGAGAAGCAGGAATCATTTAACACTCATTTTATGAGTCTTAGTAAAGCCCTTTAATATACTTCCCAGAAATTATGAAAATGAATGGTGTGTTATAAATATTGACATTTAAAAATCATTTCTTTTTTTTATATCCTTTCTGAGGCTGGAAAAAATCATTTCTTGAAATGTATCCAGTGGGATCTAAATCCATAGTGATTTTATAACTACCTTTACCTATTAAAAGATGCACGAATAACCCCCCTTTAACAGCTAGTTTTTATGTTGTTTCTTTTGTCCCCTGAAATTAGTTTTTTTCATTCTCTTTTCACCCATATTTTATGATGTAATAGATTTACTTGCTTGAAAGTCTTTTATTAATCACTTCATCACATATCTCTAACATATACATGTATGCATATATATATAAACTTTAAGACATTTCTCCATGAATATTAAAAGAAATTTCTCCTAGACTAAGTTACTGTTTCAGCTATTATTAATTCACAGTTGATCTGAAAAATAAATGTTAATAATCATTAGTATTCTTAAATCATTACTCATCAAGATAATTAAATAGAAGTTGCATTGAAATTGCAAATTATAATGGAATGAGTGGGCTTTTAAGAAAGTAGTTTATAAATAAATGGACAAATAATACTGATTGATGGAATAAAAAAAATAGAGTTCCATATTGCCTCTTTTTCATATTTTTCAGTTTAGGAAATAGAAGCACTGAGAAATCATGAATAAATACATGGAGTAGTAGGAGTTTTGTTATAGTAATGTCACTTAATTCTTTGAATTCCTTCTGAGTTCTGTGCCAAAAAAATGACAACTCAATTAGATCCTTCGTCAGCTGTGGTAAAGAATTGGAAATGATCTAGCTTACAAAGGAAATTGTTATTCACCCTTTAGAGGCATTTATTTTTTCAGTTTCTGGAAAGTACACCAAAAAAGCTATATCAGAACTTCTCAAAAAATTGTTAATTGAATCTCTTTCTCTTTTACTTAGAGGCAACCTGTTTTACTCAAAATATTCCAAAAAAGATAAAATAGCATTAATAAACCTTTGTCAGTTTCCTTTTTTATAAAATGCTTTTAAACCATATGCTTTTTAAAACGTATTTTTGTCAAGACGTTGGAGCTGCTAGGGTAGCTCATTCATTTATGGAAATTGACTGCTGTATAATCTGGTTGGCAAAGCCAGCCCTTCTTCTCAAACCATTTAGCTCAGGGGTCCTCAAAACTTTTTAAACATGGGGCCAGTTCACTGTCCCTCAGACCATTGGAGGGCTGGACTATAGTTTAAAAAAAACTATGAACAAATTCCTGTGCACACTGCACATACCTTATTTTGAAGTAAAAACAAACAGGCAAAAACATCTGCATGTGGACCGTGGGCTGTAGTTTGAGGACACCTGGTTTAGCCACACCAGCTGATAAAGGTCTGAGACCATTCTTCAGTTCAATAAATGTGTTATTAGTCTGCAGTCCCACCAGCAGTCTATGAATGTTCCTATCTCTCCCCCTCCATGCCAACGTTTATTGTTTGGGGACTTTTTGACAAAAGCCATTCTCACTAGAGTTAAGTGATTTCTCATGGTTCTGATTTGCATTGCCCTGATGATTAGAGATGTTGAACATTTTTCCATAAGTTTCTTGGCCATTAGTCTATCTTCTTTTGAAAAGTTTCTGTTTATGTCCTTTGTCCATTTTTTAATGGGGTTGTTTGATTTTTTTTTCTTGTTGATTTTCCTGAATTCTATATAGAATCTAGTTATCAGGCCTTTATCGGATGTGTAGCATGTGAATATTTTCTTCCATTTTGTAAGTTGTCTATTTTTTCTCATGATAGTTTCCTTGACTGTGCAGAAGCTTTTAAATTTGATCAGGTCCCATTTAATTATTTTTGTTGTTGCTGTGATTGCCTGTGGGGTCTTCTTCATAAATTCTTGCGGACTAGCACAACCTCTATGGAAAGCAATATGGAGATACCTCAAAGAGCTAAAAGGAGAACTACCATTTGATCCAGCAACCCCATTACTGGGCATCTACCCAAAGGGGAAAAAGACATTGTATAAAAAAGACATCTGCACTTGAATGTTAATAGCAGCACAATTCACAATTGCAAAGATGTGGAAACAACCCAAATGCCCATCAATAGATGAGTGCATTAGTAAAATGTGGCATATGTATACCATGGAGTTCTACTCAGCCACAAAAAAAACAATGGTGATCTAGCACCTCTAGTATTATCCAGGATAGAGCTGGAGCCCATTCTACTAAGTGAAGTAACACCAGAATGGAAAAACAAGCACCACATGTACTCACTATCAAATTGGTATTAATTGATCAACACTTATGTGCATGTATGGAAATAACATTCATCAGGTGTCAGGCAGGTGGAAGGGGAGAGGGGGCGATGGCTATATACACACCAAATGGGTGCAGTGTGCACCATCTGGGGGATGGACACCCTTGAAGCTCTGACTTGGGTGGGACAAAGGCAATATATGTAACCTAAACATTTGTAGCCCCATGATACTCTGAAATTTAAAAATAAATAAATAAATGTGTTATTAGGTATCCTTGAGACAATCATCTCGTTTTTAAATTCTAATTCTTGACTGGACAGGTAGATGGATGGATGGACAGATGGACGGTTGGAGGAAAGGAGGAAGGAAAGGGCACAGAGCCCTGCCCTGTGTTTACCTCCCAGGATCAGTGTTTGTTTTGTTCTCACGGGACTCAAGGGCAACAGTGAAAAATCTTTGGGAATAATCAGAGGATGAAAGAGGAAAGGTCATTAAACAAGACCCATCATCACTTCTAGTCCATTCTATCATATATATTTTTCAGTATATAGAGGCCTGCTTCGTTGTATTGTGGTTTGCTTTGTTGTGCTACACAGATAAACAAAAAAAATTTTTCGTGAAAAATCGAAGGTTTCTGGCAGCCCGGTGTCAGACAAGTCTCTTGGCACAATTTTCCCAATAGTCTGTGCTCACTGCATGTCTCTGTGTCACATTTTAGTAATTCTCACAATAATTCAAACTTTTCCTTATTCTATCTGTTCTGGTGAGCTATGAGCAGTGATCTTTGGTGTTACTATTGTAATTGTTTTAGGGCACTACACACCGAGCCCATAAAAATCAGATGGTGAAGTTAATTAATATTGTGTGAGTTCTGACTGCCCCAGCCACTGGCCATTCCCAGTCTCATGCCCTCTCCTCAGAGCTCCTTATTTCCTGACACAACAGTATTGAAATTGGTTTAATTAATGACCCTACAATGGCCTCTAAGTGTTCCAGTGAAAGGAAAAGTCACAGGTCTCTCACTTTAAATCAAAAGCTAGAAATGATTAAGCTTAGTGAGAAAGGCATGTCAAAAGCCAAGTTAGGCTGAAAGCTTGGTCTCTAGTGCCCATTAGCCGCACTGTGAATGCAAAGACTAGTTCTTGAAGGAAATTAAAAGTGCTGCTCCAGTGAACACAGGAATAATAAGAAAGTGAAATGGCCTTAGTGCCCATAGGGAGAAAGTTTTAGTGGTCTGAACAGAAGACCAAACCAGCCACACCCTTCCCGTAAGCCCAAGCCTAATCCAGAGCAAGGCCCCAACTCTCCTCAATTCTATGAAGCTGAGGGGTAAGGAAGCTGCAGAAGGGAAGCTGGAAGCTAGCAGAGGTTGGTTCATGAGGTTTAAGGAAAGAAGCCGTCTCATTACATAAAAATATAAGATGAAGTAGCAAGTGCTAATGTAGAAGCTGCAGCAAGTTATCCAGAAGATCTAGCCAAGATAATTGATGGCTACACTAAACAACAGATTTTTAATGTAGAAGGAACAGCCTCCTATTGAAAGAAGATGCCATCTAGGACTTTCTTAGCAAGGAAACAGAAGTCAATGCCTGGCTTCAAAACTTCAAAGGACAAGCTGAGTCTCTTCTTAGGGGATGATATATCTGGTGACTTCCAGTTGAAGCCAATGCTCATTTACCATACTGAAAATCCTAGGGCCTTTAAGAATTATGTGAAATCTACTCTGCCTGTGCCCTGAAAATGGAACAATGAAGCCTGGATGACAGCACATCTGCTTACAGCATGGTTTACTGAATATTTTAAGCACACCGTTGAGACCTATTGCTCAGAAAAAAAGATTCTTTCCAAATATTACTATTCATTGACAATGCACCTGATCACCCAAGAGCTCTGATGGAGATGTACAAGGAAATTAATGTTGTTTTTGTGGCTGGTAACACAGCATCCATTCTGCAGCCCATGGATCAAGGAGTAATTTTGACTTTCAGGTCTTATTATTTAAGTAATACATTTCTTAAGGTTATAGCTGCATAGATAGTGATTCCTCTGATGGACTGGGGCAAAGTAGATTGAAAACTTCGAAAGGATCATTATTCAAACTACCTTTAAGGATATTTGTGACTTATGGGAGATCAAAATATCAACATTAGCAGGAGTTTGGAAGAATTGATTCCAACTCTCATGGATGACTTAGAGGGGTTCAAGACTTCAGTGGAGGAAGGAACTGCAGATGTGGTAGAAATAGCAAGAGAACTAGAATTAGAAGTGGAACCTGAAGATGTGACTGAATTATTGTAATCTCATGATAAAAATTGCTTCTGTAGGTAAGCAAAGAAATTGGTTTTTTGAGGTGGAATCTATTCCTGGTGAAGATGCTATGAACATTTTTGAAATGACAACCAAGGGTTTAAAATATTATATAAACATAGTCAATAAAGCAGCCGCAGGGTTTGAGAGGATTGACTTCAATTCTGAAAGAAGTTCTACTGTGAGTAAACTGCTATCAAACAGCATTGCTTGCTACACAGAAATCTTTTGTGAAAGGAAGAGTCAATCAATGCAGCAAATTCCATTGTTGTCTTATTTTAAGAAATGCCACGCACCACCCCCCAACCCAGCACCCACCTCCCTGATGAATCAGCAACCATCAACATCAAGGAAGACCCTCCACCCACAAAAAGATTACAACTTGCTGAAGGCTCAGATGATTGCTGAAAGCAATAATGTATTTTTAAATTAAGATACATACTTTTTTTTAGACATAATGCTATTGCACACTTAATAGACTACAGTCTAGTGTAAACATAACTTTTGCATGCACTGAGAAACCAAAAAATTCAAGCGACTTGCTTTATCATGATGTTTGCTTTGCTGTGATGGTCTGGAACTGAACCTGGAATATCTCTGAGATGTGCCTGTAATTGAATTTCAGACAGCCCAATGTGCTGCCAAATACCTCAATTTCTTTTCTTTTTTTTGAGACAGAATCTCTCACTCTGTTGCCCCAGCTAGAGTGCAGTGGCTTCAGCCTAGCTCACAACAACCTCAAACTCCTGGACTCAAGCAATTCTCCTGCCTCAGCCTCTCGAGTAGATGGGACTACAGGCATGCACCACCATGCCCTGCTAATTTTTTCTATATATTTTTAGTTGTCTAGCTAATTTCTTTCTATTTTTAGTAGAGACAGTGTCTCACTTTTGCTCAGGCTGGTCTCGAACTCCTGAGCTCAAATGATCCTCCACCTGGGCCTCCCAGAATGCTGGGATTACAGGAGTGAGCCACTGTGCCCGGCCAATACCCCCATTTCTAATGCCATATCTCGCCCTTATCAGATTCATGAATAAGCAGGAAGCCCCACCCCAGTGCCTGATTCAAGGAGACTCTCAGATACAGGTGTTTTACTTGTTTATGATTTCAACACCGTGTCACTAAGGTTCAGGGTGGGTGAGGAAGTCTGCCCTTCTTTTATACAGTGAGAGATGGGAGCATGGGAAAGGGAAAATGGGGTCTCCAACCAGTTTAGAAGAAAATACAAACGGAAGTTGAGGATCTGGTCAATTCCATAAAAGTCTGCATTTGCACCTCTAGGAAAGTCTTAGAAGTCAAAAAAAACCCTTTATTTTGTAAAAATAGATGTGGCTTGTAGGATAGTTTGCTCCACCCCCAACCCCTCTTTAAGTCCTTTGGAAAGGTAAATAAGCCTGGATGATCTACATGCCAGTCCATTGTACCTTTTGTATGCATGACTCATGTTGACATCAAGCTTCATATTATCAAAATCAACAGTAAATATCCCCAGGGTCCCCTCTGTGGTTTCAGGGGCTCTATGTGCCCCTTGTCAGAGTAGGGGGTGCAATGCGTGGGAGAGTCGCTGGCTCCTCTGGACCTCCTTGCAGCTGGTGCAGGCCCCTTCCCTCATCCCATGGCCAGCTGCCCTCTCCAAGGTGCTCAGAATCACAGGTAAGGCAGTGGAGGAGGCAGTGGCGCCCCCACCTGTCTCTAGCCGAAGACCAGTCTGCCCTCCTTCCCTGCCCCGGAGGCCGCGAGGACTGTGGGACACAGAAATCCCCCATTCCCACAAAAGCCAGGTGGGAGGCCCCAGATATTCTTTCTAGTTCTAAGCCCTCAGACCTGTCGTGGCTCTTTTGCCTCACCGCCACTAGATGGCAGCACAGCATCGTTTTATTTCCATTCCATGGGCCCTAAGTAATCGAGCCTGTTCTTTTACTTTTCTTAAAAAAAAAAAATTAAGATGTTTTTCTAATTTTCTGATTATTGAAGGGCATTTAGAAAACACAGAAAGTCAGAAAAAAATCATAAAAAATATTCAAGATAGTTATAAAATTAGTAAAGTGTTCAGGTTTTTAAAAAATCATTTAGAGGAGATCAGTATGGGAATAGTCTACATTCGTTGTGCACCATAGTCTCCAGAACAAGGTCTAGGGTCATCTGTGCACCTGAAGAGGGGTCTCTTGTGATGGAAAGGTACCCCTCGAGCACCTAGGGAAGGTGACCTGCCATCTGAGTTAACCATGTAGTCCTTGCCCTAGATACAAAGTCAGGTTTTTACCAAATGCTTAGGCACAGCTGCAGACAATAATAACTAATTGCTGAATTGCAGGATACGATGGAAGAAGCTGTAGGAGGTCGGGAAGGGGAAGGACAGGGAGAGCTAGAGGAGTTGGAACTTGAGTTGTCAGAAAAAGGCCGTGGGGTACCAGGGGACTGGCAGAGCCTCAGGGCCAGGGTGGAAATGATGGCCAGGCCAGGCTACTGATGCAGCTTCTGTCTAGGACAGTGGGCGGAAGCCCCGCACAGGGTAAGTCTGTCTTGATGGCATAGGCCCTGGAAGCCATCACAGGTCCAAGACCAAGCCCTGGCCAGCAGCCAGGAGATGTTCTCTTCTAGGAACCTGAGAAACCAGAGGCTCCTTTCTGAGCTGTGCTCAAGGTCAGAATTCAAGGCAATACAAAACAAGGTAGCAAACAGATTTTTTGAACAGTCTCAGGTTTCCTCCAGGGTCTGGGGGGGGCTCCTGTGTCCCTGCTGAGGGGTTTGTTTATCGTCCAGGCCAGCAGTGGAAGAGGGCAGGAGAAAAGGCTCATTCTCAATATTCAATAAACTTCCAGTTTTTGAGGCACTGTTTCCATCACATGAGCCTTGTCCTTGGCATGAGCTTTGTTTTCCAGCCTTTGTCCCCCTGGAGGGTGGTTAATAAATGCCACTTGGTCACAGCTCTCTCTCCTGGCTGCACCTTGGGCTTCTCCACCAGTGAGTGTTATATGTAAGCAGGTCCCTATTTTTAAATATGTGTTATTTGTGTAACTACAGGATAGACCAAGGCGACATGCCTTTTCATTCGGAGAGTGGAGAGAATGTGTCAGAAGAAGCAATGCTTTGGAGTTAGAGACAAGAACAAAGAAGGCAGACCTTGTTCCAAAGAATATGTTCCAAATTAAGCAAACGCTGTGCAGTGACATTTATTGATTGAAAAAGACCAGGTCTGAGTCCCCTTAAAAAAATATGAACATTAAAGTATAGGGCATTTACTTTTGCATAAAGGAAGCCTTCAGTTTCAACTGTCAGAATATTGGATGCCTATCTCCCAAATCTGTATAAAGTAATAAAGATTTAATGCCATTTTTGAAGCAGTGGTAGTACCACATAAAGTCATAGAAGTGGTAGAGTCGAGTCAGATCCTGGTGCTGCCTCACACTCGCTAGCTGAGGGACTATAGCAAGTCACATGACCTTTCAGAGCCTCAGTTTCCTCTTCTGCATAAAAGAGATGTTAATATCTGTCCACAGGATTGTCGTGAGAATTAAAGTAAATGTCAGCTTCCTGAATTACCTGAATGTGCCTGATGAGGAAGCAGTCGTAGAGTCATAATGTTAAAACTGAAAGACCCCTTAAAAGAGCATTTATCTAATTTCCTTCCTGACCCAGGACAGTAAGACCAGAGAGGTTAAGTGTAGTCACCCAGTAGGACCACGACCAAGACTCAGCCGTAACTTGGGGTCCAGGACTTTCCCTGCTCACACACAGCAAGTGCCACGCACAGCTGTGGCGGTGTTGAGCTGTTCAACTGCATAATCCACCCACAGAGCAGGTTTTTTTCTTCCACCCAAGTGGATCAGCAAATTTAATTCTTCATGTAAATTGCTCCCTTTCTGCTTCACTTCAGCTGAAGGGGGGGGGGTGACGTGGACAGCTGTTCCAACAGGACTTTCCGAGAGGGCCAGATGCACGTTTCAGGAGCAGTGAGCAGGCACTGCCAAAACAGTCACAGGGTCTAGAAACTGCAAAGCTGTGGCTTCCACATGTGCAAGACACCTCCAGCTAGTTTAGGATGCTGCCCTTTCTAGAGGGGAAAAATGAAGAGGAAAAGAGAAAGTAGGAGAAGGAGACAAATAATCATGTTTTCATAGTAATAGAAATTTAAAACACTGTTAGTTTAGGAAAATTAAGTGTGGCTAATAGAAAAATACTATGAAAATACAACGGGTTGCTTCTCACGTGAACATGTGATGACCACAAGTAAGAAACGTATACACATGTAGGGCTTTGCACATTTAAACCCCTTGAGCTTGCTGGTTTTCTGTCTGGCAAGGATCTGTGACGGTGGGTTTGTATGCTGCTCAGCTGAAAGTGAAAAAGATGGATGAAGTGGCTTTGTACGATTGAGGACTGAAGTATATCAGCTGGTCTAAATGCCGAACCCTGCAGCCATAACACAGATACATCGTTGTACCTTCCGCCCAATCTATGGGGTTATTTAACGACATTTCAGCCCTTTATTTCCCCTGGGTGATTTTTTTTTTAAAGTCCTTTGTCAATTTTTATTGTCAGAGGCCTCAGTATAGCTTTTCTTAGGGGGAAGAGGGAAATGTGGAGGTTGGTAAATTTGGGGACAGGGGAGCTATTCTTCTCCTTAGCCTATTTTAAATGGAGTTTATGTCTCCATGTCAGTGTATTTTTGCAAAATGAGTTTCAGAGAAAAATGTACACAGCCAGTTTTCTCTCTTGTGCACAGACCTGAGGATGGCAGGTGAACTGATCATGAGGCTTGCCCAGGGTAGCAAGTGTTGTGACTTTATTTCATCAAGTCTGAGACTGCGACCCTGAACCAGGGAATTAAGAAAAGCATCATAGTGCAGTTTGCTTAATGAGAGTTTGGGGTTTTGTGTGTGCACATATTGCTTGTTGCATTTGGAGAGTTGGGATGGGAAAGTATAGTGACCCTGGATCATTCATTTTATGCAAGGCCATTGGAAAATGTTTATATGCCTCATTTGCAAATTAAAGGATTCAGTATGACTCCATAGTCTTCTGTTGTTTGTATTATTAGTTTAAGTACCTTTATAAGAGAAAAATAGCCCAATGGACATGAACTATTTGATTCACCACAAACTCATTTCCCTTTTTTGTTCATTTACGTACATATAGTTGTACATATTCTGCCATTCGTGTGTGTGCTGTTTCGCAGCCTTTTGTAGAGTTGGCGCCTCAGTGGGTTGACCATGTGTGCACGCTCATCAACTTTAAGTAGCTATGTGATATTTTATTCTATTGACACTCCACCTTTTGCTTAGCCATTCCCCTGTTGTTTCCAGTTTTTCACTTTTAAAGATTGTGCTCCTGACTGCCTGTTGTGGAAATTTGGTTTTTTTTTTCCCTCTGGACCCTATGCTCATAGAAAGTTGCTTTTTCCATAGGGAGCCGTCCCGGGCTGGGGGGTGCCACAATGGGGAGCCAGGGCATTTCTGCCGGTCAGCAGAGAAGGGGGAGGCCAGTGTGACCTTCCCAGCCCGAGTTTGAATGGTCCTATGGAAAACTCCAGCGTGCAGTTCACTGCTGATTCAGTCACAGGCCTTCAGGGCCAGGCGGCCTGTGCCAGTCTCCTGTCCCCTGCCGAGCTCCAAGCATGTTGAGCTTTTATTATTACAGAGAAGAAGGAAACTCGCTCCCTGTCGTGGCAGAGCGAAGCCTGGTTCTGATGCAAAGGGGGCTGCTGTCAGACGGAGACGCTAGGTACTGCCCGCACTCTTTCTCTCCCTCTCTGTCTTGCTCTGTGCCTTGGTATGTTCGGACTGTGGGGATGCCCTCTGCTGAAATGTTGAAACCGTGAATGAATCATCCCAAAAATATTTAGACAAAGCAGCTACGAAAACCAGAGCTCTAGTTCCGAATGAAACAGCCCTGGGGAGAGGAGAGCCTGGTGGTGTGTTTACTTTCATGCTGACGAATGTCTGCAAGCACACAGAGCTACTGGGAACCTTATTCGTGGAGATGCTTTAGGAAATAAATAGGAGTGGGTTTGCATGCTTATATTCCCTTCCAAATATAGAAAGGCATAATTCACGTTTCGAGCAGCCCAGGGGATCTGTAAGAGGATAAAACCTATATTTATCCACTCCAATGGTGGGGAAAATTATACGTGCACCCAGAGTGGATTGTTTAAATCCATCGTACACTTTCTAAGGTTTGTCACTTCATCGTAAAGCATGCAGAATGTTTTTGTCCTGTGCTGTTTCCTGGGATGAGTTGCTATAGGCTCTTTAAGGAGGCCTTTTCATGTAAATAACTGTCAGAGCTTGGTTGTACTTTTTTGACTCTTGGCTTTGTTGTAGTGAAAATCACTGAGCTGGCCCCACACTGTGAAATCTGAGATTGCAAGAAATGGCTCTGCCTGAGAAATTAGGATAATCTGCTTCCTCCCAGATAGTCGATGCTGGCATTCTCTGTGTTGCCAGTGAGGTTTGTGCTGAGCTGAATACATCTGGGAAATGAAGATAATGGTCCTTGGCCACCTTGGTGAGGAAGTGTAACACGCAGAAACAGTGAGGATGGGTAGGCAGCACCATATTCAGCCTGCTCTGTTAATTAACTTCCTGCTGCATTTCAGTGCACACTTCAGTGCACTTAATAAGTCGTTCTGCGAGGATATCATAGTTTGTCGTGACCTTGTTTGTCTGGCACTAACTACGGTGATGTAGTAGCCAGATTTTTTTTTTTTTTAATCAGCGATTAATTGTGGAACACACAAGCTTTTAAGAGGATTTAGAACTTTCAATTCACCAGGCTGATTTGCCACGGACTTTGCACTTGATGGCAAGTCCCCAAACAAGAGTCCTGTGTTTCTTCTCAGCAGGGTAATCTTGGCGAAAGTCTTCCAAATGTCAAAAGGGCCAAAACAAAGCTAGGTATATCAGCAGAGGATTAGCAAAGGTAGAAAAGAAAAGCAGGGTTGGATAGAATAGGAAGTGATAGAATCTGGCTTAAAAAATACCCTGGCCAGTTTTAGTTGCTTTGTCTTTCTCTGCCTCTTGTCTGTAGTTTACGGAATCAACAGGATAATGGCTGTGGATTCATTTTTGCCTGTGAAAGTATTCATGACCCTGGTTCATGGTGACTTAAGAAATAATCTGAAATGGTTCCTCCACCGTTTGTACCGTTCATCAGCTTCGGGAGAAAGACTTGTGTCCGTTGATCTGGACTTGAAACAACCTCAGCGGGCTTTTATTTCTGCTCCTAAACCCCTGTCGGGGGTCTGTGTGACAGCAGTTCTCGTATATTCCAGCATCTTCTGCAGAAAGGCCATAGGAACCTGCAGCAACAAGAACAGCCACTTTTAGAAAGTCTTGTCTTTGGGGTTGGTTTTCAGCAGGAGAAGTTTCTAATCTAGATCTTCAAAAGCTTCTTGTTTCCCTCCTTATGCCCCTGCCTGGTGCCCACCCTTGGGAGAACCTGCCGGGCTGAGCTGTGGACTGTTGCCTTCTTTCTGCAGTTGGCTAATTAATTAACACAGTCTCCCTGGAGCCCTTAAGGCCTTTTCTTCTGTCCAATAGCAGTTGTTTATCTGGTGATCTGTTTGGCTCCAGCAGCTGATTTCCAAACAGACGGTAACTCTTTCCTGTCTGCTAAGACTGGGGTCACAAAGCATCCCTCCTCTAGCTGTGACAGTGTGTTACTGCTCACACAGGCTGCCCTGGGAACTCCAAATGTTTTGTTACAAACAAAGGAGACTCTAAGGAAGACAGGCCTGCAGTGACATTTCCTGGAAGCATTTTGGTGGTTAATTTCAGTTTAATGTTCAGCCCAGCTGTCACTACTAGGAGACCTTGCAGGTTTCACAGAGAGTCATAAATCTTACCCATGACCCTAAATACACCCGCATTTCTGCCGAGGGGCACCTTCCAGAAGGCAGTGCTTCCTGAGGCATGCCCGGCTCCACCTCTTGGCCCAGAGCCAAGGGGCCAAAGGACCACGCCCACGTGGAGAGGCGTTTGATGCAATAGACTAGGGGGGGGGTGTCCCTGCCCTGCATGGGCATGTGAATAGCCACCAGGCAGGAACGTGGAGCCAGCATCTCTGCTCCCAGGGGCTCTGGAAATAGCTGAGGGTCTTAAAATGAGATCAGAGACAGCAATCAAAGGTCTGAGCTAGGGGTCCTCAAACTTTTTAAACAGGGGGCCAGTTCACTGTCCCTCAGACCACTGGAGGGCCGTTGGAGAGTGCGGCGCACATTCCATACATGCGCACTGTGAGCCCTGGATGGGACGAGTCGGCTGCTAAGCAGGACAGGCAGCGGCCCGGTGGCAGAAACACCCCCGCGGGTCGGATAAATGTCAGCCCGCAGGCCGTAGTTTGAGGATCCCGCTGAGCCAACAAGCCCATGCAGTGCAGCAGGCAGACAGCCTCTTGCCATGGCCCTCCAACTTCAGAGGGTCTGAGCATGTCCAGGAAGATGCCCAGGATGGCCCAAGACTCTCATTCTCTAGGGCTGGGGCAAGGCCTGGGAATCTGAATTTCAACGGAGGTGAGCAACCGTGGAATAGGAGACTTGGTGTTAGGTCTTTCTAGTGATGTGATTTTAGACAAGCTGATTGTCTCTGTGAAATGGGGTTAATGATTCACAGAATTATTTTAACAATTAAATGGGATAGTGTATGCAAAGCAGTAAGTGATCCAAAATGGTATTTATTATAACCGTATTTATTATTGTTGTTATTGGCACACAGAAGAGTAAGAAATTTAAAAGGCTAAGGAGAAGGGTAAAGCCACAGAAAAATGGGGTGTGTATGGAGCCAAAAAGTGAATTCAGTAATCTTCAAAATAGGCCAGATCTTGAAATCTATTTACAGTGACTTTTAACTATTAAATGGTAAATTTTAGTTTAACGTTTTAAATAATTAACTTATTTGCATATAATAAAAAAGATACACAGTCAAAATCCTTCCTCCTACTCTTGCCTACTGTGTTCCCCATTACACAGGTAACCAGCCTTAATGATATACAAGAATAACATCAGTAATAACCATGACATTTATTTACCACTTACTACAGGCCACACACTGTTCTAAGTGCTGCACGAATGTAAACTTGTTTAGAAGCTCTGAGGTAGATGCTGTCATTTTGTCCTTTTTACAAATGAGAACACTGAAAGCACAGAGAGGTTAAGTAACTTGTCCATGATCACACAGCTATGCATTGGAGCAGGGATTCAAACCCAGGCAGTCCAGCCCCAGAATCCATGGATTTATCGACTATACCATCCTTCAAGTGTCACTTTATGCAAATGTGAGCAAATCTAAAAACATTTCATTTTCTTCTCGGTTTTCCTCAAAAAGCAGCCTACTGTTCCCGTTGTTTTGCACATTTGTTTTGTTCCATACTTAACACTGCTTACTGGAGACCATCCCACCTTGGAGCACAGAGAGCTTCCTCATTCTTGTTCACAGTGCTGTGTGATTTTGATTAGAGATCCTCCCTTTGTGGTCCAGCCAGGGAGTGGAGACTGAGCTGGCACTTTATACCTGGCTAAAGGCGAGAGACTAATTGAATAAACCTATGTGTGCGGACGGCTCTTTCCATTGAGGTGTGCTATTAAGGTTTGACATTGGAAACGAGAGAGTCGCGGGAAATAAGGGAAGGAAGCATGTCCGTCCAGCAGTGTTTTCCAGTAGTATTAGATGTCCCACCCACACAAAAGAAACACTCAGGTGACACCACTGTCCTGTGTTCCTGCAGAATCAGCAGCTGGGGGCTGCCCTGGATTAGTTCTCAGAAATCAGTTTCCTTCCTACCCGTGGTCTTTGAGCCCAAGTCTCTAGCTCGTTAACGTCTCTGCGGCAGCCTTGCAACAAGAATTGGCAAAGTCGCAGGGCAGGCACCCGTGTGCCCTTCCCTCACCCGCCTCGGCCACGCCCTGCCGCTCCGCGGGCTGGAGGCGGCTCTGTCGAGGCAGGCCTGCACCTGGGTAAGCCGCGGGCTGTCCTGGCCTTTGCCTGTGAGATTCCTTCAGCATGAAACGCTCTTCGCTCATTCACAAAACATTACCGAGCACCGTGTGCCAGGCACTGTTCCAGAAGCTGGAGGAACAGCAGTGAACTAGTCCAGGTCCTGCCTTCATGGAGTCTGCGCTCTAGTAGGAGATGACGATAGCTCTGTAGTTAAAACAGGGACGGGACACAGAGGATGACTGTTTGGCGGGGGTGGAGGCAGAGGGCGGAGGGGGCAGCAGAGATCGGAGTGAAGTGAAGGACGGGGCTTGGGACTCTTGGAGCTGTGAGCCCAGGCAGAGGGAAGGGCAGGAGCAAAGGCACTGAGGCAGGCACAAGCTGGGCAGGTTTTCTAAAGTGGAATAAGGCAGGGAAAGAAAGAGTGGGAAGAGATGAGGGTTGTCACTCACGTAGGCCGTGTGGGCTGTAGGCAGGACCCTGGAGTTCCTTCTCCATACATGGGGAAACCACTGGACAGCTCTGAGCAGAGAGCTAATGTGATTGGGCTTTATTTTTTTTTTTTTATTATTTTGGCATATTATGGGGGTACAGATTTTAAGGTTTCAATAAATGCCCATTTCCCCCTCTCCCCCCAAAAGTCTGAGTCTCCATCATGACCATCCCCCAGATGGTGCACATCTCACTCATTATGTATGTATATACCCGCCCTGGGCTTATTGTTTTTATTCATTTAAAAGCTCACTTTGAAGAGAGGCCAGCTAGGAGGTAGATGTCAGGTCAGGAGATGGTGTGGCTTAGGCCTTGCCCCAGTGAGCTGCTCAGTGAACTGGAATTGTCGTGTGCAGAGACAGGGGACCCTTGCACAACGCCAGCTCAGCAGAGTGTGAGCCTGCCCTGGCTTTCCTGAGTCCCACACCCTGTGAGCCTCTGTGAGCTGTCAGAGCAGGGCAGCACCACCCCAGGGACAGGGGCAGACAGCCAGCAGGGGAGATCCTGACGGATCTCCAGGAACCCTAGAACAAAGTTCCATAGGGAGCCCTGCAAGGGTTTTAAGTGGTGATGTTGGATCTGATTTATATTTTTAAAGGAAGACTGAGGCTACGGGAATCTTGGGCTCAACCGTGCTCTGCTCCGCTCTTCCATTCCCACATTTCTCTTATCCGTTGGCTTGGTTCTGCCTCCACTTTGCCAATCCGTCATCTTGGCTCCTCAGGCCACTCAGTGAAACGTGGCCACCAACAACTGTCATTTTAGCCACCTTGACAGAGACTGACCCCTTTTCTCAATTGCAGTTCTCAAATTCCCAGGGAAGAGGCCTGATTGGCCTGGCCTGGTGGTCAGATGCCCCTGGACCAATCAGTAATGGCCACAGGGTCAGGGGGCCGGATGGGAAATCACTTTCTCCTAACATGGTGGCTCTCACCTCTCATCGTAGGCTCCAAGGGACAGTGGGGGTGAAAGGGGGACGATCCCAGGAGAAAGAAGGTGCCCCAAACATCACAGCTCTTAGGGCTCAGACTAAGCTCTTGGACTCTCATTCTTGCAGGATGTATCTATATGCAGTGGACTTTAGTTCCCCTCCTTCCTGTTATTCCGGTGCTTTCTCTCGACTATCATTTCCACCTTTTATTTGTCTCCGGTTTCATGCTTTAAGCTGATCATCAGGGTTCGCTTCCTCAAAATTAAGCTGTGGATGGAGTTTCCCCGAGGCCAGCTCTTCTTAGGAGGATGGATTCAACGAGATTGAGTTGATAATCTCTCTCCAATGCACATCTGTGGTCTGGGAAGCCCTGGGTTTAACAAAAAGCTATTTTGGTTAGAAGGAAAAATTAATATTGACTGACTCAAATACAGAAAGAGGAAGCAGATATTAAGCTTATTTTGAAAACCGAGAGTTCAGTTTAGGGGCAGGCTAGGTAAGCTATTTTGGTTAAAAGGAAAAATGAATATTGACTGACTCAAATCCAGAAGGAGGCAGCAGATATTAAAAGTTCATTTTGAAAAATAAGAGTTCAATTTAGGGGCAGGCTGGGTACTGCCCTTTTGAGATATTTGCCAGGGAAGAATCGGATTTCATATTCGATTTTAAGGTACTTTTCATAACCATGGACAGTGTTTTCTTTAAAATGTGTCTTTCTTCCCCTATTGTGTTCTTTTTTTAAAAAAAACCAGTAATTTTCCAAATTCTATTCTGATAGAAGCAGAGTTCTTTTATTTTTCACGTAACTTATATCTAACCCTGTTTGTCTTAAAAAACATGCTTGCTGGTTTTGTTTTGCTCATCACTGAGGATGAGTTAATCGCAGTTTAAAAAAAAAACCACACAGCTTGGTTATTACTTGGAGGTTGTCATAGAGATCTGTATTGCAGAAGATAAAAGTAGAATTTTATCCCTTAAAGGGTTTTGTTGCATAAACTGTGACCTCCAGCAGGCCAGGCTTCATGCTACTCTTAGGGTATTTGAATGACCTTAAATTAGCTACAGGACCCAGGAATCTTGCTGTGAATTACAATTGATATGTTAAAAATCCTACTGTACCTATTCAGTTTTCTCTCCTCGTATCCCATCCTGGTATTTTCTGAAGGGTTGGGGAGAAGGCCGACAAAGTTCATCCTGAAGCTGCTTTTGTTGAGGGGTTAATGGGGTCAGGAGACCCAGTTTAAGAAAGGTCACAGATTATACTCCAATTTCCCCCCAAATAACCTGGAAGGCATGAGTAAGTCCTGTCCTGAATTTTAATATCAAAGACAATGTTAGTTCTTTGAACAAACAGTATTATAGTAGAGAAAGCACACGCTGTGGGGCTGGATCACTAGGAATCACATCCCAGCTCTGAACTTGAACTGCCTTATCTGTACAAAATCAGCATAGCTGTGAGAACAGGCAGAGATTTTATAAAGCTCCTGGCCGGTAGGTGGCAGGTACTAATAAGGAACAGTGGCATAAGTACACTGGATTTATCTTGGATTTATCTCAGAGC
The DNA here is from genome assembly GCF_040939455.1 of Microcebus murinus. Classification (NCBI taxonomy): domain Eukaryota; kingdom Metazoa; phylum Chordata; class Mammalia; order Primates; family Cheirogaleidae; genus Microcebus; species Microcebus murinus. Next base: position 15,327,011 of record NC_134117.1, on the reverse strand, counting down.
ACTTTCACACCTCTTATCCCACTGGATCATGATGGTGATAACTTGCTTGGCCTGTTTTTACAATACCAGTGAGAAAGCTGGGACTGTAAGAGGTTAGCGTTTGGCTTTCCCAACACACCTTCCTTTTTCCTGAGCCAGCTGCCAACCCAGCCTGGGTGGGTGGCACATTCAGTTGATTTCTGTGGGGCAGGATGGATCGCTAAGTAAACTTCCCCTGGAGGGTCACCTGGGCCCTGCCCTGTCAGTCCTGGGGCCAGGAACGTGGATGCCTTCTCTGGAGGCAGGTGACCTGCCGCAGTTTGGGTTCATGCAGAAACTCATAACATGCTATTTCCATCTGGAGGTCACCATTGCCTAGTGAGCAAGAGGCCACCTCTGAGGTCCAGCCAGCTGTATTTGGACCTGCTGTGCCCGGTCACAGCCCTGAGCCCATTACCTGCCCGGAGCCTCCATGACTCCGCCTTAAAGGGGGCTATGATGACATCTGCCTCCCTCTTTGAGTTGCTGTCAGGATTCAATGAGAAAACAGGCCCATATAAGCACTGACAAATGTTAATTGTTATTATTGCCTATAAAAGGGGCATGATCATTGCCCCTCTACCCATTGCCGCCCAGCCAGGTTCATTTGCCTGCTACCCAGGAGGAAGCCAGTACGCTCAGACAGCAAGGCTTATGGCAGAGAAAGAGAGTTTATTTCACATAGTGCTAAGTGGGGAGATGGGAGAAATTTCTCAAATCCGCCTCCCTGAGAATTTGGGAGACAGGGTTTTTAAAGACAGTTTGGTGTAGACAATTGAGTCTGCTGATTGGCTGTTTTGGGGCAGAACCACAGTTGGGTGGGGGTCACAAAACCAGTTGAGTCAGTTCCTCGGTGTAGTCCAAGGGTCTGGGTGGTGTGGTCTAAGGGGCTGAGTGGAATGCGGGGCCTGGAAGGTATCTCGGAAAGTACCCCTAGGTTTCAAAAAGGTGATGTTATCTATGGAGCTAAGCTCTAAAGCTAAGAATCTGTATGACCACCAGCTGTATGGCTCCAGAGTGGCAACTATAGAGAAGCAAACGGGGACAGTGGCCAATCATTGTCATTATCTTGGCTTGTGCCTTGTTTTTAGCTAAGCCCTTATCACAGTTCTCGCCTTGTACTCTTTTATCTATCCATCTATCTATCTATCTATTTATTTATTTTTGAGACAGAGACTCCCTCTGTTCCCCGGGCTAGAGTGCCCGTGTCATCCTAGCTCACAGCAACCTCAAAATCCTGGGCTCGGGTGATCTTCCTGCCTCAGCCTCCTGAGTAGCTGGGACTACAGGCACTCGCCACCATGCCCAGCTAATTTTTTCTACATATTTTTAGTTGGCCAATTAATTTCCTTCTATTTTTAGTAGAGACGGGCTCTCGCTCTTGCTCAGGCTGGTTTCGAACTCCTGACCTTGAGCGATCTGCCCACCTCGGCCTCCTAAAGTGCTAGGATTAAGGGCGTGAGCCACCGTGCCCCGCCTCTTTTATCAATTTATAAAGGCCGTTTCATACCTACCTCCGAGGCATCTGTTGAAGACCAAGGATCCCGTGTGTCTGTGAAAAGCTGTGCACACATGTTCTGACATGCACAGACGACGCTGTCAGTAGGGGCCATTAACAGGGCGGCAGTAAGGAACTAAATCCTACCCCTGCCTGCGTGGCGAGTCCTTGAACATCACAGAAACTCTCCCTGCTGATACTCACGTCCTCCAAGGGGGAGAAGACGTCATGGGGAGTGCCTGCTTCCACCGCCTCTCCCATCTCATTTTGTGACACTCCAAAAGCCTTTACCTCCTGCACGCAGCTGGCTACATTTTGTGGGAGTGGAAGTTGGCACTCTGCAAAGGCATGGCGGCAACTCACGGGCTTGGTGACTGTGGCAGATGGACACAGAGCTCTGGCTGACCCCAAGTCTGGCAGTCTTTCGGGCTGCCTGACAGGGCGAGGAAGTGTAAAGAAAACTTGGCACAGTGAAATGACTATCAGGTCTAAGACACGAATATGATCTCGCTCAACCCCTGCAAATATTCCAGGAGGGGTGTTATTATCTCCCTTTCACAGATGAGCAACTGAGGCATAGAGAGGTTGATTCACCCTTGGACACAAGCCCAGGCGACAGTAGCAGGCATGGCAGTCACCACTTTCGATGACTTCCAGGCTGACAGAACAAGACTCAGGAAAAGGCCCGAGAGGTCAGGTCTGAAGGTCAGTTTGGAGGAAGCCCAGGAAAGCCCCAGGTACTGTCAGGGAATGGATAAAAAGCATTCACCCTTTCCAGGTCTCCAGATGCCCTTGGTCATTTGATGCCCACCGTCACCCCCCCAAACAATGACAACCTTGGGGGCCAAGTAAGGTAACTTCCAGGAGATGGCCCTGCCAACCCCGACTCACTGTGCCTGCTCTCCCCCGACTCCATCCTCCCTTTCCAGAAGCTGATGACCCCTGCCTTCTCACCTCCTGAAGAGGAAGCCCCCGCAGGACATTTGGTCCTGGCCAGCCACTATTGCCACCACTGTTCCCAACTGGGAGAAGCCACTGGTGCTGGCAGAAGCATCTCATTTAGCCCTTCACTCCCTCGCCTCAAGCTCCGTGGAATCACCCGCCCTCTCTCTGAACTGCTCTTCAGACCACACCATCCCTCTTCTGGAATGTTCTCGTCCTTTCCATCCTGCTCACGTTTGCCGAATTTTGGCACACGCACTTAGTTCTCCCAACCATCTGCTTTCTTCCAATCCTCCAGGAGACGTTTCATTTGTGAGTCTCGTTTGCAATATCCCCTTTCTCCCCACCCCACCCTACCCCCGCTGCCCCCGAGTCCAGCTTAGCAAGAGTCCTGGCTCCTACCTGCAGACTCTCCCAGCGATAAGGAAAAGGGAGCTCTGAAATTTCACCTGCCCTGATGGATTACCTCATTGGCTGAAGAATGGCTCTGCCTAAACTGCACTGCAATTGCCTGGGCCTGTGACACTGCACTTCTTCCCCAGGTTAACACCACACAGAACACAAAGGGAGGGAGGAGCCCGGGGAAGGCAGGGGGACAGATTTGGGATATTACTCTCTCAAAAATGGCTTCATGGGGCCAGGCACAGTGGCTCACACATTATCCTAGCACTTTGGGAGGCCAAGATGGGAGGATTGCTTGACGTCAGGAGTTTGAGACCAGCTTGAGCAAGAGTGAGACCCCCATCTCTACGAAAAGTAGAAAAATTAGCTGGGCATCATGGTACTCAGCTGTAGTCCCAGCTACCGGGGAGGCTGAGTGAGGCAGGAGGATTGATTGAGCCCAGGACTTTGAGGTTGCAGTGAGGAGGCTGACGCCACTGCACTCTAACCCGGGCAACAGAGGGAGACTCTGTCTCTAAAAAAAAAAAGAAAGGCATCATGAAAGACATTTGAACTTGTAAAAGTGGAGGATAAAGTCACGTTGAAGTGGAAATCACCAGTACAGAATCTGAAGGTCAGACAGAGCTAATCTGGAATCCGGAGCAAGGTAGGAGGTGGCAAGGGGAAAGGCCCTGTCCTTTCAGAGAGTCTGAGAGACCCCAACAGAGGAGAGTCCACGGAAACTTGAGTGAGATAGCGCTGGCCCCGTGTTCGGCAGGCAATACGCTGGATTTTCACTTTCACCTGGCTGCTTTCAGCTCTGGCTGGGAGCTGCGGGAGAAGGGCAGGCAGAGCCTTCTAACCCATGCGAGGGACACAGGGCTCCTCTGCGACCCCCCCAGCAGCAGCTGGGTGGCCTGGGACACACCCCCCTGCCTCCCTGTGGACTCTGTATCTGTAAAAGGAGGGGTTAAGATTCCATTCGCTCAGTCTCATGACAAATATTTAGTGAGCACCTTATGTGCTGGGCATTGTTAGGTGTGTGGGATGCAGCGATTTTCAGAACAGATGAAAATCTCTCCCGTCCTGGAGCTCACACTGCAGTGGGCAGTGTCAAGGCAGCTTCCCACCCTCACTGGACGTGTGCTGCTCTGCCCTCTGACGGCGCCCCGTGCCCCCAGCACGGTGCCACATGCCAGGCTCGAGGCAAGCTTGACCGCCAGTCTGGAGATTGGGAGGGGCCTGATTTCTCTTTTTAATTACTCTGTTCCTTGTTTCCCCTTTAACATAGCTGTTACTAAATTATCCACATGGAAAAGCACACACACGCATTGATGAATTTTCGCTGATGGACACACGCATGTAACCAGCACCCATACCTGGAAACAAAATATGACCCACACTCGAGAAAGTCTGTATGTCCCTTCAGGTCCCTGACGCTCCCAGCACAGGGAAAACCGTCTCCAGACGTCCGATACCAGGTCTTAGTTATTGTAGCTTTATGGGTGCCCTTTCATATGCAGGCTCTTTCACCCCGTGATGTATTGTGAGAGATTCATGTTACTTCGCGTGGTTGTGGTTTGTTCATTCTCATTATTGTGTAGTATTTCATTATATGAACATTCAACAATTTATCCATTTTACTGTAAGTGGACATACTGATTATTTCCTTTTGGGGGCTATTGTTGTTAATACTGCTGTGAACACGTGTGGGTCTGTCTCTGGTGGACATGTTTTCATTTCCCAGAGAAGCTGCTCTGTCCTAAGATATGTGTACTCTCAGTTTTAGCAGATTCCACCGATTTTCCACAACAGATGTACAAAGTAGGTTCCCACCAGCAATGTGTGATCATTCCAGGTGCTGAACACTCAGTGTCTTTTACATTGTAGCCATTCCGGTGAGTGTGTCCTGGTACCTACCACATGGCAATTTTGATTAGTCTTTCTCTGGCATCTAGCAAAATTTCCCAGGGGATCCTGTTGTTCCATTTAAACACGACAATGAAACAGCCATCTGTCCACCCGGGTCTTTCCCTCGAAGACACTGCAGCTTTCTTGGCCATCCCCCTCTCACACTATTAATAGTAGCAAAGTCAAGAGTAAGTGAAGTCATTTCTGTCCACACTTCTCCCACAACCGCTGACTGGTTTTGTATTTCCCCAGTAAGAAGAAGAAAAATGTCTCCGAACAACCAGTCAAGACCGCGCGGTACCGGGTGCCCACGTATCAGTATAACATGAACTTTGAGAAGGTGGGCAAATGCATCATCATAAACAACAAGAACTTCGATAAGGTGACAGGTGGGTATGTGGGCATGGGCCACCCTTCCTGGTCCCTTCCGTTTTCTCCAATTTGTATCAGACATTGATGGGAGACAGCCCCTCCCTCCCAAAGTGGAATTCATATGTCCCGGGGAAAGGGATGCAGAGAAATTGAGAACCTTCAGCCTAAGGCCCTGCCTTCTATATTAGTTGACATGGGACTTGAAGCAAAGGGGAGCTCTTGGGCTTTGACCAGAACTGGGATTTTCCCTGAGGAGGCGCCCCTGCTGTGGGCAGGCTGAGTTGTTAGCCTCTCCTTTGCATTTGCTTCTCATTTTCATGTCAATTGCGACCTTGGATGGGTCGTACTTCACGCCTGGCCTGCAGACACCTCCCGTGGTGCCCAGCCAGGGCTTGCTCAGCTGTGGACTCTGGCTTGGTTCCCGCAGGTATGGGCGTCCGAAACGGAACAGACAAAGATGCCGAGGCCCTTTCCAAGTGCTTCCGGAGCCTGGGTTTTGACGTGGTCGTCTATAATGACTGCTCTTGTGCCATGATGAAAGATCTTCTTAAACAAGGTGAGTGCTTATGCTCCTCTGGCTTCCTCCTGCCCCTGAGGGTAGCAGGGCCCAGCAGTCTCAGGAGGACGTCTTCAAAGGACCGAGGGATTTCAGCGCGGGAAGCTTGCCTTCCTTCCTCTTGGCCGGTCCATTCCTGTCTCAGGGTGGGCAGATCTCTAAAGACACTTCAGTCTCTCCGTACAAAGATGAAATCAGCTTAAAATCCAGCAAGAGAAATAGGTTCTGTGTATACAGAATGGTCACAATTTGAAAAGGCTAATTCCTGGGAAGTAACAAGTGTATATTATCCTGTCCAGAAGGAAGCTTAAGTGTAAACGTTTCCCTGGTGGCAGATAGAGAAGAATAATCCCCGTGTACTTCATAACTACTTAATTTTTTTTTATATAGCATGTTCACAAAATTATTTCCTTAATTTTTTATGAGATTTTCAACACAACCCCCACAGCATTGGCCAACAGTATTTTATCATGCCCATCTTATAAATGTGAGGACGGAGCTTCAGGGAGGATAAAAGACATACTGAAGGCATAATGAGTAGGGGCAGCATTGAAACCCAGAGTCAGGTGTTCCAATTCCAGGACAAATGCATTTCCTGTTATATCACACTATCTCATGGATGCCACAGGGCGCTCTGGCATTTACAGCAAGTGTTTGAAGGTGATATCCTTTTAATTCATCAGACGTGGTCCCATAGGCAGTAGATAGGAATGCAGTTCAAATCACTGCTGCTTTTCTTAGCTATGCAGCTAAAAAAGAAAAAGACCATACCCTCTCTTTATTTTCTTTTAAACTAGGCATCTTTTCCTAATTTCTTCCAAGATGAATCTTTACAAGCTGACCTTTTGTACCTTAGTAGGTCACAGGGTAGAGCACACTAGAAATCAAGCGTTGGAGTCCTGAGTCTGGCCCAAGTTCTAACAGCTGGGCGATCCAGGCCAGGCAACCATATCTTCCTGAATTTTTTGCTTTCCTGAAATGCAGGTCATGATACCAGCTCCTCCTGTTGTTTGGGGAGGGAGGGAGGAAGTTTGGGAGCACGCTTTCAGAAGTGTAATAGCCTATATAGGCTTATGGGCTGGTCCCAGTTGTAGTTTCTGTTCTTGTGAATCCCACCCAAGACCAGAGCATGTCACAATCAGAGAATTCTTGTTTATTATCCTATCAAAACAGTAAAGCAGGCTGGGCACGGTGGCTCACACCCTGGGAGGCCAAGAGGATTGCTCAAGGTCAGGAGTTCAAACCAGCCTGAGCAAGAGTGAGACCCGGTCTCTACTAAAAATAGAAATTAATTGGGCAACTAAAAATATAGAAAAAATTAGCCGGGCATGGTGGCGCATGCCTGTAGTCCCAGCTACTTGGGAGGCTGAGGCAGTAAGATTGCTTGAGCTCAGGAGTTTGAGGTTGCTGTGAGCTAGGCTGATGCCATGGCACTCTAGCCTGGGCAACAGAGCGAGACTCTGACTCAAAAACAGTAAAGCAGTTATTTTTCTATGTGTGTAATCACTTCGACTGAGGACAAAATTCTCATTTTCCAACTCTGTCCTAATTCATCCGATCCTAAAATAAGCTAAGAATTCCAGCTTTCATTACCATCACCTTGTACCTCTATTATCAAAACTAATATAAAAATCTCCATGCAGATGAATGCACAGGTGTCTCAGTGACTAGAGTGGAGAGGCCACACTTGCTCTGCTTGGGACCAGGGAGGCAGCAGGGCTTTGCATTGCCCTGGGCTTGACACCTGGCTCCAAGGCTCCAGCAGGTTGTGCCACCTCTGGACAAGATTATGAAACCTCTCCAAGATTCCATTTTTTATCATTGAAATAAAGATAAATGAAACCCACCTACATTTCGGGGGTGGGACAGTTCTTATAGAGATTGAAGGTAACTTGTGCAAAGTACCTACATCAGTGTCTACACATAGTAGATGCTCAAGAAATTCTAAATCTTATTCTTCCTCCATCATTGATCATAGAGCAGAAGAAAGGATATGTTTGTTTGTTAGTTAGTTAGTTAGTATCACAGAACCTTAACTGAGTTCAAGCTAGGCCAACTGGGTACATGATTGGTGATTCCTCAGTATCCTAAATTGACAACCAACCTTGCATTTTTCTTTTCTTTTCTTTCTTTTTCTTTAATTTTGTTTTCTTAATTGTGGTAAAATACACATAAAATCTACCATAATAACCCTTTGGGTGTAGGTCAGTGGCATTAAGTACATTCACGTTGTTGTGTCATTATCACCTGTTGCTGTGTCACTATCACCTGTCTCCAGAATTCTTTTCATCTTCTATAACTGAAACTCTGTGTCTATGAAATACTAACTCCCTATTTCCTCTTCCCCCCAGCCCCTGGCAACCACCATTCTACTTTCTCTCTGTGAGCATAACTACTCAAGGTACCTCCTAAAAGCAGAATCATAAAGTATTTGTCCTTTTGTGATTGGCGTATTTCAGTTAGTATAATATTTTATTTTCTTTAACAAATACTTGCATGATGCTTATGTGGCTTGCTTTACAATATTAACTCATTTAATGGGCACTATGATCTCCACCTTAGAGACGAGGAAAGCAAGGCACAAAATGGCTAAGTAAGGTGCCCAATGTCACAGAACTGGCCAACAGCAGGGCCATGCCCTTCAACGCCCTAGTGCTCAGCATACTGTGGCAGCTTGCACGCCTGTGGCACTCGGAGCTCACTTCCTCATGTGGCAGCCCCATCCTGCTTTCAGACTGCGTGAGAATTCTCGAATTCTCCCTCCCTCTAACTTCTCCCTACTGGTCCTGACTCTCTTCAGAGGGTGGTGCAGATAAAGTCCAGTCCTTGGAGAGGAGCCTGGTCCCCGGCACCTCCCCTCCCCTCTCCCCTCTAACCATCAGTGGCAGCTGCCAGGTTACCTGTGGGCACGCTGCGTCTCAAGTCCCACAAGACTTGGGTTCTGACTCTTCACTGTTCAAATTGTTTGCTTGCAGCTTCTGAAGAGGACCATTCAAATTCAGCCTGCTTCGCCTGCATCCTGTTAAGCCATGGAGAAGAAAATCTAATTTATGGAAAAGATGGTGTGACCCCAATAAAGGATTTGACAGCCCATTTTAGGGGGGACAGATGCAAAACCCTTTTAGAAAAACCCAAACTCTTCTTCATTCAGGTAATCACTTTTCAAATCCAATGTAAATGAAAATGGGAAAAGATTACACAGCGACAGGGAAGGAGTCATTATTACAGATCTGTGTGCTCTTTCCATTGGGGTATGCAGAGGCGGATTTTGTTTTTCTGTCTGAATGGTTAGCATAGGTATTTGCATGGGATCACAAATTATGAAGGTTTAAGACTCTGCAGCACCTTTGTTTGCTTAGTCATTTGACAAAATATTCATTCGGTTATCAGTTCATCACATTGTCATCATTGAGCCCCCGGTATGTGCCAGGCACAGCTCTAGGCACTGGGGCCAGCAGTGAACAGCGCACATTTCTGTGCACAGCCCCAGGGAGTGGTCTCTGCTTTGATTGACATTTAGGCTTGCCGGGGGACTGAGCTTGACGACGGCATCCAGGCCGACTCTGGGCCCATCAACGACACGGACGCTAATCCCCGGTACAAGATCCCAGTGGAAGCCGACTTTCTCTTCGCTTACTCCACAGTTCCAGGTACCAAGTCCACTGTCTCCTAACCACACCAGCCCGTTTCACCATTGAAATGCAGACTCCGGCATGTCTCAGTTTCCTCTTGCTGCATTAATAAATTACTGTAAACACAGCAGCTTTTACCTTGCAGTTCTGGAGGTTAGAATAGCACGGTGGATTGGCAGGGCTACGTTCCTGCTGGAGGCTCCAGGGGCAAATCCATTTCCTTTGCCCAGCGTGTTCAAACCTCCTGCATTCCTTAGCTCATGGCCCTTCCCTCCACCTGCAAAGCCAGAAACCTCATGTCTGTCTGACCCTTTTTTTCTCTTCACTTCGGTCTCTTTCTGACCACAGCTGGGGAAGGACTCCTGTGATTAGACAGAGCCCGCCTCGGTTATCCAGAGCCATCGCTCCGTCTCAGTCCCATAACCCTAATCACATCAGCAAAGCCCTCTTTGCCACCTAAGGTAACATAGTCACAAGTTCCAAGGTTTGAGCATAGATATCATTGGGGACCATTGTTCTTCCCACCACAGGGACATATTCACTTTTCTTTCTGGGAAAGCTGAAGTCCCTCATCATTACAATTATTATTGGTAATTATCAGAACATAACATTTCTACAGTGCTTTACAACTTACAGTTTTTTTCATCTCTTTTTTCTCATGTCATCCTTATGATAATTATGGAGGTAGTTAGAAAATGTGTTATTGCTGTCCTGATTTTATGAGTGATTGAGCTTGGGTGAGCTTAAGTGACATGCCAAAGATCAGACAGAGAGTCAGGTACACAGTAGAGCTGTAGCTCAGCCCAGGTGTCCTTTACCCTGCAACCTGTACACAGGTACCAGAAAATGCCAGTAATGGGCAAGCCTACTAATTGTTTACCAAGCACTGTGTCTGACTGAGTCTATTCAGTGAAAATCCTTCCTTTGTTTTGGGTAAAACATCACTAAGTTAGAATTTTCCCTGCTGTTAATAGTAGGTTTGTCGAGCACTTGGTGCAAAGGTTATGATAAATAGGTTGGTGTGTTTGAAAATCCAGCTCTGACGGGATCTACAGGTGAGATTTTTGAGAATGATAACTGTACTAGTTTTAAGGATGGCATAAGATAGAAAATAATTTCATCTTCCTGCTCTTGAGAGGGGACGGGGTAATAGGGGCATGTGTCTGTGTAAACAGACCCAGTAGTAGAGTCGCAGGTGCTCCAAGCAAAGTCTGCAGGAACTAAAGGAGGAAGGTGAACTCTTCCTGGGAGGCAGGTGAGAGAGGCTATGCTAAAACTGAGCTGCTGTAACTGAGTTCGAAAAATTCAAACCGGGATCAGAGAAGGGTGCCTACCAGACAGAGTGCTGAGGGGTCAAGTAGCCAGATGCATTGGGTAAAACTCAGGCTGGGCCACAGTGTATGTTAGTCTGCTTGGGCTGCTATTGCAATGTACTCTAGACTGGGTGGCTCAAGCAACAGAAAGTTAGTTCTCTAAGTTATGGAAGCTGGGAAGTCCAAGATCAAGGTGCTGGCCCATTTGGTTTCTGGTGAGGACTCCCTTCCTGGCTTGAAGTGGTCACTTTGCTGTATCCTCACATGGCAGGGAGAGAGAGAGCAAGAGTGAATGAGCTCTCTGGTGTCTCTTACAAGGATACCAATCCTATTGAATCAGAGCCCCACCCTTGTGACTTTATTCAATTATCTCCATAAAGGCTCTGTCTCCAAACACAGTCACATTGTGGGGTGGGGCTTCAACAAATGAATTTGGGGAGGACACAGTTCAGTCCATAGCACAAGGTGTGACAGGGCATGGCAAGGGTCAAACCTGGACAGGTAGGCAAGGGGCCCTGTCTTGCTGGGCTCTGTGTGCTGTGCTAAGCAGCCCGAACTTCCCCCTTGTAAGGGGGTATAAGGGAACTGTTTTAGGTCAGGGAGTCATAGGATGGATGAGACTTATATTTTCCAGTGGTTACCTTGAAGACCCTGTAGGACAGGGCTTAGAGGATATGAGCCCGGGGTGCCTCCCTCACCAGGTATTAAATTGAATGAAATAATGTGTGACTCCCCCCCCTACACACACACAAATGAAATGCATTGTCATTCCACTAAGGCCATTGAGCTCAAGCCCTGTGCTGGTAGTTTCCAATACTATGAGCTGCAGGGGAGAATTCTAAGTACACTCAATCACTTTACACACAGATCATTTCTGTTTATTGTACATTGGTGCCATAATAATTTGATAGAGATAAGGATGGTAATGACTCAGTTCTCATCAAGCTCATCATGTAAACCAAACAAAACTTTATTTTGTCTCATACTGTCCTTTTAAACTGGGGCCATGGGAGGGAGGTGGAATCGTCTCTTGCCCCTGGATGAAAACTCCAGCAGGTTCATAGCTTTGTTCCTCGTGCTAAGATAGTAGACAATATTGTGGTCACTTTCTAAAGTCACAAACAGTTGCAATACTGTAACCTGAATGTCCAGTCTGAGATAATAACTAAAACCCCGAACCTGAGTTGGCTTTAAATTTCTCCCAATTCCAGATCAGAACTGCTACAGGACTAAGGTGCTAAGGGGGCCTTCAGCTTTCTCATCTCTTCTCCCACTTTTTTAGATTCTTTCAGGGTCAAATATGAGAGGGAAGGAAGGAGAGTATGGAAGAAGGGGAGACTGAGTCCCAAGTCATCAGCCTCTCATGCTGTGGACCAGTCAGTTGATTACAGCTGGGGGGTTTCGAGTTCCTGTGTTCCCTGCTCCTCTGTCCTGGTCAGGCTCTGTGACTCCCTCCTCAACTCCTGGCATCCTCCAGGGTACTTGTGCGTTCTCTTTCTGCTGAGGTCTCCTTGCCCTCTCAATAGGACTTTTAGACAAGACCCAGGACAACCCAAGAGCCAGCTTCCTCTCCCATAGACCACCTGTGGTCCACAAGAAACACATCCAGTGCCCTGACAGTGCCAGCCCTCCCAGGGCAGCAGGCTGTCCTGGCTCTACCCCTAAGACAGTTGGACATTTAGCCACCTTTTGCCTCTGGATTTCTTTAACAGGATTCAACTCTAGTTCTGTATCCCCCAACAGCAGGAACACATCTCAGAATTCTCCAAGGTTCCCTGCAGATTCCTTCTCTAGGTTTAGATTAGAAAGTAGCACTGACCCCAAAAGGGTGGTGAGGGGTTCCAGAGTTATGGAGTGCTCCTCCAACATTTCTTTTTGGAAGTCTTCATGTGCAGATTGGTCTCACACTCACTCGTGTATCGGCTATGTATCACGCAGGTACATCCATCAAAACTGATGCAGGAGGGTTCCCGGGCAGCATCCACCAACACTGGCCCTTTGTGATGTCGTGTTCCATGCTGGACACCCATTTTCGAGCATCTTCATGCAACCCTCTAAATCAAAGATGTTCGCTCTCTGAGCACACCGGCATAATTCTCATTGATGACTTGTGTGTAGAATAGAACGAAATAACTTTCAAAAAGCAGGTGTGAAAGCCCCAAACACGAAAAGCTTGTTGTCGTAGGTGAGCGGAGCAGCTAGCAGGATTAGCTGATTGAGCTTCTCTTTTCTCTCCTGTCGCAGGCTATTACTCATGGAGGAGCCCAGGAAGAGGCTCCTGGTTCGTGCAGGCCCTCTGCTCTGTCCTGGAGGAGCACGGGAAAGACCTGGAGATCATGCAGATCCTCACCAGGGTGAACGACAGGGTGGCCAGGCACTTCGAGTCTCAGTCTGAGGACCCGCGCTTTCACGAGAAGAAGCAGATCCCGTGCGTGGTCTCCATGCTCACCAAAGAACTCTACTTCTGTTAGTATCCAGGCCAGGGTGCATCCTAGCTCAGAAGCTACGGATCATTCATCGATGAGTCCGATTCTTTTTTTAATGCTCTTGGAATGTCTGGAAATTCTACAGGATTTTAATTTCAGGAAAATTTATTGATTCAACAGGGAAGAAACTTTCTGGTGCTGTTGTACGTTCTCTGAATTTTCAGAAACTTTTTTTTTTTTTACAATGTTATTCATTTGATGACTTCGTCATTTTCTCTTAAGATTCATTTCTCTTTGTGATTTCTTTCACCTTGTTATTGCCCGTAGTACATGCAACAAAAGTGACCTCTGGAGAAGGCTCTGGGCTTTGTCCACTGTAACTGGTGGTGACACTGGCAGAGTCAGAGTCGTATTTGCACTCGGCAGAGAGAACCCCAGTGTTTGACATAAAACAGGCAATATTGGCCTGTATTGTAGAAAGTGGGTATTGAGTGTGACTTGAGTGAGTTTTCATTGGCTTAGGGCAGATTCTCATGTATAAATTCCCAGATATATTAGAGGAGAAGAAAAACTTAATGACTCTAATATGTATCAGTCAGGATCGAGTCCAGAAAACAGAAACCGTTTTAGGTGTTTCTGTTCCCTCAATAGAGGGAATTTTTATTTTATGTTATTTTTGTAGAGACATGGTCTCATTTTGTTGCCCAAGCTGATCTCAAACTCCTGGCCTCAAGCAATCCTCCTGCCTTGCCCCCCCCCCCCAACTGCTGGGATTACAGGTGTGAGCCACTGTGCCCGGCCAATAGAGAGAACTTAATACAGGAAATTGACTTATATAGATGATAAAAGAGAAGCCAAATAGCAAGAATCTGTTACCACACCTAAGGCTCTGAGGATAACGGGAAGAGGCATGGTTTCCTAAGTCTAGAAGCTAGATCATCGGAGGATCCGGGGCCATGATGAGGGCTGCCTGGTGGGAGCTGGGACCACCAAGGGATTGTGGAAAATGGAGCCATGGCAACCACAAAGCCACTGCCTGAGATGGAGGCAAGACCAGGGCTGAGTCAGATACAGAGAAATACCCTGGCCTCGCCTCTCCTGCCCTCGAGTCTTCTTATTCCAGCCCTACCTAGAAACCACCTGGCAGGGGCCCTGGGAAGAGTGATTTGCTTGGTACAGACCAGAGCAAGGGCCAGTGGGGTGGGGAGGCAAAAGACCTGGATGTGAGCTTGGCCCACAATGTGAATGTAAGTGATCACATTCCCTGATGTTCAGCAGTGCGCCCGTTCAATCATCTATTCATTTGGTTGTCAGAGAATCTACGTAAGCACAAAATAATCTGTTTTAGCTTTAAAATGTATCTGGAACCTTGTAGATTATTCCAAACCTTATTCTGAATAAATTTTTGTTACCTCTCATGCTACAAGTGGGAAAGAGTTGACAGCAAAGATTTTTGGCACTTCGTTTTCAAGATGGTGTTATCTTTGGAATCCTTGATAAAGTACTGTTTTTTTTTTTGCCTAATAACTGGTTAACAAAATGTTTGTATTTATTGATTAAAAATGTGGTTGCTTAATTCCTAACTAGCCTGGTTTGCTTTCCTTTTAAAGTTATTTATGGTGGTGGGGAAATAAGCAAACAGGATAGGAATGGTCCTGCTGACTTGCCCTCACACAAAACGTAATACATCATGGTTTTGAGGTGCTACACTCAAAAAATAGTCACTTGGGAAACCAAGACTTCTCACAGAAAGGGTTAGTCAACTTAGAAAAATGTTTGTGATGGGCTGCCGTCTATTAATTTGGCAAAAAAATCAGATGGTGTAAAAGTATCTTCTTTCAAATAAGAAAACTAAATTAGGGCCAGTTATTAGACTTGTCCCTGGTTTCCTGCCATCTAAAATATTCCAGATGTTCAGAATTTAAGTGGAGATCATGAATCAAGGATCACCAAGCATCTACCCTACTATTCCCAAAATTAACAGGTTGTTCTTTGGAAAATAGGCTATCCTATTAAAGGTACCTATCATGGAAATAAACATGCCTAAGTGCATTGCAGTTTGAAATAAAAACCATAGCACTCTACTGTTTTGCCTTGCAAGCTTCATTAAAGGGAAAGAAATGATCTCAAGTTACAGGGTTAATTTTTTCCTTAATTCTCTAACAAGTTATAGGTTATAAATAATGAATATTACTTTTGATCAGAGATACAAAGTTATTGTTAAGAAAGAGTCTTTGGCCAGGTGTGGTGGGTCACATCTGTAATCCTAGCACTCTGGGAGGTTGAGGCAGGAGGATCACTCGAGGAGCTTGAAACCAGCCTGAGCAAGAGCGAGACCCCGTCTCTACTAAAAATAGAAAGAAATTAGCTGGACAACTAAAAATATATATAAAAAATTAGCCAGGCATGGTGGCACATGCCTGTAGTCTCAGCTACTCAGGAGGCTGAAGCAGAAGGATTGCTTGAGCCCAGGAGTTTGAGGTTGCTGTGAGCTAGGCTAATGCCACGGCACTCTAGCCCGGGCAACAGAGTGAGACTCTGTCTCAAAAAAAAAGAGGGAGAGAGAGAGAGAGAGAAAGAGAGAGAAAGAGAAAGAAAGAAAAGAGAGAAAGGGAAGGAGGGAAGGAAGGAAGGAGGGAGGAAAGGAAGGAAGGAAGGAAGGAGAGAGAAGAAAGAAAGAAGAAAGAGTCTTTGTCCTCGAATATTTTCATAGGCACTTGTTTATCAAGATCAGAAATCCTATTTCACATTGGTATTCAGTCACACCTCCATTCTTAAACTTTCCAGTCTTTTTATATTCCGAAATTCTGATGACAAATGACCCTAAAGGAGCACTCCCAGTTCTCGTTCTTGTGAGCCCAAGTGTCCCTGTGCAGGAGTTTCAGTCCCAGTGCTGGCCTGGCGTGCTCACCCGCATAATGGGCTCAAATCTGGATTTCTGTTTTTGTTTTGTTTTGTTTTGTTTTTTCCTTCTTTTCCTCAAGATGCCACTAGGACACTAGGCTATTTAAAGTTTTAGCTGTTAATACCTTCACAGACAGCTTTAGGCTCTGCCCTAAGCTTTTTCTCTGAGCACATTTCCATAAACCATCATAAGTCCATTATCTTTATGAATTGTTCAAAAATAAGTCTCAAAGTGCTGAGTTCATTGTAGACACACTGTACACACGATCTACACATTGTAGATTTAAAACCTCAAGGAAACCAAGGCCCCTCTGTGAGAAATGTCATAGACACCGGTCAACACACCTTTTATCTTGTCCCCAGTCTTGCATCACATCACTTGAAAGCTTGTCACCAGCTACTCTGGTGACTGAGGATTGCCTTTTGACTTCCCGGGCGCACACCCTTTCCTCTAGCTTTTCATCTTTCAGGCCCTTGCCCAGAAAACATCTGGCCAGGGGAGAAGCTGTGCTGGTCACCTGTTCACAGCAGCAATTCGTCTGTGTCAATAGGCCAGGGGACAAATAGCAGTAGCCCAGGTATCACTTACTTCTGGATGAATGTGATCCTTCAGAGTTGTTCAAAGATATGCAGATAGAAAGGCTCTTCTACACTATTTGCCTTGTGAATGTTTTGGTGGTTTGCAACATGGAGTGAGTGCATGAGTGAGTCCACGGATTGGCATTCTCAGCACCCCCTGGGAGCTGGTCAGAAATGCAGACCCTCACCCTGTCCTCCACAATGTGAATCTGCATTTTCACCAGATTCCTAGGCAAAAAGTTCAAGAAGCTCTATTTTGAAGGCAAGGACCACATGTTTATATGTTATACGCTTATATGTTTTTGTCTCCCTTCTGCACTGAACATGGAACTTATAGCATAGCAAAAAAAAAAAAAATTGTGAAAGAACATATATATCTTGGAGCCTTCATGAAAGACATGTTTTCAAGGACCTCTTAAGCCTAAGCAAAACCCTCTGTTGAAACTCAAGGATACCCTTAAGGTACATGGTATACTTCTAACTTTCTAAGCCCATCTTGTTACCAAAAGCTCAGCACTTGTCATCAAGGCCACATTAGCAGAATGAGAACAAGTGGTTTGAGGAGAAGGAAAGAGAAGTTTATTATTTTGCCAGCAAAGGAGGAAAATGGTAGACTTTCTCAACATGCAAATTCCTGAACATAAGCAGAAATACAGAGCTTTTAAAGGGAGGACCCTCAGTTCTAGGCTACTGTTGTTGTTAATGATTCTAATCACCCTATTTCTGCCAAAGCCAAAGCTTGTGACCTCCGCCCAGGGAAGCTGACCCAGGCCTGGAATGGCTGGGTGGCTATCTGGAATGGCTATCTCCTGTCACACAAAGACATTCTCTTTGCCGGAGGAGGCAGGATGCAGGCCAGGACACAGTTCCCAAAAAGAGTAGGGGAAGTTTTGAAGAGACAGGAAGTATTTTTTTGCCTTTTTCTCAGGCCATTCCCTCTGTTACATATTCCCCACTCTCAGTTTTATGCTTCCACATCTATGGGTGGAGGAGTGACTACTCTGTTAGTCTCCATTTTAAATAAGCCTCTGCTGAGTGATATCATAGGATTGTTTATGTGTTCTCAAAGTGTCTGTGAATATGAATTGCAGCCGTATTAAAAATGTCCTCATAAACAGAATGGGATTAAGGGAGCCATTCCTTGCATATTATCATTGGCGTAGAACTGTTCTCCATTGAAGCCTTGGAGGGTGTCTCTTCCCACCTGTCCTTGGAGCCCTGTGGACACTTGGAGAATTATTGTCTCTCCTTGCCAGTGTGCATAGACCTCAGTGCTTTGTTTAGGATTAGATGGCAAATAATTCTTTTTGATTCATAAATCATTAACACAAACACACTTAAAGGACATATTTGGAAAGCCCCAGCCACCACCATAGTACCGATGTGGACACGGAAACTCCATTAGTTTGTAGATTCATGCACGAACAGCCCTCTAAAAGTACGTGACCAACATTTGAAATCACCAAAGCCAAATACAATGAGTTGGCTTTGGTGTGAGTTTTGACTTATATGGCATTATAAATATTTATGGCACTACAATTTTCTAACAAAGTTGTTTTAAGCATTTAAAGCTAAACTATGTCAACGGATTTAAATTTTGGAGACATGTAGGGTTATGGCTGCAGATAGTCAATACTGAGCATTTCTTGAGCTTTGATGGTCTGACCTAAGCAAATAGCATGAAATTCAGGAAGGATTTGGGAGAGGGAAGTCTAAAGGGCAAGATAGGTTTGGCCCATTTTGCTAGTTCTAGCTTCAGTTGTTTAAGGCAGATCTTAGTCAGCACAGGATCAAACGTTTTAGCAGAGATGCTTTTAGCCATTCATGTTTAAAAATTAGGCTCTGAGTCCAATTCAAGTTCTAATGCCAGCTCTATCTTTTGACCATTTCATACTCATGTAACCATAGGCAATCCTTTAGTTTTCTCATCTACATATGAGGATAGTAATGTTGTAAAGATTAAATGAGATAATGTCTGTGAAGTATTTAGTGCAATGCCTGGCACAAAGTGATCAATTAAGTGGTAAATGTCAAATATGGTGATGATGGCAATGGTGATGACGATGACATGAGCTTCATGGAGAGGCAAGAATGGAAGATGCTCCACTGGACTCTCCACTTGCTCTTTCTGCCTCAAGGATTGTTCCTTGATCACACACCTGCTAGTCTATGCTTTTGTAGGGGTGAGGGGAAACTTGCCCTTTCCCCTGAAAGTTTACTGAAAGATCAACTCCCTATTAAGGCAGATTAATGACAGAAAGGTTTATTTAACAATATCATGTGCATGGAGAGAAATCAAAGAGTGATCACCCAATATCCCAAGGAATTCAGATATTTTTATACCTGTCTTTTTGGAGGGGAGGGGAAATGAGGAGTACAGGTAATTCTGTTTAGGGGTGACAGATGGTGATAGGGAGGACAAATGGGCAAGGGTGACAGATTGACTTGTAAATGATTCTCTTTGCAAACCTAAATTAACCTGAGAGAAAAGTATTGTGTTTAAAATAATTTGGGCCAGGTCTGGTTTCATTTTTCATCTTCTTTCCTGCAATATATTGAGATAACAGGGAGAGGAAAGGAAGTCAATTGCCCTCTTTGATCTTTTGATCACATCAGTCTGGTTTATGCACCTAGAGGGAAAGCCTCTTCCAGTGTTTTTTAATCATGCATGGCCTTTAATTCAAAATATCCTTTATACCAAGGAGTCATATTTTGGGGTAAAATTTCCTGAGCTCCTTCACTTTTAACTGAGGTCTCCCAGAAGTACAGGAATTATGCCAAAGATTAATTTATTCAGCAAACATTGAAAGAGTTGTTCTAAAGCCAAATATATAGGAATGGGGCTAAAAATAAATGACCCAGAAATGATGCTCACCCCAGTGGAGGTGAGCAAACGCCTCCAGTAAAATAGTGACTGTAACAGAGTTGTGCGGACATTACTCTGGGACACAGATGAGCAATGTCCTTCTTCCTGGGGATTCAGAGAGAGGTTCACAGAGGAAACATCATCTTCTATTCCAGCTTCCCAACAAGGCTGAGGGGAAGGCAGTGGAGAGGAAATTAAAGTTAACAGGTAGAAGATGGAGTTTCTTTAGTGACTCTCAATCTTTAGGGTGCCTGAGAATTCCTGGAAGACCTGTTCCCAAAGAACATTCCTATGCCACACCTCATCCCCATTGCAATTCAATACCTCTGGGCTGGAGACCAGGAGTCTGCATGTTTAGCCAATCTGCCTGGAGGTTCTGACGTAGGTGGTGGTCCTCAGACATCATGCTTTATACTCATACCAAAAGGCTCCCTTGCAGATTGGCATGACTGGCAGCAAAGCCTGAATGAAACTGCTGGAAAAGACCACCACGGGGCCAGCAATGCATTGGCTGTTGGCATCTGGCTTGTATTCTATCCCCAGATCGAAAGGCCAGATGTGAGCTCAGAACTGGAGCACTCTTCCAGAAGCTGCACACAGCTTCAAGCCCAGGGCAACTTTATGGGAAGGCTGTGAAGTGTCAGGAGGGAGCAGACCAGCAGAGAGCTTTTCAAGACTAGGTCCGGGTGCACTGGCTTCTCCGGCTGGTTTCAGCAGGGGCACCTCTCTCCTGCTCTCCACTGAATCACTTAGGCAATCATTTCTAGACAAGGTGGGCCACTCATGGTCCTCTCCTCCCAAAATGCTCTCTTCATTTTTAGGTTGACATTTTTATGTTGATATTTCTAAAACAGACTTTTCTGCATAACACCTTTTGCAATTAATAGTAACTAGATTAATATTAAGTAGGGAAGAGAACAAATAATACTCAAGTGAATGTTTTTGTGGGTTTTTTTTTTAATGTTAAGATATAGGACCAAGTCTTAAAAGCTTAGGAAAATCAGCTTTTGCAAATTATTTTTTCTGAAGCTCCCAGCTGTCTTAAGTGCTGATGGTTTTTAAGCACTGAGATGAAAGAAACAAATTCTTTTTCTTTTGTGTAGCTAATTACAATTTTGCTTGGCATTTTGTAGTCCGCGTTCCTCTTGAGACATTTGCCAGCATACATTAATTGCACAAATATTTACGGAGCACTAAAGCACAGAAGGATCTTATACCAAAAAAGATACGGAACACTTGGAAAAAAAGCCTCTTTGACACATATTTGTGGCTGGTTACCCAGAATCAGCATAAACTATTTGCCCCTTAGCCTAAGCAAATGTGTTTAAAGAACATTGTCCCTGGGTTGATTTAGTGTTTACTTTGCTGGCAATGGCTGCCGAAGTCTTTTTTTTTTTTTCTTTTTTTTTTTTCAAGGACATCACTTGAAGCAAGTGAAGTCTTTCTTCAAGAGCCCCATGGTGACACTTTTTTTTTTTTCAAGGTTAAAAATAAGGTTTCCAAGAATATGTATGCATCTTATGGACAGCTATATTGTCAACACTTTTAATCTCCCAAGCCACCCACGTGGAATGGAAAAGGTTTATCCAATGATTATTCCAAACCCCAGGAGATTCAGAAAGCCAACTCGAATAAGCTTGAAAACCTGAATAGCAAAGCCATGGGGCTCTCAGTACCCTCTTCTTGTTCCCCTAGCATGCTAGCTAAGAGAAAATGGCCCTGGTGTCAGCCCCAGGTTCAAATCCCAACTTTGGCACTTGTAAGTTGTGTGACCTTGAGGAGTCTCTTAACCTCTCCAGACCTCTGTTTTTCCATCTTAAAATAGAAATAGTCCTATGTAGGTACCTAGGAAGGGATACCTACCTCCCAGGGTCTTGTGAAGAGTAAATGAAATAAGGGGCACAAAGCACTAACCACGTGCCTGGCACACAGAAATAGTAAATGTCAGGTTGTGCTTTGTAAACCAGCCTGACCTTATAAATAGTTTAGGCCACAGAAAGGAGATTGGGCTAGAAAAAGAAGGAGGTGCGAATAGATACTAATACACAGAAGAGGCTCTTTCTGTGAATAATGGCTATCCATGCAGAGGGAATGGATACTGTCAGCCAAGAGCTGAGGTTGTCAAGCTGCTGGGAGATCCCAGAAAGGCAACAGGACATCAGCCACTAGCCTGGACTCCAGAAGAGGGGAGACACTGAGTGTACAGTTGCCACACGAAATACAAGGTGCTCAGTTAAACTGGCAATTCATATAAAACAATATTTTAATCTATATCCCAAATATTGCACAGAACATACTTATATTTAAAAATTAGTTGTTGTTTACCTGAAATTCCAATGTAACTTGTTTCAGTGGAGCTGATTTTTTGTGTTGGGGGAGGGGGTGTTTGTTTTGGTAAATCCAGAAGCCCTAGCCATAACTCTGCACACTGTTGCTCTGAACCCATTGCCTTGTCTTAGTCCCGAGAGCCCAGCCCACAGGGATGTTGGGAAGAGCCAGAGAAGTAACATGTAGAAAAAAGGCTTAGCAAGCTCCAAGGAGCTCTAACATCATGCGAGGAGATGTTTCCTTTGGTGGGTGTTATGAAAACTGAGTCATCAAGCAAAAGGCAAGTCTTCGTGAATTCAAGGAGATGTATGGAAAATTTCAAGGAGTCTGGGGAGTTGATTCATGAGAGGGATTCTGAAGACCCCATGAGAGGGGCTAGATGTGAGGGTTCTCAACCCTGGTGACCCCACGGATCACCTGGAGAACTCTTCCATCCTCATGCCCAGGCAGCACCCGGACCAACTAAGTCAGGCTCTCTGAGGGCCCCAGCCATCACTGTTGCTGAACCTCCCCAGGTGACTCCGGTTTGCAGCCAAGCTTCTAACCAGTGGTAGAATACTTGGGAAAGGGTGAGTTGGACTGTTTAGAAACTTTGAAGCCTAAGGAGGGTTCAAAGAGGTAGCTACACCCTTTAGTGACAGACCGATTGTAAGAAGGGGAGGAGGAAAGAAAACAGAGAAAATAAGGGAGAAGGGAATTTGTAAACATAGATGTAGTCAATCAGCTTTTTTGTTAAAAAGCATATTTTGAAATAACATAAGTACTAAGGGCAAGATAGCATGGCCATTTTAAAAACCAGGAGATTTGGGTATGAGCTAAAAATAGTAGCTTAGGTAAGAATACCAGGTAAGAGTTTGCTATAATTAATCAACCAGCAGCACTAACAGCCACACACCCATAGGAACAATGGTCCCTCTCATTTGAGAGCACAAAAAGACCCATCTGTGATTGAAAAGGGCTGTGTTGGAGGATTTGCACTTTCAAAGGAATCACAGTTGGTTCACAATTTCTCTTCTAACTTGACAGCACTTGTGGGAGCTGAAGACTGAGTTCTCTTTCAGGCATAAAGAGTAAGAGGTGTGGGTGGTTATGTAAAAATGCACTGATGCAAGTCCTGAGTAAGCCACAGCTATGTGGGAAATCACCCCTTGCCTCAACTGTCCATAACACCTAAAAGAAAATAACCTTATGTATATATATTCAATCAAAAAATATTTATTGAACTTTGTGCCAAGCACTGTTCTTGGCACTTGGGATAGAGCAGATAACAAAACAGTCTCAGTCCTCATAGGGTTTATATTTTAGTGGGGAAAGTAGTTAATATAATTTCATATAGCAAGAAGTATTATAAAGAAAGATAAAGTAGGATAGGTAAGGAGCTCTGAGACTGGGGTGGGAGAGAGGCAGGCTGAGTTAGGTAGAATGGCTGGAAAGGGTCTCTCTGAGGAGACTGAGCCGAAGCCTGAGTGGAGTGAGGGAGTGGGCTGTGAGGACACGTGCAAGAGGAGGGTTCAAAGCAGCACAGGCAGCAAGTGCAAAGGCCCTGAGGCAGCTACCACCTGGGCCTGCTTGAGAAACATCAAGAAAGCCAGTGCTGCAGAGGAGGGTTCTAGAAACAAAGGTGAAAGGCAGGCAGGGCCAGACCATGCAGGGCTTTCAGCCATTCCAGTGACACAGGACACCACTGGAGAGATTTGAGCAGAGGAGTGATAGGACCCGACGTGCTACTGTAAAAGATACTCCCGAGAATGGAGTAATGAGAGAGGGAGTGGGAGCAGGGAGCCCAGGTGGGTGGCAGTTGTGGTCGTAACCTAGGTAGGACCTAGGTGGCAGGTGGGAGTGGACCTGGTTGGGGTTGGGGCGGGGTAGGGGGTAGAGGAGAGTCAGAGAAGGCATCATATTTGGGCTTTACCTTTTTAAAAACCCTCTTTATGGAAGTATGGTTGACATGTCAAAAGCTGTACATACTGTACGTATTTAATGTACACAACCCCATGAGTTTGTGGACAAGTATACACCTATGAAACCATTACCTCCATCAAGATTTGGGCTTTATCTTGAAGGTAGAGCCAGTAGGATTTGCTGGCAGGTCTGAAGTGGGAATGGGACAAAAGGCTAGAAATCCAGGATGGCCCCTAGGTTTATAGCCTAAGCAGGTGGATGAAATGGTGCTGTTTCCTAAGACTGGGACCAGGTTTGGTGGGAGGGATACGAACAGTGAAAATTAAGATTTCTGTTTCACATAAGTTAAGATATATCTGCTAGATCTCTGTTGTAGGCTCTTCCATCCACCCAATATTCACTCTCCCTGGATTAGTGTCCAGTTGCTGCTGTAACAAATTCCCACACATTTAGTGGCTTAAAACAACACAAATGTATTCTCTTTGAGTTATGGAGGTCGCAAGTTTAAAGTCAAGGCCTCGGCAGGGCTGGTTCCTTCCGTAGGCTCTAGACAAGAATATATTTCCTTCCTTTTCCAGCTTCTAGAGGCTGCCCCCATTCCTTGACCCCTGGCTCGGTGCTCTGTCTTCAAAGCCATCAGAGCAGCGTCTTCTTTCTCCTCAGACTGCCCACCTACCCTTTATAAAGACCCTTGTGATCACAGCAGACCCACCTGGGCAAGCTGGGATCATCTTTCCATCTTAAGATCTCTAACTTCACAACTGCAGAGTCCCTTTTGCCGTGTAAGGTGACTGAGTTCAGAATAGCAATGTGCCCACCTACAAACTACCTTTCACAGGCCTATCTGCAGAGAAAGGTGACAGGAGCACCTTGGAGAAGAGACGGTAGCAAGTGCTGGTGGTGGCCGTGCATGTTCCCTCATGCTGATCGTGCAGGCCTGCTGTCCCCTGCCAGCACCTGCGTTCCTCTGGTCTCCTGAGCCCACTTTGCCACACACACGGCAGGCCAGAAGTGCCAATAAATCATTGTTCCCTGATGATTGGCAGGAGTTGGACTATAAATATCCCAGCTTCCCTCCCTGCTGGATGGAATCACTCGGAAGCAGGTGTTCCACACCGGCTCCCGGGATTTCCCCATGGGATTCAGCTCCTGTTCCCCTCAGTGGTGACTCACCTGATATCAGCCTTTTATCAGCTGGCCTCCCTCCCCGGTGGTAAAACAAGAGCAATGATATCCATGGCGCCTCTCCAGCAGGGTTTCCATATGAGCAGGAGGAGAGGCTGCACCAGTGTAATCATAAACTGTAGCATCAGCTAAGGTGGTGTTATCGTGAGACTATCAGGCCTGATAGGTACCTGGAGGTCACCTGGCCCCTCCCCCCCAACCTCTCAAGAGAGAGAAAGGGGACAGACAGATCTGTGGTCTCCAGTGAGTTGCAGCAGAACAGAAACATAAACTCCATGCCCTAATTCTTGGTCTGCTGGGATTTAACTCTACCATGATATTTATTTCCAGATCCTGTCTTAGATGGTTTTGAGCCTCCCAAGCCCTCCGTTTCCTCACATGAAACATGGGAAGAATGACCTGACCCCTACACTGTGATGACATAAAGCACTTTGGAGAATCTTCAGACTCTGCGGGGAGCCCAGCCCCTCCGTTCAGACAAGACTCACGCACAAGCTCAGTTGTAAATTACAGGCGCAAGGTCCTTCATTTAGTGGACAAACACGTATAAAGGGCTTCCTACAGGCCAAGCACAGTTCTAAGTTCTTCACAAATATCAGCTCATTTAACCCTTATAGCTGTCAAGTAGGTACTTTCATTCTCATTGTAAAGATGAGGAAACTGAGGCATAGAGAGGTTAAGTGACTTCTGCAAGATCACGGAGCATAGAATGAACCCAGGGCGTCTGGCTCCATGCTAGCAAACACTATGCTATATTGAGTGCCTGCCTTTTTATATCCTTTCTCTGCTTCCAAACTCCCTCTCCCTCATCCTCACCCCTGGGCCCATTTCCTAAAGTTCCAGCCATAGCAGTTCTCCATCGGGATGCTTTCCACTGCACAAAACAAACAACTTGATGAGAACCAACCAACAGTCAAGAGAATTTCAGTTTCTCATACTGGAAAATCCACAAGAAGGATGGAATTCTATCTAGCACAGTTTGGTCCAAAGTTTGCCAAGTCATCCAGACTGCCACTCTGGCTCTGTGACTTTCCCTGTGTCACCTTCATTCCGAGACTGGCCTCCCTCCTAGAAGCAAAGTGCTCTCCCACCCACACGCTGTGCTGTCCCGAGGAAGAGAGGGAGCCTGTCACCCGGCTCCCCAGGCACTGTCCTGCAGTCCCCTCTGCCTCCGAACGGTGGCTGTGGCCAACACTGGGGTCAAGAGTGTATCCACTAAGAGTCACGTGGGTCCCTGGGGCATTTGCAGAGGGGAAGGGGGGAGGGTGGTAAATGAAACTGTCACCCTGTAAGGCCCGCTGGGATGCCGCCTGCTCTGTGAGATCTCCCTCACTCTCCTCCTCCTCCCCCTGTACGAGAGCAGCTCTTCCCGCTGAAGCCCCGTGGCCCGTGGTCTGCACTGCTCTGATGGCACTCGCCACTCGATATTCCTCACGTCGCATTCCTTCCGGATCGTCTCTGGCTGGCCCTGCAGAGCCCTCTCCGTGCTCCTCCACTCTCCCCTGCCCTGAGGGTCCTCGGCCCAGGGACCTTCCTCTGGTCCACCCACTCCAGTCAGACTCTTGGTCCACACAGCCCCACCGAACGGCAGATCTTGCAGACGCCGCGCTGACCTCCATCCCGCCAGATCCCGCGGTCGGTTCTCAGTGCTCACCTCACTCGTCCTCTTGGCAGCATTCGACAAGGCCGACCCCTCCCTCCTCAGGAAGCACTTGCTCCACCGCTGGACACCACATCCTCCCGCTTTCCCACACACTCCTCTGACTGCTCCCTTTTCATCTCCTCTGCTGGCGTCTCCCCTTCTCCCCCTCCCCAGCCACCCCTGCTCTCCCCGTGCTGGACCACGGTTTTGCACAGTGACCATGTACCCCTCCTACAGCCACTGCCTCTGTGGTGCGGCCTCCCCGTGGCTACAGTCCTCATCAGAATGTGGCAACACCTCTTCCTCCTCTCATCCCAGCAGGTCTACAGGTATAAAGGCTTCCCGCTGTTGCTAGACCGTGGGTGCCTCACCATCCCTCGCAGCCTCCCTTACCCCTCCCCGCACCTCTGTAGACAGTCCTTTCAATCAATAACCCATAAATCCTCCATAAATCCTTTGAGCATGCTGTTTCCTGCTAGGACCCTAACCGACACACTGATTATTGCTGTGCAGATTTATCTGCCATATTAACCTTAAAAGGTCACTAAGAGCAAGGCCTATCTATGTTTAATTCTTTTTTCAGCTGTTCAACAGTGCCTGTTACACAACTGATATGAATAGATGCTAAAATAAAATATTTTTTATTAACTGCCTTCAACTTAAATAGGAAGTGAAAGAGATGAAAACATTTAAAAAAAAAAAATATATATATATATATATACACCTCCCAGGACAAAAAGACAGAAGAATAAAACACGATGCTAAATGAGATGTGTAGTCTGATTTTATGGCCTTGGCCTGATTTCTCAAATTCACGATTCATAGAAAACCCATATAGAACATGCTCTTTTTTCTCTGGGTCCCAGAGATGAAAGATGATTAGTTCTGCTATGATAGAAGTTGAAGTACAAATAAATTGGGGCGCTCTGAGATCCAGAACAGCAGGAGAGCCCCATCATTGACCAACAGGGGATTGAGGAAATAGAAGGTGCCTGTAGTTGGCCCATATCCTACAGATGTGATGGGCGTGTGGGAAAGAGGATACCATATGGGGTTCCCAGTTTTGGGGGGCTCCCTCCTACTCTGCTTTTCCCTCTCCTTCTCAGGTTGGCACTATTCAGGGACACAGAGGAAAAAGAAGGGAAGAGAAAGAAGGAAGGCCCACTGTCTTTCCTCTGCCCCTGGCAGTGGTCTTGTTGGCTGTCTCCTGCTATAAAATCCATGGGCCATCCTCTCCCACCTGTACACATTCCCTAATCACCAGAAACTGGACCCAAGGGTTCTTTTGAAATGAGGATAAATCTGACTTCAATCTTCTGTGGATCTAAGGGGCCTCCTTTGGCATCTGTGATTGCTTTTACTTTTACAAATGGATCCAAGTATAAAAATGGACACTGTGATGTATGTGGATTGGGGAGGTGGGTGGAAATGGTTATCTTTATTCTGTTTCTCATGTTTCAAACAACTTTAGGAAACTTCAGAAGGATTTTGTTCCATAGACTGGACATCCATGTAGATGACTAAACACCTCCCAGAGGTGGGGGACCTGCAGCGTTGGGGTTCCCCACATTGGCTTTCTGGATCCTTGAGTGAGACCTTTTGACTAAATCCAAATTTTACAAAACAAATCCTTTTAATAAAGGGATTTGTTCTGTGAAGTTTGGCTTCAGTTGAGGTGCCATACTTGGCCTCTCAGTTCTTTGGCCTCCTCATGGCCAATGACCTTCATCTACACCACACAGCTTAGACACCTGTTCCCCACACTTGCTCTACTATCAAGATCATTCAGTCAAACTTGTTCTCTCCAAGCACCACCTCGTGCCCCTCCAGCCAGCTCCTACCATCTGTCTTTGATGGTACCTCCCACCAGGACTCCTCCCCAGGAGCCCCCTCCCATCTCTTTCATCTCTTTGTCTCTTTATTTCCTCCTTTTCTTGTTCCTCCTTATGCCCCTCTGATTCCATGGTTCAGCATTTTGAGCTCTCTTTCCAAGTATCCTAAACTCCTTTGCTCCTTTGTCCTTCTGTTGCATCTCCCCAGCAAAAATGCTAGTCTGGAACGGACCCCAGCCTCTGGCTCCCCCATGTCTGCTTCTAAACAACTGAAGGCCACTAGAGAAAATCCCCCATCAGGCAGAGAGGAACCTTGCCAAATGGATGGTCACCAACCTCAATAGACCCTCAGTGCTTCCAACATTGGGAAATACTTGCAAAGGAAGGAACTAGTATCTAAGGAAGGAACTCTGGGGATTGTGAAATGCAAGGATCACATGCAGGTAGAGGAGCAAGCAAACGAGACAAAGGAAATAGACCAATGCAGAAGAGAACAGGATGAGAAAAGTGACTTAGAAGCAAAAGGAAGAGAGAATATCAACAAGACTTGGCTAACTGCCATTGCTTCTTCTGAGCAATGTGTTAGGCCACTCCCTGAGTCACCAGGCAGCCAGCGGAGGGACACTGCAAGGGTCACTGGTTATTCGTGTGCAAAGTCCAGCCTGGCTCATCTCCTTTTGCAGGGGGCTGAGCGAGAGGCAGTTGCAGCTATAAAAGGACACTGAGCACAGTAGACCTGTGGAAAGAATGAGGAAGGGTCAGGAATCTTGAGGTCTTGGAAAAGCTGAAATGAGGAAATAGATAATGGGTAAGCAAGGGCGGCTGTAGTTGGAAAGATACCAGAGTTATCAAAGTTCTCAAAGGTCACACAAAGATGGGTAATTCCAAGGTCCAGAGTGTGGCCACGGAAGTGGAATATTAGAGTTAGTTCTCTCGGGGTCTCCCTGGCCAAATCATGAGCTCTCAAAAGACACTCTTCTTTTCATTTATCTATTTACCCATAATATAACACCTGGCATATAGTAGGCACAAAATAAACAAATAATGAGTGGGGTAGGCATTTAAGGGGGGGATACACTGGTCAGCAGAAACAGAGATAGTGTTAATACTACTGGAGTATAAAGACTTGTAGAGGAAGAAACAGATATTAATCAAATAATCAGACGAATATAACATTACACATGGCAAAATGTGTTCTGAAGTTAGCATTGCACTATGACTAGGTGTCATAAGAGAATCTTGCCTTGTCTGGGGGAGAGAAGGAATCACTGAGAATTGGTTTGAGTGAGTACTGAAGGGTGAGTAGTGATTAGCCAGAGGAAGAGATGGGAGGAGAGTGGGCCAGAGAGGGGGAACGGCACATACGGAGGTCAAGGTGCCCAGGATGCAGAGACCAACAGTGACGATGCTCAGAGATAATGTTGGAGAAGGAGGCAGTAGCCAGATAATGATGTCTGCAATAGCCACTCTCCTCCTCTTTGGCTAGCAGAACCCCAATTTGTTCAGACAGCAAGAGAAACAATCATGATTGGTCCAAGCGAATGAAATCTTATTTCCTTTTGGACAACCTCATTTCCTTCAGGTGACATATGGCCAACCCAATCAGACGTAATGGAAAGTCTTCTTCAGGATTTGTAGGAAAAATTTCCCTCCTCGAAGTGGAAGGTACATAAGGCATTTGCTCATTTTCCCCAACCCTTCCCTGCCGCTGGAGATGCCGTGTTGTGAAAACATGATGCTTACGGCAGCCAGCTTACGACCATATGCAAAAGGCCAAGAAAATCAGAGACATAAACTCAGTGTTCTGACATCACAGCCATCGAACTGCCTCTGGAACTGCTTTACTTCAGACAGCTTGCATGATGGATGATAAATAAAGTATGAGCCGCTACCGTTGAGTGTCTCTTTTTCACTTGCACCCCAAAGCGATCCTAAGTAGCAATTTCCAGATTCAGTCATGGAATTATATAAAGTGCTTTATAGTATCAGTTCCTTTCTCTTTACAAGCCTAATATGATTCAGAGCAGCACCAAACAAATGATAGAAAATAGATTTTTGTCTGGTATGATTTAAACACAATCTAAAATGCACCCTTGTTATTAACTTTTTCTGTGTGCAGTTTTCTCCTCATTTCCCTTGCCTGAATTCTTTGCTCCAGAGAAGAGGGACAGTAAGGATGCTTTGATGTGATGTGATCAGTGTCACTCCTTTACTGGTGTCATTGACAAGGACGTATTTACTACCGGCGAGGACAGTGAGCATGCAGCCTGCAGCGAGACCACCTGCACGTCGGTGAGCCATTGGCTCTGATTCAAGGGTGCGTCATAATTAGCGCTGAATGAGTACTTAGAGCTCTTTGAAGAAGGGACAGAATGGGATGACGAGCCCAAGAGGTCTGGCAACCTGTGCAATGTCACACAGTCGGTCAGTAGAGGAGCAGGTCGGGAGCCCAGGGCCACCGATCACAGCGCAGGACTCACGTGGCGTAGGCTATGAAAGAGCACACGCAGGCTTCGACATTGGGATAGACCAGACTTTGGTTTCTGCCCGTCACATGCTAGCTACATGATCTTTCACAAGTTATCTGAACTTCAACTTCTTCCTTTTAAAATTAGGAATAAAATAAATAAATTTAGGAATAATAACAATATTTATACTGCAAGATTGTTAGGATTAAAGGAGATATTCTATGTAAAATAAAAATTCCACATAAATATTAGGCATTACCATTCTATGTTTCAGGTAAGGGACAACAGAACTCAAGAGCACTTTTGGGATGGAGAAGCACAATTAGCAAAGTCATGGAATAACTCATCTGATCATTCAAATGAACAGGTGACTGCTTATTGCAACCGGTATTTGACTGATATCTTGTTTACATGTCATTGGAGACAATTTTTAAAAACTGTGCTTGCATGTTATAGGTATGTTTATGTTTCACCAGTCTGGTATTTGGCTTCTGTGCCAATTTTTGTTTGCTTTTAAGTTTTTATTTTACAGGTTGCATCTGCAGTATGATCAGTTTCCCTAGGCACCTGTGGGATATATTAGGTTTTGTAATACTCTTGGGAAAATAAGACAAAAAGCCTGGAACAGGATGGGTTGGGTGGGTGGGTGGGTGAATGGATAGATGGACAGAGGAACAAGCTAATAACAGAGAATCCATCTGTCTAACTGTGTTACAGGTATCCTTTCCAAAGGAACGCAAGTCTTAAAGTAATTTTTTTCTCTTCCCCTTTTTAGTTAAGTCTCTGTTATAAGGATGGGCTGTCTGTAGCTTGGTAGTTCCCAAGTATGTAGAAATTGGCATAAGATTTTTATAAACTACTTAAAGCTACAACTAATGTCTGGTTAAAGACCAAATGCAAACACCCTAAAGACTATATTTCCAGAATAGTAAAAAGCTGGCCTAAAGAAACATCCAGGAAATACATTATAAAAAACTTTTTCCTAAATCAAGCAAAACCAGTCCTGTGCAGGGCATGAAGACTAAATGAATAATATCTGCATGCCTGAAGTCCAGCTAGGTTTGCTAAATAAAGGAATCAGTAATACCTGTACCTTCCATAGGGTACAAAGGAGAAAAACAGAAATAACATTTGTTAAATGCTAACTGTGGATCAAACACTGCGCTAGAAGCTTTTTATATGCGAAATCTTACTTAATTTTTATAAAGATCCTGTGAAGCTAGTAATATTCACCCCAGTTTGCCAATGAGGAAGCAGACTCAGAGAACTTAAGTAACTTACCGAGACCACACAATGAATATGTGACAGAGCTGATTTGAGCCCAGCTACCCTAATAAGGGTAATAAAGATTAAAATTCTGTACTTTCACTTCTAAAGGTAATATAAGAAGATAACATCCACTAGCACTCTGTCCTCTCCTCTAACAATTTGTGATATAAATGAAAACATACCTAAGACCCTTCGGTGGCCAGACAGCACTCGGCAGGTGTAAGAGGGGTCATTCGCTCAACCTGTTTATTTTTTAGAGTTGTTGGGTGGCTGTGCAGGAGAGCATGCCCAGCGCCGCCCTGCTGATGACAACACCTCTGTTATGGATGAATGAGCAGCTCTTCCTGGAAACCACTGGCATGCACAAGTGTGTTGGAGAAGACAAGCTTTTGTTTCCTCATCTGGTACAAAGGAATCCTTGCATAGGTAAGATATGGATGGCTAGAAAGCAAAGGGATTTTTTTTCTGTGGTAGTCACTGCAGGAAGTCAAGAGTAGGTTGGTGTCCTTATCAATAAGAGTTATTGTGACGATGGTCCAAAGTCTGGCAGGAATTATTTATTTATTTGCTTGCAGTTTTTGATGCTAGACAGCAGGAACGCCAAGGGCAGTTCTGCGCCAAGCCACAAGAATGAAAGCCCAGGACTTCCCCTTGGGCACCAGCTTCCATTTCAATTTGGGGCAAGAGTAAAATCTGCCGAAGGGTAGGAGTTTGAGAACTTCCTGCTGGTTCAGATTTCAAACAGAACTTGTGCTTACTTGTCACCCCAGCACCAGAGCTCAGAGCGAGCTCCGGTGAGTTCAGGAGACCCGGAGACAAGGCACTTTCCTGGACCAGCGACCTCCTGGCTTCCAGTAAGTACTTCTTGGTGTGACTGGTTTGCGTTCTCAAGGATGTGATGATCTAGAAGCTGTTTTTTAAACTAATTTGTTTTTCTTATTCTGAAATATTAATTAAAGGGGGTACAAGTATTTTTGTTACATGAGTACCTTATATAATCCTTAAGTCAGGGATTTACGTGTGTGGGTCACCAAAATAGTCTTCATTATAAACAGGTAAATTTTTATCCCATATCCCCCCCCTCCCCCTTTCTTGGTTTCTCATATCCTTTAATTGCTTTGTGCCTGTGTGTACTCACTGTTTGGCTCCCACTTATTAGTGAAAACATATGGCGTTTGGTTTTCCATTCCTGAGATACTTCACCTAGGATAATGATCTCCAGTTCCATCCAAGTTGCTGCAAATGACATTATTCATTCCTTTTTATGGCTGAGTAGTACTCCATGGTATATGTATATCACATTTTCTTTATCCACTCATGAATTGATGGGCACTTAGGTTGATTCCACATCTTTATAATTGTGAATTGTGCTGCAATAAACATTCAAGTGCAGGTGTATTTCTGATACAATGTCTTCATTCTTTTGGGTAGATACCCAGCACTGGGATTGCTGAATCAAATGGTAGGTCTACATGTGTTTCTTTAAGGAATCTCTATACTGTTTTCCCTAGAGGTTGTACTAATTTGCAGTCCTACCAACAGGTACATAAGCATTCCTTTCTCTCTGCATCCACACTAGCATCTATTGTTTTTTAACTTTTTAATAATGGCCAGTCTGATAGGGGTAAGATGGTAACTCATTGTGGTGTTAATTTGTATTTTCCTGATGATTAGTGATGTTGAGCATTTTTTTCATATGTTTACTGGCCATTTGTCTGTCTTTTTTGAAAAACTTCTATTTATGTCTTTTGCCCACTCTTTGGTGGGTTGTTTGTTTTTTCTTGCTGATTTGTTTGAATTCTTTACAGATTCTAAGTATTATTATTAGTTCTTTGTCAGATCTATAGTTTGTGAATATTTTCTCTCATTCTGTAGGTT
Source organism: Microcebus murinus (assembly GCF_040939455.1). Lineage (NCBI taxonomy): Eukaryota > Metazoa > Chordata > Mammalia > Primates > Cheirogaleidae > Microcebus > Microcebus murinus. The sequence goes on along the minus strand of NC_134117.1, from coordinate 15,293,109 downwards.
ATCTATTCACTTATTTCCTCTGCTGTACAGAAGCTTTTTAATTTAAGTACCATTTACTTATTCTTGTTATTGCTGTATTTGCCTTTGGGGTCCTATAAATCCTTTGCCTAGGCGAATGTCTAGAAGAGTTTTTCCCACTTTTTCTTCTAGAATGTTTATAGTTTCATGCCTTACATTTGTCTTTTATCCATCTTGAATTAATTTTTGTATATGGTGAGACACAGGGGTCCTTTTCATTCTTCTGCATGTGGCTATCCAGTTTTCCCAGGACTATTTATTGAATAGAACTTCCTTTTTCCACTGTATATTGTTGTCTGCTTTGTCAAAGATCAGTTGGTTGTAGGTAGATGGTTTTATTTATGAGTACTCTATTCTGTTCTGTTGGCCTATGTCTCTACTTTTATACCAGTACCATGTGGCTTTGGTTACTATAACGTCTTGTAGTATAATTTGAAGCCAGGTAATGTGATGCCTCCAGATTTGTTCTTTTTGCTTAAGATTGCTTTGGGTGTTCAGGCTCTTTTTTGGTTGCATATGAGGCTTAGGATTATTTTTTCTAGATCTGTGAAATATGATGTTGGTATTTTGATGGGGATTACATTGAATCTGTAAATCACTTTGGGCAGTATGGACATTTTAACTATGTTGATTCTACCTAAAAGCTTTTTTGCAATTTAAGCAATTGCAAAGTTGAAAAATGAAAATTTTGTAGAACAATATTGCTGTTATGAGCTCTTTCTTGATAAATTTCTTGGACTCATGAACTAAAATAAAATCTTAAGCTCTCCCCCAGCTGACTGCATGGACCCCATCTTGGCCAAGGGTATACCCTAAAACTGAGTTACTGGCCATGAGAAGGAGGTCAGATATGCCTCGTCATGCCCCACCCCCAGAAATCCTTTGTTGCTCATTAACAGGCCTAAGTCTACAAGACAAACCTGTCCCCAATTTGCATAACAAATTACTTGAGTCTGGGGTAAATGGCTGGTGGCTTATTTCTAATTAGCAGATTTCTTTATCTTAAAACATTGCAAGCCTTTGGGCAAAGGTTCATTTCTTTAACTGATTACAAATCAAAGAGTCTTTAAATCCACCTGTAACCTGTAAGCCCCGGCTTTGAGATGTCCCACCACTCAGGCCAAATCAATGTATGCCTTCCATGTGTTGATTTATGACTTTATGTGTAATTCCTGTCTCCCTGAAATGTATAAAGCCAAACTGTAACCCAACCTCAGAGAGTCCACTTGCTCAAGGCTTCTTGGGCATGGCCCCAGGCCATGGTCCTCAAATTTGGTTCAGAATAAACCTCTTTTAAATTATTTTACAGAGTTTGGCTTCTTTCCCATTAACAGGCTATACTACAGTCAGAGGGAAATAGGACCACTTAGTATATCATACTCATCAAATCTCAAATAATGTTACAAAGAACAGGTTAGGCAATGACTATGGGGAGATTCTCCTTAATAAAATCAAAGAGGGAAAGGTTTCGTTTGTTTATTTGTTTGTTTTGTTTGGGGACAATGACAAGAAATGCAAACAGAACTATGAAAAGATTTAATTCTTTCTTAGATAGGAGGAAGAGCAAAGTGGTTAAGACCAACTCTCAAGTTAGGATTCTGGCTCTGCCTTTTTTTAATTATGTGATCAAAGGCAAGTTACTTAATCTTGCTAATAACTATTTCATTGTCTATAAATGGGTATTGTATCATTTTAAAAATAGTATAAGCTTTATAGTATTGTTATGAGGATCTGATGAGATTTCATATTGTAACAGAGGGTATGGTCTGGACAAAACTGCAAAAATATTTTCTCTCTCTTTAAAACATCCTCTATTCCTTTTTGAGAACTAAAACCTGCATCCCTGCCTAAGGCCAGTGGTTGGGAGGGGCAGGGTAAGTCTTTTGTTGTTTGTACAACAGGTGGTGGCTCAGCTGGACTGGGTGGAGGGAGGTCCTGGGTGGAGGTCACAGGATTGACTTCAACCTTGGGATGGGATGGGACCATTAGAATCATCAACTGTAGTTGAACAGCGATTGCCTGAAGCTCAGTATTTCTGCTTATTATTAAGACAATGGCATTTTTCAGACAGGAATCTCCATCCTTCTCATTTGCTAGCAAAGTAATAAACTTCTCTTTCCTTCTCCTCTCTCAGTAACAATAGCTCTATGAGGGACTTACTGAGTAGAAGGGCCTGGAATGTATTAGGTACTCAGTGAACACTAGCCATTATGAAACAGTCATAGAATAAGCTGGAAAGGACCTAACAACTTTCACTTATCAAGCTCTTGTTATATATTGAGTGCTGATCAACAGATGATCTCAAGTGTTGCTCGCAGCAATCTTCAGAGCATGGTAATACTCTCACCTCCATTTTGCAGATGAGGAAATGGAGGCATAGGGAGGTACCGCAATGTACCCAAAGTCACAGCTCTCATAATGGGGATGGTCATGCTGGCAACTCAGACTTGTGGGGGGAGGAGGGGAAAGGGCATTTATTGAAACCTTAAAATCTGTACCCCCATAATATGCTGAAATAAAAAAAAAATTTTTTTAAATGGTGAGGAAACTTAACCCCAGACCCCAGAGTTTACACTGGAAGCCACCACACCCCATGCCTTATCTGTTATCTCATTTTATGGTGGGTGGGGAGAAGAGGGAGGCGTGGTCCCGACACGTGACTTGGGAGCCCTTCACGAGCACTGGAAGGCCAGAGACGTCCTCCAAAGTGGACTTTGCCATCTGCCATGCACAGGGAGCATGAATGTGGTTGGGGTTGTCTGTGAACATCATATGGTGCTTCGGTGGGGGACCTACGCGTGAGTCACTTCAGTCTTCTCTGCAGATGCAGTTTTTCATTTGCAAAACGAGCTATCTCAGAACAGGACCATTCTGAGACACAAAAGAAATAATGTATGGAAATTCAGTTTGTAAACTGTAATAAAGACTTTAAAAATAATTAAGGATTTTATCCAGAAAAAATGATTTTGGGGCTTTTGGACAAAGAACAGCCCAAAATAGCTTGCTGTAAACACGCGGCTTTAAAATATGTCACCCACGGCTAACTTCTCAGGCACACTGCTCTGATCTGATCTTGGAGTGCTGTTACTCACGAGGCTCGGTGCTGCGGGGGAGGAGCGGCAGAGTCCCATAGCATGGGTGGAGGAGGGAAAGGTCATGGGCTGCAAACCACTTGTCTCCCATTCTTCTTCAGGCAGTAAAATTCTTGAAATTGGAAAGAACCTCATGAATTTGATACAAAACCTCAGGGGTAATGTTTTCTTATATTGTGCATCCTTTTTGGGGAGTGGGCAAGGTTTGAACATGGTTATATTTCTCTTCCTCTGGCAGACCTGCTTTTCCAGGAAACAAAAGCCTTTGGCTTCAATAGCTTGGCATCTTTCCTGGGCATTACAGCTCCTTGAACGCATCTGAGTGTGCCCACCACACGGGGTAAGGGCTAAGGGCACCAGTTCTTGAATATATGCTTTAAGATGCCCCAGAAAAGTACTAATTTCCTCAAATAATCACTACTGTTATTTATTATACAGCACACCTCAAGAGAGAAAACCTTTCCCTAGGCAGAGTAGGTATGATTTCAGGACCCCACTGGTCTCCAAAGAGCTCCCAGATTCTCTGACAGCCTCCCAAAGTATACTTTGAGAACTTGAGATCTTGTCCTAATCATGAGACTTTCCATATCTGTTTAAAAAATTCTATATATATATATGTGTATGTAAATGTGTGTATATATATACATATATATGTATAAAATATTAGATAATCACTACGAACCATCTATATCTTAGGAGGAATGAGTGAGTTTATGCTGAAGACCAGGACATAACACCATGTCAGTTGGATGGTAAAGGGCTTCTGTCTCCTCTCCATTGTACCTGGGGTTTCCCTGGCTCCTCCCTTCTGTTTTTCTATTTTGCGGGACTTACTAACTGAAGGTATATGTTAAACACCAACACCTTCCTGGTTTCAAAGATCTCCCCTTCCCTGGAGCCCTTTCCCCATGAGAGTCCCCTTCTCTTAGACCCTGTGTTGGTCACGAGATCACCAGCAGCTGTCCAGGCGAGGACTTGGCCTCTCACATTCAGTTTCCCTGTGTCGCCCTCAGCCCCCAGGGTTGGGCAGCATGAGGAGGGCCCGCTCGGGTGGCTGAGGCAGCTAAAGAACAGGGGTGGCCTGGTGCTGGCTCCTAAGTTTCCCTCTGGAGTAAGTGAGCTCCTGGCATGGAAAGGGACTTGGGCTTCCTCTCAGCCGGCAGCTGTGTTTGTTCTGCCCTCTGCCCTGTTCTTACCTCTCCTCCTTGGTGCTGCTGTCCCCCAGGGCTCTCGTCAGAGCCACTTAGGAAGCAGGCACAGAGAAAGTCTAAGGAAGACAGCGCCTTCAGTCATCTGTACAACAAACACCTCCGCAGAGCCACCCACTGCATGAGCACAGCTGCTTGGATTTGTCTCGTCACGGGGGCCACCTTCAGCCTCAGGGCCAGGCAGGGAAATATTAAAGAGAGAATGGAAGGCGGGAGACCCATAACCCTTCTCATGAGCATCATGAGCACCATGGTGGTGCTCGGGGATTCAGTGGCTAATCAATGAAGCGTACACACTGTTGTCTGGGGACTGACCTACTGAACCCTTCTTTTTGACAGGTGAGAACAGCCAGCCAGCATGGAATCCAAACCTCAGAAGAGTCCAGGTACCCAACAGGCATAATCTCAGGAGAAATCTTTTTATTGAAAATGACCAACAACTCCCTTTAAGCTGACCAGGATACAGAAATTGGTCTTAGTGGGAATAATGGGTGGCTTTCTGTGACAATGATTCTTGGTTTGAGAATGTAGCAGGAATCCCTTCCTGGATTCAGTTAATTATCGTGTAAGAGTTTACCTGTCTAGAAAGTTAACATTTTCTGTTTTTTCATGGGCCCCAAATTGTATCTTTTGCTTGAAGACAGTGCTAATAGCAAAAACCATGACCCAGCAAGGACTGGCGAGTATTTCCTTAATTTTACATGTTGCTCCCTCTTAAAGAAACTGCCTAAATTGTTAACAGGATTTACTATGAGGTAGCTCAAGGTACAGTATTCAAATGTTCTTGCTTATTCACATAGCTCATTGTAGGCGAGTGGTTAGAAGAGCAGAACTTAGGATAAAGTCACTCATCAGTTAAATTATCCAATTCAACTAAAAAATATTTACATAGCACCCATTACTAGTAAGTCTCTGTGCTTTATATTACAGGGATATGCAGATTAATTAATAAGAGGCATTGTCTGCAAGGAGTCTATAATCTTGTTAGGAAGTTAAGCAAGTAGCTGTATTGGGAAGTTAACATCAGCACATATAATTAGGCTATGACAGGAATCATGAAATAAATACAAAATGCTATGGAGTCTGAAGAAGAAAAAGCATGTAAGTATTAATAATTATTGGAATCCAGAGAGGTTTTATGGAGAAGGGATTTGAGCTAGACCCTATAAGATGAATAGGGATTTAAAAGAGATCGTAACTTGTGTGGTGGCTCATACCTATAATCCCAGCACTTTGGCAGGCTGAGAAAATTCCCTTCTGTTCCTAGTTTGCCAAGAGTTTTATCAAGAAGAGTAATCCTGGCCTCAGAATGAGTCGGAATTGAGGGTTGTTTTTTTTTTTTATGATTTCACTTTATCTCTGTTGTTGGCTTATTAGTTGTAAATGTCTGTTTTGTTATTTTAGTGATTGCTTTAAACATGTCTTTAACATAGTGCAGTCTAACTTCCAGTGGTATTATACCAATTCACATATAATATAAGAGCTTTACAAAAATGTATTTCCATTTTTTTCTTCTGGCCTTTATAGTACCATCAGATTGCATTTTACTTGTACATATGTTATAATCTGCATAACATATGTTATTATTTTTGTTTAAACAATCAATTGACTCTTTAATGTTTTAAGTAGTAAGAAAAACTTTTCATATATATACCCTTGTAGTTACCATTTCAGTGTTCTTCATTCCTTTGTATAAATTCAGATTTCCATCTGCATATCCCTTGTGTTTGAAAGATTTCCTTTGATATTTCTTAACAACGCAAGCCTCCTAGTGATAAATTCTTTCAGCTTTTATGAGTCTAAAAAGTCTAAATTGCCTTCATTTTTAAAATACATTTTGCTGAATATGAAATTTTGAATGATGGTATTTTTTTCACTACTTTAAATATATTGTTTCACTTTTTTTTTTTTTTTTTTTTTTTTTTTTGAGACAGAGTCTCGCTTTGTTGCCCAGGCTAGAGTGAGTGCCATGGCGTCAGCCTAGCTCACAGCAACCTCAAACTCCTGGCTCAAGCAATCCTCCTGCCTCAGGCTCCCAAGTAGCTGGGACTATAGGCATTCGCCACCATGCCCTGCTAATTTTTTGTATATATTAGTTGGCCAATTAATTTCTTTCTATTTATAGTAGAGACGGGGTCTCGCTCTTGCTCAGGCCGGTTTCAAACTCCTGACCTCGAGCAATCCGTCCGCCTCGGCCTCCCAGAGAGCTAGGATTACAGGCGTGAGCCACCGCGCCCGGCCTGTTCCACTTTTTCTTGTTTGCATTGTTTCTGATGAGAAGTCAGTATATTTGTTCCTTGTCCTTGTTCTGTACACATCATGTCTTTCTTTTCCTCTGGCTGCTTTTAAGATTTTTTTTCTTTATCATTGGTTTTAGCAATTTCATTATGATGAGCCTTGGTGTACTTTCCTTTGTTTATCCTATCTTGGGGTTCACTGAGCTGGCTTAGATCTCTGGGTTTATAGCTTAAGTTTGTAACATTTTTAGCATTATTTCTTTGGATGTTTTGTCTGTCTCTGTCCCTCACTTCAAGGATTCCTCTTACATGTGTATTAGGCCACTTGAAATTGTCCACAGTGTACTGGTGCTCTTTTTATGTTTTTGAATTCTTTTTTCACTGTTGTTGATTTTGATAGTCCCTATTGCTATGCCTTCGAGTTCACTAAACTTTTCTCCTGCAATATTTAATCTGCCTTTATTCTCATTCCCATCAGTGGTTTTGTTTTTTTGTTTGTTCGTTTTGTTTTTTTGAGACAGAGTCTCGCTTTGTTGCCCAGGCTAGAGTGAGTGCCGTGGCGTCAGCCTAGCTCACAGCAACCTCAAACTCTTGGGCTCCAGTGATCCTCCTGCCTCAGCATCCCGAGGAGCTGGGACTACAGGCATGCGCCACCATGCCCAGCTAATTTTTTTTTCTATATATATCAACTTAGTTGGCCAATTAATTTCTTTCTATTTATAGTAGAGACGGGGGTCTCGCTCTTGCTCAGGCTGGTTTCGAACTCCTGACCTCGAGCAATCCACCTACCTCAGCCTCCCAGAGTGCTAGGATTACAGGCGTGAGCCACCGTGCCCGGCCAGCCATCAGTGGTTTTTTTTCCTCCCTGAGACATTGTAGTTTTCATCTCTAACATTTCACTGAGTCTTTTTTATATCTTCTATGTCTCTACCTAACTTCATGAAAATACAATGATAATAACTGTTTTAATAACTTTAAAAATGATCTTCTCTGCCAATGCTAACATCGGGGTCAGTTCTAGATCTGTTTTAATTGTTGATTAGTCTCCTCATTATAGGTCATATTTTCCTGCCTCTCTGCATGCCTGGTAATCTTTGATTGCCAGACACTGCAAATTTTACCTTGTCAGGTCCTGGATATTTTTGCATTCCTATAAATCTTGAGCTTTGTTCTGGGATGTAATTAAGTTTCTTGCAAACAACCTTGTTTTTGTGTTTTTGTTTTTTTAAGGCAAGCATGAAACCAAATTTATTGAGGAATGACAAGATAAGTTTACAGAGCAAGAGCAAGATATAGGTTTACAAAGCAAGAGCAAGACACATTTGCCACAGAGGATGGACGGACCCCTTGTCGTAACCAAGGGGTCCTTGTTCTTTTAAGTCTTGCTTCTGTGATTTGTTAGGTGGATCTGGAGCAGTCTTCAGCCAAGGGCTAATTATCCCTCGCTACTGAGGCAAGACCTTCCCGAGTATTCTGCCCAATGCTCTGTAAATTATAAGTGTTTCCAGTCTTGTGTGATGGAACAGGCACTGTTTATGGCCCTCTAATCTGTTTCAATCAATGGTTCTTTCTCTGACTTCAGGTAGTTTCACCACACACGTGTGTTGGGTTTTGGGTTTTGGTTTTGTTGAGCTTGGTTTTGCTTTCACATCCAGGTGAGTTTAGTTTGTCCTTAGTTTTGGAAAAGGCAGCCTTTACTTAAAAACTTAAAGCTTCTTGGCTCACGCCTGTAATCCTAGCACTCTGGGAGGCCGAGGTGGGAGGACTGCTTGAGCTCAAGAGTTCGAGACCAGCCTGAGCAAGAGCGAGACCCCATCTCTACTATAAATAGAAAGAAATTAGCCAAACAACTAAAAATAGAAAAAATTAGCCAGGCACAGTGGCGCGTGCCTGTAGTCCCAGCTACCTGGGAGGCTGAGGCAGGAGGATTGCTTGAGCCCAGGAGTTTGAGGTTGCTGTGAGCCAGGCTAATGCCACACCACTCTAACCTAGGCAAGAGAGTGAGACTCTCTCAAAAAAAAATTATCAAACTTAAAGCTTTTTTATGAAGTGAAAACAGAGTCAGGATTTGGTATTAAATAACACAGCTTTTGGAACTATTAGAATAGTACGTAGTAATTCTGGCAAGGTAGCTGTCCTTTCCATCCCTTCCTCCCCAACTTCTGCAGCAACTCCACCTGCTCCCACTTCGCAAAACAGCCTTTTGCCACCTCGTTTTTAATAGCAACTGGTTTTACTTGGTTTGTTATGCCAAAGGGCAATGCAGAATTATCATGTTGCTGCGATGGAAATGAGACCACCTTTGCTCATATGTAGAGAGCCAATGCCAGGCTTCAGAAATAGAGAGCCAGACAGCACGGGCTGAATTAAGGTGTCCTAAATGTTGTATAAATGAAGGCCTCACACTGTGAGTAAATAAGAATCATAGAATCATACACTTGGTCCTTTGTTTTCCTGAGTTATTATGGGTGTTCTTTCCAATAACCGAATAATTTGAAGACTGTTCCAGAGATAAACAATGTTTTCCAATTAGAGCAATTCTTTTCAGAAATTAATGGAGAACAAACTGGGTCCCGTTCACTCTCTTTTATTAGGCCAACAATTTACATTTTATTATAAAAGTGAAGTCTGCAAACAAGATCACTTTATTAAATCACCACCTCCTCCGCTTTTCTCCTCTGTGGTAAGTATTCACTATGATTTAGTAAGCCTCCCACCAGCCTCGTGAGCATTTTTAAAACGCCGTTCGTTTCCTCTGAGATTTAACTGAGATGTAGAATCTATTTTATGTTTCAGAACTCTTGGAAAAAGCGGTTTTTCATCCTGTTAAAGAATAAGGGAGAGGGCTTTACTCTCTTCTACTACAAAGACCATCATTACCGAGGCTCCGTTCAAATTGATCGGTGTGTATCCAAGCAGGAAACGTTTTATAACAACAACTACTATAAAGTCAAATACTAACAAGCTGCATACAAATTGAAACTTAAATCATTGACCAAAGCAACCAAGCGTTTCAAACTTATTATTTGTGACTGAGTAGGAGCTAAAATAGTAAACACTTTGAGCAAAAGATAAACATTTTATAGTATATGTTATAGTTGATAAATCTTTAAGAAGCATTCAGCGAAGGTCTTTGATTCATGTAATTTGTGGACAAGATGCAGCAGATGAAATTACCATTTTATAAAGGCAAAAATGCATTTTAAAAATATTTAGATCAGCTTTGCTGTCTCTCTTTAAGAAATTATGTACAAAAAAATTGGCAAAGATAATCATTTGTGGCACCCGGAATCCAAACAAAATAGAAAGTTTTGAATTAAATTTCAGGCTAACCAAAGTATTTCCAATTAATGATAGACCGAATCCAAAATCCAAACTTATTTTCTAAAATTATTGGATAATCTTCAAGACATGTATCAAGTAGATCTAAAGTTTTATTCAATTTGAATCACAGTATAAAATAGTAGTCCGTTTTCTTTCTATTTTTGCATTGTCATTGGTTTAATACTCTGTGTCTGTATCCAACAGAAATTCCAGTGTAGAAGTCGGCATAAGTAGCCAGGAGAAGTTGCAATCTGTACAGAAGATGTTCAAATGTCAGCCTGATGAGGTGATGTCCATCAGAACCACTAACAGGGAGTACTTCCTCATCAGCCATGACAGGTGAGAGTAGTCAGATAGCACAGAGCATCTCCTGTGTGCAACACAAAAGCAACCCAGAGACCAAAACATTCTAAACCAATAAACAACAAACATGCTCTGAACAGAGACCCATGCCACAGCCTCAAACGCCATTTTGTCAGTCTACATTACTTGTTAATTACCTTGAAAAGTCACTGTACTAGTTTCCTAGGGCTGCCATAACAAAGTGCCATAAACTAACCGGGTGGCTTAGAACAACAAAAATTTATTGTCTCACTGTACTGGAGTCCGAAAGTCTGAAATCAAGGTGTTGGCAGGGCTACACTCCCGCTGAAGGTGCCAGGGAATGACCTGTTCCAGGCAGATCTATTCTCTCCTAACTATTGGTAGTTCCCTTGGCTTGTGGCCACATAATCCAGACTTCATGTGGTGTTCTTGGTGTGTGCTTGTCTCCGTGTCCAAATCTCCCCTTTTTATATGGACACCTGTCATAGTGGATTAGGAGCCCATCTTACTCCAGTATGACCTCATCTTGACTAATCACATCTGCAACAACTCTATTTCCAAATGCGGTCACGTTCTGAGGTTATTAGGGATTGTAACTGGAACATGTGAAGGGGGGGGGTGCAAAATTCAGTGCATAACAGTCACCATCACCCCAGATGTATTCCATATAAAAGAACCCAATACACCAACATCCATGCAAGCTACATATATTAGGGAGGGACTATGCTCACCCCTAATGGAATCTTCAGTTTTCAAGAGAGGCTCCTGGCACTAGCAGAGGTTCCTAATGGATTCTTCATCGATAAGTATCTGCTTGAGTGAGAGGCAAAGTTGGTTTTGGGGGAGTGGGGGAATGGCAACAAATGCTAAAGCCAAAGTATGAAGAACCTTGTTCTGCTGCAGATTGACCCAATGCTTTCTTTTAAATTGCCGGGCGAGTTAACAGAAAAGAAGATGTGATTTATAAAACATCATTCAAGCACATTATTTGTAAACACATGTATTCCTTAAGGGGAGACACACCTGGACAGTTACACAAAAATAGTGCTGACATGTTGGGGGGCTCACTTAAGAACACAAAAGAAATCGGCATCAAAGCCAAAAGCCCCAAACCCTGTGATTACTACTGTTATTTCCGACTTTACTGCTCATTTCTCTGAGCTTCCCCCACAAAGGTGGCATGAGAGGTAATTTTAGTGTGCAAACGTGGAGGTGGGCCATTTAAACTACTTAGGAAAAATCCTATTTCCCTGGTACCTGCTCTCACTGCCTGTTCTAACGTTAATAAAAGAGTCCCTCTCTGGTTCAAAAGGAGTGCAGGTGCTATTGTTGTCACGCGCTGGCTGAAAGTGTATTCCTATCAACAGGGAGAAGATTGAAGACTGGGTCTCCTTCCTGTCATCATATTGGCGGAATATAAAAGCACCACATCAGAATGAAAAGGTGACTGTATATCGCTAATAAAATAACAGGGTAACTGAACACAACCCTCTTTCAACAGGAAACAACGGTAGCTTTTTTTTTTTCTCCTTAGCAACTTGGCATTAATACAAGGAACAAATAAGTGAGAACATGTACGTCCCTGTTATTTTTTTATGATTAACAATAGGAAAAAAATTATTTTTGCATTTTGCAAGAGAGCTAAAATACAGACACTTCAGATTTTCTTTATTGTGGTGGGGGGGAGGAAAAGTTAACTGTAATATTTTTAAATAGTAGCTAGAACTACAGTACTTTCAATCATTGTTATTCAAGGTACATAATAAGCTTCCTTTCAAATGACTAAGTCTGGGGTGGTTTCTATAAAAATGTTTTTCATCTTGCTTGCATTTTTTAATATAATGTCTCTTTCATGTAAGTGCTAGTAGCTTTAAATTTTAAATTTACGAGGACCTCTGCTAATTTTTTAAGTTCTTTCTTAGGGCAGACATTTATAGATGGAATTTTGGTCTCTAGGTTTTTGGGGGTTTTTTGTTTGTTTTGTTTGTTTGTTTGTTTTATTTTTGACATGTTTTCTAGGCTGTTCTATGCTTGCAGCAAAAGCGAAAGCCAGGGAGGAGAAAGCAAAGCATGTCTGCAAGTGGACTCAAATGATTAAGCAAAGAGAACACGGCATGAGGGAGACACAGTTGCGAAGATAGGTTGAGGGAAACGTGGGTCATCTCTGAAGGCCAGGCTGAGCATCCTCGAGGGGCTGGGAACAGGAGAGAGTCAAGGTCAGCTCTGGTTTTAGTGAGATAACACCAGCCATCTGGCAGCATGAGTATTAGACAGCCATGGGGAGAGGCTGGAGGCAGGGAGCCTAGTGGAGGGGCTGCTGCTTCGGTCCAGATGAGAGATTAGCTGTGTCCTGATTACACTGTTCTTTTCTTGTAAGCAGGAGAAATTCTCATGGGGTGATAAAAGGCCCTCTTCAGACACTCTCCTTGGTCCTTTAAGCTCATCACAGGACTCCGGCTGGCCAAGAAATAGTCTCCCAGACATGGTAATTATACTTACCTATTTCCCTCTCAGAACACCACACTTCGGAGTCAGCTAATGCTTCAAAATCTCACCAATTAGCAGTTGAATTGGACCATGCCCACCTTCCCCAAAGCCTAATGGACCATAAGAATGATCCTAAGCCCTGACAGTTGTCCTGTGTGTAGTTTGTTTCCATACCAAAGATGAGCCTCACTGCTTGGCCGGATACCTCTCAATATATACATTCATTTCAGATGCTCTTGCCGTGCGTCTGGGGCTGCGAGGTTAAGATCCCTTGGCTAAACCACAGCCTGGTTGGCAGCTTTTTCCTTCCTTCTACACACAGCACACAAATCCCTCTGTAAAGAGATTCCCCAAACACAACTTGATTTCCTGCCGTACTGTCTGTACTGCACAGGCAAAGGCAGACTCTCAGCTTTCTTGGATTTGCAATGTTCCCAACTTTAGACATCAGCAATGAACTGGCTAAGTGGTTTTGTTCTTCTGCATGGATACTATCAATATTTCTTCCCTTAGAGACTTAGCCACTGACTTACCCCTGTCTGTGGGTACCAAGCTCATCTAATGAAGCATAGCCTCCTATTTTATCCAGTTGGTAGCTCTCCAACTATTTTAATAGCTTTTTGTAACATATCAAATTCACCACGCCAAACATCTCATCCTAGTTATTCATTTAATGAGTAGAAACAGTGGCATAAAACAGTTAGGAAGGCCAATCCTTTTCAGTAAGTGCCTCTTGCTTTTCACTCATGATATCCCCTCCCCCCCAGAGATAATATTATTGATCAGTTTGCTTTTCCATACTATGTATTCAGATCCAGTGATGTTTCAACCAGCTCCAGTTGAGTACCATTTGCCTTGTTGGTAGTTGTTGTTATTGTTTAAATTAAGTGGAGAACCTTTCTTTACCCTCAGCTCAGACGATCTGGCTCCATGAGCTTGGAGCTAGAAAAATGGATACAACTTAAATACACCTGGTTGTTTGTGTTTTATTTATCACCTTATTTCAAGGATTTCCTAGAGAATACTGAGTCTTTTCCAAACCCCCTGCTCGAAGGCATTGTTCTTGGATGAATTAAATTGTACTTATAACAATTTTCCTACCATACAAAGCAGCTACTTTGTGGTAGAATATCATGTATCTATTGGGGAAGGGAGAGCAATAATTAGCTGAACCTAGATCACCTTGAAACCAGTAATTCACCCTATCACGTGATCAACATGACCAAAGTACATTGCTATGGAAACAAAAGAAGTATGAGAGCAGAACACAAAAGAGAAATATTGAGCAGGAAGAGGAAAGGTGCAGTGTCTCTGAGTTAATTACCTCCTCAGATGGCTTTGGATGATAACCAGAAAAGGATGGGGGGGGGGGAGTACTCCATGGCAGAGCTTAGGGACTTAGAATGCCAACCCTGGGAGAAAACCACTTGTTCTAAGTTACAGCTCCAGATGGTAGAACAAAAATAAAAGGCTGAATGATGTGCTTATATTTTTATATCATCAGTGGTGACCCAGACTCCAGAGGCAAGTTCAAGTTGTGGGCTTCTGGATATTACCTTGGAAGATCTTCTGGTCTTTTCAACCTAACTAATAATCTATTATGGCTTTTCCAGAAAGCGTGTGATTTAATTCCATCTCTTGCAAAGAAAAGAAAAAGGATTAATTTCTTTTTTCTCCCTTTCATTCAGCATTTTATGGAAAAACGTTCTCCAGAATTCAGACCAGCTCATCTACCATATGATTTCTTGTCAGAGACCACTAAAGATACAAAAGAAGAGAGTCATTACCTTAGTCCTCGAGCTGTTCTTTTAGAGGTAACCCCTTCTGTCTGTCCATCATGCATTCCTACGAATATTTCCTGCACCCCTGCCATGCACTGTTCACGAGGCACTAGGTGGCGTCCATGGGAACACAGGTAAATCAAGTGATGTGCTCATGGTGCTGACACTTGGATAGGAGCTGACTATAATACAAGACGGAAAGGGCTCCATGCTGAGAACAGATGCTTGTAATATGCCCAGGGTGCACGACGGGGGAGGGGAGAGAGGCTGACTTCCAGACAAAAGGTCAGGGAAGGTTGCTCAGGGGAGATGATTTGACCTTACTTGATTGGTAAAATATGGATGTGGGGGATTGACTTGGGAAGTCTTTCTGCATGCTTGGCAGCAAGAATAATATGAGCAAAGGTCCCTGGGTGGTAAGTTGGGTGGCGTGTATCAGTCTATTGATCCATTGGAAGCCCTTCCTGGCCGCCTGCTGCGCGCCGGCACTGGACTGTACTAGGCATGGTGCCTACAATGATGAATCCGATGTCGCGCCTGCCCTCAGAGATCACAGTCCTCTCAGTCGCTGTGTGACAGTGTGACATAGAGGTATGGTTACAGGGCTCGGGGAGCAATAGAAAAGGACAGGTTTTCTCTCTCTTCCAGAGGCAGGGAAGGCTTCAGAGATGAAATGGCAATTGATATGTGTACGGTGAATAGTTCAGTTAGGCTGCAACCGAGAGTGCATGAATGGCACAGTGGGAAATAAAATAAAAAAGAGTCAGAACACGATGGGTCTTGAATGCCAAGTTGACTTCATTCTGTGGGTAGCATAGGGGCAGTGATGGCTTCATAGTTGAGAGGTTGCAAAACCTGAATTAACTTTCACTAACATTAACTTAGCAGCTACATCTGTGGCAGACTACAGAGAGAAGAGAATGGCTGGCCAGGTGTCGTAGTAGCTCACGCCTACAATCTTAGCGCTCTGGGAGGCCAAGACGGGAGGATTGCTCGAGGTCAGGAGTTCGAGAAAAGAATGGAAGTGAGAGATAGAAAGACAAAAGGGGGGTGAAGGGATGGCATTGTTTCCCAAATTGGGGGTTTTCTACAAGATGGTGACATGTGTTTCTACAGAGTAAGCATTCTTGGCCAAATAGGTCTGAAAACACCAAGTTAAAGGAGGTTAAACAAGCTTCTTAGCAGCAGAATTCTCAGAGCCTTTAGTATGCAGTGGTGCATTATAAAGAGCCAGGCCTGATACAATGCACAGCATTTCCCAGGCTCATTTGAGCGCAGAGCCCTTCTTTCACCAAAAATACGTTCATGCTCGTGTTTCCTGGGACGCAGTCTTTTGTGATAGTCCCAACAAGCAGTCAGGTGTGTGTCAAGCACCAGTTAAGCCTGGCATTTTTTAGGCACTTCGTGAGATGCAGTCTAATTAAAGCAGCTAAGACTAAGCTAAAAGACCCCCTACCCCCGCCCAACAACAACAAAAAAAAAAACAGTACAAAACTAGGCAATAGAAATCCAGAGAAAGGAGAACTTGGCAGTAGCTGAAGCGAGAAGAGAAGGCTGCGGGACGTCAGCCAGGCCCGAACACGATTCCAACAGGCAGGAGGGAAGAGGGGCATGCCAGGTAAAGGAAGCAGGTGCACGTGGGGACGGGAAGAGCACTGTTTGTAGGGGACAATCGGGAGATTGGCTTGACTGGAGCCAAGTATTCCAATGATGGGTCAACAATGAACTTGCTAGGAGGCCTCAGGGGTTTTGAACAACCATTGCTGCAAGTGACTGTCTTCGTTCTAAAGGAGTTATTGAGAGCCTCCCAAGGGCCATGCCTTCTAGGTCCCTCACCCTCCTTCCCAACCAAGCAACCTGGGCTGCCTGAGAGCACAGTAGCCTGTGTCATAGACCCAGCCAAGTGCCATGATTTAGTGGTAGAATTGATTGGGGAAAAGCTCTCGTGTCGTTAAGTATCTAATGATGAAACAGAAAGGTAAATAGCAATTTAGTCCAATAGAAAGAACATTTGTATCAGGAACATGGGGGATTCGGGAGAAGAAAGCTGACTTTGAGTCTGCCAGAGGCTTTGCTGGTTCTGGTAAGGTTGGTGCATATACCCCAAACGAGAACCACGTTCATCCGGTCGGTGGTAGATATGTTAACACTTACTATTTCAGGGCGCAGAGCCATAATACCAGGAACAAGAAGATACCTGATTGGTAGACTTGTATCTTTACATTTATTCCTCTTATCTATAGTTGGATAATATTATTGCTGCCAACAATCCTGATGAAGCCATTGAACCTGGCAGTCCAGACCAGATCTCCAAAAGAATTGATCGTCTTTACGTGTCAATGAAATCCGGGTAAGTGAAACTGCCATTTAAAAAACTGATTTTAGCTAATCTGCTGTTATGGAATAATTACTGCCAGTTCATTTTAATAGCTGATAAATTGATGCAAAACATTACCACAGACAAGGTTCAACATATTTAATTCAGTAATCTCAAAACAAGAAAATGTGGCAGTGGTTTCTCCACCCACAGAAAACCATCAGTAATGTCCTCAGGACATTTTCTGTCTCCTAGGGAAGTTATTTTCTATTTTGCATTTATGTCTTTCACACTCTCACTTCTGTCCTCCCAACCCTGTAAAGGGTTATTTTGATTCCATATCCATTTTCAGAAGGGAAATTTTGTTGGATTTGATTCTAACTATGGCTGGGATTCTGATGGTGGTTGGATAGACTTCAAGACCTTGTTAGTTTTCACATGGCTGCTAGCTGCTTAAATCTGACACACACAGCGGAAAATTGTAAATAGACATGCTAAAAAAGGGTTTGTTTTAACTTCTTACACTGTAGTTTTTTCCAAGAGACATCCCCTGGATCTGCAGAGAGCAGAAAAAAGGAACCCCAGACCCTTCCAAACACTCAGTTTGAGGAGCTTCGCCTGCAAGAACGAGGCTCAGGAAGTGATTCGTGTCTTTCACCTGCCAACACGGAAGCGCAGGCCGCAAGTGACCAGAAGAGATCAACCTCACTAACTGTTGTGCAATTGTCTATATTAATCAAGTAAAGCTCTAATTTCTAAAACTTTATGGGCCCTAAGAGCAAGGCAGGCTGCTACTGCTGCTTTTGTTCTCTCTCTCTTTTTTTTTTTTTTTTTGCGTATAATTTAAATTTTAAAGCAGTTCCTAAAAATCTCCAAGTCAGCCAAGAATCTGACCAACTTCTCCCTGTCATTGTGGCCAAGGAGAGTGAATAAATAACTCTCTTTCGCTGGGGAAAGTAGTCCCTGGATTGGGCGTAGCAAGTTCAACTATTTTTAAAAATTGTCCTTTGGCAATCTTTCATGTCCTGGAACTTTGGACACACACTGACCTAAGTAGCATGTCACCTAGCTTTTTACATCAGTGTGATTATGGACCCAGAAGTTGCGTGAGGCTTCATCATCCACCAGGAGAGGGGTATTTAGGTTTTAAGTGATACCAAGAGCATTTGATATGATTGTTGTAATTTTAACTCTTCTCTGTGTCTTCTTCTATGGAATCATTTCCGGCAAAGAAATGCACAAACTGACCTGATGTGGACAGTTACGTAACCAATTTAGTCCATTTTTGCCTCCTTTCCTGTTGCCTACCACCTACTACCACATCCCAAGATGGGTAGAGAAGGACATTAATGAGTACTTTTCAGAAATTTAAATTTATACTTTTCTTGCAAATGTTTTGGACAACCTTTACAATCTAGAAAATGTTTAATATCATCTCAGAAATAGGAGGCCAAAAGTCTACTCAGAAAGTATAGCTCAGAGCCAGGGCCAGTCACCTCACATGACTGTCACAAATGTCTTGTCTCCTAGCAACATCCCTGATGAAAGCCAAGTGAAGAAGCTGAATGTGTTCCTTTCTCATTCCGATATCATAAACTATCTCACTCTCATAGAAGCCTCAGGACGGATATGGTAGGTCGGCGATTTGACTGTTATTGATTATACATGGAGTTGGAAAGGACGACGAGAATAATTATATCTTGAAACACTGTATTTGGCAAAACTGACCAGGGGGCTTGGATTACCATATTGCTGTTGTTACAAGAAGGTCTTTGAAGCAGAAATGAGGGTATTGCTGTCTAGGAGAGTCAGCTGGAAGGTGGGGTTGGAGGAAGGTGTGTAAGAGGACCCAAAAGTCCAGGAAGCAGTCAAGTTCTGACTTCTCAAAGATGAAGAAGAATGGGCAGGCATACATATGGTCCAAAGACATCATTCCCAATCGTCACATAATGAATATTTGAGGAATGAATAAAATTAATGAAGTTAACAAAATTCAAAGATCTAAAAGAAAAAAGGCATACATGTCAGGGTCTAAGACTTCCAGAGAGAAGGTAAAAAACTGCCTGTCAGGGAATCAGACACAAAAGACAGTGTGACAGAGAATTTTCTTAATCACTATTTATTTGATTCTACATTCTTTTATTTATTTATTTTTCTTTTTTTGTTTGAGACAGGGTCTCACTTTGTTGCCCAAGCTAGAGTGAGTGTTGTGGTGTCAGCCTAGCTCACAGCAACCTCAATCTCCTGGGCTCAAGCAATTCTCCTGCCTCAGCCTCCCGAGTAGCTGGGACTACAGGCATGCACCACCATGCCTAGCTAATTTTTTCTATATATATTAGTTGGCCAATTAATTTCTATTTATAGTAGAGACGGGGTCTCGCTCTTGCTCAGGTTGGTTTTGAACTCCTGACCTTGAGCAATCCGCCCACCTCGGCCTCCCAGAGTGCTAGGATTATAGGTGTGAGCCACCACACCTGGCCTGATTCTACATTCTTTTAAAGATTTTGTAATTTATTTTGAAGGAAGATTACATTTTTGTAAGAGAAGAAAGCCCTTCACTGTACAGTAAATGCTACACATTATTTATCTTATAATTTCTAAGTGGAGAGGAACCACAACCTTCCATTTTTCCAAATTTGCCATTCTCTAAGGCTCAATAAATACTTGACGAAGACTGTGGACTTCTCTAGGACTGGGGTTGCTCATCAATCAATTCATTTATTTGTTCACTAGATATTCATTATATAATCATATGTACCCACTTCCAACAAATACTTATTGAGCACCCTCTGTTTATTTGGAGCTAAGGGACTATAAGAATTAAAAAAACAAAACAATCAAAAAGGTGGTACCATACTTCCAGGGTCACATAGCCTGGTGAAAAAGACAGCTACATAAACAAGTAAATATAAAATGCATTTTATTTAAAATATAATAAATAAGGTACTCATATAATACAATAGAAGTCCAGGGGAAGGGGACATTAATTACAGCAAAGGAATGGAATGTAGGACTTCGTAGGACTTGGTAAAGGCAGTATGATTTGAGCTGGGCTTTGGGGGAAGGGGTAGGCTCCCATAGCAGGGATAGAGGAAAGAATATTCCAAACAGGAGAAGGAGGTCGTCTCCTTCAGAGGCATTGCAGCAAGCTCAGGGCGAGGCCCCACGCGTGCCCTGCCCTCCCAGCTGGCCTCCGTCTCACGTGTCGTATTCCCGCCGCAGTGTGGCTCAGTGGGAAGGCCCCCCGCGCCTGGGATGCTTGTTTTACCATGGAGATCATCTTTTGGCGGTGAATGACCTGAAGCCCCAGAGCCTGGAGGAGGTTTCCTTGTTTTTCAGCCGATCCATACAGAAGGAGGTGAGTGCTACTCACCAGCCCTGGTCCGGGCAAGTCAGTGCCAGAAGGAACAAGATCATGGTCTTAGATGGAGTCTGAGAAATACTCTGAACACAAATGGGATTCTTCCTTCTTCTGCCACTGAGCATAAATAACAGAATGTTCTTTTAGGAAGGACTCTTTCAGAATTCTTTCCCATCGAGTAGTGTCTGGAGAGAGCACTGGGCTAGGAGACTGAGCAGGTACCCGGGTTCAGGACCTCAGGTGCAAAAAGAGCTTATGTGAAATCAGGCTGGCTCAGGGCTTGCAAACTGACTCCTTCAACCAATTTGTACTTCAGTTTTCCTCTATGAAAAATCAGGGATAATGACAGCACTCGTTGGAAGATTAAATGGGAATAACATGCTTACAACAGTAACTGGCACGTATTAGGTGCTCGATATATTAATAGTTATTACTTTTATTTCTACTATGACTGGCCATGGAATGTTGTACAAGTTCAATTTTTTAAGCTTCAGTTTCCTCATCTCAGAAATCATCATAGCTGTATCTTCCTAGAGTTATCGTAAGAATGAAACATTATATGTGGGTATGCACTGAGTATGTGTGTTTATAAAGGATTGGCTCTTGTCCTGGACATCAGTGCAGTTTCCATTTTAATTCCTTCTGTGGTCTACTTTTATTTCTAACTAGCCCTGTGACCTTGGAAAAACCCCTTCCTTCCCTGGGCTTCCCTTGGCTTCCCTTTATTCTCTCTGAAGTGAGAGGGTTGGTTTTCAAACTACTTCTTGCACCCCGGGACGGGAGTGAAAAAAGAGGAGAGGAAAGGAACAGTTTGCTGGGGCTTCAACTGGAGAAGTTCACATTTACCATTGATCTTTTATGAAAAAAAGTAAGTCCAAAATATTGGACTTTCCTGTTAGCTTTCTGGAAGAAACAGTTTCTTGGCTTAAAATTGTTGAAATCCATAATACTAGATGATCTCCCAAATTTCTCCCAACTCTAAGAGTTTATGATTACCTAGCATATCTATATTAAGAATATATCTTATCTGTTCTATATCACACAATAACTCTATTGAACAAACTTTACTATCCCTATTATCTAAATGAGTAAACCAGTAAAGATAAGTGAGTTGTCTACGATACATAACTAGTTAGTGGCAGAACATATACACATTCATTCATTCATTCATTCTCTATTTATTGATCATTTCCTGAATGTTGGATACTGTTCTAGGTTTGAGAGCTATAAAAATGGCTTCAGCCTGAGCTTAAGGAGCTCATAGATCAGTGCATAAAACAGCATGTTATGTGCCACTTACAATACAGTGTGTGCCCTGATAATATGAACAGAGGCCACAGGAGCACAGAGGTAGATGGGAGTAAATCTATTTGAAGGAGGCCAGGAGGGTGTCTCAGAGGTGGTGTTTGACTGGGCTTTGAAGACTGGATAGGATTTTGCCTGGTGGAAAAGAGGTAGCTTTCAGGGACCTGGTCTAACAATCTGGTAACTGTTGCATATTTTCTCTGCCAAAGATCCACACTGGAGCCAAGTGGCCAATATAATCTTTTAAGCCCTTCTGAAAGCTACCAAACAGTACTCTGACCCAAAGATCCAGACATTGGCTTAGAAATCAAGAAAAGAGTTTTTGCCTGGGAGCTGATCCAGGAACTCTCCCTGGGTGTTGCTGACTGCAGTTTATCATGACCGCCCTTCTACACTGTGGAGTCATTGCACAGGAGGGAGGCGACGGCATTTCTCTTGTGCGGGCTCTGCCTTCCTCCTTTCTATTTGATAACAACTCCTGGATGCCACTGAGAAATATGGGGTCTCACTGACATGACTGTCCAGAAGATCAGAAAATCCCCCTACTTTTCCACTTCCACCATTCCTGGCTTATTTCTTTATGTTAAAATGGATATCCAATCCTCGGTTAAAATTCAAACATCTGATCCCTGGAAAGAAAAAGTTGGAAGAGGGCAATGTGGCACCAATAAAGGAACAACCAAGGGCCCCTGATGTTTTTCAAGTCCCCGAGCCCATCACATTTGCTTTCCTTCCTGTCAGGCTACAGTTGAGATAAATGGGAGGGTGAGTGGGGATGGGCTGGGGTCAGTGAAGGGAGAGAATGTGAGATATTAGAAGGCCGGGGAGAGGAGTGTGTGTGTGTGTGGGGGGGGAGCGCGCGCGTGGGTGTGTGTGTGGGGGGGCACGCGCAAGGGCAGAACAAGCTAGATTTCCTGCAAAACTCATCAAACTTCAATTTCCTCCCAGTTTTGTCTGGGCTTGGTCCTGTCTGGTGGTCTCATCTTGATTCACTAGTTTCAAGAGGCTCTTTTAAGTCTTGGCGCAAGTGGGCCCACCTGGACACCATCGATGCCCTCTGGAATCTGCCCTAAAGGCTCAGGCCAGTGGACGCCAGAAAATAACCCACCTTCCACCCAAATACACAAGTCATCCCTGGCTGCTTGTGGCCCACATGTCACAGTTCATCACAGGATTTTCTTCAAAAACAGCTTCAAAGTGTGTGAATGAGGACAGACTGAGAACCAACCACCGTAAAGGATAATCTTTAATCATATAATTTTCTTCTTTCTTGTGTTTTAGAAAGTAAAACTCACCATCGGGAGGATCCCGAATTCGGAGAAATTCCATGTTGTAGCTTGTACATGCCCCTTAAGGTATCAAGGTGTCACACCTCCTCCACTGGATACATCTAGACTGGAGAGGGCGCTAAAGAGGGGTCCAGGCATTAAAAAGGGCCCTCGGAAAAGCACTGGAGAGTGACATGCCACCCTGAGATATGAGACAAGCCGTTGCTCTCGGAATTTCTGCATCTGCATCTTAACCGTGGGGATAAGTGTCCCCTCTCTGGCTATTGCATCAGAAATGCTGAGAGGGTTCAGTGGGATAGTGACTATGGAACGCAGTGAAAATGGAAAGCCTTATTATCTGAGACTTTGTCCCAAACGCCACAATGCAGCTTGGGTCAGCCCCTCACGTAATACATGCTGCGTGTTCCATGAGGTCGTGGTCCACACAATCCCTTCTTTGTTAGGGAACGTACAGTTGGAAATACTCATTCCAGGAAGGCAAGGTTCCCAAGAGAGAAGTGATACCCGATCAGCCTTCCCAAACACTGTCCTGCCTCTCATCACCCCCTCCAGACTGCTGAGACAGAGTGGCCTCCTGGATTCAGTAAGTATCTTGTTTTCTTAAAGACCCAGAAGCTTTAGAAGTCAAGGAAGTTTTAGGTCACATGCAGCAAAGAGCTGCCTGCTGTACAAGCAGTAAGACAACTACTTAGCACTTCAAAGTCTGATAGTTCTTAACTGATGGATGCATTAACTGATAATCTTGGGAAGCCAAAAGAATCAAACCCTTTTTTTATAAATAGGAAAACAAAGGCAGAGAGCTAAAGCACTAATCAAATCGGGAAATGTTAGAGCAAAAGGAGCCTTCAGAAACAGTATCATACCATGTTGTCATTTCACGTGAAGAAATCAAGGCCTAGAATGATGAAAGACACGCCCGCGTTGGGGCTCCAGGTTTCATAGTTGTTGAGTGGCAGCGCCAAGAATCCAAAACCAGCTCTGGGAAACCAGTGTCCTGATCCTCACCTTGTATTTAGACTTAGATTAGAAAAGACCTTCAGCACTTAGAAGAGACATTCAAATACAATTCATTTTCTGTTACCCAGATTGTCAGGGAAGTATAAACAAATTTTCATCTACATGTCCTATTTGACCTACTTTTTCTACTTCTAGAAATTTATCCTACACAAATACTCACACAAATACACAAAGATATCTGTAAAAAAAAAAGTTTACTGTACCATTGTTTGTAATAATAAAAAAAATCACTTGGGGATTGCTTAATTATGATTTCATATAATTGAACACTGTAGATGTTAAAAAGTTCAGCATGTATAGTTATGGAAAAACATTCACGATATATTAAGAATGAAAAATCAAGTTATAGCACAGTATTATATCATCTCATTTTGTAAAAAATAGATTTTTGTTGTTTGTGCAGATGTATAGATAAAATGTTTCCAACTCTAATCAGGGAGAGAGATACCTTGCATCATTGTCATGAGGTTTAAATTTAAGCACATTGTGTGATATGTAGTGTTAATTGTGCTACTGTTGCTCTGACATGCTTTTTTGAATTAAAGTTTAGAATATATCAAATTATTAAAAAAAAATTATCTGAGAAATATGATCAAGGTTGGCCATGGAGGGAGAGGCATTTCTGTAATGCTTGAATTTTTTTTTTTTTTTGCAATGAGCATATGTCACTTTTATAATAAAATATATACAAGTGTGAAAAAATATTTATGTATGTATGTGTATTTTTTTAAACTTTCATAAGTGAGAAACCAAGCCACCACAGCGAAGGAAATAAAAAACCATCAAGGCAAAACCATCTGGCAACCAGCAATGTGTATGGATACACTGCTCCAAGCCCAAAGAGCCTTCCCCCTGCTTTCCTCAGCAGGCTGCACCCCCATGCTAAGGAGAGCTGGACAACCCTTAGTTGCCAGTTCCTTCCACCCCATCACTGAGGCAAATGGCTGGAGGCCTAAGGAGTTGAATCATTTCTGTGGCTCCCGGGAGTGCTGGGAGCAGAACACAGAACCCCTGGCTCCCGACCCCAGGCTCTTCCCAGCCCGCTGCAGTGAGAGCAGCCAGCCTACTCCTGATTCTCCCTTAATCCCAGACCTTTCCACCTGCAGCTGGGGTACTTGTTATGCAGAGTCTGCTCCCCGAACTTCTCTCACAGGAGGGTTTGTTCCCAAAGGAACTCTCAGGGCAGATTCCAAGATCTCCCCTACCCAAAGATTCTGATTCAGTAGGTTCAGTATGGGGCCCTGGAATCTGCATTCTAACAACCCTACTCCTACCCCCGCCCCGCCCAGAGGATTTGACAGCAGATGGACCAGGGAACACACATTGGGAAGCATCATCCCAGGGGGCCCACAGAGACCCATGTGAGTCCTCTGAAAGGCTGCAGGACTTGGGGTTTCCACAGGGGCATTTACGGGAGAGGGCCCGTAGTTTTCACCAGCTCTGAAAGACGCTAATGACTATCACTCCCTACCCTACCTCCAAAAAGGAGCCTTCTTCCCAAAGGGAGAAGCCTGGTTTTCACTCCTTGCTCTCTGCTACTAGGGGACCAGGATGACCAGTGCCTGCAAGAAGTGATGCCTTCCTGACTAGGTGCTGCTGTGCACTCTTGAGCCATTGAGGCAAGAGAGGGACCCATAGCTTTGGCTTTAGGCAAAGTCACATCTGCCTTCTGTTCCTCCTTGCCTGGTTTCATTCCTCTGGGCCTCCCCTTTTCCAGAGCTGGAGGCCAGCCACACTTCCCCAGGATTCAACCTGGGCTCTTTCTACAACAATGGTAGTGGCCCCAACAGAAGCACATAACCAAACTGGCCCCAAAGTGCAGTAATCAAGGAATTTATCTCAGACCCCAGGTTTTGGGGTCCTCTTCTATTACATGGTTCAGAGAGCTATAAGACTAGAAAAAGATGTATGGCTCATATATGTATCATTTCCCCAGAGCTAAGAGGGTGGAACACACCCTCCTCACATTCTGCCCACTACAGCCGTATCCATACTTACCCTTGGTACACAATGCCATCCGGACCTTTCACCTCCCAGAGCTTCCCTCTGACGTGGAGCTGGGAACTGCAGAGTGATTGGCCCAGCTGTCCCTGCCGGGGATGGCCCTATCTGGGCAGATTTCTGGAGGAAAAGGAGTAATAGACTAGAACTATTCTTGGCGATCACCTCCATGGCCCGAATCTGGTGCAGTTCTTCAGTCTTGCTGGGGAAGGAACCAGAGCCCAGAAACATAGAGAGACTCACCTGGGCTCCCCGGCTCTGTGCCATGCCTCCAGCTCCCAGGCCAACACATTTTCTGCACTTGCACAACTTCTCAGCATGGCCTTTGGAGTCACCAGCCTTCCTCCTCTTCCTAGTGGTTGCCTCTTAGATCTAGAATAGGCCACAGAGGGAGTCTGTATGTTTCCACTTTGTTCTGTTGGCTAAGGTTGCAAACTATTCAGACTGAAATCTAAGAAGCAGCTGGTGAGATATGGAATACATGCACAGGGCCAAATCCTTCCAGCCTTACTTCAAGCTGTCAGCATGTTAGTGCAGATTCCAGGAAGGCATTCTTCTTTACAGAGAGCGAACCACCGTGCATTCACATACATGTACATAAGTGTGTGTGGATATGCACATGGGGGTGGAGAAGACAGGTGGGGACCCACAATAATTCTTTCAATAAGCTGAGAAGCCAAAGCATCATGATCCCCCAACCCTCTTTGTCTTCCGAGTTTGTGCCAAGTGATTTTCCCTTGAGATGATAAGAATTTAAAGTATCATAAACAGGCCCAAAGGGAGAGGTCTTTCAGATTCAGCTGGATTAACTCAGAGTTCTTTAGTGAAGTTGAGCTTGTGGATATGCAAGAAATATGTTTTATTGAAAAAGCTCTTTAAAATGTCTGAGTTAATGAAATCTTTGTCTAATGATCAAGGGTCTGGTAGGATTTTAGGGCCATTCTCCATATCAACTCTGGCTGGATGTTTCTGGAAGACTAAGTGGGCTTAAGTGAAATTGCAGTCACAGCACTGGATGCTGGAGCTGGATTTCCAGGCACGATAGCCACTGATGCATGTGCCTATTTAACTCTAAGCTAATTAAAGTTAAATAAAATTTAGAATTCAGTTTCTCAGTTGCACTAGCCACATTTGAAATGCTCGAGAGCCCTGTGCAGCAAGTGGCTGCAGCACTGGATGGCACAGATGTGAAATATTTCCATGACCACAGTCAGTGCCAGTGGACAGAGCAACTCCAGTGTCAGGCCCCCAAGAGGGGAACAACTCACATTGGTCTTACACCACCAAATCATTCTTTTTTTTTTTTTTTTTTGAGACAGAGTCTCACTTCTATTGCCCGGGCTAGAGTGCTGTGGTCAGCCTAGCTCACAGCAACCTCAAACTTCTGGGCTCAAGCGATCCTTCTGCCTCAGCCTCCCAAGTAGCTGGGACTATAGGCATGTGCCACCATGCCTGGCTAATTTTTTCTATATATTTTTAGTTGGCCAATTAATTTCTTTCTATTTTTAGTAAAGACAGGGTCTTGCTCTTGCTCAGGCTGGTTTCAAACTCCTGACCTCGAGCAATATACCACCTCGGCCTCCCAGAGTGCTAGGAT
Organism: Microcebus murinus; assembly: GCF_040939455.1. Taxonomy (NCBI): domain Eukaryota; kingdom Metazoa; phylum Chordata; class Mammalia; order Primates; family Cheirogaleidae; genus Microcebus; species Microcebus murinus. The sequence goes on along the minus strand of NC_134117.1, from coordinate 15,265,751 downwards.
TGCAGGCATGAGCCACCGCGCCTGGCCTCCACCACATTCTTAGCACACAAATACGGTGTATATCTCATAACAAGTGCTCAATAAACATATGTTGAAAGAAGGGATCACTAAATATTGTGTTAAATGCTAATTCATAAACATTCTATTTTGATAATGTTTTCTAGTAAAATATACACACCAATGACTCTGATTATACACACACACACACACAGGCATATATATATTTGGGGTGGGAGTCAGATCTAATTCACTTGAAAACCAAGGTATAGGCCTTTTTAATGTAAACTGTTTGCTCAAGAATTAACAGGATTCTACGGAGTAGTCCGTAGACTTGGGAGCTGTGATGGGAACACAAAAAAAATGCAAGATCTGAAACCCTCCAACCAAGAGCTTACCACATGGTGAGGAAGAAAAACAATGAGCATACCATGATCTCTTGTTCATTTGATGTCATTTGAGAAGGCACTATCATGTAAGTTTAATTTCTAGATAATGGTAATCATAATCTTTCTAAAATGGGTTGACACTTTCTTGCATTCTTAAACTCCTCTCCCTCAGGGACAAGGTTATGGGCATTCTAAAGGTTTGCTACACTCTTAAGTATTTGCTAAGGAGCACTGAGGACCGTTTTCCTCTATGCCAAACGACCCTGGACTGCTTTGCTTATGCTGTGGGCTGGGGAAGCAGATGACGCAGCTTGTTCTAACTAGGCACACGCTAACAGTCAGTAGGCTATGAGCGAGGGGGTAAGGTTTTATGAGTAAAGGACATCGGTTTTTGATATTGGGGTTCTGTGACCCTGGTTCGGGGTGCTCAGTTGCCTTGATGGTGGTAGCAGGTGGAGGTGTTGTCATTTGCTTGCCTTGTGGTTCTCAGGTGTGATTCAGATAGGCGAGACCACCAGAAAAATGATCAAGGACCAAGTAAAATCACTCTCTAAGAAAAATTAGAGAACAATTAGCTACCAAACCATGTGGTGACAAAGGAGTTCAGAAAGGAAAGAAATGGTGATAGAATGAAATGTTAACCATGACTAACATTTGGTGAGCACCTTCTCTATGCCAGACACCATTCAAACACTCTACTGAATTCTACGACAAACAGACCTGTGAGACCAAAACTGTCCCAGGTCTTTGGATGGGGAAACCACAGCACAGGGAAGTTAAATCACTTGCTCAAGTCTGTGGCTAATCCATTACAGAGTGGGAATGCAAACCAGACAGACTGGCTTCAGAGCCACAGGCCTGAGTCTACACTGGAGGACTCCTGGGAGGGGAGATGAAGTTGAGCCCTGGAAGAGGATGAGTCAGCAAGGGACGGTGGTGCAGGCAGGTGCAAGCACGGAGTGCACCTTGCGAGTGAAAACAACCAATGCGTAGAATGACTCAGCTTTTTCACACATCTCTTATGTCAGTAACAGACATTCATCTTCTGGGCCTCTCCTCCTCCCCACCCCAATAACTACAAAAGCCCATACATTATACTCCAGAAACCAGTGGAATTCTACAGAGGCTCCTGTTATGACTGGTTAGCACATTTTGCATCCTCCTTTCTAGATGGCCACCTGGCTCTGAATTATGTCCAAGTTAACAAGCAATGAATGCGTCCCTCTGGTGGCAAAGACATGAGGCGCATCCTCTGGACAATGGATGAATAAGAAACAGTCCTTGACTTTTAAACCTTAGCATCAAGTGGGGAGAATATAAACACGTACATAACTATTAATACAAGGCAAGTCCGATTATCCCAAAGCCTTTGTTAAAGTAAAAATTCAATCTTACAAATACAAAAGTCTTAAAGAATAATCCTATCCAGTTGGTTTGGGAAAAGCTTCAAGGGAGTAGTATATTCGAAGGGGGTTTTGGGGTAGTAGGAATGTCACATCTCGAAGAATGAATAGAATTCACTTAATATTCTAGAACAGACCAAAAATCCCAGTGCACAGCCACCGGAATGTAGCTGGAGCACCAAAGAAGTTCTCAAGGGTCCTGTAGACCTCCTAATCCCTCCGAGTTGTCACCATCAGCACTTTCTGGAACACCTTTTGAGTTCAGGGCACTGTGCCAAGAACTGGTGATATTAACAAGGATAAAATATGTTCCCTAAGGGAGGTGATAGCCTAATTAAGAATACAGGTATAAAAATTGGTTTAGGGATAAAAATTTCCCCTTTATAATTGAAATATATGTCCATATAAAAACCTGAACGTGTTCATAGCAGCATCATTCATAATAGCCAAAAAGTAGCTATTGATGAAAAGATAAATAAAATATATCAATACAGTGGAACGTTAGTTACCTATAAAGTATAATGGAGTACTGATACATGTTACAACATAAATGAACCTTGAGAATGTTGTGTTTCTAAAAGAAGCCAGGCATAAAAGGCCATGTATTATATTATTCTGTTTATATACAATGTCTACGATAGATATACTTTCTGTCTCTTTGGAGACAGAAAGTACATTGGTGGTTGCCAGGGAATGGGGGAAAGGGAGAATGGGGAGCAATTGTTAATGTGTTTCTTTTTGGGGGTGATTAAAATGTTATGAAATTAGATAGTGGTGATCATTGTATAACTGTGAATACACTAAAAACGACTGAATTGTATATTTTAATAGGATGCTATGTAAATGTACAAAAAATACAAAAGAAAAATTTTCCTCATAGACTCTAAACTTGGGTAGGGAAATCAGATATTAAGGCATCTTTCAACCTTGGAGATCAGCTTCATTTACAGCTGATAAAGAATAAAGTAGGAGCAGCTTCCTTATGAACTGATTAAGTACCCTTTTCTAAAACCTTACTTCATGTGAATCTGGTAAAACTTTTCCTGTATAAGAAACATCTGACTGCCTGCTTAAAAAGAATATTTAACTCCTTTACAGGTAATAATTCCTACAATCATCAAATCTTAAAATTACCCCAACAATCAGGGGTTTGGCTTAAAGATTCATTTACACTAAAGTGCATGAATCTTAACTTAAGCAGAAGGATGGCAAGAGAAGACAAAAGGGCACTTAGTGCCTATGAGGGCGGGATGTGCAGAGTTAGACTATAAAGAAAAAGGAAAGATGCCAATAAAGTGAGCACCCAAGCCAAATAATGTATTTCTCAACTTATCAGTTGTTAGCTAGCTATGGTTACTGGCTAACATAGCTAGAAACTACACTTCCTCTTCCAAAGCCTTCTTCTAGAAATTGCTGAGAAAATGTGATTGCTATTTTTGCATATTTGGGACTGACACGATTTTCCTGCGCTCCAAAGAAAGGTAATTCCTTGATCAATTTTTTTTCCTAATATGCTAATCCAACCCTGATTTCTCATAGGCTGTCTTGCAATCTGTTATATTGCCACATAAAATTTAACTCTGTGGTTTAAAAAAAGGGCTTCGAAAAGCCTAAAAAATGACCAAATCATGATGTCCCTAGCTAGCAAACCAGAAGCTTTCGCAATAAGCTAAGTGGAGGAGGCGTGGGCTCAAACTCACGAATAGGGAGATTTAGGAAGAAATTGGTTTTAACCAATTACATATAGCTAGCAAGATGCTGCCAGCTCAAATCATCCTGGATGCTGTCATCTACCTTCTTTTTAATTAACATCTTACATTTCCAAACAAAGTAGGTAAAACTGCAAAGGACTCTGCCAAGATTCCTACTAGTTTACATAAGCCATACTTGAGCTGAATTGTAGATTTATTAAGCAGTTCTGTGAACATTTTTAATGCAGTATTTATTCACTGAGCTATACAAATAGACTTGATACTAGTTCACCATCAGTTTGGGCAAGATGCTTCCCTTCAGATGGTCTTATGCTGGCTATTAGGCATTTGCACATTATTCATTATCTTCAAAGCATTTTCATATCCACAACCCTCCCCTCCCCTGCAATTCTTCTCTCCCAATTTGCTGGATTTGAGAGTGTAGATCATCCAGATCATTAAAGCTGTATCAGAATTGCCTAACTCTCTGTGATATAGAAATTAAATGGAAAATAAGGATAAAGCAAATCGCAGCACTATGGATACTTTTAATATTTACTTACTTAAAAAACATTCAACCCAAATGGTCCAGCTCAAATGCCACCCTTCTCAACAGCTCTCTTTGCTTCCCCTTCCTGGGCCAAACTGATTGTCCCATCCATGTTTCCCCATCACTTCATATCCACTCCTCTGCAGCATGTGAATCTATTGAGGTTATTTATTAATATTAACATATCTGTTAATTAAACACAATTCTGTGGATTCTTTGTGGGCAAAGTCGTATCTTGATCACATTTAAACTTAAGAGTCTCTAAGAGTGCTCAGAATAATAATAAATGCATGTCAAATTATAGTGAAATAGGAGGTCACAATCTCACAATGCAAAGCCTTCCTCAAAGTGCAACTATAATGCTCACAAGTACACCAGGTTTCCAGTTGGTTTTGCTTACATAGGTGAGTTCCTAGAGCTGTGTGGTTCAGAGACACTAGGGACAACAGAGTTCTAATATTTGTCACTAGCAAAAGTCCTCCACTTTACTCGTTCATCAATAAACCCAGTATTTATTCAGTGCTGCTTAATACCAGCTTGGAGCTTAGAAGTTATAGGAGATACTGTCTTCATTCTGAAGATATACAAAGAAATGGAAAGGGGTCTGATTTTTTGAGCATCTTCTCAACAATGCTCTGTACTAAGAGCTTTATGTGACTTATTTCATTTAATCTCCTCAACAGCTCTTCAAGGTAAGTACTGTCAACCTCATTTTATAGGTAAAGAGAATGAAACTCAGAGAGGTTAAGTAACTACCTGAAGGTCATAGATCCAAACACAGATGGCCTCCCTCCATGGCCCACGCACTACACATAAGGCACAAGCTCTACTGATATGGATAGTTGCTGTTTGATCTTTGGCCTAGAAAATTCACTTCCCTTCTCCAGGCCTCAATCAGTAAAATGGAAATGCCACAATGGAATTGTAATCTTTTAAGGAACTCATGAAACTCTAAGACCTATCATTCTAAATCCATTCAGGGAGATATGACTAATTATCATGAAAGAAGTATTATGACACATAAGAAAGACTGTATTTATATGCTTAAATCCACCATATAAACCACAAGTGATGCAAGAACCTCAGAAACAGAACATGCATATAAGCTAATGTACTCAGAGAAGGCCCTTTGGAACAGACAGGGCTTAAATTGAGACTTAAAGGATGAATGCCATTTGGAAAGACGAGGGAGAGAGGAGGTTGAGCACAGCAAAGAAAATGACTTAAAATGGGCATGATAGTGATGACAGTGAAGAGACCACTGCACATAATGTTAATGAGAACTACCATCTGTTGAATGCTTGCTATACAGCAGGAACTGTGTCCAGCCCATTGTAAGCCTTGTTTCACTTAATCCTCCCAATAATTTTTATGAGGTTAAGTGTTAGATTATCTCCATTTTACTGATGGGGAAAGTAGGGCTCAGAGAGGTCACACAGTTATTAAGTTGTAGAACTAAGGTCTGACTTCACTTTCTTGACTAACTAGGAAGGACTGCATATACTGGGGAGAAGTTGTGGGGCAGAATATGGAAATCCAGGTGGCTTCTACGGTCACTGGGAGTATCAGTCCATGGGAACTAACTTTCCACACAAAACATTATGAGATGCACTGCCTCACCCAGATTCCTATCCTTTGGTGAACCAACAAATACAACTCATTTGATTTGGCCTTTCCTGGGTATTCACCATACCGCGTCATTTTTGCCAATGTCAATAGATTTCATGTTTCGTCTGTTATATCTTGATGCCAACATAAAATCAAGGTGGTTTCCAATATGTACTTTTCTTCCCTTTTGAAAATTATCATTTCTTCCCCCTTTAAAAGTTAATATATAATACCTTGTAACTTAATCACTTGTCTATTGTTCTGTATTGAAAGAAAAATAATGAGAAGTTGTCTGGTCAATGAATAAGCAAATTTATTTCCTTAATTCTATCTGATAGACGGCAGCCACATAAAGTACTTTCCAAAGACACATTTCCCAGGGATTCTTAAAGGAAGACAGTTCTTCAAGGTCTTTGGTTCATAGTCAAAATTTCTTTCAATTTTATTATGCTTAACAGAGAGTTCCAAATTTTGCTATTGTTATAATTTTAGACTCGTTTTCTCATGTGCCTACTCTACCTCTATCTCTTTCTGCCAGGTTTTTCATCCTTTGCTAATTTTTTTTGAGCCCTTTCACTACTATACATGTTTCTATATGTTATTGTATCAGAGAATTTAGAGGCCAAAGGCTTTCGTTCTACCATATAGTCAGTCCTTGTGCTCCAAGCAATTCAAGAATTTAAAGCTAGGCCAGGCGCGGTGGCTCACGCCTGTAATCCTAGCACTCTGGGAGGCCGAGGCAGGCGGATTACTCCAGGTCAGGAGTTCGACACCAGCCTGAGCAAGAGCGAGAACCTGTCTCTACTATAAATAGAAAGAAATTAATTGGCCAACTAATATATATAGAAAAAAAGTAGCCGGGCTTGGTGGTGCATGCCTGAAGTCCCAGCTACTCGGGGGGCTAAGGCAGCAGGATTGTTTGAGCCCAGGAGTTTGAGGTTGCTATGAGCTAGGCTGACGCCAGGGCACTTACTTTAGCCTGGGCAACAAAGCGAGACTCTGTATCAAAGAAAAAAACAATAGAATTTAAAGCTAGACCTCTAATATAGAAATGACATGATCTGAGAAGTCAATTCCTCACTGCATTCCACAAAATGACTCAAATGCTGTGACCATGTGACTTCAGGGGTCTGAAAGTGATCTTGCTTCAAGTTAAGCCAACTTTGGTCATAGACTCTTTGAGGTTCAGAAATAACCACTCAACTACCACAGCTGGATGATCCGCACCTGCTTTTGTCCATCTGCAACGGAAAACAGTCAGGCAACTTGTCCCCCAACTTCACGACATAAAAGCTGTACCAAGGTTTGTGTCCAGAGTGTGTGGTAGGAGAGAATAACTTAAAAACTCAAGAACCATCAGGTAAAGCTGCTATTGTTACACACTGCATTAACTTTCTTGGGATGCCAATTATTAAAGATCAAAATGAATACCCAGCAAAAACATAAGTCTTTCCAGATGGGAAAACTCTGGATCCCATGGCTCTAGCCATGAAGATTGCCATTTGAAAAGGAAGTGTGGTGAAAGTCAGCATTCAGTAATAATAATCAGTGCACTCACTCTGAAGAGTAAGCACTGGCAGGACAGAGGAAAGTGTCATGAGGAGGTGGGACAGTACACTCACTGTACCCTCTGTTCGAGTGCCCAACTCCCCGTGGTGCTCTCTGGTGAAAATTCAGCCTTGAGGTCTCCCCAGCTGTGTGACATGAGGGGGCAGCACAGGGAAAGCTTAGCCAGCAAGCATCAACCCACCTGGCTCTCGAAGGGGCATCACACTGAAATACTTAGTAACCAAAGTACCTTAATACGACAGATCGCCACTGTCAAACCACATGGGAAATCATGCAGATGGCACTTTCTTTGAAAATGACTGGCAGGTGGAGAGGAATTGTGCAGCATTTTCCCATATGGTAACTGCTTTTCATTTCAGGTCTAGAAATAAAACCAAACTTAATCATTGTGGCAGGACTGAATAACAATATGTCTAAGTGTTCAGTCCTTATGTCAATCCCTTCCCAGAATAACATTTGTCAAGAAAAATAGAAAGATACACTTAAAACTTAAGTTGCCTACTCTAATGCAACTCTATAAATAGGCACTGAATACCCACTATGTGCAAGACACCCTGAAGACATAAAGACAGATTAAATATAACCTAACTCTTCTCTTCGTTGCCATCTCTGGCATTGCAATCTGTCAAGGTGTGCACGTGGCTGCAAATATATGGGCTGACAATCTGGAAAAAGAAAATCAACACCAAAATCCCTCCTTACTCCCAAACTGATTGACACCTGAAAGTGAGGATACGGTCCAAGTGTTAAATGCCCTTTAACCTTGGGAAATCGTCCATATTTTTACCCTTCTCTGCTTGCTAACCAATTTGTATCTGCTTAAGAAAAGCTATTCACTCGACAAATATTTCTAGCACCTATTACACTCTAGATACTATTCCAGGAACCAGAGCTATAACAGCAGACAAAAGAAGCAAAATTGCTGCTCTCATGGAGTTTACATTTTGGTAAAACCATTACCTCCAGCATAGAAATTATAATAATAGATCTGTTTAGATTTCTTTTCCATACAAAGTTGTTAGAGACTGCATATTTTCTTATATGTATTTATTTTTCTTTCTAAATAGTCACAGAAGCTGTGAAGAGACTATATATTTTCTGCCAATTTTTTTAGGCATCTAAAAACTTTTTTTAGACTGACATCTGAATTGAAAATAAACTTTTTTGACTAATATGTATTCTGGTTACTATTTAAGTTAATTATGCCCTTATTTTAAAAATTAATAGTGTACTTACACTAAAATTGAGTATAATTATACTATGGATTAAATATGTATATTTTAAATTAATCATCTAACAATTTTAAATATATTTAACATGTTGACAACATCAAAATCCTTTTGAGAATTTGCTGTTATTCCTAAAATCTTGGGTCTTGCCAGAGTGTAGTTTCTGTTGCCAGAGTAATCTTGGCTTTCTTTTTTTTTTCCTGACAAATATAATCTCTTTAATAAATTGTTTTTGTCCTGAGAAATAGCAATCCCACATGTGTACCCTTAAAAAGGGCTCAAATATTTGTTGCCTCATTATTTTGCTGCATTTCTGCAAGGCAGTTGGAATCTATCAGGTACTTCCTAGAGACATCTTTTGGATATAAAGAGCTCTGGAATTTAACATTCAAATGATAAAATGCACAGTTTGGAAAAGGCAAGAAATTGGTTAAAAACCTGCAGAAGTTTGCATTTGTCAAAAAAACTACAATGAGTGTAATGTTACCAGTGTGTTCAACAAAGGGGTTCCTGAGGCAGTAGGGTGTTGGGTGACCACAAAACATGTGGATTTTGTCTGATTTTTTAAACTTGGATATGTTGTAAGTTCTCTAGGTTCCCCCATCTCCACTTTAAACCTATGTCTGGCCTCTAAATAATGAGCCTTCCATTCCCGGCAATTTGACGATTACATCTAGCAGACTAGATTTCTGTGAGTAATCTTGTTTGTTATTAATAGAAACAGGTACAAAAATTCATTTCCATGATAACATTTTGGTTGATAGTGACACTAATCTTAGGAATTTAGAACTGGCTGTTTACTTTTCGGTATCAAAGGGCACCAAAAAAGGATGTCCTTCCCTGTACAAAATAATTTTAACAGAAATTTTTAAATCACATAACCCTCTCTAGATCTGTTCCAAATGATCAGATTTGGAATCTTGGCTAAATCCAAAATTATAATATTGGGAAATTCACAGGACAATAATTTAATCTTCTAGATAAAATAAGGGTGAGAGATTGGGCCAGTAGGTTGTTTTCAAATTATTTCAAGATCATATCTCCCTAATTTTGCAACTCATTTTTCAGCCATGAAAATAAATAATTGCACAATAATTTCAGAACTTCAATCAGACTGAAATCAGTCAATAAGTCAAAAACAACTGAATTTACTCTGCCTCTTTTTCACATTTCCTTTAATTTTCTAAGAGCTGTTTTATTGGAAATCTTTTAAGTTCAGAGAAAATTTCAGATCCATCTTGTTAAAAAAATGGGTTATATTTCATTATTAAAATTTTTTTTCCAGTAGAAATTGCCATTGAGGCTAACAGTGACAAGACTTCCTCATCAAAATGAAAAATCATTCAAGATTGTGAATTTTTATGTTTCTAAAATTTTAAAAAGCTAAGAAAAGATATAAAGGCTAAAAGATTCCAGGTAGGTTTTTGTTTGTTTGTTTGGTTGGTTGGTTTTTGTTTTTGTTTCTGTTTTTCCAGAAAGCTCATACAGTTAAGAAGAAAATACTGCATCTGCTGTGTCCCTAATACCAGGGGGTCCAGCAGGTCAGAGGGTCAGGGCCTTTCAGGTATGGGCGATGATAAAAAGTCTCAATGACATTCTATGCTACCAAGGTAGAAAGCACTGTAATGGTTATGAGGCTCTATGAGAATAAGCACGCTACATTTTCGTTTGGGCTGTTTGAGATTGGGGTTAGCTGGGGTCTGGGATGCTTCTGACCTTAACATTTGCTTATTTTAATATTAATAGATATTCTTTCAATTGTTTGTTAAATTCACTTCCAAATAAATCAAATCCTTATTCCCACTCATATGTAATATGTGAAAATACATATGATCTATATATGATGTGATATGTGTGTGGTTAAAGCTTATATATTTTCTTTTGCAAATTTTCAGTTTTCCTTATGACTAGACAAAAATTCAATCTCAAATAAATTGCCTTTTCAATCTACCTGCTTATAAAAGTAAGACTCTGATATCGTAGTCTAACATGGCACTCACGTGGCAAAAGAATGCTAAGTTTACAAGAACGTTAATATAAAATGCAAGCCCACTGCTTTCTGAATTATACATTTTTCTTAACTCATTTTATTTTTAGTATGTTTTATATCATAGCTTATAATATGAAATGTTATAAAATAATAAAGCTGATTTATTTTAGGCTGGATTCCTATTTAGACATGAGGAAAAGCCTAAAAGTTTGCAGAGGAAATAACTGATTTCAATTTTTCTTAATCCATAAAAATCACATAGAGCTAAAGTGAGTTGTATTAAGGGTGTGAAGTAAATTAGAGAACTGGTCTAGATATGACAAAATTGAATGCAGAGTTTTCTTGGTTACATTAGACTTATTAACCTGTACTACTGAGATTTGATTGTTTAGGTCAGGGGTTCTCAACCCTAGCTATGTATTAGAATTTGCTGGTGAGGTTTTCATAAAATACCAGTGACCCTCCCCAAACCAAATTGAATCACAATATCTAGTGTGGAGCTTAGACATCAATACTTTTGAAAATATCTCATATGATTCTAATATGCAGCTGGAGTTAAGAATCGTTGATTTAAGTCTTACAGAGAGTCTGACCCCAGAAATATGAATAATCATATGGCCTATGTTCTGAAAGATGCCATTATAAATTTACTACCAGCAGATAGCAGTAGAGGGAAATTTTTAAAAGCAGGCCAGATGCCAGGCCTGGTTAAGTAGCCTGGCCAATGCACATTGGGCACCAAAAGAAGATTTTAAGGATTAAAGAATTTCTTAAAAATTATTCTCAAGGATGTGTTTTTTTGGCTTCTTCTAAAATTTATACTTGGGTCTGCTATTTGGAAAGCTCAATACATGCAACCAAGGCAAGGATTACGAAAGCCTGGAAAAGGGTGGGGAGGGAGAAAATCACAGAATAGAAGAATTTTTCTTTTTCAAGGACTTCTTTGCTCCAAAGAATGCAAAATTATTAGGAGAAATATGTCTGTCTGTCTATTTATTTTATGGTGCACAATGTGATGTTTTGATATATGTATACACTGTGGAATGATTAAACCAAGCTGATTAATACTCCTCACATACTTATCATTTTTATGGTGAGAACATTTAAAATCTACTCTCTTAGAAATGTCCAAGTATATTATTTGTTATTATTACTTATAGTCACCATGCTGTACAGCAGATCTCCAGAACTTATTCTTCCTAACTGAAACTTTGGACCCTTTACCAACATCTGTATCCATCTATATTTATGTCTATATTTATCTATGTTTCAAATTATTAGAACTTTGGAAAGAATCATGGAATTTAAAGTTAAAGGTAGAGGAATCTTCATGCTATGAAAATGTGATCTTGAGCAACTCAATCTCTATAAGTCTCAGTTTTTTAATTTGTAAAATGGGGTTTAGATGGAAAGATAATGAAAATGCAAACTACTTTAAAAATGTTCAAGTGTGCAAGTGTTATTTTTTTTTAATTAAAGTTGGCTTTCAGGTATATTGGAATTTCAAGATCACTTCCCTAGCAATAATTTTTATGTGCAAAGCCTTAAACCAAAAGCTATTATTTAATGAGGACCCTGTTGCATTATCAAGTATGGCTAAGAATACTCACCAAAACTATAGCCATTGTTCTAAATACTGGTACATGCCTTGACTTTGTCTTGATGTTTTAAGAACTAGCTAATAAGGAGTTAATGGTTCAATGAAAGTTACTTAAATGTGACTAAAATAGGACATTATCTTTTCAGCAACTGGAAAGAGAGCTGCTGCATTTTAGAATGCTAGCTTTTGGAGAGCAGCCGACTTTTAAAATGTTTATATCCCCATGTCCTCTTGCCTCAAAAGGCTTAATAAAGATTCCAGTTGGAATTAAATTTACAATATGGTGACTGGACATTTCGTTTTTACTGAGATACAGTACAATCCCCTTAGAGGATTGTATTTGATCTATGTAAATATCTACAGTTTGCAGACATCTCTGTCCCTACCCTAACAAATTGCAAAAGACTGTTGATGATATTTGGCCTCCCAAGAGCTCACAGATTTGTTTACAAACTACTTTAAGTATTATTTTCAAGCTCTGCAATCAAAATTGTGAGCCTCAGCAGAGTCAGCTGCCTGGGCATTTCATAACACACAGCTTTATGTTGATAACACTTGACTCGTCTGCATGCCTTAACTCCCCAACTGCACTGTCATTATTGAAGAGCAGACACCAGGACTTCTGTCCCATTCATAGCAGACACTCAAAGAGTCTCTATAATACATGGAGTGTTGGAAGGAGTGTGACAGACCATCTGATCTAACATCCTTATCTAGAGAGTGAGATTTAAAGGCCCAAGGAAGTTGAAAGACTTGCCCAAGGTTATTCAATTAGTAGCAAAATAAGAACTTTAACCTAGGACTCCCAGCTCCCAGATCTATTGGATGAATCAGTAAGGAACATTAAGAAGCTCAAAGATCTGATGGTTTGAAATGCTGCCATTGAAAAGGAGGAAAACATGTAGAGTCATTCTTCTCCTCCCTGTTCCTGGCAGGTCTGCTATGATGGAAGGACACTAGATTATAAGTCTGAGTAGAACACATGAAAGCAGAAGCATGGCATTTGAGTATATATGAAGATATGAAAAAAAAGTTGGAACATTCTTTTTTGAATAGAAAAACTACAAATGTTAGTGACTTCTCAGTCATTTGTGCTAGAATTAGTCTACCCCAACCTGCCTCCAGGAACCTTCCTAGCTGGTCTAGACCTGGTTCTAGAACGAGAATAACAAACTGGTTTACCAAAGCTTTGAGTAAGGGCTTTCAGGACATCTGCACATATTGGTCTGGATTGGACTAAGTGAGATGATTGGGACAGAGATTTGTAAATAATAAAGCACTAGACAAACAAGAGGGAGATCACTGCCCATCATTTATTTTAATCCAAGAAAGGCTTGGCTTTTGTTTGAACTGTTGGAATTTGGAGCCAGAACAAAACAGAACCAAGAATGTTACAGAATTAAATCCTGGCTTTTAAAATGCAGAATGGCCACACTGTTCCCTTCATCACAAGAAAGACCCAACTTGCTATAAGTGAAGTTCCCTTGCTATTTCCTAATTCCAAGGTACATAGGAAACACATCTCTCTTGTTGGATTCAAATCCACACATGGTTAATATTTCAAAAGCTGACAAAACAGAAGGATAGCTTTGCAAGTAATCCTTGTGTAATGTAGTGATTTGGAGAATTCTGGCACTTGGAAGTTTATAAAGTTAAATATCCATTTTAGCTCTGTTGCTTGATTCATGACAAGAAATCTTCTGAGGTAGTAAAGATAGTAAAAAAAATAGGATTGTAACTCATGTCTCCCTAGCATAACACCCAGTACCTCCGGGTTGGTACAATGCCCAGCATGAAGACAGTTAGAAGAACAGCTAATTGGTGTGTTATTGGGGATCTAACTCAAAGATGCACTTATTCCCAACAATTATCTCAGGAGCCAAAAACTAACTGTGTAAAAAGCCAAATCTCAGATACAGATGGAAAGACTATCTAAATCTAATATGCAAATTAGCTCTGGCCCCTGGATTTAATACCTAAAACAAAATAAATCCAGACCAGAAGAAGGGAGAACTCAATCAAAGATTAGGGATAGATGGATGATGATTCTTCTCTGAATAGAAAAATTGCAAATATCAATGACATCCCAGGCATTTGTGCTAGAATTAGTCTGTTTTTATAAGCAATTCAGAATTGAAATCTCCAAGTTTGTACATCACGCTAAGTTTGCTAGAAGCAAAATGCCAACCTAATAAAAAAAATGGCAGAAGAGCTCACTGAGTTCTGAGAATGGCCAGAATACAAAGTTTCAAGGCAGGCAAGTGAACAAGGAAAATAGGCTTAAATAATTACGGAATTCGGCTGTTCCTGTGGAGTTTTCTGAGAGCACAAGCACAAAGTACTGCAACTAAAACCAAATGGCAATGAAATGTAAAGCATCCTCAGGAAGGGATGTACAAACTAAACTCTGTACAAACTGTAGTGTACTCAGAATCTTTGAGGCAATTTCAATTGCCACGTTCCAAGACCCATTGGAGAGGAATCAGAACTGCACCTGAAGGGTCTCTGGGGCTCTCATATCAGGATTCCTCAGGATCAAAGTTTGGAGGGGCCTTTGACGAGAGCATTGCTAGGGACAATCAAACCTTCCAGGGTGCTGACTGCAACTGCTCTGGGCTAAGCACCTAGCAAGCATGAGTCTTCTCACTTATTACTCAGTCACCCCATGTAGTAAGGAAATTATTAACTCGCTTTATAGAAGGAACTGAGGCTTAGAGGAGTTAACTAACATGCTATGAAGGGGCAAGAATTCCAACTAAGGGTGTTAGATTCCCAAGCCTCTGACTATGCTAAACTACTTTTCTATGAAGTTTTCATAAAACTGACTTTGTTTTCTTTCTCCTAGAGAGTCCAGAGTGCATCCATTAGTAATCAGTGGCTCCTTTTGATCTGTGTGTGACTAATGCCCCTCCCCACCCCACCTCTCTTCTAGGGGTAAAAGATAGTGTTCTCCCCTTTCCTTGCTATGTCCCCCAGAAAGAGAGGGCACTGGGCCACGAAGCTTCAGTAGAGACTGAGAGCAGAGCAGTAGTGATACTTTGAAAGTGTAATTTGAGAGGACTAAATTTAAGATAAATTTCTCAATGCTTAAAAATTAAGGAATTCCTCATTCTACCAGGAGTTACAGGTTGAAAACATAAATGAGTGTAAGAAATCTTGGTTCTTGGATGGTACAACCAAATGGCTTATTCAAGGACACTAGGAATGTCGGAAGGGCATCTCTAATCCTTTGGAAATAGTATAGCACTGAAATTCCATCCCTTGGTGTTACTGTCAAAGACCATTTTTACACTGGATAAATTAGAGGCTAGTTTAGTTAGAATATTTTTACTTAACTTTCTTTAGGTTTCTGAGTGTCAATAATTTCGGGGAGAGTAACTCAAAAAACAATATGTAGTTAACAACTCTGAAATTCAGTAGCTATTTTATGACAACATTTTCTGTTGTTTTCATTCATTGTGATCACACTTTCCTCATCGTGTGTCCTTTTGATAATGTTTTACAGACATTGCTGGTTTATATTTATTATATAAATTAATATATAATTAATATTATATATTAATTTATTATTATTATGACTTGGGGTCCCGTGCTAGTTGCTGGCTACATTTTTAGTTATCCCCAAAGTATGATAATGCAATTACCACTTACTTAACAATTGCATTAAGCAATTATTTATTTCAGAATAATACAAGATCTATATAATTGATTAGTGGTAATAAGTATTTGACCAAGCAAAAAAACCAAGATAACAAAATATGAACTATTATACTTTCCTCCAATTCGATCTATAGTTATTGTGAATTTTGAGAAACAAGTTTATATCTTTAATATGTGGATCGGGTCACTTCCTGAGCTCTGAGAGCATTCCATCACCCTTAGCACAAAACCCAATTTCCTTGTCATAGTCAGCCGGGCCCTGGATGATAGCACCGCTGCCAGCAACACCACTGTCCCCTGAGCTCCCACACCCCACACACACTGGTTTCCACTTAGAACCTCAAATGCTCTGAGCTCTTTCCCATAGCAAGCTGTTTGCACATGCTGTTATCACTTCCTAACCAGCTTTTCCTTTCTCTACCTTTGCCTTTTCTTACCTGAGAAAGATGCATCTTTCTCACCTGCCTCCTATTTAGAAAAACCAAAATGCAAAGCAAAGCTAAATGCATGAGGTCAATAGGTAAACAGTATTTGCCAAAACCTCAGGATTGAGTAATAATGGAAAACCTCCTACCAACATAAACCTTTACCAATAACAGAGAATTGTTTTCCATCCAATTCATTTCTTCATGGAATGTTCATTTAATCCACTCCAGGTAGATTATTAACCACTAAAAAACTTTAATTCTGGACACCAAAAAGAAACTATTATTGTTTTTTTCTCTGAGTTTTCAATTCTTCATCTCAATTGTTTATTTAAAACAATTTTTGATAGATTTAGTCTGCTTTAAGTTTAAATAAATATGAGAATTTATTCATTCTACTCCTACCCATGAAAAATGAACTTAACAGACAAGTCATTAAGGAATATAAAATGGAAAGCACAGGGGCTTTGTGGCTGTTGTTTGTCTTTTGCTTTGGGTTGGTCTCAGGTGCCAGGTTTTCAGGTGCACTCGATGTTTCATGTTTCACTACACTGTTAACTAGGTGGTCTTCGCCCCATGAGCCTTACTTGTGTTCCCTGTGTGGGTCATTTACGATCATATTCTAGAAGTTCATTAAGCCTGCACATCAAGCCCACAGCAGGGAAAACCCAGCAGCGTGGGTTTTCCATTACGGGGACAAGCCAGCCACCTGGCTGGGCACTGGATCCCAGTGTCTTTCTGCCTCATTACTATTCAAAGTCGGCTACATCCCCTGGCGCCATAATATCCAAACTGTGTGTAATGAGCCTTGTGCCCTCCAAGGCTGTAAGAGTGAGGAGAGAAGGTAGCTTGTGCCCAAGTCACTACCGTATGATGTGCTGAGAGATCCTTAACAAAGATACTTCCTTATTCAAACTTTGTTTCAAGTGTGTCATCTTTTTACTTATACATATTCTTAAGCTACCAGCAGATGAGATTCATAATTTTTATTCTTCATTGACGCATTATGCTGGTATCTTTTATGATGTCTGACTGTGGCATAGCAATGAAGAAACTCTTCTCTTTCAATATTTGTACATACATATTTCTTTAATATTTCGGGATGCTAGGAGCTAAGCAACACCCACATTTCTTGCCTGATGATTCAAATGCTAAAAAAAAAACTGCTAAATTTTATCTTTTACAGAGAGAAAAAAAAGAGCTCTGAGTCCTATGGATTGAAGCAATGATTCCTGAATTTTTGTTGGTATCAAAATAATATGAGGGCTTTCTCTCTTAAAAAAACAAAAGCAAAAAACCTTGCAGATTACAAATTCACAGACCCCATCCCTGGAGATACTGATTAAGGCCCAGGAATTTGTCTTATTTAATTTTTCTTAAAGTAGGGCCCTCAATAATTCTGAGAAAGGCCCACTGATCATGCTCTGAGAAACCTACAATGAAGAGCTGATTTAGCTATTCTCACCCACTTGCAAAGCTGTCATCTGGGATAATTTCTGTCTAAACTCAGAAAGAAACACAGGAGAAGCTTAAAAGTCCTTCTGTGAGTAAACTTAATGTCCTACAATGGGTGGTTTCTGGATGTCTTGGGAATAGATAAAGGCACATGCTTTGTTTCCCAAAAATGGTTTTATTCCACCTCTCACTAACTACTCCTCTTCCTCTTCGCTACCTCTTCCTCCTCCTCATCTTTTGGTTCATTTAGGCAAATATTCTTTTCTTCTGTCATTATCCAGCCTCCTTTTCCAGAGGCTGATGTGAAGTCTGCCAAGCATCTATTTTTAAGAAGATGGATTAGGTATGTATTAACTGCTGGCAGAATTTAGAGGTGGGATTAAGAACTTCAGGAAAGCCAAGAAACCACTATCTACAGAGCCCTGGCATTGGTTGGGATAAAATCACCTTTCTTATTTTTAAGATGAATCTGCTGGCGCGATGTCAAATAGTGCAGAAATTCAGCAGCACCCCATTGCTCAAATCCTAGTGAGGGGTCATTCCTCTCCCTGCCACTCCACCCCACAACAGGAACAGGCAAACAGAAGGCAGTGCACAGTCCCACCAAGTTCAAAGCCATCATACACAGGAGGCTGCCACAGGACTCTCGGGCAGCCACAGTGGAAACCTCTGGGAGCTGGTGATCAATATTAGTACCCAGGGTAACTCACAGCCCAGGAGAGAAGCAGAGCTTTTGAAGGGGTAGTTGGGGATGTCAGGGTAGCTAGACTGATTTAAGAGGCTGTGAACACAGACAAAGCTATTTACAAGCAAGGTCTTTCATTCTTTTATCAGTGAAGCAAACCAGCTGCCCTGCTAGTCTTGCCACTGTAATCTGAGCCATGAGATGGCAGGTGGTTAACAACATCCTCTCCCACCAAGCCAGGAAATGATGAAAAAATGTCTCCATGGACCCCTTGAGGGATAAACAGGGGGAAATGCTGATTGTCTTTTGAACATTTAGCTGTTGGAATGGGAAGAAAGGAGTTGTACAAATGGGTGAATGGTGAATAGTGGGTTTATGTCCTGGCAGTGTTTGTACCCACTTCCTTGCAATTGAAGTTGCTGTCCTGGGAGAATCATCCTGGGAGCGAAAGGAGCACTTTAAAAAATTACTTTTTTTCCAGATACAGAATAACTTTGTCCCCTGTGCTCCCATTAGGAGTCAGACCTCTGCATTGCCTTGCCAAAAACGGAGTTAACCCATTTTCCTTCTGTCCTATGCCTACAGAAGGAACGCTGAAGGGATTCCACGGAAGGGAATGACATGCAAAGGGTCTCCCCTATGAGCAGGAAACAAGCAGTTCTTACTCAGAGTCACTCAATTTCTACATGTTTCAACTTCCTATTTTCCCCAAAGCCACCTCAAACCTTCAAGAATATCCTTTTCATTGATGCCTCTTGGACCATCAGTGTATTCTACGTGCAGGGGAGAAGCAGATACTGCAGTGCATTACCATCCAACAAGGATCACCAGAGATGTTCCGTAAATCTGCCCAAGTCTGTTCATGTATTGCACCTCTAAATTGAACCTGGAAACTGCTGTTCTGAACTGTAAGTCATTGTTTGGCAACTGATGTGAGATACAGGCTTTACCAATTATTTGTATTAACACATTGTTTATCACAATAAATAATCTGCATTTGTGGATTTGTTATGCTCCTGTGTGCACTATATCCTGGGAATACTGAAAAACTGACGTGCTATGCTCACTCACTCTTTCATTTACTTACTGATGGGCTGTTCTGTTGCTATTGGCTCATTGCCTCATTTAACAGTTATGCAACCATTTTGCAGTTAGTACCCCTATGAGGGACTGGTTCTTCCATTGTTCTATCTGCAAGGCCCCAAAACTAAGCTGGAAGAAGTTCTTCTGTTTATATACAGAAAATTTTAGATAAATAAATATTGAATAATAAAACATACAAAATAAATTGGCTCAGAACATTTTCTCACCTGACATATTTTAATATTATAGGACACAGCCATTGTGATAATTACCTTGAACAACATGATCATGTCCAAGCCCAGGAAAAGCATGAAACACTCAGAAACATAGCAACTGAGCTGACAGAATCAGAGAGGCAGGATCAATCAGTCTGTCATTCTAGTGGGGGAAACTGAGACCCAGGAAAGTGAACTAAGTTGCTCAAGGTCATGAAAGTAGTGACAGAACTAGGGCTAAATTATAGTCTCTGGACACTAAGTCAAAAGCCTTCATTACCACATTGGCTCACTAAACAATATCTCTTTTCAAAGGGTCTTAATAACAAGTTGTGTGATGATAATACTGGTGGCCTTTTTGCAGAACTAACCCCTGAACCCTCTCTGATCATGAAATGGTGCTTACATGCAAAATGGTTTGTTCTCTCCAAAATTCACCTTGAACCTTAATCTCCAATGCAATAGTATTAAGAGGTGGGGCCTTAGGAGGTGATGAGGTCGTGAGGGCTCCTCCTTAGTGAATGGGATCAAGGTGGTCCTTATGAAAGAGGCTTCACATAGGATTCAGCCCTTTTTGCTCTTTTGTCCCTTCTGCCATGTGAAGACACAGGACTTAAGGACCATCTTGGAAACAAAAACAGGGCCCTCACCAGACACTGAACCTGCTGGAGCCTTGATCTTGGACTCCCCAGCCTTCTATTATTTATAAATTACCCAGTCTTGGGTAATTTATGTGCTGCTTCATTATAGCAGCACAAGTGGACTAAGACATGTCCCTAGCTCATTTGGCTAATTTCACCTTGTTTAATTGGAAATGGCAAAAATTCTCCTCCTCCTTTGGTTGGTGGCCTTTCCAACCAAAAGAATTTTGCCATCTAAAGGGCCATTCTGTGGAGTGGGGGTGCTTTACCCACTCATGCTCATCTTTAAAAGCTCCTCAGGACCCACCATCCATCACTTTCATTAGTTACGGCAGAGACTACCTTCCCTGTGGAATGCTAGCATGGCTTTGTCTCCAGGGCTTTCCAACCATGGGGTGTTACCTCATTCTGCCCTCCAAACCTCCTGTCAGTATCATGGCTGCCTGAGCTTTCTCAGACTAATTGATAGATAGCTACTGGGTGCCAGCCTCTGAGCTAAGGCCCATATTGAAATCCACAGTACATACATGATGCCTGCTACCCAGATGGCGCTCAACAAAGGGTTTCCAAATAAATGTTTTGATCACAAAACAGGTGGTACACAATTAAAAGCATTTTGTTTGAACATAGTACACTCTACACAAGACAATCTTGCTCTTAATATGCCTCTATAATTTGCCAAATTGCCTATCACTTCTAGGAGTTATCGACAAAAGGAAAAATCATGAAATACAAGATGGGAAAGATGACAGAGAGAAACTTCATGTTGTTCAAGTAGAAGCAAGAAGCAGGGCTGGTTAATCATAAGGGAAAAGTAATAATGTTCTGAAGCTGTGATAAAAGAGACAAGTAATGTCTTGAAAGAAGATAGTGGAAGGAAATAAAAGTGGCATTTAGGAAATAACTATGTGGTATGAATGTCCTGGTAAAGAAAATTTGGACAAATATACAATCCAAACATCAATGAATAATCGAGAACATGATGGCAGCATAGTTTGTAATGTTATAAAACCTATTATCCTTTTCTGGATTTTGTGGGGGAGAGCATGTGTGTGTGTCTGTGCATGCATCTTTATTCCAGGAAGGATGAAAAAGGTACACATGAAGTGTGGATGTGATCATGGAGCAGGAAGGCCAAGTATTTGGAGGACTGGTTTTGTGGAGCCACATTCTGAACCAGCACAAACAGGCCTCTGTCAGCTTACTGATAGCGAACCGATTACAAATGTGGAAAAACCTCCCTGCTGCCAAACTAGTCATCAGAACTGTGATAAGAAGGTGACAATCTAGTGGTAGGTACAAGTTCAGAGAGTCACTAAAATCAAAAGGGGGAAAAAAAAATAAAAAGAAGAAAAAAGTAGTAGATCACTGTCTCCTTAACACAAAGGGTTCCCAGTGTCCAATTTCCTTGTGTATTCCAAAACTCCCCAAGTGATAGTCACTGACAACTTATTTGTTCTAAACACAATGGGTGTTTTTCAGACCTGGTCTTAATGCTGTAATGGCAGTATTTCTCACTGCTGACCATACCTTCTTTTGTGACAGCAGATTTTCCTCCCTTTCTTTCTGGCTCCTGTTTATTCTCCTCCCCAGGATGCCTGACCTTTAATTTGGCAGTTGCCTGGAGGTTCTGTCCTATTTTCTGTCACCCCATACACTCTTCTAATGAAATATTCTTCACTATCTGACTAAAGGTACCATTTGTATTTTGATGAGCCTCAAACTTATCCCTAGCTGAGATCTTCTAGACCTGAACATCCAACAGTTCACCGACTCCCTTCACGTGAATGAGTACCAGGCATCTCTAACCCAACACATCCGATATGTCTCCCTCCACCGGCGCAGGCCCTCCTGTCATTGATCAGTGAATATCTGTCATTCACCCAGGCACTCCAGCCAGACTTCTGAACCTCATCCTTCATCCTTTTCTCTTCTTGAGATCACAACTATTTATGTACCATAAACTGTGCTGTAGTCCCAGGACAGAGGAGTAAATAAGGTCAAAATGGTCATTGCCCTTGTGGAGCTTATAACCTTGGACTCTTCCTTACTCTTGCCAATCCTGCCAACTCTCCATGCTGTTGTTCTTGAGACAGTCTCCTTCTCTCTAACCCCACTGCTGCTTTCCTACTTTAGGTATCCATCATCTCTTGCCTTGATCTCCTTAATCCTTAATAGCTTCCTAATTATTTCTCTGATACTAGCCCTGCCATTCCAATCCATTTCCACAAATCTGCCTAAAACCAATCTTAGCACACCATTGCCACTTAACATACCTCAATGGTTTCTCTCTGCTCTTAGGATAAGGGACTAAAACCTGTGGGAGCCCTGGGAAGGAAGACATATTGTCCTTTCAAACCTGAAGTCTTTAAATATTCATTCGACATTGTTAATCAGGAAACACTGGTTCTATTAATAAATATCCAGTTATAGCTAAAGTTAGAAATTTGCTATATGCATTAACTATAACATAGCATCTGTTTAAAGCATACATGATTCATACACATATAAAAATGGGATCTTGCTCCACATATTGATATGTTATGTAACCTCCTCTTTTAATTTTCATATTGTAGATGTCTTTCCATGTCATTAAACATTCTTCTACCATATCATTTAAATGTGTACACAGTATTTAATTGACTTGTTTATTTTTAAATTGGATCTTTTCCAAAGTGATATATGTACAAGTTAAAAAATCAAATAGTATCAAAGGGTTTAAAGAAAAAAACAAACAATAGCACTCTGTGGCATTTGTCCCCACTTAAGTGCTGGTCCCCAGAAGCAACCGCGAATATTTTAGCTGTTGCTTCTCCTAATTTATCTCTGTATTTGCAAACAATATGTGTATGCTGCTTTTTATTGATTTATCTATTTTATCTGCTGACTTCCCATCATTTGCTTCCCAGTATAATGTAGCCAATCATTCAACAAATACATATTGCTCACCTACTACGTGTCAGGCACTGTTCCAGGCATCAGGAATCCAGCAATGAGCAAGACAGACAAGGCTGTTGCATTCAAGAAACTTTAATTCTAGGAGAAAGACAATTGAAAAGCAAATAACTAAATAAAAACAATTTAATAAATTGCTGTGTGCTATCGAGAAAATAAAATAGGGTGATAGAAATTTAACACATGACTTTCAGTAGGGTGGTCAAGGAATGCTCATCTGAGGTGACATCTGAGTTGGGCTCTGACTGATGAGAAGAACCTGCATTGTGAAGATCTAGCAGAAGTGCTGTGTATCAGGGACCTTGCCACAATGGCTTAAGGGTTTTTTTCCCCCTCATATAGTAGCCTGAGGTAGGTCATCCAGGGACCTGGGCTCCTTCGATCTTCTTGCTCCTCCAGTCCCTCCTCCGTAAGGTCTCAGATGGCTCTACCACATCTATGTTCCAAACAGGAAGGTGGAGAAAGGAGGAGGGCACGCTCACACTCTTCTCTATGAAGACACAACTCAGCAATTTCCCATCTCTTCTGCTCACATCTTTTTCGTCAGAGTTTAGTCACAGACGCACACCTAGCTACAAGAGAAACCTGAAATGCAGTTTCTATTCTGGACAGCCATGAATGAGGAATTTCATTTTTATTCCAATTGCAATTGGAATCCATAGGAGAGTTTTTGGCAGTGAACCGATTTGACCATTTTCTCTCACATCTGTCCCATCTCCATTTCTTAATAGCATTATATCACTAATTTTAATTATTAATATTTACGTTGTTAGTATGTAAATATTGTTCATTACAGAACCAAGTAGTATACTAAGATTACATTTCCTTTTCTGTACAGCTTTAGTTTGCCTCAAGTTAATAATATTCTTAATTTTTCATATATATAATCATCTAATATATGCACAAAAATTTATCCCAGATTCTCCATCGTAGCATTGATCATATCATCTCCTCATTCCAGTTTACTTTTGCTCTGTCTTCCAAAATCTAGTTGAAATCTCTCATCCATTGATGTCTCCGCTACTATCTTCTTTTCCTTGTGAACATATTCCTTTTTAATATTTTTACTATCATGAATCTCGAGATGGAGAGGGAAAAAAATAAGCATGATCTATCCACCAATTTAATAGCAATTCTAGTAATATTTTAGCTTAAGAATTCTCTTTTACAATAACTTTTGATCTTGCAATATACCTTTTAAATGAAATTCTCCTTTTGACATTTTTGTGAGGCTACAGAAAAGATTAAAATGGCTTTCAATATGTCTTTGTCAAATTATTGTTCCTTTGAAGGTGACTGAATGCCAGGAGGGAGGGGAGGTGGCCTGGCTTTAATAGGACTATACTCCTCTTCATCATTCAACTCCCAGCTCTGACATCACCTCTGCCCACACTGTTCCACTTCCCCTGCAATGTATTATGATCACTTGTGCCCTTCCTTGTATATCCCACTAGCCCTTTAAAGGCCAGCATCTCTGTCTTTTGGGTTGTTTCTGAACTGCTCACCTTATTGCCTGGATTACTTCAGTCAACACTTCAATATTTCTGCCATGTATGAATTTTTTCCACCTCTTCCTTGAGAGGAAAGTTTTATTCACAACCATCTCTGATTCTTTCTAGATACAATTGCCACTCTTAGCTTTTATTTCGCCTAAGAGCATTTCAATTGTATTCAAGTTTAAAATCCCATCTCCAATGCTAATTTGTTCCTGAAGAGTTCTCTAAGGAATCCATGTCCCTGTCTTCTATTCCCCTCAGTGTCCTACACATAAATAACATTCAGTAAATGTTTCCTAAATGAATAAACTAAGTCACCTAATGAGGATCGTATACACTGTTTTACACTATATATTTCAGAAAACATTTTCAAGCTTCTATCATTCAATGTGAAACAGCTGAGAAGGCTAGCACTGCTAACATTAAGCACCATGCCTAGCCCAGAAGCAGATATGTAGCAAAAGGATATTTAATGTTTTCCTCCACTGCTTATTTGGCACAGGAAGGATAATGTAAACAAACCCATCTGTTTCCTCTTGCCCAAGGATTTCCAATGGTGACCAAAAAAACTTTGTGCTGAACTTCTAATGACTCCTGACTTATCTCACCTGTTCTTTGTCAGAAACTTGTTAAAAATTTTAATATATGTGAATACCTTACTAGGACACAACCTGGAATAAGAATAGAGTTCTTATATAAAAGTCAACAGCTTGGAAACAAGAAGGTAAGTTTCTTGGCTTATTATCTATTCTCATGACATGTGAGTAGCTGGCTTGTTTAAAACACTATGCTTTTACTATGTATTTTTTTTTTAAACTTGATTTTAAGCAGGAATTACATATTATAGGATTTAGGGCCAAAAGGGTCCCAAATAAGTTATCTATTTCATTATCCAACTTTCAGAGAAGATCTTTAAGAGCATGTTACAATTTTAAAGTTTCAAAACTGGATAAAGATTTACATTTTATATATTCACATCAACACTGTGGACCATTTTTATATATGACATTGCTATTTAAGGTCTGCTGATGTTTCTACCCTGACATTTAAAGCCCCTCCTATCTCAGGTCTTCCATTCTAACATAATTATGAAGTTCATTTTGCTTCCCTTCTGCAATCTGAGGAAGTCTGTGTCTTACCTGCACTGCAAACAACCACTTTAGGACACTTGGAATGCTGCTATGCATCTTAACTTTATCCTGTTAATTAATTCAAGTAAGTCTCATTGAACCCAAATTGTAGGCTTGTCATTATTAAACATCACCATCTTCTAGCAATTCCAGGCCAAAGTCTATAAAACTGACTATTTTGCTTAGGTTTAAATAATACATTTTAGAACATCCATTTAATTGAGATTTCTGTACATTGTTCTCTTTTAAAACAGAGTTAATGAAAAGATGCTCCACATCATTAGTCATTAGGGAAACACAAATCAAAACTACAATGAGATATCACTTCACACTTACCAAGATCGCTATAATAAAAAATTATAACAAATGTTGGTGAGAACAGAGAGAAATGGGAACCCTTGTGCATTGCTAATGGGAATGTAAAGTGGTGCAGGATTTTGGAAAATAATTTAGCAGCGCCTTAAAACATTTAAACATGGTTACCATATGACTGAGCAATCCTACTCCTGGGTATATATCCAAGAAAAATGAAAATATATATCCACACAAAAAATTATATACCAATGTTTGTTTATAGCCAAAAAGTGGAAATACCCCAAATATGCACCCCAACAGATGAATAAACAAAATGTGGTACTTTCAAACGATGGAATGTTATTTGGCCATGAAAAGGAAGTACTGACACATGCTACAACATGGATGAACCTTGAAAATACTATGCTAAGTGAAAAAAGCCAATCATTAAAAACCACATATTATATTTTTATGTTTTTTAAGAAATGTGCAGAATAGTTGAATCTATAGAGACAGAAAGAAGATTAATTGTTGCCTAAGGTCAGGGAAGGTGGGTAGAAGAGAACTGGGGAGTGACTGCTAATAGATGTAGGGTTTCCTTTTTTAGATGATAAAAATGTTCTAAAACTGATCATGGTGATGCTTGCACAACTCTGTACATATACTAAGAATCATTGAATTGTACATTTTAAATGGATGAATTATATATGATACGTGAACTATATCTCAATAAAGCTGTTTTTAAAAACTTTAAAGAACAGAGTTCAGCATTCTCCATGGATAAAAGACAATAATAAAAAAAATTGGCTGATACAGCAAAACAAGGATATTTGGCCTTTATTCCCCTTCCAGATACTGCTGCTTTAGCTCACTTAACAATTTTATCTGCTTACTCCATGTGATATGTAATCAGAGCTCAAAGCCTCAACAGGAAGTCCATAACAGTTCTTTCAAACAAACTTAAAAAACAGTTTAATGACATTATCTAATAGTGTATTAAAACCCCGCTTTGATGCCATTTTATGATCTTAAGCTCTTGCTTTCCATTTTGAAATAACATAAGGGCTTATACAGATAATGCAATTTGACTTTACTAAACTTTCTTCCTTGAAAAAAAATGTCTATCATATTTGGGACAAAGCAAATAATGTTCTTAGGTGTTTTTAAATCCCTAATCTACTATAGTTCTATCAGGACTTAAACCCATAAAATTAAGTACAAAACATAAGAGTGGCACTTACATAAAACCAAGTTTTGATTTACATTGAAAGAGCTATTCAAAGATCAGTCCAATTGATCATCCATGAATTGTTTACATATTGTTTCTAAATTAGTTTCATGTGTATTCTATTTCACCAACGAGATCATATAACTTCAGTCTACCTCAATCTCACCTTTCTCAAGATATGAAACCAGACAAATTAATTTCCTAAGTATTTTACATATATTACCTTTCACCCAATCGTTTAAGGAAAGCTTAAGTTCCTCAAAGGCAAGGACCTCTTCCTAAACTTCAACAGCTCAGAGAGACCCCACAACGGTAATGTGTTTCTCAAAGTCCAAGACTTGGGCCAGTTGTCCAGTCAGGCTACAATGCATACATTTATATGTGCTATTAATGTATGTCAATATGTATCTATATCACATGTATCTTTATCTACTCATCTATCTTCTATTTATTATTTATACTTTGCCCCCAAATCTTCAAGAACTCCCGATTTTCTTTAGAATACCCTTCAAACTCCTTAGTATAGGTTTTGAATCTCTTTGCCAACTTCCCCATCTGTTCTTTCTAGGCTGAGCCTCACATGCCAACCCACCAGTTACTCAAAGCTCCCCTTCCACGCATATGCGCTGTCATACTTCCAGGCCTTTGCTGTCCCTTGGATTGCTATCCAGTCTGTGAAAAATCTGTTAAATTTTTAAAGTCCATGTCAAAAGTTACCTTCTCCATGGACCTTTCCTGTTTTATAATTAGTGTCTCCTTTTAAATGCCCCATGGCACTTTGTCTAGTATTATATCCCTTATCCCAGCTTGACCAGTATGATGCCCAGGGACATGTCTTCTCTCCTAATATTAAGTCCATGATGTTTGAGACTATTTATGCGTAAATCCCCTAACAAAGCACATGCTGTATCCCCTTTACCCTGTAAAAAAAAATCACTCCATAAATGCTTTCTAGATGTAATTATTCTTATATTTAATTCCCCATAACTCTAAGAATGGCATAGGGCACATACTAGTGAATCAGTAAATGATGTTAATTGATGGAATATAAGTTCCTGGAGGAAAGATTCAAATGCTCAGTGACTGATTTTAGTGACAATTAAATAAAAGTGATAGATCTTGACACACAAAAATTTTATTCTCTAAATTGTTCCTACATAAAATTGAACTTAAGTAACAGTTTAATGTATCAAAACGATTGGCTGAGTATTTAGTTTCAATATATTTTTATTTTCAGTGGTTCTTCTGGAATAAAATAGTTTTCATCTGAGGAACACACATAAAAGAATTGTGGAAGTCAATTCTTAGAATATAGATGGATTTTTGTCACTGTTTATTCAAGGTCCATTCAAACATTTATCATTTATGAGAACACTGTCTGGGCAGACACTGAAAAAGGTACTGGACCATCAGTGAATAAGACATGGGACCTGCCCTTAAAGTTTTTATAGTACACTGGGGGAAAGATCTCAAAGGAATCTAGGTTTTGGTGCTTCAGAAAAACTAGTACTAATTAGCTGGATATTGATGAACCTGCAAGTTCTTTAAAATGTATTCTTTTAAATTCAGATTATAACATTTGTGTTTCAACGTATACTAAAAACAAAGCTATAACAATATTTAGAAAATCGTTTTTATTGACACAAACAGCAAAAGAACTTAATTAGACACTATGAATCAGGGCTGAGGGTAGGGAAAGGCAAGAGAGGTTTCTTAGCACAAAATTTAAAGAGGTACTCGCTCTCGGGGACCTCAAAATGCAGGGTCAGCCTGAAAGGAGTGCCTCTTTAAACTGAGCACCTTAAGCACTTCCCCTGACTCGCTTTGGTTGTGGCCCAGCTATGAATGTTTACAAAAATAATTTTGTGGTACACCTGGTTCTGTACACTTGGTATATTCTGTGACAAATGTTTTATAAATTATTTCTTCTGGTTTATCAAAAATAGAATTGTGAAATTATAGAGGGAATGAATTACTATGCAAAGAGAATATGTCTACTTTTGGGAGGAAAGGGTAGATACTAAGGGAAAGGGAGAGAGAAAATAGAATTAGCATATTAAAATGATTTCCAAGTTAAAAACCTCCAAGTGTTCAGATTAGAAGTAAGTCTCATAACTAAACTGTTCTAGTATCTATAACTATTACCGTATGCTTTTACTAACTTCAAATCACTTCTTTATTGGCACCTTACTTAGATCAATACCAAATAAACTGAATGAATAGGAATAAAACAATCAGGTAAGTTATAAGCTAATATCAGTGCTCTTTTAAGACAGATCATTTTGGAGATTAGTACCTGAAGATGATTCTCTTCTTAGTTCCTTAGTCTAGATATTGATGGTTATGCAGGACCAAATAAGAACATTCTGGATGCACTTGATCCACAGGAATATCACTCAAATAACAAAGCATTAATTTAAATTAGTTGTCCTAAAAAGCAGTTTCATATTTAGATACATTATTAAATATAGAGTAAGTGATAATTTATTAATAGATTTAAAAGATTTTCCACCACTGACATTAAGTGGTGGAAAAGGTTTTTCTATTAGATCAAGTAATAAGAACTTGAAATCAGCCTTTCAAGTGTCACTTCACCTGGTAATACAATGTTTAATGTCAGATAAAATTTTAAAGCAGCTTTCTAAAAAGTTCTGAGGACATACATAGTAAAACGTTTCCCCCTGTGTTGCCTTGATTACACTTCCCCTTCTCTACACATTTCTTAGGATATTAAGAGCTGCTACCCATCTATTTTGGGTTGGTGGTAGGTTTCTTTTTCTTTCACTTCACTTTGAACTTGAAAATTTTTACCTACCAAAGTGTTAGGTATTAGAACTAAGAATTTCATATAGAGCTCTCAACAGAACTTAGAAAAGCTTGGTTGTGGCTGTGA
Organism: Microcebus murinus; assembly: GCF_040939455.1. Classification (NCBI taxonomy): domain Eukaryota; kingdom Metazoa; phylum Chordata; class Mammalia; order Primates; family Cheirogaleidae; genus Microcebus; species Microcebus murinus. The sequence continues at coordinate 15,235,565 of NC_134117.1, read as the reverse complement.
CTTATCTATAAAACTATTCACTGTGGCCCCTAAATGAGGTTTTGCATGTTCTGCAGTGATAGCAGCTAAACAAAATCATCTCAAGCTGCCATAAATGGTGATGTTTGTGTAGAAAGATGTTTTTTCATAGGATAATAAAAAGGCTGAGGCAGCTCTTAAACTAACATGCCTGGATTTTCAGAGAACATTCAAAATCATAAAAATAAAATCTCTCTACCAATGAAAAATGACAAATCTAAGAAAAACTATTACTCAATAAATGAAAATGACCTTAGATGACTTGCCCATCTCCCTTATGTTAAGAATACCTACAATTATAGACTATATAGTTTGTGTAACTACAACTCTTAATTGATAACTTACAAAAAGTTTAAAACATCAAACCAAAACAAGTTAAAATATTTTAAATTTGTAATTGAAGTCAACTGAGCACACAGTTAAACACTACCACTGTGCCCCAAAAAACTTTTCTTCTCCTAAATGTGATCCCTACAACTCTTACCTCTACAACAAACTAAAATCCAAGCTTATCAAATAAAATTCTTGGAGAATACTATCCTTCTGGTAACTGAAATCATTATTGAAAATTTTCTATGAATGTTTCCATGAAAATGCTGACTAATAAATCCCCAATTTCCTTGCTAGTATTAATACAAAAATACTGTTGCAAACACTCATTATACTAGTTTTTTTTTAATTTAGATCACATGAAATATTTTTAACATGCATTGGCCCAAAATTTTCACTTTGGATCAACTACTCAATCCATGTTGGAAAGATCAAGGTTTATAAATAAATTATATAATATCACTTTGTAAAAAATAAAACTTCAATGTAAACTTTTAGTTATCTGATGTCTTAGGTAAATACTTTAAATAAACACCATTCGTGCAAACTTTTCTGCATCCTTTATTGAGAGATAGGTACTTTGAATCATCTTCAAAGCCTAAGGTTGAATTATTTTCATTGAGATTCTATAAAGTTGCATGAATATCACAGCTATAAATCCTAAAAGCCAAAAGAAATTTGATAACCTTAATGAAATGGGCCAATTATTTGAAAGATAACAACCTGTCAAAACTCATATATGTGGAAAGACACAATCTAAGTAGGCCCATTTCTTTTATGGTATTTTCAAACAATGGAATGCTATTTGGCCACGAAAAGGAAGTACTGATACATGCTACAACATGTAGAAATTGAATTAAAAATGGATAACCTTCCAAAACAGAACGTACCAGGCTCAGATGGGTTCATTGGTGAATTCTACCAAACATTTCAGCAAGAAATTATACCAATTCTCTACAATCTCTTTCAGAAGATAGAAACAGAGGGACTATTTCCTAACTCATTCCAAGAGGCCAGCGTTACCCTACTATCAAAGGAAATAAAGATGTTTTAAGAAAACTACAGAGCAATCTCTCATGATCATAGATACAAAAATTCTCAACAAAATATTAGTACATTGAATCCAACAATGTGTAAATGAAGAATTATATACTATAATCAAGTGGGATTTATCCTAGGTATACAAAGCTGGTTTGAAGATCAGTTAATGTAATCCATATCAAAAAGCTGAAGAAAAATCACATGATCTTATCAATAGATACAGAAAAAGCATTTTACAAAATCCAAACTCATTCATGATAAAAATTTTCAGTAAACTAGGAATAGAGGGGAACATTTCCTCAATTTGACAAAAGAACATCGACAAAAACCCTACAGCTAACATCATTATTTAATGGTAAGAAACTAAAAGCTTTCCCACTAATATTACAAATAAGTCAAGGATGTTCCCTCGTAGCACACCTTTTCAACATTGGAAGTCCTAGTAAATGCAACAAGACAAGAATAGAAAATAAAGGGTATACAGATAGGGAATGAAGAAATAAAACCTCTCTGTTCACAGATGACATGACCATCTATATAGAAAATCAAACAATTATACAAAGGTTGCAGGATACAAAGTTAATATACAAAAGTCAATTGCTTTCTTATATACCATCAATGAACAAGTAGAATTTGAAATTTAAGACACAATACCATTTACATTAGCACAAGAAAAAAATGAAATACTTAAGTATAAACCTAACAAAATGTGTACAAGACCTATATTAGAAAAACTACAAAACTGATGAAAGAAATCAAAGAACTAACTGGAAATATTCCATGTTCCCAGATAAGAAGACTTAATATTACTAAGATGTCAGTTCTTCCAAATTTGATCTATAGATTCAACACAATCCTAATCAAAATCCCAACAAGTTATTTTGAGGATATTGAGAAACTAAACCTAAACTTAAGATGGAGAAGCAAAAGTCCAAGAGAAGTCAACATAATATGAAAGAAGAACAAAGTTGGAGAACTTACACTACCTGACTTAAGATTTACTATAAAGCTAGAGTAATGAAAGGAATGTGATACTGTTAAAAAAAAAATAATCAGTGGAACAGAATAAAGAGGACAGAAATAGACCCACATAAATATAGTCAGCTAATCTTTGACAAACGAGCAAAGGCAATGCAATGGAGAAAAGATACTCCTTTCAACAAGTGGTGTTGGGACATCTGGACATCCACATGCCAAATAATAAATTTAAACACAAATCTTACAAATATAAGTCAAAAGGGATCATAGATCTAAGTGTAAAACACAAAACACTAAAACTCATAGAAGATGTCACAGGAGAAAATCTAGATGACCTTGGGTATAGCAATGAGTTTTTTAAACACCAAAGTCATGAAAGAAATAATAAGATGGGCTCCATTAAAATAAAAAATTTCTGCTCTGGGCTAGGCATAGTGGCTCACACCTATAATCCTAGCACTCTAGGGGATGAGGCAGGAAGACTGCTTGAGATCAGGAGTTTGAGGCCAGCCTAAGCAAGAGTGAGACCCCATCTCTACGAAAAAAAAAAAAAAAAATAGAAAAATTAGCCAGGCATAATAGCATGTGCCTGTAGTCCCAGCCACTCTAGAGGCTGAGGCAGGAGGATAGCTGGAGCCCAGGAATATGAGGTTGCAGTGAGCTATGATGATGCCACTACATTTCAGCCTGGGGGACAGAGGGAAACTCTGTCTCAAAAAACCAAAACCAAAACCAAAAAAACTTCTGCTTTGCAAAAGACATTGTCAAGAGAATGAAAAGACAAGCCGCAGACTGGAAGAAAATATTTGCAAAAGACAAATCTGTTAAAGGACTATTATCCAAAATGTATAAATAACTCTTAAAGCTCAACAATAGCTGGGTGCAGTGGTACATTCCTATAATCCCAGCTACTTGGGAGTCTGAGAAGGGAGGATTGTTTGAGGCTAGGAGTTTGAGGCCATAGTATACAATAATCACTCCTGTGAATAGCTGCTGTACTTTAGCCTGGGCGACATAGCAAGATCCTGTCTCAAAACACAAAACAAAACAATAAGAAAACAACCCAATTAAAAAGTGGGCCAAAGATCTGAACAGACACCTCATCAAAGAAGATACACAGATGGCAAATAAGCATATGAAAAGATGCTCTACCTCATATGTCATTTGGGAAATGCAAATTAAAAAAGCAATGAAATATCCTACATACTGACAACACCAAATGCTAGTGAGGATGTGGAGCAACAGTAACTTTCACACTTTGTTGGGGGGAATGCAAAATGGCACAACCACTCGGAAGACACAGTAGTGTCTTATAAAACTAGACATACTCTTATCATACTACCCAGCAATCTCAATCCTTGGTATTTACCCAATGGAGTTGAAAACGTATGCCCACACAAAAACCTGCATATGGATGTTCACAGAAGCTTTATTCATAATTGCTCAAACTGGGAAGCAGCCAAGATGTCCTTCAGTAGGTGAAGGGATAAACAAACTGTGGTACATCCAGGCAATGGAACAGTATCTGGCACTAAAAAGAAATGAGCTACCAAGCCATAAAGACACATGGAAGAACCTTAAATGCATATTATTAACTGAAAAAAGCCAATCTGAAAAGGCTACCTACTATATGTTTCCAACTATATGACATTCTGGCAAAAGCAAAACTATGGAGACAGTAAAAAGATCACTGGTTGCCATGGATTATGGAGAAATGAACAAACACAGCACAGAGGATTTATAGGGCAGGGAAAATGTATGATATTACAAAGGTTCATATGTGTCATTATACATGTGTCAAACCATAGAATGTACAAAAAGAGTGAACCCTAATGTAAACTGTGGACTGTGGGTGATGGTGACATGTCAACATAGGTTCACTGATTATAACAAATAAACCACTCTGGTGTGCATGTTTGGGGGCAGGAGGTAAACAGGAAATGTCCGTACCTTCTGCTTTACTGTGAACCTAAAACTTCTCTAAAAAATAAAGTCTATTAAAAAGAAAACAAATTAAAAAAAAAAAAAACCACCAGGCTGAGCGTGGTGGCTCACACCTGTAAACCTACCACTCTGGGAGGCCGAAGTCGGCGGATTGCTCGAGGGCTGGAGTTTGAAACCAGCCTGAGCAAGAGTGAGATCCCGTCTCTACTATAAATAGAAAGAAATTAATTGGCCAACTAATATATAGAGAAAAAATTAGCCGGGCATGGTGGCACATGCCTGTAGTCCCAGCTACTCGGGAGGCTGAGGCAGAAGGATCTCTTGAGCCCAAGAGTTTGAGGTTGCTGTGAGCTAGGCTGATGCCACGGCACTCACTCTAGCCTGGGCAACAAAGTGAGACTCTGTCTCAAAAAAAAAAAAAAAAAAACAAAAAACAAACAAATAAACAAAAAAACCACCAAAGACACTAGAGCAAATTTTATGTTAATTTTTATTTAGGTATACATATCATAAAAATTTAATCTCATAATTTTAAAGATACATAATTACTTATACATAATGTTTCAATCTAGTCTGTCAATCTAGTTTATCATGAATCCTTTTGGTCCCTGAACCTGCCTTTGTTTCCTTCCCTAAGGCTTGATGCAAAACTTCCTGGAGGGGAGAGGCAAGAAATTAAGGGTATTAGGGAGACACAGTCTCAGTTATCTTTGATGATGCTGAAAGGCGTTCAGCACCATGAACATGTTATTCAAACATAAATGAGAAAATAAACTATCTGAGCAATCTTCATGAGGTTTTTCAAGCAAAGTGTATTTCATATCACTACAAACTTAACTACTTATAAGCTATATCTAACATACTTAACTAACACTGAGTCTTCTGAGGTATCATCAATATCCAGCTTCCAATTTCCACTCTTTAAAATATTTCTCCATTGTGCTCCTAGATTTCCAAGTGCCAATGTTTACGGTAGGTATGATTTTCTGGGGCTTCAGCCACTGGACAAAGCGCTTCATTTCTAGGTAGCTGCTGTGTTCACTATAAGGAATTCCTGTAACACCAAAGAAAAAATATTGTGCACTAAAAATCAAACCAATAAAAAAATTTACAAGCATAAAATAAAATAAAATAGAAATGCAATCCAGGGTATTTTTGCAGTCAAATGCTCTACCATTGAGCAATGGTATTTTTTTTTAAAAAAACTCCTTGATGCCTTAGTTCTGATAAGAAAATTTGTTGATATCTTTTATGGATAATAAAGATTGAAACATTAAAATCATATAATACTTGGAACACTAAAAAAATCTATTACTTTTCTATGTATACATTTAATAATATGCATTTCTAGAGAGTCCTATTTAAGTAGAATTTTCTTCTTTTAACAAGTCTTCCTTTTAGACATTTTGCTTGGCTATGGATTTCAGAAAAATCTGGAAGAAATATGAGTAAAATGTGAAGAATAACAAGCAAGACACTCTCGATTTCCAGGGCAAGTAAGCATATTCTAGTCCCCAAACTTTGTACACATAAAAATAAAAAAATAAACAAAAATTAAATCTTAAAAATCACTTTATCTCCTTTATTGCAGATCAAGTACCATAGAGAAAGGGAGGTCCTGTTTTGAGCAAGCAAAGTTTTTAGAGCAGGTGTCCTCAAACTACGGCCTGTGGGCCACATGCCGCCCGCCGAGGACATTTATCCAGCCCACCGGGTGTTTTTGCCGCAGCTGCCTGTCCTGCTTAGCGGCCGACTCATCCCAGGCCCATAATGCACACTCTCCAATGGTATGAGGGACAGTGAACTGGCCCCCTGTTTAAAAAGTTTGAGGACCCCTGCTTTAGAGGCCGAGGGTAAGTCATAGGGCTAGTGACATACCAAACATGTTTCCAGCAGCTAGCACCGTAATAAGCCAACTCTGAGGGCACTGGTAATCCCCCTCCAAGGGACGAACACATCAAAATCAAGTCTGTGTCCTCTGCTGTCATCACGGCCAATCGATCAACTTCCTGCTCCCAATCTCACACGTCACCTAGCCTTCCAGTATACAACCACAGTACCCCTCCATTCAAGTAATTCTACAATTTTCTCTAAATATCATTAATCACAAGTTAAACAGTCTGTGTTAATGCCTATCTACTAGTCCAGCTCCTTACATTTGTTTACAACAAACTAGATACAGGTTTAGAGTTGTAGAAAGATTTGAAAACTTTAATTGTTCTTTAGTGCTCACCTGTGTTTCTTGGATCTCAACTTTACAATGCTTTTTAAAAATGTCAAGAAATTATACACAATAAAAGTGAGAAAACGTAATAATCATACCATATATTGAAATGTTTCCTTTGGTCTGGGGAATAACATCTGCTATACTAGTTAACCTGTTAGAGTGGGTCCATCCTGTAGGTCGAAAAGCCAAAATCTGATCATATTTCCCACCACACTTTTCCAAATGACTCTGTAAACCCTGTAAAATAAAAATAACATATTGATTTCATGGTTGATGGAGATGGGTTATGTGGAATAAAACAGAATGATTAAAGATGTTACACTGGCACAGTCATGGGGAATTTTCCCTCATCAGGCACTGGCTTGCAACAACCTAGTGTCGTGCTTCTAAAAAACAAAGTTACTGAAAAAAATATCTAAAATCTTTTTCTTCTTTACTTATCTAAAGTTAAACAAGCTTAAGTACAATCTGAAAAGAGTATGATGAAGCAACTTTAAACATAAGCAATTATATATAAACAAATTATAATTCAGATAGCTACCAAAAAACCCAACCAAATGAAACTACTCTCCAAATCCTACTACACAGAGATACTAACACTGGTAAACATTACTGCAAACATATCTCTCTCTCTCTCTACATATATATATATATGTATGATATATATATATACCAACAGGGAATTAATAGATGAATAGAGAGAGATAATTTTATAAAATGGCATTATACTCAGTACAGATATATATTATGCTTAGTAAACATTCTTCTCAGATGTTTATTCCCTTTAAATATGAACTGGATTAATTTCAAAACCTTTCATGCCACTACAGTCAAAACTAATATGCTTCCCTTATAAGTCTTGAGTAGAACAGAACTTCTCCAAACTAATGTCATGATAAATGACATTTAATGAAACTTTTATAAAATCAACTCTTATAAAATCTTTGAAAGAGAAATCCCATTAAAGATAATAATGGATGAGAGATACAAAAAAATTTAATACTTTTGGTCTTAAGACTAAAACCCAGAGTTTCAAGGGCTTAGAATGAATAAAAAAAATTCATTTCACTGATGAATTGATAACAATTCTTTGATTTTTCTTTGCATCAAACAATAATCTTTTATTAATTTTAAGTCCATACAAGAATACCTACCATAAAACAGACATTATTTCTTACCAACTACTATGCCCACTGGGAAAAGTTTAAGTTATGGATATGTAAGTAAGTTTCCATTACAATAACCCTCCCTATGCTACTGTCTTGCCAAGTCTAGGATCTAGCTAATGTTATTTAATTGCTATTCCTCCTGCCTTTGTTCTCCCAAAAAAGAAAATAATAGGAAATTGAGGCTTGGAGCAATTATACGTGTACACCATAAACTGAGACTCCAACTTTCAATACATGTCATCAAACCTATCAATTCCTATTTATCTCTGTGTAAATACCCTGGAGAATTAAATAACTAATTTTTGCTTTTTATGACACAAATTAGAGTTACTACAAAAACATTATTAACCTGTACCACCACCAAAAACTTATGACATTATCATATAACCTGAACCTATGAAAAGACTGCCAACAGCCACCAGTCATCCATTAACCACAATTTGAGAGCTACTCTCATGAGGAAATTTCTTAACAATAATTTAATCAACATGGAATCCCTGCTCTATGACTTGTCCCTGTTTATTCGTAACCAGTTTGTGAGAAAAATGCTTTTGACAATGTTACTAAAATTATTTTCCCAGTGTGCAAAAAATCATCTATAACATCACTGTTATAACATTTTATCATATTTAATCAATCAGGTTTAAATCAGAGGTGCTGGTGAACTAGATAGCATGAATGGTATTATTTATAGCATTTCTAAGGCTTTCAAGCAGGCCTTGGATACCTCGAAAACTATATTAGGTTTATCTTTTCACAAAAAGCCATTACTGCTCATGCAATCAAACTATTTTTGGCTGGTAAAAAAATTGGCTATTAAGTGCTAACTAAAATACAGCATTACAGTGACCATCAGCTTCTGCTCCATCTGTGTTTTGAAGATAAGAAATCTTCAAAATATGTGATCGATACCTGGTCACTTTAATGGAGGAAGAAGAGAGAATACCGAAGGTAACACCAGTAAATATCTGTTCCAGTATTATACTAAGCTCTAGCGTCAGAGTAGAAGGCAAGAGGATACAGACCTCACCTTCTGGAAGCTTACAGCCTAGTGGGCATAATAAGGTCAATAAAGCCCACCTTCTAGATCTCTTCTAACGAAAACCATCTGCCCTTTCTTAGCTCAACAATGAGGAGCCTGACAGATTGATCCTTTCACAAAGGACCTAGATGTGGAAAAACATAGACTTACTATTAAAAATATAGACTAATGACTCCAGATCACTCCTTCTCAGTAAAAAAAAAAAAATCAGATTGAACATTTCTCTGAATCATTAAAACCAATTTGAATTCCTGTATAAAAAACTGCACTTGAGTTTGTAGCTGTCTGAAGATTTAAATTTGGTTTAAGTTTGGATTTGTAAATATATGATCTCTAAATGGCAGCCACGCCATGTGCATCAGAACATGCAGTCTGGAAAGTGGTAGGTTGTGAGGAAATTGTCAGAGAGGAAGAGGTGGCCCTCTCCTGCTGAAAGCTGATGAATCTGTTTCAGATCCCACTTGGAAACC